>NC_133460.1:76073959-76698959 GCF_048565385.1 Saimiri boliviensis | reverse complement strand
GCACTCCAGGCTGGGCGACAGGTGAGACCCTGATACACATACAAACACATACACCCCAACAACAACAACAAAAAACCCTAAACAAAACTCAACATATCAACATTATAGAATGACCAAAGAATCTATAGCAATACTGATTAAACATAATCATTAACATCTTTATGAACCTAGATTTTTCTTTTTTTTTTTTGAGATGGAGTTTCGCTCGTTACCCAGGCTGGAGTGCAATGTCGCGATCTCGGCTCACCACAACCTCCGCCTCCTGGGTTCAGGCAATTCTCCTGCCTCAGCCTCCTGAGTAGCTGGGATTACAGGCATGCACCACCATGCCCAGCTAATTTTTTTTTGTATTTTAGTAGAGACGGGGTTTCACCATGTTGACCAGGATGGTCTCGATCTCTTGACCTCGTGATCTACCCGCCTCAGCCTCCCAAAGTGCTGGGATTACAGGCTTGAGCCACCGTGAACCTAGATTTTTCAACGCTAATATCATGTTTATTTAATGCTATTTTAAATATATACAAATATAAAAATGGATCAACTATGAACTCTTTATTTTTATAGCCTTTATTTTTACAAATGAATACAAACAAAACTGTAAAACCAGTAAAATTATATTAATATAATGACTTGCTGGATGACATGCAAACTGCTGCACACAATGTGAATTGTGTACTGACTGCCAAGGAAATGATTCTTTTGAACCCCAAGATTTAAAAAACAAAAATAAAAGCACGGAATAACATGAACTAGTGAAGGAAAAAATGGACACTGGATTGACAGTTACAATAATAGTGCACACTTCTAGAAGTCTTTTCATGAAGAAGCCTAAGTTTTCTCAGCAATGTTAGAAGAAATACCACAAAATCCAGCCACAGAGCTCATAGCAAAGCCCCTTAGGCTCTTGACTTTCAGATTAGGTATGATTCTAGTCATCATAAGGTAGACAAGAATCTGGTAAATTATATGGCAGAGTTGCTAAGAGGAAAGCACACTGACAAGGGAGAAAAAAATGTGAAGTGGATACAACTCAGGAAAGCTTGTCAATCTATACTCTAGCCTTATGCATAGGAATAGGTTCCAAGGACATAAATATGTTACAGCAGAGTACAACCAGCATTCTTCATGGTACTAAAATGAATGTGCCTAGAATCCTCTTCTGAAAAGCCAACAGAATGGCTAGTGCTTTTTGAAAGGGTTTCATCAAAAATGATTAAAATACATTAAAAAAAATAGTACAGTGTATATATCCCTTACCTGAAATGCTTAAGACTAGAAGTGTTCTGAAGTTTGGATTAGAAATACTCAACCTGTACATAAAGGGGCAGGCCTAAGTTATCTGAAAAACTCAGGGGTATTACAAAAATATCCTGAATACACTACAGCAACATATAATTATCTATCACCCTCTGCCCCCCAAAAGACAACAATGACATACTTAAACATCAATTAGAAAAGAAAAGAAAGCTTTATTTTTCTTACCTAAGAATCAAATGTCAGCTATGCAGATGTAGAAAACGATAGCTACTGAATTGACACTATTTTTAAAATCTAACTGAGGTCAAGCATAGGAGGCAAATTTTCTACCTGGCAAGCTTGTTCTTTACAGGCTTCCTGGAATAACCAAACAGAGTATACAGACTTACCAGTAAGCACTGCCTTGGCAGATGGATCTGCTAAATCCAATGCTGTCCTTCCATCTGTATTTCGGATAGTTGGCTCAGCTCCATGCTGTAAGAGCACTGCAAAATAGCAACACTATTTTGAAGTTCAGTGGTAATCTTAACTTGATTTTAGTAAATCATTTTCTCAAGAATTCTGGTCCAGCAAAGTCTCAAAGTTGTTTAAAGACCTTTCACATCTTGTCAGAATGGGACCTGTTACATTTTAAATATAAAAATAATATATAAAGTATTCTATTATTTAATGCATTAAAGACACATTAAATAAGTTTCCCCTCAGTTCAGTGTGAGATTTTCCTTTGCTATTTATATAGGTGGTGGCAAGTGACTAAGGATAGATAAGAGTGTATAAGGGAGAAAAAGGCAAGTTTGCTTGAAAGCTTGTTTTCTCATTCCCAAGGAACACTGCTTATGCTAGAAAGACTGTTCATCATGACAGAAATAAAATGTCTAAAGCTATAGATAGTCCGGGAACAGAGATGTGTAGGATCTTTAAGGGTGGGAAAAAAAGACACATACACACACACAAAAGAAAATCACACAGGCAAATTCTTTTTTAAAAAACTGAATAGCTTCCTTATGCTTTCAACAAATTCTGTAAGGCCATCAGTCATTATCTCTCTATTCTTCAGGAAGGCTGAATAATCAACAGAAGGCTGTTTGTTTTGTCCACTATTGACACCATAATACAATGCACTTGTAAAGTGCAAGGTAAGTGATATAAGGAGTGGAGCAGATGCATTGAAACCAAGATGCAAATTACTCCTTACAAGGTCAATTTTTCTCTGAAAAAATTTGAACTGAGGGATATATAAATAAGGGTTGCTAGCTGAGTAGTTTTTTGAGGTTAATTACACTGAAGTTTGAGTTAAAATCCAAATACCCTCAATAGAATTAACAAACCCCAAATCGAAACTACTGCATTATAATCCAAGGCACATAAAAAGAGAAGTCTTATGTTTTGTTCTGTACTATATTATTATTTGTATTATTATGAAGATATTCCAGTATGTTCTCTAAATAAGGAGCTGGAGGAAGACAAGCAAATACGTGCAGAAAGGAAGCTCAGCTCCTGTTCTTTGATAGGGTGAATTTCCATTTTGCTCTACTCCTATATATACCAGTGCTGCTCAACAGAAATAAAATGTGAGCCATATAAATAATTCAAAATTTTCTAGTAACTAACTACATTAAAAAAAGAAACAGTTCAAATTAATTTGAACACATTTGACCTAACACATCTAAAAATTGTATATTTACATTTATATTATAATCAATATAAAATTAGGTATTTTACTTTTTTTGTACATTAAAAAAAGAAACAGTTCAAATTAATTTGAACACATTTGACCTAACACATCTAAAAACTGTATATTTACATTTATATTATAATCAATATAAAATTAGGTATTTTACTTTTTTTGTACTAAGTCTCTGAAATATGGTATCCATTTTCCCCTTAAGAGTACATCTCAATTCAGATATTGCAAGTCCTTAGCTACCATAATGGATAGCACAGATTATAACTATATTTGGAAAATGCTACATTACTAAAACTAATTAATTATATGTCTGAGATTATGAGGTACCAGATGATGTGTTATGTGGTAAAAATGATGTATTTGAAAGTAGGACAGGAACAATTTAAGATAACATACAGAAAAGGAGAATTGGGCAGAGGTAACTAGGAAATCCATTTCACATCTTTATAAATGACCTAATTTAAACTAAGCTGGTGACATTGATATAAACAGTGATTTGGGATGGTGGGGGCGATCAGGTCCAATTTAAGCCCAGCATAGGGCACCTGGACTTCTAGTGCACTGAACTGGTTTTCTGGATGTTAGGGATTTCAACTGTACCTGTTTTACATTAGGAAATAATGGAGTTAAGGTGGTAATGAGTCCAAAATCCCTGAATCTGTCTCACAAAAGTAAATACCAGGTTAATAAAAATTCTCAAAAAGATTTATCACACACTGCGTAATTTTCTTATTCATCCTGCCATTTCTACTCTCTTATCACCCTAAGTCATGCTTCATCATTTCTCACCTGGGTTACTTTATAGTTTTCTAACTGGTCACCTTGATGCTATCTATCCATCCTACCCAGCCCCCTACCAGATTACTCTTTGTAAAATACAGACTTGCTTAATGATAGGGACATATTTTGAGAAATGCATTGTTAGGTGAGTCCGTCATTGAGCCAACACCACAGAGTATACTTACACAAACCTAGATGGTATCGCCTAGCAAATACAGAGGCTACATATAGGTATAGCCCAGTCCTCTTAGGCTACAAACCTGAACAGCATATTACTGTACTAAATATTGCAGACAATCATAACAAAATGCTAAGTGTATCTGTAAATAAATGTGTCTAAATATGGTATAAAAGACAATAAATGGTATTATCTGTATAGGACATTTACCATGAATACAGCTTGCGGAACTGGAAGTTGCTCTGAGTAAGTGATGAGTGAATGTAAAGGCCTAGGATATTATACACATTACTGCAGACTCTACATAAACACTGTACACTTAGCAATGTAAGTTTATTTTTAAAATATTTTTATTTCTTCAATTAACTTTAGCTTACTATAACCTTTTTACATTATAAACTTTTACTTTTTGACTTTGTGGTAACAGCTTAAAACACAATGTACACCTATACAAAAATATTTTCTTTCTTCATGTCTTTATTCTATAAGCTTTTCTCTATTCAAAAATTTTTTTACAACTTTTATGGTGAAAACTAAGACATAGACACACATATTAGCCTCGGCCTACACAGGCTCAGGATCATCAATATTACTGTCTTCCACCTCCACATCTTGTCCCACTGGAAGGTCTTTAGTGGCAATAACAATACATGGAGCTGTCATTTCCTATAATAATACCTTCTTCTGGAACATGTCCTAAAGGACCTGCCTGAGGCTGTTTTACAGTTAACTTTTTTAAAAATTGCTGAGTATACTCTAAAAAAACAATTAAAAGTATGGTAAACACATAAACCAGTAACAAAGTTGGTTATTATCAAGTATTATGTAGTGTACATAATTTTATGTGCTATACTTTTATATGACTGTCAGTGCACTATGTTTGTTAACCCAGCATCACCACAAAAACCTGAATAATGCCTTGTGCTATGAAGTTAGGACAGCTATGAAGTCACCAGGTGACAGGAATTTTTCAACTCCATTATTATCTTATGGGACCACCCTTATGTATGTAGTCCATTTTGAAATGGAGTTACGTGGAGCATGACTGTATACTATGTACTCTTATCACACTGTTCCCTTCCTCAAAAAAATCTTCAATATTCCACACTGCCTACACATACTAATATCAAGCTCCTTAACCTGGTATTTAAAGCTTTTTATAAAGAAATCCCCACCTACCTTTTTAACTCTTTCCCCACTGGAAAGACTTTCCCTTTCCCACTGGAAAGACTCCAGGAAGTAGGGCCTTGACTTGATCCTGCCAAGTCACTGTGCTCACTACCCACTTAACACTCTATTCCCTTCCACCATGCCTTTATCTGGTTCGTTGTGTATTTTGTCTCCCAAGAGAATGCAAGTTTCTAGAGAATAGGAACTTTGTATTCCATTCTCCAAAGAAGTACTACACACAAAAAGACACTCAGTCTAACCAATAGTGGTTAGATTAAATCATGGAATGTTCTTAAATATTTAAATTCCGCTTGACAGAATTTGACAATATGAACAAATTGATTCAGTTCAGATTTAGTATAGTTAAAACATTAGGAAGTAGGAAGAGTCAGAAAAGTAAACAATCTTACCAATGCAAACATCAATCTTTCCTTTAATTGCAGCTTCATGGAGAGGAGTATAATTCCAATTATCTCGAGCATTGGGGTCTGCACCATTTCGCAAAAGGAGATTGACTACTTCAGCATGACCAAACGAGCATGCATTATGAAGAGGAATAAGGCCCCCATCATCACGTGCTTGGACATTTGCACCATTCTGAAGCAAATATTCAACTACGTCTTTCCGCCCAAAACCTACAAGAAAACAAATTGTCTACACGTAAGTTCAATGAAAAAAAGATATCAAATTAGAATAAGTACCATCCATGCTAAAATGTTTCAGGTTGAAAAATAACAACCGACTCAAAAATTCAAGAACTAATTAACGGAAAGGTCAGAAATATATCAATAACTAATCTTAATGATAAAGCTAGAGGGACTCTACACTAAACAGTAGTGGTAACTAAGTAGTGCCTTGGGTGGTACTACTACTACTAACCTCAGAGAAAGATTACAAAATCAGTGACTGAAAGCTCAAAGTTCAAATGTTTCTCACTCTACAAGAGTTTTGCATAATTAGTATATATTTTTTCAGATGTTCAAACTATAAAACTTGAATATGTATATCACAACCTTATGAAAGTGACAAAACTCTTGCCAGAATTCCTTTCCCACACCTAGCTTACAGATTGTTTCTGCTAAACTGGGGGATTATGAGAACCAACAAAAAAAGATCAGCTTACAGCTAATATTTGTCTATGTAGTGAGACACAGATGACTCCAGGCCAAAGTGTGAAATCTGGTGTCTTCAAAGAAGCCCCTACTTTGCCACTTGCACAACACATATAACTTCTTTCTATGTTGGAGGCCTCCTTTAGATACCAACTGCCCCCAAATCAAATAAAACAAAAAAGTCTGGTAATTCATTTACACTGGCTTACTGATTTAGTACCAATGAGTTTCAATCTCTTACCATTCCCATATATTAGTACTTGAAACCTTTTTACAGCTAGTTGTGAAATGGTAAGGCTTTTAGGCATATGTTAAAGCAGATGGAGTGGTCTACAAAGTGTTGGGGTACAGAGAAAGTAACCGCTCATTCTTCTGAAATTTCTCCATTCTGTTCTTGAAGCCATGAAGTCTGAATGTACTTCTTCCAAGACGACCAGCAATGAGAACAGATAAAAAAAATAATGGTACAGTCTTTCTAAGGTGGATGCCTGGGGTTGGTTTGACTGCAGCTGACAGAAGAGCTAAAGATAGTTGAAAAGATTAACTGCTTTTGTTTTAACATTGGTGGGATCTGTGGTCACAAAGATGAGTATCTTTATATCTTTGATTCTTCCTCCTCTCAAAGAGCTCGTAATTTAAGATAGGTAGGTTTTAAATTTCAACACAATGTAATTGCTATGTATATATAAAGTGCTACTAGAGCTCAAAGAAGGCAATTCCTAAACTAGGGGAAAGCAGAGAGTGGAAAGCACATGCCTAAGGTGATTCCAGTGATGACAACTGAGCTGAAAGCATACAGAAAGATAAAGGATCATTAAGAAAACGAGAAGAGGAGTGAGAGGTGAGAGAAAGGAGATGAGCAAGGAAGGGTACAGCAGTCCAGGCAGAAGAAAAAATGTACACAGACATGGAGGTATGAAAGAACAAATGCTGGCCAGATGTGGTGGCTCACGCCTGTAATCCCATCACTTTGTGAAGCCAAGTCAGGCGGATCACCTGAGGTCAAGAGTTTGAAACCAGCCTGGCCAACATGGCGAAACCATGTCTCTACTAAAACTACAAAAATTAGCTGGGCACGGTGGTGTGCATCTGTAATCCCAGATACCCAGGAGGCTGAGGCAGGAGAATCTCTGGAACCTAAGGGGCAGAGGCTGCAGTAAGCAGAGATTGCGCCACTGCACTACAGCCTGGGTGATTAAGCAAGACTCCATCTCAAAAAGAAAGAAAGAAAGAAAGAAAGAAAGAAAAGAAAGAACAAATGCTTCATAACAGTCAGGACACAGAATGCCAAAGGGGGAAGATGCTTGATCAGGAGTGTGGCAGGCTAAGGTAGCACCTGGACTGTGTCCCATAAATTAGCATTTTTCAAACTGTTTTCAGACAGAAGATTTTTTTTTTTTTTTTTTCAAACAGTCTCGCTCTGTCACCTAGGCTGGAGTATGGTGATGTGATTTTGGCTCACTGCAACCTCTGCCTCCCCGGTTCAAGTGATTCTCCTGCCTTAGCCTCCTGAGTAGCTGAGACTACAGGTGTGCACTATCATCCCCGGCTAATTTTTTAGCATTTTTAGTAGACACGGGGTATTGCCATGTTGGGCAGGCTGATCTCAAACTCCTGATTGCAAGTAATCTGCCCAACACAGCCTCCCAAAGTGCTGGGATTACAGGTGTGAGCCACCATGCCTTGCCCAGACAGCAGATTTCAATTGGATCTTATTTAAGATTATAATAAGTAGGCTGGGCGCGGTGGCTCAAGCCTGTAATCTCAGCACTTTGGGAGGCCGAGGCGGGTGGATCACGAGGTCGAGAGATCGAGACCATCCTGGTCAACATGGTGAAACCCCGTCTCTACTAAAAATACAAAAAATTAGCTGAGCATGGTGGCGCATGCCTGTAATCCCAGCTACTCAGGAGGCTGAGGCAGGAGAATTGCCTGAAACCAGGAGGCGGAGGTTGCAGTGAGCCGAGATCGCGCCATTGCACTCCAGCCTGGGTAACAAGAGCGAAACTGCGTCTCAAAAAAAAAAAAAAAAAAAAAAAAAAGATTATAATAAGTACATGTCATGTTACTGCTAAATTCCCAATGCCTAGAACATAGCTGGCATTCACAGAGTTGCAAATTAATTGAATAAAATAAAAACTATTCTGGTTGAATCCTCCTTCTTCTCCTCACAAAGACCCAAAAGAAAATATTAATGTATCCCTGAGCACCTCTGAGAAACAGTTTGAAAAATACTACAAAACAGTCACAGAATTATGTATTTAAGGCAGTATTTGCCTCCGCCTTTTCTTTTTTTAAAGAAAGGTCACCTTGGCAACTGTGTGAATAAATGAATCAAATGCAAGATAGGTAGTAGACAGGTCCTTAAGTTTTACAATGCTATATGCCACAGTCTAGGTTACAGATAAGGGCTAAGATTAAGACTGATCTGGTGGTTAGGATAGTATATTCACATGGTTCATGAGAACGCAATGGGTAATATTCACATGGCTAGTGAAGCCTTCCTCCCACCCCTATTCCCAGCTTCCCAGTTCCCTTCCTTCTGATTATCACTTTAATATACCTTTAAGTTATTGTATATATATGCAAGCAAACATCTGCTAATATATATATTTAAAGATAGTGTTTACATCTTCCTTTGAAAAAAAATATTATTAATAATATCCCAGAAATCAACACCTATTAGTATTGCATTTATTTTCTGGATTGAAAGTATTAAATGTAACTAGTTCCATTCTCATACACAGTTAGGTTGTTTCCAATCTTACTACTAATACACACTACTGCCAAGGTTTTGGCCTGCCTAATGGAAGACTGAAGTTGCCATCAACTGAAATGGGGGCAAGGCTGCAGATGAAAATAGATTTGTGGCAGAAGATGGGAAGTCCAAGTTTTAGACATGTCCTATCTCACTGGGGGCTTCTTGTTTCCTCCACCCAATTTCTAAATGCTGGGATTCCTTAAGACTCAGTTCTCTACCCTCTTTTTAGATACTCTTACCTGATCCCATGGCTTTAAATACCACTTAGATACACAACCCTCAAATTTAAATCTCCATTCTAGACTTTTAACTCAAATTCCATAATGTTTACTTAACATATATCCTTCTGGATATTTTAAAGGTACCTGGATATTTTAAAGGCGTTTGAAACTCAACATGTTTCCAACTTCTATTTCCACTGACACTACCTTACTCCAACCACTATCACCTCCAGCGTAAACACCTGCAATACTCTCCTCAAAATAAATTCTCTCATTTCCACTTCTGTCTCTAGTGATCTTTTAAAAACAATCATATCACAGCCCTGCTTAAAATGTTGCTTGGCTTCCCATTGCTGCTCTTAAAATAAAATTCAGGGCCAGGCGTGGTGGCTCAAGCCTGTAATCCCAGCACTTTGGGAGGCCGAGGCGGATGGATTACGAGGTCAAGAGATCGAGACCATCCTGGTCAACATGGTGCAACCCCGTCTCTACTAAAAAATACGAAAAACTAGCTGGGCATAGTGGCGCGTGCCTGTAATCCCAGCTACTCAGGAGGCTGAGGCAGGAGAATTGCCTGAACCCAGGAGGCGGAGGTTGCGGTGAGCCGAGATTGCGCCATTGCACTCCAGCCTGGGTAACAAGAGTGAAACTCCGTCTCAAAAAAAAAAAAAAAAAAAAAAAAAAAAATTAAATTCAAATACTCTACTATGGCCTTAAAAGCTCCCTCATGAACTGGCCCTCACCTTCTTCTCTAATTTCAATTCACACAATTCTTCCCTTTCCCAACTATGATACAGCTTTCTTTCAGTTTGTCAAGCATGCCAGCGACTTGGTACGTGCTGCCCTTCTGCTTGCAACGCTCTTCCCTTGCATGTATTGTCCTTGCTTCTACTCACTACCTGGTTTGTTTAAACGTCACCATCTTAAGAAAGTTATCTCTGACCATCCTATTTAAAACAGTCCATTCTGCCCATCCATATTTTTTTCCTATCTTCACACTATTTAGTTGGTCTGTCTCCCACCTCCTTCCCTAGAATACAAGCACCATATAAGCAGAGATTTTTGTCTCTGCTGTTCACAGCATTATTTCTTGGCACTTAATAAATTTTATAATTACTCTTTACTATTTTCTAGACTCTTAGTTCCATGAAGGACGAGAGCCAAGTGCATCTTAATTCGTTACTTCCCCAGGATCCTTCACAGTACATGGTACAGAGCAATTTGTTGATATTTGCTGAATTAATATCATGGTATGTGAAAAGGAAACTGAGAAGTAAAACTAAGACAGAATGGCACTGCAGAAGCCAAATAGGAAAAGTTTAAAGACAGGAAGGTCAACTCTTTCATTATCCCTGACTTCAGTCTTCCTTCCTGATCACTCCCCGGGCATTGTTGATCATACTGTCCTCCCAAAGTAGGCTATCCACAGTTGCTCTAATCAATGGTTCTGCTATCCTAACCACTTAGCACTCAACTGCAGGAAATGCTTTTAGAAAAAGGCTTCTTAAACCAGGCGTGGTGGATCACACCTATAATCCCAACACTTTGGGAGGCCAAGGCAGGCAGATCACCTGCGGTCAGGGGTTCAAGACTAGCCTGACCAACATGGAGAAACCCCATCTCTAATAAAAATACAAAATTAGCCGGGCGTGGTGGTGCATGCCTGTAATCCCAATTCCTTGGGAGGCTGAGGCAGAAGAATTGCTTGAACCCAGGAAGCAGAGGTTGTGGTGAGCTGAGATCATGCCATTGCACTCTAGCCTGGGAAACAAGAGTGAAATTCCATCTCAAAAAAAAAAAAAAAAGGCCGGGCGCGGTGGCTCAAGCCTGTAATCCCAGCACTTTGGGAGGCCGAGGCGGGTGGATCACGAGGTCGAAAGATCGAGACCATCCTGGTCAACATGGTGAAACCCCGTCTCTACTAAAAATACAAAAAAACTAGCTGGGCGTGGTGGTGCATGCCTGTAATCCCAGCTACTTAGGAGGCTGAGGCAGGAGAATTGCCTGAGCCCAGGAGGCGGAGGTTGCGGTGAGCCGAGATTGCGCCATTGCACTCCAGCCTGGGTAACAAGAGCGAAACTCCGTCTCAAAAAAAAAAAAAAAAAAAGAAAAGCGGCTTCTTAAATTGGAGAGTAAGAGAAAAAGAGTCAAAATAAAGAAAAACTTGTAAAGCTAAATCTATCTTTATAAAGTTATTTGATGTACCCAAGCATTTTAGAATAAGGATTACTATTTCTTCAGCAGTAATAAGTATATCTGAAGGAAGCAAAATGGTGACTCACAGGCTAACTCCCTCAGAAAGGAGAGTTAGGTGTGCACAGAAATAGCTGGAGTAAAACATCTAGCTGTTACAAGAGACAGTGTCAACTGGGAAGGTATCTGTCCCAAAGGACTGGTAATCTAAAAAGAGGGTCAAGCAGTAAACCTTCTGTCAAAATAAAACCGGAAAGAGAAGAGGGTTGCATGAAACCAGAGTTAAAGAGAAAGACATTACTGAAACTGAAGTTTTAGCTGAGGCGTTCGATATGAGTAGAATGGGTCAAGTGATCATATCCACATAGTTACCAACATTCCAAGACACAGATTACTTCTATGTCGATGTCTCTATATCAACATGATTTCCTAGTCATTAAGATGTCTGAAACCAGTCTGGTCACTGATAGTATATATCAGTATGTTTTTACAGTCACACTGTAAAGACTATAATATGTGAGAGAATGTAATCTGCTATGTTAAGACAGTAGATGAAGAGTCGAGATTTTGAATGTTTGAAGCCACATCTTGGGCACTTAAAAGAAAAAAAACGCCGTTGGGAGTTTGAGAAGATTTAAGATACTTCCTGGCCGGGTGCGGTGGCTCATAACTGTAATCCCAGCACTTTGGAAGGCAGAGGTGGGTGGATTACCTGAGGTCAGGAGTTCGAGACTAGCCTGGCCAACATGGCAAAACCCCATTTCCACTAAAAAATATAAAAATTAGGCCGGGCGCGGTGGCTCAAGCCTGTAATCCCAGCACTTTGGGAGGCCGAGGCGGGTGGATCACGAGGTCAAGAGATCGAGACCATCCTGGTCAACATAGTGAAACCCCGTCTCTACTAAAAATACAAAAAATTAGCTGGGCATGGTGGCACGTGCCTGTAATCCCAGCTACTCAGGAGGCTGAGGCAGGAGAATTGCCTGAACCCAGGGGGCGGAGGTTGCGGTGAGCCGAGATCGCGCCATTGCACTCCAGCCTGGGTAACAGGAGCGAAACTCCGTCTCAAAAAAAAAAAAATAAAATAAAAAAAATAAATAAAAATAAAAATTAGGCAGGTGTGGTGGTATGCACTTGTAATCCCAACTACTTGGGAGGCCGAAGCAGGAGGCAGGAGAATTGCTTGAACCTGGGAAGCGGAGGTTGAAGAGCAGCCTGGGTGACAAGAGTGAAACTGTGGGCCCCTCCCGCCCCCCAAAAAAAACTACTTCCCAAACTGAGGAGTAATCCTTGATAAAATCCCTATTGTTACAGTCTCAAAAACAGTTCAAAGTATTTCTGTTAAGCATCAGTTTATTGAAGAAAAAATGATTTGCAGGGTATATTCTGATCACGTTCTCACTGGCCAGGTAGAACATGAATAGGCATATCCTCAGAGTCAATGTCAATCTCCATATTCTAAGGATCTCTTTATGAGGAACCAGAAGCCTAAATAAAGTTGGTGGTCATGGTTTGCTCAGGACACACTGTAGTTTATTTTGTAATTATGGAACAGCACTCTACTTCAAACACTGCTCTACTTCTGAAAATCCTGATGAAACCAACTATGTAGTATGAATCTACTGTAAAGTGCTTACAGTTAAGCAAAGCAGGCCTATTCGTAAAGTATATTAGTTGACCACATTAACCATGTGTCAGTTAATAGCAGGTATTGCGTCCTGTTCATTTCTGTTTACTCAGGGACAAGGTCAGTGTCTGGCATATAGAAGGACTTGACAAACATTTGTTTAAAGCATGTCTAATACTCTGCTCGAATAGCAAAGGACCCTCACAAAGAATATGGTGGTAGTGATTTGTGACAACTAAGAAAGCAGTCTCTTGTCAAATTTATTACTTATCTAGATGCCATCAGTTTCAGCAGCTCCAGGTACTGCTTGCCAACCATGACTATTATTATTATCATATTTTGCTGTTATTCTGGAAACATGCTTTCATCTGAATGGCTTCCCAAAAGCTGTGAGGCAGTCAAGTCACTACAGAGAAACCAACTTAGACTCTTGGGAAGTTTAAGTGCTAACCCCCTTCTGTCTTTTATAGTCCAAAGGTGGGATTAATAACTGATAATACAATTGGTCCCATACGAGATGGTGATGTTTTGCAATATCTAAAGGTAGGCTATCACACAGGGTTTTGTCCAAAGGCAAAGTTCTGGAAAAATGTCAACAAATGCCACAAAACAAAGCTCCTGTGGTCTGGGAGATTGGAAGGTATAATCAAACAGCTTTCAAGCAACCTTTAGCCAGGATGCTTAGTGACAGATTTTTTGTGAGGAATGTCATTTTAAACTTCTCATTTACTATTTTATGTTACAAGGTTTCCCTCTGTTGCCTAGGTTAGAGTGCAATGGCACAATCTCGGCTCACTGCAGCCTTGATCTCCCTGGCTCAAGTAATCCTCCATCTGTAGCCTACCATGTAGCTAGGACTATAGACCTGTACTACCATGCCTGGCTAATTTTTCCATTTTTTTTTTGGTAGAGACGAAATTTTACCATGTGGCCCAGGCTGCTCTTGAACTCTTGAGCTCAAGTGATACTCCTGCCTTTGCTTCCCAGAGTGGGTCAGGCCTGTGCCACCATGCCTGGCTCATTTTTCTTTTCTTTCTTTTTTTTTTTTTTTTTTGGTAGAGATGAGGTTTTATCACATTGCCCAGGCTGGTATTGAACTTTTGAGGTCAGGTGATACTCCTGCCTTTGCCTCCCAGAGTCCTAGAATTATAGTGTGTGGCACCGTGCCTGGGCCTCATTTACTATTAACTTTAGTTTCCTAAGATCCAGTAAAAAATTATTTCCCACATATATTTTTCTTTTCTTTTCTTTTCTTTTTTTTGAGACGGAGTTTCACTCTTGTTACCCAGGCTGGAGTGCAATGGCGCAATCTCGGCTCACCGCAACCCCCACCTCCTGGGTTCAGGCAATTCTCCTGCCTCAGCCTCCTAAGTAGTTGGGATTACAGGCACACGCCACCATGCCCAGCTAATTTTTTTTGTATTTTTAGTAGAGACGGGGTTTCACCATGTTGACCAGAATGGTCTCAATCTCTTGACCTCATGATCCACCCGCCTCGGCCTCCCAAAGTGCTGAGATTACAGGCTTGAGCCACCGCGCCCGGTCCTCCCACATATATTTCTTAAGAATGAAGAATACAAAGGAGAGGGCTTTGCCCAGCTCTACTTGGCATAGATATACTGGCTGGCCAGATTAGTAACTTGGAAAAGAACACCATGGCCTGTGGGGTGATGAAATTTTGACCACCTGGGTAGGAGAATACTGAAAGCAGTATTCCAAACTCTTGTTATTGAAGCCAACTGTCTATCTCTAAATCCAGCAAGAGCTGAGGGAAAAGGTATACCTCAAAATCTTATAATAGACTGGAAGATTTGATAAGTAAAGAAAAATTATGAATTCCTAAACAGATTAATCTTTGATACTAGGGTTTCCTGCTGATACCTACATGATTAATTACATTCCACAGCAAAAACCAATCCTGAAAACAACAATCTATAATTGTAGTTCTAGGTTGAGTAAATTTTGTGCATCTCTTACAACTATGCTGTTGACCTACAGCCAAAGAAAGGTTATTGGAGGTCTCCAATAGTTATCATTTTGGGAAAGGATATGAATGGCAATCACAAAAGCTAGTATATCTTTGGTAGCTGAGCAGCTAAAACCTTCAACTGGAGAAAATCTGCCCACTTTCTTGTACCAACCTGTTGGTCGAACTAGGTTGAAATCCTCTGTACAACATCTCTGAAAAAAGCCAATCGAACCACTGCTTGGATATTTCAGCCAGTTCAATGGCTGAATATTGTCAAAGTTTGTCTGACCCCTTATAACCTTTCACCTATTGGCCTTAGTTTTGACAAGTAATATCTACGTACTCTTTGTGATTCTTCCACATATGTGAAGACAGTAACATGGTGTAATCTTCTTCCAACTCTGGAATAAGCAGCATGAATTTTCCTATCTATGGTTGTGCAATAAATTTCGGATGCTCTGATTCTACTTTCCTTCTCTGGATAAAAAAAATCCCTTATACTTGATTCACAGAATTGAATTTAATTATCCAAGTTCAGTCTAACTGGTCCAATGTATTTGGTTCAGTAGCATACTCATACTAACAGTAACATAACATACTATAAATATAAAACAAGTGTTACCTTGTTTAGTAGGACTCTACAATGCAAGCTCCTATCCCAGCTCCAAGAGTTCTAAGATTGTAAGGAATGCCACATATTTCTTTCATTTCTATCATGGGCATCAAGATGACTTTCTCCCCAAGTTTGTGTCACCTCTTCTTTACTTTTTAGAACTAAGTTCAGGCCGGGCACGGTGGCTCAAGCCTGTAATCCCAGCACTTTGGGAGGCCGAGGCGGGTGGATCACAAGGTCGAGAGATCGAGACCATCCTGGTCAACATGGTGAAACCCCGTCTCTACTAAAAATACAAAAAACTAGCTGGGCGTGGTGGTGCATGCCCGTAATCCCAGCTACTTAGGAAGCTGAGGCAGGAGAATTGCCTGAGCCCAGGAGGCGGAGGTTGCGGTGAGCCGAGATCGCGCCATTGCACTCCAGCCTGGGTAACAAGAGCGAAACTCCGTCTCAAAAAAAAAAAAAAAAAAAAAAAAAAAAAAAAAAAGAACTAAGTTCAGAGAAGCAGTCTTCTGTATTGAAGTTTGCTGTTTTCCAGGGCATTAACTTGTCAAGAATCTCAGATACTTTTGCTTTTAGTAAAACTAGAACAACAGCTACCCTACTGCCACCAACTTGCCTCTACAAGTTCTATTATGTGCTGCCAAAAAATCATTCCTATTTTGTGCATGTCTGTGTATGGTGGGGGGCAAGTGGCAGGCAGACTGAAAAGGAAACAATTTTCAGAGTCATTTTTCTCCTAAGAAATTACTTCTTAAATAATATTTATGTAGAAGAAAAGCATGCAATCTATATAAAAAACACCTAGTAGTAGAAAAATTTCTGTTCATGTTGACTATCTTTTTCATTAACAGAACTTAATTGTCTTGGTGCTGACAACTGATTATTCTTTTAATTGAACTAACTTTTTAGAGGATGAAATTAAACCAAATTTTTTCTAAACTGATTTTCATTTTTTGTGGTCTGCATGTGCCTCTCAGTCCTAATATTACTTGGGAATCAAAACAAAAAGACAAAAACATGCCCTCCCCCAATAAAACCTCCAAACTTTAATCAGCTAAAAAATTTTTAAAATAATGATGTCCCCCAGTCTCTCCAATAGCTCACCCTATGATTCATGTACAAACACAGGAAACTGCTTGGTCAGGCAATTACATAATACTACCACCTATGCTGAACTTCCAACAGTACGCTTGCAGGCACATTAAGATGACTGATAACTCACTCACTACCTACAAGATATTATAAAGTGTATTCTCCACATATTGAGTGAAAAGTTAGTTGGACACGCTTAAAAAATTTCTCTTTGACAAACCTAAAATTTAGATTAAATTTACAGAGACAATTTTTAAAAAAGTTTCTTACATGCTTGGATTTAAGTACAGGACTTTAAAAGTTCTGGTTGAATGAAGATGCCCCCGCTCACCCCTGTTAATTTTTATTACTCCCCTTTCATAACTTTATTAATCTTATAACCTATACCTGATAATTTGGGTAAGCTGTGAGGGCTGGGTGGTTTCCAAAATATTAACTCTTCCATTTCAACTTGAACAAACAAAATGAAATCTATGTAAAAAATGCTTTGAAATGTTGGAACAGAACTGAAGGTAGGAAGGTAGAGAAGGAACAAGGTCACTGAGCTAATACCCATAATCTTACACCTCTAAATATTACTATTTTCAGATATGAACTCATTAATACACCAAATTCTTGAAAGGTAGCAACTAAGATCTTACTTGGCTATTTTTATCCCACAGATCAAATGAACAGACTCTAAGTAACCCTATCCTTTGGCTTATGTATCAGTTGGTGGTGACAGTTTGCCAAATCAGTTGTTTAAATGTTGACTACATGGTCAAACAGGACAATCTGAATTAGCTGAAGAACAGCAGCACTTACCATCAAAATTTCGGGTAAAATTTCGGCTAACTAGGTGTGATTTGACTTAAGTATTCTTCCTTCTCTTTCCATTGCCCACAAACTGTTTCTAGTTCTCCCACCTAGGTTCCCTAGACTTTCTTTTCTTAAAAAGACTCCCCAAGTGGAAATCTGACAAAGATAAAACTGATCAAAAAAGCATACCTCCTGGTAGTGTTTACATTTAAAACTCGGAACAGGGTAAAACGAACAAATCTCCAATTGGAAGAGTGTAAAAGTAATGTTTGTGAAAGAGGAAATCTTTCTCACTGCTCCTTTTCTCTTCATCAATCTAGCCTCAAAAGAACAGGAGCGCTTTAAAAGGTATTCCCTGCTTTTTCGAAAAATTGTTCTTAACAATCATGAAATACACAAAACAAAAAACCAAGATGGTCAGAGGTAAGAGGAGGTACTCCCATTTTCAATCACACATGGCTCACCTGAAGTTAGACACAGTCATGATCTTTCCTACAAGAGAAAAACATGTATGCTTTATGGGAATAAGCTGAATATCCCATCTCTGGTTCTTTTAAATTCTTCGACTAAATTTAATATGCTTACATCATAAAGTGAACCTAATAAATATTAAAAGAAAGTAATTCAAACGATTTAAATCTCAGAATGAAGCAAGGTTAGTTCCAACTTATATTCTAGATCCAAGCTAAAGTACTTGCACCATCTTTTCTATTATACTACTACTTTCCACCTCAACTTATGTTATGTGTATGTCCAAAGACTTCCCGCAGCCAGCCTAGTCAGATTTCAGTTCTCCCAAACTTGCCTATTTCCAGTTGTAGTCACTCCAGAAACTTGCTGATTGGTTATTCTGATAAACCAATTAACGCTAATGTGTCAACGGCCTATTAAGCTACTCCTCCGAAATTACATCCCTGCATTTTACAAAGTCCTTCAAGACCTTAATCCAAATGGAACTTGCAAGAATGAAAAATTTCGGAGGTAACTGATCGTTTAAATCATAAGGTCTATTTACTAAAGTCCCCTACTCTTTCTTGTGTGTAGATCCTTTCTAGGGTAATAAGACCGGAAGTTGGTAAAGGTATTGTACCAACAAAACAAAGCCAAAACCCCAAACCACCCCGCAACCTCGGCAAAAACAAAACAAAACAAAACAAAACAAAAACTTCCAGTGAGTGTGGCACGCTCACCCAACCCCCAATCTTCTCAGTCCCCACTGGAAGAGAGGGCGATCACCAGGATCACAGTCCTTAGGGGACAGGTCGAGGGCCGGAGGAGCACGGATTTCAGGCCTACAAGTCCCGGGTGCGCAGGTGGGGTCTAGTGCGAGGCGAGGGGGCGCTGGCCCGGGTTACCTGCGGCGAAGTGCAGCGGGGTGGATTTCCTGCCCGCCGTGTCGCGGCTATTCACCTTCTCCGGCGTCACCAGCCTCTTGACTCTCTCCACGTCCCCATTGCGGCACGCCTCGAATAGTTCTCGGGCAGCCGGCTCCATTGCCTCGGCCGCCGCACTCGCGCAGGCCGCTCCCCCGCCAGCGCAGCGGCGGCCCGACATGATCCTGGCCGCCGCCACCGCCAGCAGCAGCGCCAGCAAGGGCAGCAGGAGCCCCGGCCCCGCGAGCAGGAGGGCGAGGCCCCCCGGAGGAGAGGCGCTCAGGGCCCGGGCCGGTTGGCTCCCTGCTGTCACCGGATCCGGCGCAGTCCCATGGCCGCGCCGACGGGCGCCCTTAGCTCGGCTCCCTTCCCCCAGCTGCCCTGCAGCGACGGAGGCAGCGCGAATCCGCCGGACTAGCCCTGAAGCGACGCGGCGGCGGAAGCTGGCAAGGTCCCTCCTGCCAGCTCCGCCGAGCCCTGGGAGAGCACGTGACGTCGTCCGGCGCGTGCGCAGTAACCGGGCATCGGCCGTGCTGGTTTCGGCGAGCAGGGCTGCGCGGAAGGGTTTGTGGGAAATATGCAGTGACAGGCTTCGCAGAAGGGGCTTCGTCCCACCGCCATCTTTGCGGTGAGTTCTGCTGACGCTGAAAGGTCCTACACATTGTTGTTGTTGTTTTTTTTTTTAAGCCCTGGGCTTTTCAAGCCGAACTTCCTCACTACCATTACACTTGAAAAGAGCCCTTGAAAGTTTTGCTCCTGTCTTGCATATTCTTTTGGAAGTAAATTGTCCGTATTTTCAGCTTCCACATCCGATTTATTTTGTTTTTTACTGTGTCTCTTTTCTTTCCTCCTGAACTGCTTTGTTGTTGTTGTTTCTTGTGAAACATTTCTCAAAAGTGAATGAGTTGCCATTTAATTAGAAGTTTGGATGAACTGCCCCCAAATAAAGGAAATCAGAACAGACACGAAAGTTAACTCCAGTTGGGGGACGGCTCTGATCAATTACTCTTTCCACAGTAAGTTACTGGCTCAGGTTTAATTAGAGGAACTTTATGTAAATCAATATTGTACCCGACGAGCCTGAAGTTTGGATACACTAAGCATATGCATCTCCAAGAAAGTTTTCTGACTTGTAATTTTTTTCTTTGGCCAACAAATCAAAGCAAAGCACATAATTGATTTTCATGCTTAAGGTAGTGGTGTAGTTCTATACGCTGATTCCCCACTACACTCCCTTGTCTTAAAAAACGGAAACTATGCATATACATACATTTTACTTACAGAAGATGATACAAGTTGACCTTTGGCATTCTGAAAAACATTCCCGCCCCCCTTCCGCCTTAACCTGTTTTTCAGGAAATCCATTTTTTTTGGGGAGTGTTGACTCACTACAGTGCTAAAAGAGGATGTACACTTTTTTGAGCATTTTTATAAATATGGAATTGAAGTTATAGTATGTATCAATAAAGTGAACATGCACGAACGCAGCTAAGGACTAGAACACTACCAATATGATTGCGTTTATCATTTTTCTTTCCATAAATGTGCTATGGTGATCTATTATCAGTAATCTTTGAACTCACTATTATAATTGTTTTGGGGGACCACAAACCACACCCATAGAAGACAGCAATCAATCAACCAATGTTGTGTGTGTTCTGACTGCCCCACCGACAGGCTATTCTGCCATCTCCCTCTCCTTTGGTCTTCTGTTCCCTGAAACACAACAATATTGAAATTAGGCCAATTAATAACTCTACAATGGCTTCTAGGTATTCAAGTGAAAGGCAAAGTTGCATATCTCTCACTTTAAATCAAAAGCTAGACATTATTCAGCTTAGTGCAGAAGGCATGTTGAAAGCTGAGGTAGGCCCCCTTGCACCAAACAGCCAAGTTGTGAATGCAAAGGAAAAATTTTTGAAGGAAATTAAAAGTGCTATTCCAGTGAACACACAAATGATACGAAAGTGAAACAGACTTACTGCCTATATGAAGAACATTTGAGTGGTCTGGATAGAAGATAAAACCAGCCACAACATTCCCTTAAGCCAAAGCTGAATCCAGAGTAAAGCCCTAACTCTCTTCAATTTTGTGAAGGCTGAGAGATGAAGTTGCTAGAGGCATGTTAGAAACTAGCAGAGGTTGGTTTATAAAGTTTAAGAAAAGAAGCTGTCTTTATAATGTAGAAGTGTAGGGTGAAGCAGCAAATGCTGATGTAGGAGCTGCAGCAAGTTATCCATAACACGGGTCACCAACCTCAGCCCTCGGGAGGTACTGGTCCCTGGCCTATAAGGAACAAGGCCACACAGCTGGAGGTGAGCAGAGAAGGCGGGGAGTGGTGGAGTAGTGGGTGGATGGAGGGGATGGAGTGGGAATGGGCCGGTAGTGAGCATTACTGCTTGAGTTCCACCTCTTGTCAGATCAGCAGCAGCATTAGATTTTCACAGGAGATCAAGCCCTATTGTGAACTGCACATGTGAGGGATCTAGGATGAGACTCTAATGCCTGATGATCTGAAGTGGCACAGTTTCATCCCCAAATCATTCCCCACCCCCATGCCCTCCCACCCCACCCCTGGTCCGTGGAAAAATTGTCCTCCACAGAACCTGTCCCTGGTGCCAAAAAGGTTGGGGACTGCCGATCAAGATCTACCTGAGATAATTGATGAAGGTGGCTACACTAAACAATACATTATCATTATAGATGAAAGTCTTCTATTGGAAGAAGATGCTGCCATCTAGAACTTTCATACCTACAGAGGAGAAATCAGTGTCTGGCTTCAAAGGAAAGATTGACTTTCCTATTAGGGGCTAATGCGGCTGGTGACTTCAAGTGAAGCCAATGCTTATTTACCATTCTGAAAATCCTAGGGCCCTTAAGAATTATGATAAGTCTATTCTGTGTTCTATAAATGGAATAACAAAGTTTGGATTATGGCACATCTGTTTATAGCATGACTTACTGAATATTTTAAGCCTATTGTTGAGACCCATTTATTAGCAAAAAAGGTGCCAAAATATTACTGCTCATTAACGTTGTGCCTGGTTTCTCAAGAGCTCTGGTGGAGATGTACAAAGAAATCAATGTTGTTTTCATGCCTGCAAACACAACATCCATTCTGTAGATGGATCAAGGAGTAGATGGATCATGGATCAAGGAGTACTTTCAACCTTCAAGTCTTATTATTTAAGAAATACATTACATAAGACTACAGCTGCTGTAGATAGTGATTCTTCTGATGGACTTGGGTGAAGTAAATTGACAACCTTCTGGAAGGATTCACCATTCTGGATGCCATTAAGATTCATGGGAGGAGGTCAAAATATCAACATTAATAGGAATTTAGAAGAAGCTGATTCCATCTTTCATGGATGACTTTGACAGATTCAGGATTTCACTGGAAGAAGTAATTGCATATGTGGTGGAAACAGCAAGAGATCTAGAGTGGAGCCTGAAAATGTGACTGAATTGTTGCAATTTTATGATACAATTTGAATGAAGGCTGGGTATGGTGGCTCATTCCTGTAATCCCAGCACTTTGGGAGGCTGAGGCAGGAGGATTGCTTGAGGCCAGGAGTTTGAGACCAGCCTGGTCAACATAGTGAGAATCCATCTGTACAAAAGATACAATTTAAAAAATTAGCTGGATGTGGTGGAGTGCACCTGTAGTTCTAGCTACTTGGGAGGCTGAGATGACAGGATTGCTTAAATCTAGGAATTTGAGCAAATTGCTTAAACCTAGGTGAGGGGTGATCATGTCACTGCACTCCACTACAGCTTGGGTGACAGAGACCCAGTCTCTGAAAACAAACAAACAGAAAAACGAAGTTGAATGGATGAGTTACTTTTTATGGAGAAAAGAAAAAAAATTTTTTTTTTTTTCACACAGAATCTACTCCTGGTGAAGATGCTGTAAAAATTGTTGAAATGACAACAAAGAATTTAGAATGTTATATCACAAAGGTGATAAAGCAGCAGCAGAGCTTGAGAGAGTAGACTCTATTTTTTTGTTTGTTTGTTTTGCCATTAAGTTTCAACACCCAATAGATTCTAGGTTTGAAAGTTCTGTGGGTAAAATGCTATCAAACAGCATTGCATGTTACAGAGAAATCTTTTGTGAAACGAACAGTCAACTGATGTGGGAAACTTCATTTTATTTTCTTTTAAGACATTGCCATGGCCACCCCAACCTTCAGCAACCATTATCAGTCAGCAGCCCTGAATGTCATTGAGGCAAGACCCTCCAGCAGCAAAAAGATGACAAGTTGCTGAAGGTTCAGATGACTGTTAGCATTTTTTTAGCAACAAAATATCTATTTTTAATTTTAAAAATTCTCTGAATTTTTATTTATTTTTTATTTTTTATTTTTTATTTTTTTTGAGATGGAGTTTCGCTCTTGCTACCCAGGCTGGAGTGCAATGGCGCGATCTTGGCTCACCGCAACCTCCGCCTCCTGGGTTCAGGCAATTCTCCTGCCTCAGCCCCCTGAGTAGCTGGGATTACAGGCATGCGTCACCACGCCCAGCTAGTTTTTTGTATTTTTAGTAGAGACGGGGTTTCACCATGTTGACCAGGATGGTCTCAGCCTCCCAGAGTGCTGGGATTACAGGCTTGAGCCACCGCGCCCGGCTGAATTTTTAATTTTTTGGGTACATTGTAGGTGTATATATTTATTGGGTATATGAGAATTTCTGTGGTATTAATTGTAAAGTCTCATTTTTCACTGTTGATTTTATTTATTTGAATCTTCTCTCTTTTTTTCTTAGTCTGCTAAAGATTTGTCAATTTTATTTATCTTTTCGAAAAACACAACTTTTTTTCATTGATCTTTTGTGTTGCTTTCTTCATTTCAATTTCACTTAGGGCTGCTCTGATGTTTATTTCCTTTCTTCTAAGTTCTGGTTTGGTTTGCTTTTCCTTTTATAGTTTTTTAAGATGCATCATTAAGTTGTTTATTGGAAGTTTTTCTACTTTTTTGATGTAGGTGCTTACGGGTTTCCATTTTTCTTAGTACTGCTTTTGCTTTATTCCATCGTTTTTGGTATGTTGTGTTTCCATTGTCATTTGTTTCAATAAACTTTTCAATTTCCTTCTTAATCTCCTCATTGACCCACTGTTCATTCAGCTGCAGAGTGTTTAATTTCCACGTGTTTGTATAGTTTCCAAAATTCCTCTGGTTACTGATTTCTAGTTTTATTCCATTGTGGTTAGAGAAGATAGTTGATATTATTTCAATTTTTGAATGTTTTAAGACTTGTTTTGTGGCCTAAGATATGGTCTGTCTTTAGAATGATCCATTTGCTGAGAAGAATGTATATTCTGTAGCCATTGAATAAAATGTTCTGTCAATGCATATTAGTTCCATTTGGTCTATAGTGCAGATTGTGTCTCATATTTATTTATTTATTTTCTGTTTGGATGATCTATGCAATGCTGAAAGTGGGGGGTTTGAAGTCTTCAGCTATTATTATATATGCATCTCTCTCTCTCTAATAATATTTTCTTTGTATATCTGGGTGCTCCAGTGTTGGAGGCACATATATTTACAACTGTTATATCCTTTTGATGGATTGACCCATTTATCATTATAAAATGACCTTCTTTGTTTCTTTATAGTTTTTGTGTTGAAAACTATGTATTTTCAGTCTGTATGTGTCTTTATATGTGAAATGTGTTTCTTGTGGACAGATTGTTGAGTTTTGTTTTTTAAATCCATAGCCACACTATTTCTTTTGATTGGAGAGTTTAGTCCATTTACTATCAATGTTATTGACAAGTAAGGACTTACTCCTGCCATTTTGTTATTTGTTTTCTGGTATTTTCCTCCTTTTTCCCCACCTTCCTGTCTTCCTTTTAGTAAAGCTGATTTTCTCTGGAGGTACGATTTAATTTCTTGCTTTTCATTTTTCGGGTATCCATTGCATGTTTTTTGATTTGAGGTTACTATGAGGCTTGCAAATAATATCTTATAACCCATTATTTTAAACTGATGTAACTTAACATAGATTGCATAAACAAACAAACCTAAGAAAAACTCCACACTTTAACTTTGTTCCTCCTTTTAAAAAAATTATTGTAGCTATTATTTTTTTTATCAGTTTATCTTTTAGCCTTTCTACTAAAGATATGAGTATTTTATACATCACAATGACCCTGTTATAATATTCTGTGTTTCTCTGTGTACTTACTATTATCAGTGAGTTTTGTACCTTCAGATGACTTTTTATTGCTCATTAATATCCTTTTTTTTAGATTAAATAACTTTTTTTTTTTAGCATTTCTTGTAGGATAAGTCTGTTGTTGATTAAATTCCTCAGCTTTAGTTTGTCTAAGAAGTCTTTATTTCTCCTTCATGTTTGAAGGATATTTTTTGCCAGATATGCTAATCTAGAGTAAAAGGTTTTTTTCCTTCAGCACTTTAAATATGTCATACCACTTTCTTCTGGCCTATAAGGTTTCCACTGAAAAGTCTACTGCCAGGAAAATTGAAGCCCTTTCTCTCTCTTTCTTTCTCTCCCTCTTTCTTTCTTCTGCTTTTAGGATCCTTTCTTTATCCTTGACCTTTGAGAGTTTGATTATTAAATGCCCTTAGGTGTCTTCTTTGTGTTAAATCTGTTTGTTGTTCTATAATCGTCTTAAACTTGAATACTGATATCTTTCTCTAGGCTTGGAAAGTTCTCTGTTATTCCTTTGAATAAATTTTCTAGCCTTATTTCTGTCTCTATCTCCTCTTTAAATTTAATAACACTTTGATTTTCCCTTTTAAGGCTATGTCCTAGGTCTAGTAGGTGTGCTTCATCCTTTTTTATTCCTTTCTTTTTGTCTCTTTTGGCTCTGCATTTTCAAATAGCCTGTCTCCAAGCTCACTTATTCTTCTTTCTGCTTGATCAGTTCTGCTGTTAAGAGACTCTGATGCATTCTTCAATATGTCAATTGCATTTTCCAACTCCAGAATTTCTGCTTGATTCTTTTTAATTATTTCAATTTGGATTCTGAATTTCTTCTCTTGAATTTATCTTGAATTTCTTTGTGTTTCTTCAACACACTATTTTGAATTCCCTGTCTGAAAAACCATATATCTCTGTCTTTCTAGGATTGGACCCTGGTGCCTTATTTAGTTTGTTTGGTGAGGCCATGTTTTCCTGGATGGTCTTGATTTTTGTGGATGTTTGTCAGTTTCTGAGCATTGAAGAGTTAGGTATTTATTATAGTCTTTGTAGTCTAGGCTTCTTTGCACCCACTCCTGGAAGGCTTTCCAGGTATTCAAAGAGACTTGAGTATTATGATCTAAGTTTTCAGTCACTGCAGCCATATCTACATTAGGGGCACCCCAAGCCCAGTAACTCTGTGGTTTTTGCACATTCATAGAGGTACAATCTTGGTGGTCTTGGATAAGATCTGGACGAATTCTCTGGATTATCATGCAGACACTCTTGTTCTTTTACTTTATCTCAAACAAACACAGTCACTCTATCTGTGCTGAAGCAGGGGTGACACAAGCACCACTGTGATCACTAGCACTGGAACTGCACTAGGTCAGACCTGAAGCCAATACAGCACTGGATCTCACCCAAGGCCCATTATACCTGTTCCCCAGCTATTGCCTGCCTATGTTTGTTTGCTCAAGGCCCTGGACAAAGCCAATTAGACTTGTGTCCTTCCCTTCAGGGCAATGAGTTCCCTTGGACCCTAGGTGGGTCCAAAAATGCCGTCTAAGAGCTAGGGTCTGGAGTTGGAAACCTGAGATATGTACCTGGTGCTCTATTATACTGCATCCCTGGCACCCAAACCACAAGACAGTCTTTCCCACTCTTCCCTCTCCTTTCCCCAGGCACAGGAGTCTCTCCTCACAGTCACCACCAGCATAGGCCCATGAGGAGTACTGCCACACTACCATCGATGTTCCCTTACAGGCCAAAGGCTCTTCAGTCAGCTGTGGTGAATGCTGCCAGGCCCGGGACTCACCCTTCAGGGAAGTGGGTTCCCTTCTGTCCCAGAGTAGGTCTCGAAATACCTGCCAAGAACCAAGGCCTGGAGTCAGGAATCCCATGAGCCTACTACTTGGTGCTTTACCCCACTGTGGTTGAGCTGGTATCTAAGCTGCAAGACAAAGTCTCTGTCACTCTTCCTTCTGCTTTTCTCAAGCAGGAGTCTCTCCTTTTTGTCGTAACAGCTATGAATGTGCTGGGTCACACCTCAAGCCAGCACATCTGGGGGTCTCACCCAAGGCCCATGGTGTGTTCTAGTTGGTTACCACTGCTGTCTAGTCAGGACCCAAAGGTTCTTTAGTCAGCAGGTGGTGAATCATGCCAGGCCTGAGTCCGTCTCTTCAAGGCAGTGTGTTCCCTTCTTCCCAGGGTGTGTCTAGAAATGTTATCTGGGAGCTAGGAGGCCTTAGACCTCTGCCTGGTGCCCTATCTTTCTGAGGCTGAGCGGGCATCCAAGTCACAAGACAAAGTTGTCTTTACTCTTTCCTCTCCTCAAACAGAAGGAAGGGGTCACTTTTGGAGCTGCAAGCTATGCTGCATTGGGACATGAAGAGTGACGGTGCAAGCATTCCCTTAGCTGCCCTGTCTGTGTCTCACTAGGTTGCTTTATTTTTAAAAGCATATTTGCCTCTTTTTTTTTTTTTTTTTTTTAGACAGGATCTTACTCTGTCACCCAGGCTGAAGTGCAGTGGTGACATCATGGCTTACTGCAGCCTCAAACTCCTGGGCTCAGAATATCCTTCTGTCTCAGCCTCCTGAGAAACTAGGACTACAGGCACACACCATCACACCTGGGTGATGTTTTTATTTTTTGTAGAGACTATCTTGCCCAAGCTCCATACTCACCATTTTTAAGTATGGGCGTGCCTCAGAGATATTGTAAATTTGGTTCCAGATCAACACAATAAAGCAAGTATTACAATAAAGAAAAAATCACATGAATTTTTGGTTTCTCAGTGCACATAAAAGTTATGTTTACATTATACTACAGTCTATTAACTGTTCAATGGCATTATGTCTAACAAAACACTGTGTCTCACTATGTCCCTTCATATCCACTGGCTCCAAGCCCGGCACAGCACTGCAACTTACCTAGGAATTGCAGTCCTTGTGGCCTAGACTGCCTTTCAAGTTTACTTAGAACCTCAGAGCACTTTAGCCCACAGAGGTGAGGCTTGCAGAAACTCAGGTTCTGACCCCTGGGATGGGTGATCTCCCTCTGGCTAGGGCTCATCTCACTGGTGCCTCTGTGGGTTTCAGCTGAGTTCTGCACAGTGTTGGCAGCACTGAGTTCCAGTGCAACATCCTACAATTGCTGTGCTCTTCCTGACCCCCAAGCACATAGATTCTCTCTCTGTGCAAGAGATGGGGAAGGGGTGGTATCAGCAATTTAAAACTGTCTTTCCTACCCTCTTCAGTGCGTTTTTCAGAGATATGAAGTTGAAAACCAGGTACCGTGATCACTCACCTGATTTTTGGTTCTTAAGGAGGTGCTTTTTTGTGTAATAGTTGTTAAATTTGGTGTCTTTGTAGGGAGAATGATCAGTGGAAGCAGCTATTCAGTTATCTTGCCTTGCCTCCTTCAAACTATTTTTAAATTAAGGTATGCACTTTTTTTTTTCTTTGACATAATGCTATTGCATGGAGGAGAGGAGCACTGTGTGAAGGAAAGGCAGAACAGTCCCCATCAATCTAGAGGTCTTTAATAAGATGCTAATACCATTCAAGAGGCTAAGACCTCATGACTTAATCACCTCCCAAAGGCCACATCTCTTAATACTGCAGCAGTAGGGATTAAGTTTCAACATGAATTTTGGATGGGATAACATCATTCAAAACATAGCAATAGCTTTTCTTATGTTTATGGTCTATTTGTATTTCCTTGCAGTAAAATGCTTATTTTTCTTTTGCCTGTTTTTGTATTATGTTGTTTATCTCTTGATTCGTAGGCATTTTGTATCTATTTTGGATATTAATCTTGTGTCAATTATATGTGTTAAAAAATATCTTCTCCAAGTTTGTAGTTTGTTTTCTTACTTTCCCAATAAAAAGATGTCTGACTTATAATATAGTTAAATTTGCCAATCCTTTAATCAAAAGTTTACTTCCCTCTGTTTATTTATGAATTCTCCCTTACCTTAAGGTTGTAAAAATACTATATTTTCTTCTAAAATTTCAGATTTTTGCTTTTAACATTTAAGTTTTTCATCTTCATGGACTTGATTTTGGGTTATAGTGTGATACTCAATTTCTTTTCTTTATTTTGTCCCCAGGATAATAACGAATAGTCTTTATACCATCTAGTAAGTGCCTCCTTGTTTAAGAAGAGAGCTGCAGTGCCACATCAAGCTTCCATATATTCATGAGTCTGTTTCTGGACTATATTTCATTCCACTGATTGATCTATAGATTCTTCCTCCTATACCATACTATCTTAATTGATCTATAGATTCTTCCTCCTATACCATACTGCCTTATATTAAGTTTTGTTATCTGATAGGACAAATCTTCCACTATACTCTTCTTTGCTTTCTTGAGATTTTGATCTCCCATATAAATTTTGAAACCACAGGCTCAAGTTCTTTGGAAACTCCATTTAAATGCTGATGAGACTTGTATTGAATTTTACAGTTCACTATTGCGATTTTAAAGATATTGAGTCCTGTCATCATTGAACATGGCATATCTCTTCATTTATTTTCTTCTTTAAAGAATTTTGGTGGCCAGGCGCGGTGGCTCAAGCCTGTAATCCCAGCACTTTGGGAGGCCGAGGCAGGTGGATCACGAGGTCGAGAGATCGAGACCATCCTGGTCAACATGGTGAAACCCCGTCTCTACTAAAAATATAAAAAATTAGCTGGGCATGGTGGCGCGTGCCTGTAATCCCAGCTACTCAGGAGGCTGAGGCAGGAGAATGGCCTGAGCCCAGGAGGCGGAGGTTGCGGTGAGCCGAGATCACGCCATTGCACTCCAGCCTGGGTAACAAGAGCGAATCTCCATCTCAAAAAAAAAAAAAAAAAAGAATTTTGGTGAAGTTTTACAGTTTCCTTCATATAGGTCTCACACATCCTTGTTTTATTGCTATAATAAATGGTAAAAAAAATTATGGCTTATCAAACCAGTGTAAAAAGATATTTTTGAAGTACTTTGATGTATTTCAATTTGTACTGGATATTAAATGATATTAAGGTATTAATGTTTTTTTTTTTTTTTTTTTTTTTTGTTTTTTTTATGAGACGGAGTTTCGCTCTTGTTACCCAGGCTGGAGTGCAATGGCGCGATCTCGGCTCACCGCAACCTCCGCCTCCTGGGTTCAGGCAATTCTCCTGCCTCAGCCTCCTGGGTAGCTGGGATTACAGGCACGTGCCACCATGCCCAGCTAATTTTTTGTATTTTTAGTAGAGACGGGGTTTCACTATGTTGACCGGGATGGTCTCGATCTCTCGACCTCGTGATCCACCCGCCTCGGCCTCCCAAAGTGCTGGGATTACAGGCTTGAGCCACCGCGCCCGGCAGGTATTAATGTTAATTGGATTGGGTTAATATGTTAAATGGTGTTCATTATGATAAAAATAAAAGGCCTTTATTAGAAACTCATATGCATTTACTGGTAAGATGACATGACATTTGTTTAAAATAGTTCATATGACATAGTGTCACTATTTTTAGTTTTAAATAGTTCATTAAAAAAGTGAGGGGAGATGAAAGAAGAATGCCCAAGTGTTGTTAATTGTTGAAGTGAAGCTGGGTAATGGGTATGTGAGCATTCATTGCACTATTCTCCCAATTTTTGTGTATGTTTGAAAAGTTGTATAATAAAGACTTTAACATTATATTTTCTAATTATTTTTTGCTGGAGTGTATATATATATATATATATATATTTATACAGCAAAAATATATATATATATATATAGAGAGAGAGCGATAGATAGATAGAGAGAGAGAGAGCATGCACGCACCATTCTGCTAAACTCTCTCATTGTTTCCAAAAATTTGTCTATTGTTGGTGTTTTAGGTGTTCTAGACAGTCTTACCATCTGTGAATGTGAATATGTGGAAAAAATTTCTCATTTTCCAATCCTAGGCCTTGCTGGGTTGGCTAAGACCTCAAATATAATGTTGAGTGAAGGTATTAAAGTTGGGCATGCTTGTCATGTTTTGATTTTTTAGAAGACAGCTAAGTTTCACTAAGAATGTTTTTTCCTTTTTCTTTTCTTTCTTTCTTTTTTTTTTTTTTTTTTTTTTTTTTTTATGTTGTGAGACCCTTCACAATGTTGCCCAAGCTGGAGTGTAGTAGTGCCATCATAGCTCACTGCAGCCTTGAACTCCTGGGCTTAAGTGATCCTTCTACTTCAGCCTCCCTAGCATACATCACTATGCTTGGGTATGATGTTTTAAAAGATATTCTTTTTGGTAATGTTTTGGTAGTTACACTGTCACTGGTAAAAGAGATTTCCTCCTATTTGCACTTTGCTAATAATTTTTATCATGAATAGATGTTGAAACATAATCCGATGTTGAATTTTATTAAATGCTTGTTTTCTTTCTTTTTCTTTTTTTATTTTTTGAGAAGGAGTCTTGTTCTGTTACCCAGGCTGGAGTGCGGCGGTGGGATCTCAGCTCACTGTAACCTCTGCCTTTCGGATGTAAGTGATTCTCCTGCGTCAGCCTCCTGCATACCTGGGATTACAGGGGCGTGCCACCACACCTGGCTAATTTTTATATTTTTAGTAGAGATGGAGTTTCACCATGTTGGTCAGGCTGGTCTTGAACTCCTGATCTCATGAACCACTTGCCTCAGCCTCCCAAAGTGCTGGTATTAGAGGTGTGAGCCACCATGCCCAGCCTAAATGCTTTTTTTCTGCATTTATTGAGATGTGTTATTTTTCTTTGTTCTGGTCACATAATCAATTATATGTATGGATTTTCTAATGTCAAGCCAATCAATAATTTAAATTTGTTTCCACAAAGTAAACATTGAGCCCACAGAATTGCTCAGAAAAATTCTACCAAACTGTCATTGAATGAATTATTCCAATCTTGCCCAAACTCTTCTAGAGACTAGAAAAAGAGGAAATACTCCCTAAGTCTACGAAGCTCATATAACCAAAGCAGACAAAGACAGAAACGAGAAAGAGAAATTACAGGCCAATTTCACTCATGAACATAGACGTAAAATTCCTGAGTAGAATACTAGCTAACAGAATCCAGAGAAGATTGTGTGGAACCAGTGGGTACTTGCAGCAAACACCCCAAACAAACAAACATACAACAAATAACTCCAGGGAGACTTATACATATAATTAAAGTAACTATAGGACTGACTCTGACAAGTAGTTTTCTTAACTTTAAACAGAATACTTTCCCTTGCCAACATTTATTTTTCTCTTCATTATAAAGGGAATTGAACAGCTTGGACTTGAAGACAGTGAGTTAAAACAGAAATAAGAAGGCGGCAGAAAAAGACTATACCAGATTGAAATGTGTTGGATATTCATATCCACCCAGCACCTCAGAATGTGGCCATGGAGGATGGAGGCAGAGATTGAAGTGATGCATCTTCAAGCCTAGGAACACTAAGGATTGCTGGTAGTCATCAGAAGCTGGAAGAGGCAAGAAAAATGTCCTTTCCTAGAGCTTTCAGAGAGAGCACCATCCTGCCAACACCTTGACTATATGCTTCAAGCTTCTAGAATTGTGAGAGAATAAATTTTGTTGTTATAAGCCACCCAGTTTGTGGTCCTTTGTTATGGCAGCCCTGGGAACTAATAAACATGATGGTACTGGGAAGTGAGATGCTGCTGTGGCAAATACCTAGAAATGTGGAAATGGCTTTGGAACTGGGTAGTGGGTAGAGGCTGGGAGAATTCTTAGGTGCATGCCAGAAAAAGCCTGGGTTGCCTTGAAGAGATTGTTGGCAGAAATATTGAAGTTTAAGGAGCTTCTGGTAAGGGATCAGAAAGAAGGAAGGAGAGCTATGGAGAGAGCTTCCATTGTGTTAAAGCATTGCGTGTGTGTATGTATGTGTGTGTATATATATATATATACACACACATACATACACACACACACACACACACACACACACACACATATATATGTATATGTAAAACCACTAAAAGAATGTTGCTAGAAATATGAGCAATAAGGGTGCTTCTGGTGAAGTCCCAGATAGAAATGGGAAACACATTCTTGGACACTAGAGAAAAGGCAATTCTTGTCATAAAGTGGCAGAAAACTTGGCTGAATTATGTTCTCCTGTTCGGTGAAAAATAAAACTTGTAAAAGAGGAACTTGGCTATTTGGCTTAGGAGATTTCCAGGCAAAGCATGAAAGGTGCAGCCACATTTGTCTTTGCTGCTTTCAGTAAAAAAAGAGAAGAAAGAGATACATTGAGAAATGCACTGTTAGGGAAAAAGAAACCAAAAGTTGATCATTTGGAAGATTCTTAGGCCATCCAAATAGCATGCTATGGAAAAAGTGCTAAGGTGTAGCTGGACAGCTGTTTGCTATGGACGTGAGGTGTGTGATTTAGGGATCCAATCAACCATCTCAGTAACAACCCACAAAAATAAAGATGGGATTATCCACGATGGACCCATGGAACACCTTCATATCTAACAATGAGAGACTCCTTGACATTTGTGAAAGACTTAGAAGGTTTTTGAGAATTTTATAGAAGCAGAAATTTTATACAAGACACAATGAAGGTGGAATGACTTTTGAGGTCAGAACCATGGACGCAGAGGCCAGAGATAAAGGAGTTCCTACCTCAGAGGGCCAAGAGGTCACAGCATCAAGCCACCCAGGATTACTCTCCCAGGCTTTCAAACCTGGGAGAATTTGCACTGCTGGTTATGAACCTGCTTAAGACAAGTAAGTCCTTTATTACAATTTTTTAGTTTAGGAATGGGAATGGCTGGCCTATGCCTGTTCCATCAGTGCATTTGGAAAGCAGGGAACTTGTTTTCTAGGTTCACAAATCTGTGGATGGAGAATAATTTTCCCCTGGGATGGACCATACCTAGAGTTTCACCCATACTTGGTTTAGGTTATTTAGATAACAATATTTGGAACTTTTTTGGGTGGGTGTTTAAGTGAGATTTTGAATTTAGAGTTAATCCTGGAATGTGTTGAGTAAGACTTTGAAGATGTGGGGATGTGGTGAATATATTTTGTGCATGGGATGGGTGTCAGTTTTGGGGAAGCAGAGAGCAAACTTTACTGGGTTGAATAGTGTCCCTCCCAAATTCATATCCACCCAGAACCTCAGAATGGGACTTTATTCAGAAATCGGATCTTTGCAGATGTAATTAAGATGTGTATTAAGATGAAGTCATATCAGATTAGGGTGGGCCTTAAATGTGATTACATTAAAGGATGAGGAGAGGGCACACAGGGAGAAACTCATTTGAGGATTGCTGGCAACCACTAGAAGCTAGAATAGGCAAGGGAGAATTCTGCCATAAAGTATTTCAGACAGAGCATGGCCCTGCTGACATTTTGATTTTGAACTTCTTATTTCCATAAATCTGAGAGAATAAATTTCCGTTTTTATAAGCCATCAGGTTTATAACACTTTGTTACAGCAGCTTTGGGAAGCTAATACACAGTTATGAGAAACACTTGTCAAACATAGGAACACATAGGATTGAAAGCTCATCAAAAGCTCACAGGAGAACAACAGTCTAGGCAAGTGGATTAAATGGACAAATGTTAAGGGAATTAAAGAGGTTTCCAAGTGACTTCTACTCATGTGTGATGTGGTAGGAGGTTGGAAATAACACAACTGTACAACCGAATTAGTCAGGAAGCTTTGGTTTGGAATTTAACTTGCTACCTAATGGGAACTGATTACATGTCTATTTATTTTTTCATCATTTGTATTCCTTTAAGTTTTTTGGATAAATAAGGGTGATATCTTTTCAATATCTAGGGTACTTTTAACTATTTTATGTTCATGGTAGAAATTCTGGCATGTTTTGTTATTGCTAAAGCTGATATTACAGAAATACATTCTTATCATATTTTATAAAAACTTTCATATTTGTTTATTTTCACAAAATGTTGCTATAAACCTGAAAAATAGAAGTAAGCAAAAGGGAAATGTATAGCAACAAAGGTTAACACATACGAACACACATTAACATTTGTCTCACACTGCTGAGGAGTCAAGGATTAGAGTTCAGAACATGTCATGAAGGCTGGAACCTGGAGAAGTCCCAGGTTTTTAGGAACTTAAGCAGCTATGCTCTTGGGTGGTAGTGATGAAAAGGTAGAAAGAGGCTGTGTGCAGTGGCTCACACCTGTTAATTCCAGTATTTTGGGAGGCTGAAGTGCTTGAGGCCAGGAGTTTGAGACTAGTCTGGGCAATGAAGTGAGACCCAGTCTCTACAAAATATAATAAAAAAAATTAACTGGACATGGTGGCATGCACCTCTAGTCCTAGCCACTTAGGAACTAGAGGTGGGAGAATGGCTTGAGCCCAGGAGTCTGAGCCTGCAGTGAGCTAGGATTGTGTCACTGCATTCCAGGCTGGGCAACAGACTGTCTCTAAAATAAATAAACAGGTTTTTTTTAAAAAAGAGGTGGAAAAAGTCTTAGTAAAACTGCAGCCTAACTTTGGGTTAGCTCAGTCCCTGATTGAATTGAGTGGCCAGTTATAGCTCTACCTACTTAGCAGAGGAAAGGATGAGCCCTCTGTGGAGATTCCTTTATCATTCAGAATTTCTATAATTTTTCAAGAGACTACCTGACTTTCAATCAAAAATTATTAGGCATACCAAGAAACAGGACAAAATGACAGAGAAAGAGAGAGAGAGAGAGAGACAGAGACAGCGAGAGAGAGAGAGAGAGAGAGAGAGAGAGAGAGAGAGAGAGAGAGAGAGAAATAAGACAGGAGATTCACAGAATTATAGCTCTTAACAAATATTTTAATATTACTATAATAAATGTATTCAAGAAAATAGAGAAAAATATGGAGAAAATAGATTAAGGAAAAAAAAAAAGAATTCTACCAGAGACAAATGGACATAATGAACAAGTCTGACATACATGTAACTGGGGTCCCAGCAGATTAGGAAAGACTGGGAAAGCAAATGGTCTAAGATGGAAAAAGAAAATGCAAAAAACAAAAACAAACAAACAAACAAACAAAAAAAAACAAAAAAAAAAAAGAAAAGTAATGAAAGAGCTAAATATATGGGTATATTATACATGAGTAGATTTTGACTGTATAAGGCAACAACAGTAATGCTGTTTGAAATTTAAAACATAGAATTTCACAAGGTATGGTGGCTCATGCTTGTAATCCCAGCACTTTGTGAGGCTAAGGTGAGATGATCTCTCGATGCCAGTTCAAAACCAGCCTGGGCAACATAGTAAGACCAATCTCTACAAAAATTAATTGGGCATGGTGGTGTGTGCCTGTAGTTCTAGCTACACGGGAGGTTGAGGTGGAAGGATCACTTGAGCACAGAGTTTGAGGCTGCAGTGATTCATGATCATGCCACTGCACTCCAGCAGCCTGGACAACAGAGCAAGACCCTGTCTCAAAAAAGAAAAACGAAAGGAAAAAATTTAAAAACATAAAATGTATAAAATTGTATATGCAATGACAACAAAACAAAAGACAAGAACTGGTAAATGGAGTTAAAGTGTTCTAAAGTACTAGCATTGTCAGGAAAGTAGTAAGAAAAGCCATTTTAGGCTGTGTTATGGTTAAATTGTGTCCTTCCCAGAAGGGATGTTGAAGTCCTAACCAGTACTTCAAAAAGTGACCTTATTTGGAAACAGGGCCATTGCCAATGTAATTAAGGTAGAGATGAGGTCATACTGGAGTAGAATGACACCACAGAGTAGAAAACAGCCATATGAGGACAAGAGATATAGAGGAAATACCATGGGAAGATGGAGGCAGAGATTAGATTGGAATGATGCACCTAAAAGTCAAGTGTATTAGTTAGGGTTCTCTAGTGGGACAGAACCAATAGGATAGATGTATATATAAAAAGGAGTTTATTAAGGAGTATTAACTCACATGATGACAAGGTCCCACAATAGGCCATCTGCAAGATGAGAAGCAAGGAAGCTAGTCTGAGTCCCAAAGCTGAAGAACATGGAGTCTGATGTTTGAGGGCAGGAGCATCCAGCATGGGAGAAAGATGTAGGCTGGAAGGCTAAGCCAGTCTAGTCTTTTCATGTTCTTCTGCCTACTCTTTATTTTGGCCATGCTGGCAGTTGATTAGATTGTGCCAACCCAGATTAAGGGAGGGTTTGCCTTTCCCAGTCCACTGACTCAAATGTTAATCTCTTTTGGCAACACCCTCACAGACACACACAGGAGCAATACTTTGTATCTTTTAATCCAATCAAGTTGACACTCATTGTTAACCATTACATCAAGGAATGCCAAGGATTGCTGATTGTCATCAGAAACTAGGAGAGAAGCATGGAACAGGCTGTTTCTCAGCCCTCAGAAGGAACTAACCCAGCTCACATCTTGATTTTAGACTTCTAGTCTCTAGAACTATAAGAGAATACACTTTTGTTGTTATAAACCACTCAGTTTGAGGTAACTTGTCATGACAACCCTAGAAAACTAATATAGATTGTTATAAATTGCAGTATTTAGGCTAATCACAAAAAAAAAGCTAAGGAAGTATAAGAAATAGATGGAAAAATAGAATAATATAGTATTATTTAATTAATCCAAAAGAAGGTAAGAAGTGAGAGAAAAATACTCAGCTGAGTGAGATATACAAGTCATAAAATAGTAGACATATTAGTCATGATATTATATGTTTCTTATATTGTATTAAATGTAAATGGACTAAACATTCCAATTAAAAAACTGTCAGAAATTAGATAGAAAACAAAAGTCTGCTATAGCTGCTTGTAGAAACATAGCTTGATATAAGAACATAGACAGTTAAAGAAAAAAAATTAAAAAGTATATCATGCAAATGCTAGTCAAAAAAGAAAATGAATGTAGCTATATCAATACAAACCAGAACATTTTAAGGCAGGAAATATTACTAGAAATAAAGAAACATTTAATGATTTTGAAGTAGGTGTGCTATAGACCTGATGTTTCTTTCTCCTCCTCAAATTCATGTATCAAAGTCCTAATTCCCAATACAATGGTATATGGAAATGAGGCCTTTGGGAGGTAGTTCATGAGGTTGGAAAGTGGAGTCTCACGAAGAGATTGGTACACTTATAATAAGAGACATGAGAGAGATGATCTCTGTCTTTGCCACGTGAGGATAAAAAAAAAAATGTAGCCATCTGCAAATAAGAAAGAAGGCCTTCACAGACAATTAATGTGCTGGCACCTTGTTCTTGGATCTCCTAGCCTCCAAAGCTGTGAGAAATAAATGTTGGATCTTTAAGTCAGTCAGTCTATGGTATTTTGTTATAGCTGCCCAAAATGAATAAAACAGGGTGAATCCTTTAGAAATATATAACAATTTTATACCTATATACACCCAATAAATGGTTTCAAAGTATATAAAGCAAAAATCTTACAGAACTAGGAGAAATAGGAAAATCCACAGTCATAGTGGGATGCTTTCACATAGCTCTCTCAAAAGCTGGTAGAACAATCAGACAAAATATTAGCAAGTAAATAGAAGATGTGAACAATACGAGTAACGAAGTTTAATCTAACACACATATAGAACATTACAGCCAACAACAACAGAATATGCATTCAATTCAAGTGTACAGGGAACATTAATTATGCTGAACCATAAAGCATGCATAAAGTTTCTAAAGGTTTAAAATCATACAGATCGTATTCTCTGCAACAGTAAAATCTAGCTAGATATCAATGACAGTTAACTGGAAAACCCTGAACTGTTATTAAATTAAGCAATATAATTCTAAATACATGAGAGCTCAAATAAGAACTTGTAATGGAAACTAGAAAGTATTTTGAAGTGAATAATAATGAAAATATAACTTTAAAACCCATAGCTTCTACTAAAGCTGTGCTGATAGAGACTTTTACAGCTTTAAAAGGCATACTATTAGAAAATAAGGAAGGTTGAAATGAAGACTCTAAACACTTACCTAAAAGAAACTAGAAAAAACCCAACAAAATAAATCTGCAAAAGTAGAAGGAAGTAAATAATAAATGTAAGAAAAGAAATTAATTAAATAGAAAACAAATACACAATAGAGAGAAACAACAGAAACAAAAGTGGGATCTTGGAAAAGAATAATAAATTTGACAGGCCTCTAGCAAATAAGTCAAAGGGAAAGTGAGAAAGAGGGAGATAACATGAGCAAATAAGAGGAAGCAAGCACATAATTCCAACATCAGAAATGAAAAAGGAACATTTCTACAGATTTTGTAAGAAGATTATATTAAATGCAACCTGCCAATGTTGTATAGACTCAAGGCTACTAAATAAGTTCCTTCTGTAATTTAAAATCTTTCCATAAAGAAGTATTCAGGTCCAAGGCGGCCGGGCGCGGTGGCTCAAGCCTGTAATCCCAGCACTTTGGGAGGCCGAGGTGGGTGGATCACGAGGTCAGGAGATCGAGACCATCCTGGTCAACATGGTGAAACCCCGTCTCTACTAAAAATACAAAAATTAGCTGGGCATGGTGGTGCGAGCCTGTAATCTCAGCTACTCAGGAGGCTGAGGCAGGAGAATTGCTTGAACCCAGGAGGCAGAGGTTGTGGTGAGCCGAAATCGTGCCATTGCACTCCAGCCTGGGTAACAAGAGCGAAACTCTGTCTCCAAAAAAAAAAAAAGAAGTATTCAGATCCAGATAACCTTGCGGGTGAACTCTTTCAAATATTTAAGGAAGAGGTAACACTAATCTTACACAACTTCTTTAGAGAGTAAAAAAAGGTAGAATACTTCTAACTAATTTTAAGAGGCCAGCATTACCTTAGGACCAAAGTTTGAAAATTACACATAAGAAATGATAATTATAGGCCAATCTCTTTCAAAACCAGAAATGTAAGAATTCTAAATAAAATGTTAGCAAATTGAATTTATCAATATATAAAAAGACCAAATGTCCATCAATGATAGACTGGACAAAGAAAATGTGGCACATCTACACCATGGAATACTATGCAGCCATAAAAAACGACGAGCTCATGTCCTTTGTAGATACATGGATGGATCTAGAAACCACCTCTCTCAGCAAACTGACATAAGAACAGAAAACCAAATACCACATGTTTTCACTCATAGGCGGGTGATAAACAATGAGAACACCTGGGCACAGGGAAGGGAACAACACTCACAGGGATAGGTGGGGGATTGGAGAGGAGGGGAGGGAAGGGACAGTGGGGGGGGGCAGAGAGGGATAACACTGGGAGAAATGCCTCATGTAGGCGATGGGTGGGGTTGGGGGTGGAGACAGCAAACCACCAAGGCATGTATGTACCTATGCAACAATCCTGCAGGAAGCAGGAAGTGCACATGTACCCCAGAGCCCAAAGTACAATAAAAAAAAAGACCCCAATAATCATGACCAAATTGGCTTTTGTTGAGGTTGGTTTGACATTTGAAAGTTAATCAGTGTAACTCATCACATTAACAGAAAAAATGGGAAAATCATATGATCTACTTATTGGATACAGAAAAAGTATTTGATAGTGCAAAGACCAGTTGTGATGAAAAATTTTAGCAAACTAAGAATGGAAAGAATTTCTTTTATCTTATAAGGAGTATTTACCAAAAAACCTAAAGAAAATATAATATTGAAGAGTACTTATTTAAAGACATCCCTTTGAGATGGGCAATGAGACAAGGTTTTCTTCTATCACCATTTCTACTCAACATTTTATTGGAGGTCCTATCCAGTCCAGAAAGGCAAGAAAAGGAAGAAGGAAGCTCACATCAGCTTAGATGATATGATTGTGTATGTAGAAAATCAAAAGAGTTCATGAACTATTAAAGTTAATAACTGACTTTAAGCAAGGTTGTAAGATACATGATCAAAATAGAAAAAAACTGTATTTTATATACCAGCAACAAACATTTGCAAATGAAAATTAAAAAGATAAAATCTACAATTATATCAAACCCATCATATAACTAGGAATAAATATAATAAAACATGAGCAAAGTCACACCAAAAAATTACAAATTATTATTGAGAGAAATTAAAGATGACCGAATTAATAAAAGGATATACCATGTTCATGAATTGGAAGATCCAATATTGTAAAGATGTTTGTATCAGTCAGGTTTCAATTAGAGAAGCAGAACCACTAAGGTAAGATAAACAAATAAATGCACTTATGCATCTCATAAAGTTTTGGTCAATAACAGACTGTATATACAATGGTGGTACCATAATGTTATAAACAGCTGAAAATTTCATGTTGTCTAGTGATGCTGTAGCAGTGGCAATAGTGTAGAGCAGGCATATGCTCTTTAATACATTTAGATACATAAATGCAATTGTGTTACAATTGCCTGCAGTATTCAGTACAGAAACATGCTGTACAGGTTTGTAGTCTAGGAGCAATGGGCTATACTATATAACCTAGCTGTACCAACTAGGTTTGTGTAAGTACACTCTATATTTGTACAATGATGAAATTGCTTAATGACACATTTTTTAGAATGTATCATCATTAAGCAAGTCATGACGGTACACACATGCATGCACATGTGCACACACACACACTTTATAAATGTATACATAAATATAAACACATGCACACATATATATGATTTGTTATAGAAATTTAACCTTGCACCAAATAGGAGCTGGTAAAACAGTCTCTGTAAGGCTGTTGTTTCTGTGTCCAGTGCTGGACCTTGAAATCTGCATGACAGACAGCTGAGAAGAAAGAAGGATATTAGGGGGTAGAACAGAGGCAGAACCTGGATCAGCTCAAGTCTCACTGCCTCTAGCCTTGGTGATGTGGGTGTCCATCAGGAGAAACTGGTGCCCTCTGCCAAAGAGTTGGTGGAGTTGAAAGAAGATTCAGAGTAATTTGGAGCAATTACAACCTGACTGCTGTTTCCACACCAACAAAGGTGAGCCAAGAGATTAGCTACAATGTGCATGAGATAACAATGCCTGCTCTGACATATGAACATAAAAATTATAGCTGCTGCTTTACTACTGCTCTTCAAATCTTTTGCAAGAAAGGCCTCCTATGGTCCACCCTAACCAAAAACCATCAGGGAAAAGAATTCTGGGAGATGTAGTATTGCCTAGCTAAATCAACCCATTACAAACCACACAGATGTCAATTTTTCCCAGATTAATTTATTGGTTAATTCAATTAACAGTCTCAGAAGTTGTTTTTGTTCCTCCTGTGGAAATTTACAAAATTATTCTAAAATTTATCTAGAAATGCAAAGGGCCAAGAACATTCAAGACAATTTTGAAGAAGAAGGTGGGGACTTAGATGACCTATCAGATATCACGACTTGTTATATATCTGCACTCATTATAACAAATTTGATATCCATATGAGCACAATGGCATGACCTCAGCTCATTGCAACCTCCGCATCAAGCAATTCTCCTGCCTCAGCTTACCGAGTAGCTGGGATTACAGGCATGCGCCACCATGCCCGACTAATTTTGTATTTTTAGTAGAAACAGGGTTTCTCCATGTTGGTCAGGCTGGGTTTGAACTCCCGACATCAGGTGATCCGCCTGCCTTGGCCTCCCAAAGTGCTAGGATTACAGGCATGAGCCACTATGCCTGGCCTGTCTATTTCTTTTCTTATATCTAGTAGTATTTGTTTTATGAATCTGGGTGCTTCGTTGTCAGGTGCATATATATTTAGAATTCTTACATTTTCTTGTTGAATTGATCCTTTTATCATTTTATAATGATCTTCCTTGTCTTTTTTTCCCTGTTGTTGGTTTAAAGTCTGTTTTATCTGACATAAGTATAGCCACTCCTGCTTGCTTTTGTTTTCTATTTCTGTGGAATGATGGAATGTCTTTTTCCACTCCTTTACTTTGAATCTAAATGTCTTTACCCATTAGGTGGGTTTCTAGTAAGCAACATTTGGTTGGATTATATTTTTCTCCATTCTGCCAGTGTACATCTTTTAAGTGGAGTATTTAGCACATTTACGTTCAAGGTTAATATTGATATGTGAAGTTTTGCTCCTGTCATGATGTTGTTACCTAGTTGCTTTGTAGTCTCAATTGTGAAATTGCTTTATAAGATTTGTGAGCTTTATACTTTTGTGTGCTTTTATGATGGTGAGTATTGTCTTTTCATTTCCATGTTTAGAACACCTTCAAACTTTTTTGTACAACTGGTCTAGTAGTGATGGATTTCCTTAGCCTTGATTTGTCTGGGAAATACTTTAGTTCTGCTTCATTTATAAAGCTTAGTTTAGCAGGATACATAATTCTTGGCCAGCACTTCTGAGTCTCACTCTTGCTCAGGCTGGAATGTAGTGGCATGATCTTGGCTCACTGCAATCTCCACCTTCTGGGCTCAAGCAATTTCCCTGCCTCAGCCTCTTGAGTAGCTGGGATTACAGATGCACACCACCACTCATGGCTAATTGCCAGCAGTTCTTTAAGAGAACTGAAAATAGGATTCTAATCTCTTCTGCCTTGTAAGATTTCTGCTGAGAAGTTGGGTGCTAGTCTGATGAGATTTTCTCTTTCTTTCTCTCTCTCTTTCCTTCCTTCCTTCCTGCCTTCCTTCCTGCCTTCCTTCTCCTCCTCCTCCTCCTCCTCCTCCTCCTCCTCCTCCTCCTTCTCTCTCTCTCTCTCGCTCTCTTTCTTTCTTTCTTTTTGGAATCTTGCTCTGTCACCCAGGCTGCAGTGGTGCGATCTTGGCTCACTGCAACCTCCTGCTCCGGCCTCAGCCTCCCTAGTAGCTGAGATTACAGGCTGTGCCACCACACCTGGGTAATATTTTGTATTTTTACCATGCTGGCCAGGCTGGTCTTGAACTCCTGACTTCAGATGATCTGCCTGCCTCAGCCTCCCAAAGTGCTGGGATTATAGGCATGAGCTACTGTGCCTGACTGAGATTTTCTTTATAGGTGATTAGTTGCCTCTCTATTGCTGCTTTTAGAATTTGTTCCTTCACATTGACTTTGGATAGTCTGATGACTATCTGGGCAAAGATTTTAAAAAGTGGACCTAAACAATGTGCTAACTATAAAAGATAAAATTGATAAACTGAACTTTTCTCATCAAAGATAATATTAAGACTATAACTGGTCAAGTCCCAGAGTGGGAGAAGATAATTATAATATATTTATATCTTACCATTGATTCACACAAATTAATAAAGAAAAGATAGAAAATACATAACTTTAAAAAAAAAAATGGAAACAGAGTATTGCCCTATGGCTCAGGCTGGGGAGCAGTGGTGCAATCAGAGCTCACTTCAGCCTCAAACTCCTGAGCTCAAGCAATCCTCTCAGCTTAGTCTCCCAAAGTGTTGGCATTACAGGCATGAGTCACTGCATCCAGACTGAAAATTTTATACAAAATGAAAAAAATATTGGAACATTCTTAATCAGTAAGCATATAAACAATTTCATTAGTTTTCAGGGAAAAGCAATTTAAAACCATAATGAGATATCACTATATACCCATCAGAATGGCTACTGTTTAAAGGACTGACAAAACCAAGTGCTGACGAGGAAATAGAATAGTGGAATTCATATCCTGTTCATGGGAGTGTAGATCGGTACAACTATTTCAGAAAATTGGCAATATTTACTAAAGCTGAACATATGCAAATTTCATGACCTAGCAATTCCACTTCTAGGTATATGCTCACTCAAAGAAATGGATATACATATTGATTCAGGGTATATATCAAAACTTCTTAACAGCACTATTCATAATAGCTCTAAGCTGGACACCACACAAATGATCATCAATAAGTAAGTTGTGATACATGGCAGTGAAAACAAAATAGATGATCTCATCAACACAATGAAAAGCAAAAGAAGTGGGATGATTCATATAAACTTCTAAACAGGCAAAAGCCATTTGTGGTATTAGATGTCAGGATAATGGTCACCACTTTGGGGAGGTGATTAAGAGCTTCTGGGTGGTTGATAGTGTTCTAGTTCTTGATCTAGGTGCTGGTTACTTGGGTGTAACCAAACAAATAGCAGGTAAAATTAAAAAAGATAAAGAATTGCACAAAAACATTTATGTTAATTTCACTTTGCGAAAGTCAGTCAAGGTATATGCTTAAAATTTGTGCACTTTTCTTTAGTTTTATTATATCTCAATAAAAAGTCTACTGAAAAACAACCAACCATCCAACCAATTCTCTCCAAACTTGGTGCTGAATTTTTGTACTAATCAAATAACAAGGAATCAAATACTAAGGAAATAACAAAACATGTGAAAAGCAGAAACAATTTCATTGTTAGAGTAGAAATCGTAGCATATAACAAATTCTACCCAATGTACTATATTTTAACTTTAAAATACCTTTATGACCAAAGAAAAGGTGCAAAACAAATTCCCACTATAAGTAGTGATAGCCAATCTCTTCTCCTAAATATTAAAGAACACAATTTTGATAACCAACAAGTAATTTTTGATCTGACAATATAAACAATTACACTGAAATAATTTATATTTATGTCTTTAAGTCTCCAGGACAAAATTCCTTACATCTTTAAGAAAATGTTCAACCTGAAACAAATAAGATTTCTCTTATTTTCTAGAACACATTGTATTTTTATCATATTGACTTTTAGCAATGTGGAAGTGAACAAATAAAGTCATACACGAACACTTTATAGGAGCGAGCCTATTAAGTGGCTGCATATATACTTACATCTGTAAAAAGTAAGCTTTAAAACTTGCAAATTGCCACAAGCTGGCATAGTTCTTACAGTTCTTGGTAAAGACAGCCATCTAGTGGAAATAGTTATATTGACTTTAAAAGGCTGGCAAATAGAATGAATATGAACCATCAATTCAACTACAAACTGCAATGTTGGTTTAAGGCTTAAGAAGAGGTATAAAAAAAGATCCAGTTTTTGGATGCTCCTTATCTTATGTCCAGGTCTAGAACTGGGGAGGGAGTATAGGCTGTGGGGTAGGGAAATAAATTGGTACTTTGGTCCAGGGAGGAATAGAGAAAGCACTGAACTCAAATACACATTGCTTTGGACTGTATTGAATGTTCACTCAAGGTGGCAGAAAGAAGACAATTTGGTAGGATAGCAGGAAGTTTTTTTTTTTTTTTTTTTTTTTTTTTTTTTTTTTTTTTTTAATGTAAGCTGAACAACCAGTGCCTAGTTGTGGTGTAGGAAGTTTAGCTAGTTGGTAGCTATCAGCTCAGTAAGAGTTCTAGAACAAGTATTCCTTTAAGTTGATGGTTTAAAAAACTAGATTCTTGCAATATATCAAAAGCACACTAGAGGCTCTGATTATTAGAAGAAATGATATAAAGCAAAGAGTATGAATTAGAATTGTGAAGACCTGAGTTAGGCATGCTTCTGGTGTGTATAATCTTATGACTTTGCTTATTTTACTCACCCGAATTACAGTTTTCTTATTTATAAACATTGTATGGTAACAAAATCCACCCCTATGACTTGTGCCCAGGGAGAGAGCAACTCTCTCCTTTTGGTTTGTTGGATGTTAGTTGTGAATTAGTGGTACCCAGAGGCACCTAGTAAAACTCTCTCATTATAGCTTATCCTTAATATGTTTCTCTAACTTTTAACAGGTTTGATGATGGATGCCCTGAGCTATAGGTCAGGTTTTAAATGCAGACTTTTTCTTACGTTTTATCCTCTTCTAAATTAGAAAATGCTAATTCACAATTGTAAGTCATTATAAGGGCAAATATTTGAAGACTTTGTCAGATAGTTTTGGACTTCTGAGTTGCATATTAATCCAGACATTTTGGAGAGATTTTTCTCTGAGCAGCACATTTGGTTCTTTTCTTGTTGAGATGCTGATGTTTCAAACGTTTCAAACATCTGAATGTCTAATAACACTCTCTGGTTGTGTGGGCATCTAAGAAATATTTCTTGATATTCCATTGCAGTGTTTGTAGTTTAAAAATATGCCCTTGCTCTATCCACAGCTAGTACTTTATCACTACCAAATTCTTGATACAGTTTCCACTTCACATCACAGACAGACACAAAATGGATAGTAACCAAATATTCTCTTCCTCTGTAGCATGAATTTTCAGTGAAATAAAGTCATGAGGTCCTTCCCATATCAGGGGTCCCCAACCTCCATGGTGTGGACTGATAGAAGTCAGTGATCTGTTAGGAACTGGGTCACACAGCAGGAGGTGAGCAGCTGGCAAATGAGCATTTCCAGTTGAGCTCTGTTTCCTGTCAGATCAGTGGTAGCATCAGATTCTCATAGGAGTGCAAACCCTATTGTGAACTGCACACGTGAGGGATCTAGGTTGCATACTCCTATGAGAATCTAATGTCTGATGATCTGAGATGGAAGAGTTTCATCCCAAAACCATCCCCCGCCATCCCCACCCATGGAAAAATTATGTTTGACAACACTGACCCCAGTGCCAAAAAGGTTGGGGACCACTGGTCTATATAATATATGTAATGTTAAGAGGTTTATGGCTTGAATATTTGTCCCCTCCAAAACTCATGTTGAAATTTAATCCCCAATGTGGCAGTATTGAGAGTTTGGACATTTAAGGGGTGATTGAACCACGAGGGCTCTGCCCTCATGAATGGACTAATCCATTCATAGATTAATGGATTAAAGGGTTAATGGGTTAATAGGTTATCATGGGAATGAAACTGGTGGCTTTATAAAAAGAGGAAGAGAGATCTGAGTATAGTGCATTAACATGTTCAGCCTCCTCACCAAGTGATCCTCTGTACCACCTCTGGACTCTGTACAGGGTTCCCACCAGCAAGAAGGCTCTCACCAGATGTGGCCCCTTGACCTTGGACCTCTCAGCCTCCAGAATTAGGAAATAAATTTCTATTCTCTATAAATTATCCAGTTTCAGTTATTTCATTATAAGCACAGAAAATGGACTAAGACAGAGGGGACTCATCGTTTCAGTGTTTTTGAGCAACTATGTAGAATGAAGTACCTTCTAGCATGGATATGTGATAGTAATTACCTTCCACATAACTATATTTCAGATACTCAGAGTTCGATAGTGTTATTTGACAAATTTTTCCAATAGCTCATTATGCTTTCTAGGAGAAAAATATCAATTTTGTTGATTATGGCTATTACTATAAACTTCTTACCAATACTATAACTTACACCTGTTTTTACTGTAAGGAATGAAACTTTGAATGTTTCTGTAATTTGGTCCTTTTTTGTCTTTTATAATCAAGATTCCTCAATTTAAGGCTGAAAAGTATTATTTTGTGCATATTTGGTTACTGGAGAGATCATGGTGCTTCAACTGAAACTAACCCTAATATTTCAAAGTTATAAACTATTTGATGAATTTTGGTAAGATATAATGTTCTTCCATAAGATATAATAAGAGCAAATGTCTCATCAGTTCCCAAAAATTCTGTCTTCAGCATTCCCTTTGAAATCTGGTACTAGACAAGGATGCCCTCTCTCACCACTCCTATTCAATATAGTATTGGAAGTTCTAGCCAGAGCAATCAGGCAAGAAAAAGAAATAAAGGGTATTCAAATGGGAAAGAAGGAAGTCAAATTGTCTCTATTTGCCCATGACATGATTGTATATTTACAAGACCCTGTCGTCTCAGCCCCAAATCTCCTGAAACTGATAAGCAACTTCAGCAAAGTCTCAGGATACAAAATCAATGTGCAAAAGTCACAAGCATTCCTATATACCAATAACAGACTTAGAGCCAAATGAAGAATGAACTGCTATTCACAATTGCTACAAAAGGAATAAAATACCTAGGAATACAAAGAATGTAAAGGACCTCTTCAAGGAGAACTACAAGCCACTGCTCAATGAAATAAGGGAGGACACAGATGGAGAAACATTCCATGCTCATGGTTAGGAAGAATCAATATTGTGAAAATGGCCATACTGCCCAAAGTAATTTATAGATTAAACACTATCCCCATCAAGCTACCAATGACCTTCTTCACAGAACTGGAAAAAACCACCTTAAACTTCATATGGAACCAAAAGAGAGTCCAAATAGCCCAGTCAATTCTAAGCAAAAAGAACAAAACTGGAGGCATCATACTACCTGACTTCAAACTATACTACAAAGCTACAGTAATCAAAACAGCATGGTACTGGTACCAAAACAGAGACACAGACCAATAGAACAGAACAGAGGCCTCGGAAGCAATGTCACACATCTGCAACCATCTGATCTTTGACAAACCTAACAAAAACAGGCAATGGGGAAAGGATTCCCTGTTTAATAAATGGTGTTGGGAAAACTGGCTAGCCATGTGCAGAAAGCAGAAATTGGACCCTTTCCTGACACCTTACACTAAAATTAACTCCAGATGGATTAAAGACTTAAACATAAGACCTAACACCATAAAAACCCTAAAAGAAAATCTAGGCAAAACCATTCAGGATATAGGCATAGGCAAGGACTTCATGACTAAAACACCAAAAGCACTGGCAACAAAAGCCAAAATAGACAAATGGGACCTAGTTAAACTCCAGAGCTTCTGCACAGCAAAAGAAACAATCATTAGAGTGAATCGGCAACCAACAGAATAGGAAAAAGTTTTTGCAATCCAGCCATCTGACAAAGGGCTAATATCCAGAATCTACAAAGAACTAAAACAGATTCACAAGAAAAAACAAACAAGCCCATTCAAAAGTGGGTGAAGGATATGAACAGACACTTTACAAAAGAAGACATACATGAGGCCAACAAACATATGAAAAAATGCTCATCATCACTGGGCATTAGAGAAATGCAAATTAAAACTACATTGAGATACCATCTCATGCCAGTTAGAATGGCAATCATTAAAAAATCTGGAGACAAAGGATGCTGGAGAGGATGTGGAGAAATAGGAACACTTTAACAGTGTTGGTGGGAGTGTAAATTAGTTTAACCATTGTAGAAGACAGTGTGGCGATTTCTCAAGAACCTAGAAATAGAAATTCCATTTGACCCAGCAATCCCATTAATGGGTATATAGCCAAAGGGTTATAAATCATTCTATTATAAGGACACATGCACACGAATGTTCATTGCAGCACTGTTTACAATAGCAAAGACCTGGAACCAACCCAAATGCCCATTGATGATAGACTGGACAGGGAAAATGTGGCAGACTTACACCATGGAATACTATGAAGTCATAAAAAACGATGAGTTCATGTCCTTTGTAGGGACATGGATGAACCTGGAAACCATCATTATCAGCAAACTGACACAAGACCAGAAAATCAAATACCACATGTTCTCACTCATAGGCAAGTACTGAACAATGAGGACACATGGACACAGGGAGGGGAGCATCACACACTGGGGTCTGTGGGAGGGAACTATGGGAGGGACAGCGGGGGGTGGGAAGTTAGGGAGGGATAACATGGGGAGAAATGCCAGATACAGGTGATGGGGAGGAAGGCAGCAAACCACATTACCATGTATGTACCTATGCAACAATCTTGCAGGTTCTTCACATGTACCCCAATACCTAAAATGCAATTTTATACATATATATATGTAATTCTGTCTTCAGATGTCAATCATGATACTTAGTGAAACTTGTCTTTTAAAGCTTCTATATGGAAAAATTACACTCAGGTGTACCTGAACCATTCTAGTTGTGTATTCACACTGTAGATTTATGATACAATTCATAATGGTAATATTTTTGTTATAATTTTAATCACATTTTTAAACCTTAATGAACCACTATTGAGCTTCAATGTTTATTTTCAAATCAGAGATATTCCCCAATATAATAGAAAAAGTTGCAAAATTTACAGACTTAAAATTAATGCCAAATAATGTTTAAAAGGTTAGTTCTGATGAACTTTATTTACTTAATTTTTATGAGATTAATACAGTCCTTGTAGCATATATGAAAACTTAAAAACATATTGGCATTTAAAACTGTCATGGGATTACTGTGAAAAGTATAAACCAAACTTCAAATTTGTCAAATGTATATAAACAAAATACATTTTTTCCTCTGAAATTGCCAGACTGCCTCTAGACTACTTAAATGCTGGTTTGACAATTATTTTCATAGATTCTGGGAATTTTAAACCCCATTGATTTTGGATAAGAGAATATAAAGAGCATTGGCTTCTGAAGACAACAGGAAAACATTGTGAATGGGAATTTTTGACACTGAGATATTGAATTCTTGGTAATAATTCCCTTTAAGCAATTCAATTGCTTTTCTTTGAGAAAGATGAGACATCAGTTATATTGAAAGCCCAAGTATCTACTTTTACTTTTATATAAAGAAATGGGACTGGTTTAAAAAAAGTTATACCAGTTCTTTGAAAGAAAACCCTCAGAATGGATATGTGTGTGTGTGTGTGTGTATGTGTGTGTGTGTGTGTGTGGGTGTGTGTCCATGTGTTCAGTCACAAATGTATGTTTAAAATTTTTTCAGTTTTTAAAATTGAGGTATAGTTTATATATAAGTAAAATGCACCAATCTTTAATTATACAGCTTGATGAGTCTGCCTCTATATATTCCTGTGTGAACACCACCCAAATTAAGATAAAAACATTTTTATTATCCTAGAAAATTCTCTTATACCTCTTCTCAGTTATCTCCCTGCTGCCCACAACCCAAGGTAACCACCATAGATTGCTTTTGCCTGTTCTTGAAGTTCACAGAAATATATAGCATGTACTTTTCTGTGTCTGGCTTCTTTTTTTTATTGTTGTTTTTGAGACAGGGCTTCGCTTTGTCACACATTTTGTGCAGTGACACAAAAAGGTCTCACTGCAGCCTCGACCTTCTGAGCTTAAGTCATCCTTCCTCCTCAGCCTCCCAAGTATCTGGGACTACAGGTGTTCAGCTAATTTTATAATTTTTGTAGCGATGAGGTCCAGCTAATTTTATATATTTGTTGCCTTGTTAAGAGATGAGGTCTTGTTATGTTGCCCAGGCTGGTTTCAAACTCCTGAGCTCAAGTGAACTGCCCACCTTGGCCTACTACAGTACTAGGATTTCAGGTGTGAAACACTGTGCCTAGCAATTGTGTCTGGCTTCTTTTGCTCAGCAAAATGTCTGTGAGATTCATCCATGTTGTGAGCATCAGTAGTTCATTCTTTTTTCTTGCTATGTAGTAGTCCATTGTATTTACATGGAATAGCAAGACATCATCTGCACAAACACAAAATAAAATTAGCTGGACACCTGTAGTTCCAGCTACCCGGGGGCTGGGGGAGGGCTGCGAGGAGGGAGGATCACTTAAGCCATTGTATTTACATGGAATACTACCATGGAATACCACTCAGCAAGAAAAAGGAATGAACTACTAATATTCACTATATGGATGAATCTCACAGACTTACGCTGAGCAAAATTTGTTTATCCTCCCATGGATCAAAATGTGTGTTGTGTCCAATTTTTGCTATTATAAATAAAACTGCTATGAATATTTCTGCACTAATCTTCATATAGACCTATATTTTCATTTCTCTTGGATAGATGCCTAAAAGTAGAGTTGTTGCATCATAGAGTGAGTATGATTAATACTATCAGAAACTGCCAGTTTTTCAAAGTGGTTGTACCATTATATGTTTCTAATCATCAGGGTATAAGAATGTCGGTTGATCTGCATTATCTTCAACACTTGATATGGTCAGTCTTTTAAATTTTAGCCATTCTATGTATATGATGGCATATATTTAAATAGGTGAAAATGTGTTACTTCAAGAAATACTGCATTTGTGTTTTTGTTTATGCATTAGTTTTTGAATTTCAAAACATATTGGTTATAGAAATGCAATATTTCTGATCTGCTATTGCCATATTCCTAGAAATAGCCTGATTACTGTTGGAATGCATAGTAATTTTAGGATATACTCATATATCTACATATACATAATGTATATGTAATATACATGTTAGAACTAATATGTTCACCATCAAGGATAAATAATAACTATAATGGAGTCAATACATGTAACTGTGAGGTTTTCTTTCTTTTTTTTTTTTTTTTTTGAGACGGAGTTTCGCTCTTGTTACCCAGGCTGGAGTGCAATGGCGCGATCTCGGCTCACCGCAACCTCCGCCTCCTGGGTTCAGGCAATTCTCCTGCCTCAGCCTCCTGAGTAGCTGGGATTACAGGCACACGCCACCATGCCCAGCTAATTTTTTGTATTTTTAGTAGAGACGGGGTTTCACCATGTTGACCAGGTTGGTCTCGATCTCTCGACCTTGTGATCCACCCGCCTCGGCCTCCCAAAGTGCTGGGATTACAGGCTTGAGCCACCACGCCCGGCCCAACTGTGAGGTTTTCTAAGAAATAATTGCTTTTATTATTTGCTTTTCTTTTAAAAATTATTACTTTTGTCTGTTGAAACAATTTTTTTATTGATGCATAATAGATACACAGAGTTTTGGGGTACATATGATAATATATTCATAAATTTGTAATGATCAAATCGATGTACTTGGGCTATCCATTACTTAAACATTTGTCCTTTCTCCTTCATATTTGAAGGATAATTTTGGGGATACAGTATTATTGATTACCAGTTTTGTTCTTTCAGGACTTTGAAAATGTCATTCATTACACTCTCTCCTGGCCTGCATGGTTTTTGTTGAGAAGTCTGTTGCCTGATGAATTCGAGCTCCTTTTTATGTTATGTGCTTCTTTTCTTTTGCTGCTTTTATGATCCCCTCTTTTATCCTTGACCTTTGAGATTTTGCTTATTATATACCTTGGGGTAGTATTATTTGGGATGAATGTGTTTGGTTTTCTTTGATTTTCCTGTACCTGCATATTTTTTTCTAAGTTTTGGAAAGTTTCTATTTCTATTTCTTGAATAAGCTTTTTACTCCTTGCTTTTGCTCAACTCCCTCTTGAACACCAGTAATTCTTAGATTTGGGCTTTTGAGGTAATTTTCTCTATTTTGTAGGTGGTCTTCATTCCCTTTTTTTCTCTCTTTTGACTATGTATTTTCAAATAGCCGGTCTCTCAGTTTACTGATGATTCTTTTTTCTGTTTGATCCATTCTGCTGCTGAGAATCACTAATGGATTTTTCAGTTAAGCAAATGTATGTCTCAGTTCCAGGATTTCTGTTTGATTTTTAAAATTATTTCAATCTCTTTGTTAAATTTCTTTGATAAATTTCTGAATTGATTTTCTGTGTTATCTTAGAGCTCACCAAATCTCTTTAAAACTGTCATTTTGCATTCCTAGTCAGAGAGCTCACAAATTGCTGTCTTGCTATGGGCAGTCACTAGTTCATTTCTTTGCTCATTTGTGGGGATCATGGTTCCTTGTTTCTTCTAGGTATACATCTATGTTTTTGCATCAAAGAATTAATTATTTATTCCCATCTTCTCTGGCTTGTTTTGGTTTTTACTGGATAAGCCTGCTCAGAGATTCTTTTTCTTTTTCTTTTCTTCTTCTTCCTTCTCCTCCTTCTTCTTTTTCTCTTTGAGGCAGGTCTTAGTCTGTCACCTAGGCTGGAGTGCAGTGGTGATCATAGTTCACTGCAAACTTGAACTTCTAGGCTCAAGCAATGCTCCTGTCTCATCCCCTGGAGTAACTGAGACAGGCATACATCACCACGCCTGACTAATTTTTAAACATTTTTAGTAGAGATGGGGTTCTGCCGAGGCTGATCTCACACTCAGCTTCAAACGATAATCCTACCTCAGCCTCTCAAAAGAGGTAGGATTACAGGCATGAGCCACTGCATCTGGCTGAGTACAGGTAGTGCTCGACTTACGACCACGGTCGGGACCGCAGAATGGTCATAACAGGATTTGGTCGTGAGTAGGCTATATGTACAGTTGAAATGGTGCACGCGGAGATGGTAGTGCTGCCAGAAGCTGGTCCGCACTGCCCTCCGCCCAGCTGGGCAAGGTTTGCGCTGCCAGACGCGGAGTAGTCGTGGCTAGTGATCGTGGTCGTAAAGTCGAATGGTCGTAAGTTGCATAGGTTGTAAGTCGATCAATACCTGTAGATTCTTTACCACTAGGTCGTGTAGCCTTTGTAGCTCTAGGTGGCGCCTTAAATGCAGGTTCACCTCAGCTCTAGTAAACGATGGGAACAATGCCAGAATGGGGGAGGTACAAGAGGGGGATATCCCGGCAGTGTAGGATTGCCGGCTAGGACTTTGTGCCCTGGGTACTTGTGGAATGTACCTCCTACAGTATGTGCTGTTGAATAGCCACTGTAGTTGGGCGCCTCCTTTGGCGAAATTACAGAGCATAGTTTTCAGGGCTGGGGATAGCATTCCCATCTTCCACTTTTCTGTCTGTCCTCATGGAAATTTCATCCTTCAGGCAATTGCAATGGTTCCTGTGCGTTAAGGAAGGGACGAGTCTTCTGCCAGGGAAACCAAAGTGGGGAAGCTGGTTGTCCACCTTGATCTCACTTTTTGCAGTGTAGAAACCATGAGTTGGTGGGAAATTCTTCTCTCTTCTCCTTTCTCCCTTTCTCTCCCTCTTTCTTTTTCTTTTTCTTTCTTTCTTTTTCTTTCTCTTTCTCTCTCTTTCCTTCCTTCCTTTCTCTCTCTCTCTCTCTCTCTCTCTCTATCTCTATCTCTATCTCTTTCTCTCTTTTTTTGACAGAGTCTTGCTCTGTAGCACAGGCTGGAGTGCTGTGGTGCAGTCTCGGCTTCCTGCAGCCTGTGCCTCCCAGGTTCTAGCAATTCTCCTCCCTCAACCTCCAGAGTAGCTGGGACTACAGGCATGCACCACCACAAGCAGCTAATTTTTGTATTTTTAGTAGAGATGAGGTTTCACCATGTTGGCCAGGCTGGTCTCGAACTCCTGGCCTCAAGAGATCTGCCCGCCTTCTCCTCCCGCAGTGTTGAGATAACAGGCGTCAGCCTGTGCACCCTGGTGAAAAATTTTCTACGTGCTCCATGTAAGACAAAATGGATGGATGTGCTTTGTGGCTGTGGAAGTCTGATTCCCTCACCATCTGCTCAGAGTTGTTTCACTTCTCTGCAGCTTTGGGAATGGTCGTATCTTTCCACCTAAGTTCTGGGATATTGCTGATGATAATCTCTGTGCTGTACATCTGCTTTTTGTTTTCTGTCATGGGAAGTGAAGCCGCCTTGCTTCTATGTCACCGTTTTGGAACTGAGATCCTCTTCTCTCTCCAGAATAGTTATTTTGATTAGCACATAATTTCTCTTATGTTCAGTTACCTTTATAAGATCATGAATTTTTCTAGAATTTTACGAATGAGTTGAAAAGATAGTAAACTTCATCTTTAACTAAAAAATGGATTTCCTTTTTACTATCAGCAAATTGTATACAGCAAAAATAAAAATCATGTTAGTATTGTTTAGGGTATAACTTTTGCTTTCCAAAAACTAACTCTTTTTTTTTTTTTTTTGGAGATGGAGTTTCGCTCTTGTTACCCAGGCTGGAGTGCAATGGCGCGATCTTGGCTCACCGCATCCTCCGCCTCCTGGGTTCAAGCAATTCTCCTGCCTCAGCCTCCTGAGTAGCTGGGATTACAGGCACACACCACCATGCCCAGCTAATTTTTTGTATTTTTAGTAGAGACGGGGTTTCACCTTGTTGACCAGGATGGTCTCGATCTCTCGACCTCGTGATCCACCCGCCTCGGCCTCCCAAAGTGCTGGGATTACAGGCTTGAGCCACCGCGCCCGGCCAAAAACTAACTCTTAAAACTTTTATTCTAAACTACAAAATTTTGGTTTGTTAATTTTGCACTAGAAGTGGCTTTTGATGTAATAGTTTTATCTTTTTTTAAAAAAATCAACAAACAAATCCAAAAAAACAGCTTTATTAAAATGGGGGTGGGGGGGCTTTTCTAAACACTAACTGTGATGCAGCCAAACTTTTTAAAAGTAATATTTAAAATCTTCATGCTTCTGTTATTGAAACAATTGTTTTGTTTTAATATGAAGATTGTGATCTCTAAGCTCATTTTTCTAACTGTTTTGATTCTATATCTAGAATCTCTGCTGTGCATGGCTGAATCAGCAATCTCATAACTAGGCCCTGTGGGTATATACCTTTCCTCATAGCTTTGGCTGCCCATGTGGGAACTCACGTAAGAATATTCATTTCAACATTCTTTATGGTGATAGATGGTTGAATGCTCTCCTGAGGGCCCATCATTAGAAGAGTGGCTAGGTAGAATTTGGAGATTGCATACCATGGGAATAAGAAAAAAATTAGAAGCAGCTAAGTAGATATACATTTGACAATATAGAAGAACTTCAAAGCATAATGCAGAGGGAAGGAGAGAAATAGAAAGGCATATAGCACAATACTATTGAAGTAAATTAAAACTACCTTTACCTTTATGCAAAACCATGTGTTTTGCAAGAACACTTACAAACAAAAAGATATTAATTTAACTAATTGGCATTCAACTTTGGGTATAAATCTCACTTTTGAATTTGTCTTTGAAAAAGAGCTGTGAAGGACTGATTTACATCAGATTTTCTATTTTTTCCCCAAACCATAAAAAAAACCCACAAAAAACACTAAGCCCCAAACCAAATAAGAAATAGAATAAGAAGTAAAATGAGACACATTACACAGTACTATATCAATTAAAATTATATGCATAAAATACAGTGCATTTTTCAAGAACACCTATCAACATAAAGATACTGCTCAACTCATTGCTATTGAGAAATGGAAGGAATACTCACATCCCTGTTGGCACATAATATTAAGCATTGACGTTTAGGGATAGGGAGTGTGGGAAAGGGGTTCCAAGGAAATTCACTAGATTCTAGGCACTGGAATAGATATTTCATGTGTATTCTCTAATTTAATACTCACAATAGCCCTGTGAGGTGAATTATTATCTCTATTTTATTATCTCTATTTTATAAGAAAACGGAGACCAGAAAAGCTAACTGTGTTTCTAATGTCACATAGCTCTTTAGTGGCAGAATTGGGACTTAAATCTTGATGCATTCTTAGAGAACAGTTTTTAAAAGTCTTGGTTATACTTGAATCTGTGTGACCTAGTTCTCACACAAGACAACCAAGGCTTAAGTAATACTGATGATGGGAATTATTTATTGTTTCTGTAGCTTGGTATTTTGTATTGTATTCTCCTGAGATCTTATGGAAATATAAAAATCTAAAAAATATAAAATTATAAAAATGAAATATAAAAATAACTTGTACTTAGAAGCATTACTTTTTTTCAGTTCTTCCAGCTTTGTGGCACTTTTCCAGGGTCTTTTAAAGCATATTTGTTACTCTTTAACTGTGGTAAAAAAAGAAAAAAACTAGTGGCCTGGTTTGTAAGTCGCATGCTGCAATCAAACTGAGATCTTACTCTCCAGTTAGTTACTCATTAAATAGAGCATATGATAATCAGAAATTTGATTTTGGAATTGGTTAAAATTGAAGCTGGAGCTCTGGATTGCCTATTAAATTCATACCATTGATTCATGGCTGAATCAGCAATCTCATAACTAGGCCCTGTGGGTATATACCTTTCCTCATAGCTTTGGCTGCCCATGTGAGAACTCACATAAGAATATTCATTTCAGCATTCTTTATGGTGGTAGATGGTTGAATGCTCTCCTGAGTGCCCATCATTAGAAGAGTGGCTAGGTAGAATTTGGAGATTGCATACCATGGGAATAAGAAAAAAATTAGAAGCAGCTAAGGATAAAAGAGTTTATAGTAGTTCATTTTAATTATTTTTATTATAAGTGATCTTGGCATAATGACAGCATGCAAATTTCCAAAATAGTTTACTAAGAAAAATGTTTACATTTCTTAAAAGCACTTTATTTTTAATTTTTTCCAACACTGTCACTTGCCTTTTTAAAAGATGTTTACAATGGACATTAAGCACATCTATATTTAGATTTATAAAGGAATAATCTATTGAGAGTCAAATCTTATTCATATTCAGTTTTTATATGCTAAAGATAAAATCTCAATTATGAATTACTCATAATTTAGTTTAGCTTTTTTTTTTCTTAAATTCTATTGTCCAGGTAGAAGACAGGAAAAATGACACCATCATACAGAAAAGGGAAAATGAGGAATTGCAGTGTTTACTGGTGACAAAAATATCTTCTTTTAATGAAGAAAAAGGGAAAGAATAGATAAAAATAGGAAAATAAATATTTGAGTGACTTGCCATTGGGAAGGGAGAAGGAAGTGTAAATTTGGCTCTTGCTTTGTTAAAAACTTTTTCAAAAATGAGGTGTCTTGGTAAATGTGTGGGTGCAAACTGAGAAACAATCAGAAGTTTGGCTTTTTGTTTTAGCTGTTATATTTCCAATGTTACAAACCCATCCTGGAAAAGCTTACTCAACATGTTCTCTGCCAAAGATATCAGCTAATAACTGCAATAAAGGAAACAGGCAGTGTCCACATTTGGAGAAGAATATAGCCTTCCTTTTACATCATGGGCTGGCAGTCTTTTAAAATGAGGGTGCCAAAGTTCCTACTCCCTTCCCTTTGGCAGCTCACAGAAAGGGTCTTAGGCCTTAGTGATTTCCAAACAGGGAGGGAGCAGGATAGCCTGCTGACACTAAAGTGGGCAAAGGAACACGCTGGCTGCCAAGTTTTGTCACTGAGGTGGGTAGCAGACTGTCATAGCCAGCAGGGAGGTAGGTATCTATTGGCAATCAATTTTGATATGGCAGAAGTGCTGTTGGTTGCCAAAATATACTCTGATTTAAAACACGTATTTTTGATTCCTAGCAAGATGGTTGACTAGACACAGACAGGAAGAACATCTGCCACTGAGGGACTGAAACATCGGGAAGATGAGCACGCTCCAAGCAGGTATTTGGAGGGAAGGCATTGAGAGTGGTCAGATGGAGGACACAGACACTAGGCTGAAGGGGAAGTGAGGAGTAGCTTGCTCTTGTCCTGAACCTCCGGAATCCTGGCAGCAAGAGATCCCATGACCCCCATAGACACTTGAACTAGCAGTGAGAGCTGCTTAGAGAGGTGGTAGGGGCAGGACTCCAGCCTGTGCAGAGCCCAGAGGGTTTGGCGAGGAAACATCTGCAGTGGAGCATGGCCAAGGATGTCCATCATCCAGAGCTTGCCATGCTCCCCTTGGAGACTTAAGTTTTAGTGGAACTATCAGAGCTGAATAGAGCAGGGCAGTCTTGCTCATGAGACAAGGTCAGTCAATCTGAGCATCCTCCTGTCTGCTTGGACTCCTAAGGTTCCAGTCTGACAATATTTGCTTGCAGTGCAGCCTCTAGGGTCCCTCCTGGGGGCTCACTTCATAGCTCCTGAAATGGCAGATCACACCTGACCATTGGAGAGCATCAGCAGAGCAGCCGCCGCTGATGCACACCAGCCCACCTGCACCCTCCCCTCACTGCAGCTTCCCTGTGCTACTTTGCTGGCATGAACTTGCCCATGGCCATACCTCTGATGGCTTTGCTGGTGTGTGTGTGAGTGGACTTTGCCTCCCCTCCCCTGCCAGTACATGTATGCTTGCATCCCACTGCACCACTGCTGTTGTTCTGAGTGGACCTCCCACATCCATTACTGCACTGCACTGCCAGTGTGAAGGTGCACTCAGAAGCCAGTGTGGCCCCATCCTCCACCCCGTGTTGCCATTGCTGTTGGCATGAATGAGTGAATGGAGGCTGGCAGTCCTGTGCAGGCCAGCACCCTGTGCTGGTACCAACACTATCGCCAATGTGAACACACACACAGATGCCCATAGCTCTGTTCTCTGACACACACTGCCATTGCTGATTCTGTGAATACATGCACAGAGGCTGGCAGCCCCATGCCTACTAGACCTCCACCCCAGCTGACAAATGTGCACCCTGCCATGCTGCTGCTGCTGCTGACACATGTGCATGAGCACAGATCATTCTGTCATCAACCTTATGATGTGGTTTGGCTGGTACCATCCACTGGGGTATTGTGGCCAGCAGTCTAGTAACACATTGGTCCTTCTAGTGCAGCAGGTTTCTAGCCTTGAGGGGGCAGATAACAAAGCCAGGGACCAATAGCAGCCCTCCAGAGTTACAGCACACAGCCATGGAGTGCTGAGCTGAGATGTGGCCCTCTAAAATTTTCAAGAAACGAGCCAGTTGACTGAACCCACCTTATACCACAATCAACCCCCAAAGGTATTGAAGAAGGTAAACACAAAACAAAACAAAAACTCATCCAAAGGGCAGCAAAAGACTGAAGGAACATCAGCTGATGTAGATGAGAAAAAACCAGTGCAAGAACTCTAACAACTCAAAAAGCCAGTGTCTTCTTATTTCCCAATAGCATTGCATAGAAGCATTGCTGGGGACTGTACTAGTTCCCCAGCAATGCTTCTTAACCGGGCTGAAATGGCTGAAATGACAGAAGTAGAATTCAGACTATGGATAGGAATGAAGATTGTTGAGATTCAGGACAAGTCAAAACCCAGTCCAAGAATTCTGAGGAATACAATAAATGACACAGGAGAGAAAAGATGAAATGGCCATTTTAAGAGAGAACCAAACTGATCTGATAGAGCTAAAAAACTCACTGCAAGAATTTCAGAATATAATTGCAAGTATTAACAGCAGAATTGACCAACCTGATGAAACAATCTCAGAGCTCAAAGACTAGTTCTCTGAAACAACTCAGTGAGACAAAAATAAAGAAAAAAGATTAAAGATAAATGAACAAAACCTCTTAGAAATATGGGATTGTGTAAAGAGACCAAATTTAGAACTCATTGGTATCCCTGAAAGAGAGGCAGAAAGCCAGCAACTAGGAAAACACATTTGAGGATATCATTCATGAAAAAATTTCCAACCTCACTAGAGAGGCCAACATTCAATTTCACAAAATGCAGAGAACCCCTGCAAGATGACACAAGATAATCATCCCCAAGAGACACAGCCATCAGATTCTCGAAGGTCAAAATGAATGAAAAAATGTTAAAGGCAGCTAGAGAGAAGGGGCAGGTCAACTACAAAGGGAACCCAGCCAGGCTAACTGTGGATCTTTCAGCAGAAACCCTACAAGCCAGTAGAGATCGGAGGCCTGTTATTCAGTATGCTTAAAGAAAATAAATTCCAACCAAGAAATTCATATCTAGCCAAACTAAGCTTCGTAAGTGAAGGAGAAATAAGATTCTTTTCAGAAAAGCAAATCCTAAAGGAATTCACTAACACCAGACCTGCTTTACAAGAGGTCCCAAAGAGAGTGCTAAATATGTAAAGGAAAGACTGTTACCGGCCACTAAAAAACACACCTAAGTATATAGACCATGGACATTGTAAAGCAACCACATAAACAAGTCTGAATAATAACCAGCTAACAACATGATGACAGAATCAATCCCTCATATGTCAATATCAACCTTGAAGGTAAATGGGTTAAATGGCCCAATTAAAAGGCATGAATGGCAAGTTGAATAAGAAGGCAAGACTCGGCAGGATGCTGTCTTTGACAGCCCCATCTCACATGCAATGACACCCATAGGCTTAAAGTAGAAGGATGGCGAAAAATCTACCAAGCAAACAGAAAACAGAAAAAAGCAGAGGTGGCTATTCTAATTTCAGACAAAACAGACTTTAAACCACCAAAGATAAAAACAACACAGAAGGGTATGACATAATGTTAAGGTGTTCAATTCAACAAGAAGACCTAACTATCCTAGGCATATATGTACCCAGAAGAGGAGCACCCAGATTCATACGGCAAGTTCTTAGAGATCTATGAAGAAACTTATAGATAACTACACAACAATAGTGGGAGACTTCAACACCCCACTGACAGTATTACACAGATCAGTGAGGAGAAGTTAAAACAGTTAGGACCTGAACTGTACACTTGACCAAATGTACCTAATAGACATCTACAGAGCTCTCTAACACAAAACAACAGAACATACATCTTTCTTATCTGTGCATGGCACATACTCTAAAATTGACCACCCAATTGGATATAAAACAATCCTCAGCAAATTCAAAAACATGAAATCATAGCAACAATACTCTTGGACCACAGTGCAATAAAAATAGAAATAAATGCTAAGAAAAGTGCTCAAAATCATACAATTACATGGAAATTAAATAACCTGCTCCTTTAGGGTTAAAAAATAAAATTAGGGCAGAAATCAATAATTTTTTTGAAACTAATGAGAATAAAGGTGCAACATACCAGAATCTCTGGGACACAGCTAAAGCAGTGTTAAGATAGAAGTTTATAGTGCTGAATGCTCACATCAAAAAATTTGAGACATGACCAGTCATAAGTGCTCACACATCTTTAATCGCAGTGCTTTGGGAGGCAGAGGCAGGTAGATTGCTTAAGTCCAAGAGTTAGAGACCAGCCTGGGCAACATGATAAAACCCCATTTCTACCCCTTACACCCCCACCCCCCCACCAATGTTAGAAAGATCTCAAATTAACAACCTAACATCACATCTAGAGGAACTAGAGAAACAAGAGCAAACCAACCCCAAAGAGAGCAGAAGACAAAAAATAACCAAAAGCAGAACTGAACTGAAGGAAATTGAGAAACCAAAAACCATATAAAAGATCGATGAATCCAGGATTGGTTTTTTGAAAGAATAAATAAGATTGATAGACTGCTAGCTAGACTAATAAAGAAAAAAAGTGAGGAGATCCAAATAAACACAATCACAAATGACAAAAGTGACATTACCATCAACCCCACAGAAATACAAAAAACCCTCAGAGACTATTACAATGCACACAAACTAGAAAACTTAGAAAAAATGGATAAATTCCTGGAGATATATAGTCTCCCAATATTGAACCAGGAAGAAGTCGAATTCCTGAAGAGACCAATAATAAGTTCCAAAATTGAATCAGTAATAAGCCAACAAACCAGAAAAAAACCAAGACCAGATGACTCAACAGCCAGATTCTACCAGGTGTATAAAGAAGAGGTGATACCACTCCTACTGAAACGACTCCGAGAAATTGAGGAGGAGGAACTCCTCCCTAACTTACTCTATAAGGCCAGCATCATCCTGATACCAAAAACTGGCAGAGATACAGCAAAAAAAAATAAATAAATAAATAAATAAATAAATAAAACTTCAGGCCAATTTCCTTGATGAACTGAGATGCAAAAATCCTCAACAAAATACTAGCAAACTAAATCCAGCAGGACATCAAAAAGCTAATTCACCATAATCAAGCATGCTTTATCCCTGGGATACAAGGTATGCAAATCAATAAATGTGAGTTACCATGTAAAAAGAACTAAAAACAAAAACCACATGATCATCTCAATAACTGCAGAAAAAGCTTTCAATAAAATTCAACATCCCTTTATGTTAAAAATCCTCAACGAACTAGGCATTGAAGGAATATACTTCAAAATAATAAGAACCATCTATGACAAACTCACAGCCAACATCACATTGAATTGGCAAAAGTTGGAAGCATTCTTCTTGAAAACTGGCACAAGACAAGGATGCCCTCTCTCACCACTCCTATTCAACATGGTGTTGGAAGTCCTAACCACAGTGTTCAGGCAAGAGGAAGAAATAAAAGGCACCCGAATAGGAAGAGAGGAAGTCAAACTATCTCTGTTTCCAGATGATATATTCTATACTTAGAAAACCCCATAGCCTCTGCCCAGAAGCTTCTTTATATGATAAATAACTTCAGCAAATTTATATACAAAATCGGTGTACAAAAATCAGTAGCATTCCAGAATGCCAACAACATCCAAGCTGCAAGCGAAATCAAGAATGCAATCCCATTCACAATAGCCACAAAAAGAATAAAATACCTAGGAATTCAGCTAACCAGGGAGGTGAAAGATCTGTACAATAAGACTTACAAAACACCACTCAAAGAAATCAGAGATGACACAAGCAAATGGAAAAACGTTCCATCTCATGGATAGAAGAATCAATATTGTTAAATTCATCATACTGTCCAAAGCAATTCACAGATTCAATGCTATTCCTACCAAACTGCTAATGATGCCTTTTAGAATTAGAAAAAAAAAACAACTATTTAAAAATTTATGTGGAACCAAAAAAGAGCCTGAATAGCCAAGGTGATCCTAAGCAAAAAGAACAAAGCTGGAGACATCACTTTATCTAACTTCAAAATATATTACAAGGTTATAGTAACCAAAAGAGCATGGTACTTATATAAAAACAGATACATAGACCAATGGAACAGACTAGAGAGCCCAGAAGGAATGCTGCACATCTACCACCATCTGACCTCTGACAAAGTTAACAAATACAAGCAATGAGGGAAGGACTCCCTCTAGTCAAGAAATTGTGCTGGGATAACTGGATAGCATATGCAGCATATTCAAACTCTACCCCTTTCTTACACCATATACAAAAATCAACTCAACATGTACTAAAGACTTAAATGTAAAACCCCAAACTCTAAAACCCTGGAAGGCAACCTAGGCAATACCATGGAACATAGGACCTGGCAAAGATTTCATGACATAGATGCCAAAAGAAATCATAACAAGAGCAAAAATTGACAAATGGGACCTAATTAAACTACAGAGCTTCTGTATAGCCAAGGAAACTTCCAAAAGAGTAAATAGACAACCTTCAAAATGAGAGAATTTTTTTTTTTTTTTTTTTTTTGAGACGAAGGTTCGCTCTTGTTACCCAGGCTGGAGTGCAATGGCGCGATCTCGGCTCACCGCAACCTCTGCCTCCTGGGTTCAGGCAATTCTCCTGCCTCAGCCTCCTGAGTAGCTCGGATTACAGGCACGTGCCACCATGCCCAGCTAATGTTTTGTATTTTTAGTAGAGACGGGGTTTCACCATGTTGACCAGGATGGTCTCGATCTCTCGACCTCGTGATCCACCCGCCTCGGCCTCCCAAAGTGCTGGGATTACAGGCTTGAACCGCCGCGCCCGGCCGAGAATATGTTTTTAAACTATATATCCAACAAAGGTCTTATATCCAGAATACATAGGAAACTTAAACATAGTAACATTAAAAAACAATCCCATAAAAAGTGAACAAAGGACATAAACAGACACTTTTGAGAAAAAGACATACACATGACTAACAAGCATATGAAAAAATGCTCCACATTACAGATCATTAGAGAGATGCAAGTCAAAACCACAATCAGATTCCATGTCACATGAGTTAGAATGGCTATTATTAAAAAGTGAAAAAACAACAGATGCTGGTGAGGTTGCAGAGAAAAGGGAATGCTTATACACTGTTGATGGGAATGCAAATTAGTTTTTTGGAACTAATTTCCAGCCATTGTGGAAAGCAATTTGGCAATTTCTCAAAGAACTTAAAACAGAATTACCATTTTATCTAGCAATCCCATTACTGGGTATATACCCAAAGGAATATAAATTGTTTTACTGTAAAGACACATGTATTTACATGTCGGGGACCGTCCGGGACGCATGTTCATCATAGCATTATTCACAATAGCAAAGACACGGAAATAACCTGAATGCCCATCAAAGGTAGAATGGATAAAGAAAATGTAGTACATATATACCATGAAATACAATGCAGCCATAAAAAAAATGGGATCATGTCCCTTGTAGCCACATGGATGGAGCTGGAGCCCATTATCCTAAGTGAACTAACCCAGGAACAGAAAACCAACTGCTAATTGTTTTCCCTTTAAAGTGGGAGCTAAACATTGAGTACATATTGTCACAAGGCAACAACAGATACTGGGATCTACTTGAAGTTGGAGGGTGGGAGGAGGGTAAGGATAGAAAAACTACCTATCAAGTACTATACTTATTACCTGGGTGATGAAATAATCTGTACACCAACCCCCGTGACATGCAATTTATGACAAACCTTCATGTATGCCCCTGAACCTAAAATAAAAATTAAAAAACCAATAAAACACATATTTCTGATTTGGTAATGAGTTGGTGGTAGTGGTGCTGGGTATAGGGGGAGGTAAGGGGCTAGGTGCGGATGGTTGATGGCTGACCAAATGAATTCTTGTGCTTTCCCTTGAGTGTTAGGTAAAGACTTTTCAAGGTGTAATTGGTTAAACCTGGTGAACTCCAGCAGAACTTCACACAGGAAGATTTTGTTCTTTATTTACTGATGCTGTATAGGGTCCTACTTTATAGCTGAAGCCAGAATTTATCTTTGGCCCCATAAATTGCTGATAACTCTTGAAACATAAAGCATTTATATTCAAACATTCATCTGCAGATTGGTCATGTAAACTGGCAGGTCAGGGTCCTGTACTCTTTCCATTCAACAAATATTCATTTTAGTCTTACTTCTGAATAGCAAACTTTGAGTCTAATTGGAAAGATAAGCTATAACCCATATAAAGTATTACAATACAAATAAATAATTCAAATAAAAATACTGTGGTCTGAAAAGATTTCTTGGAGAAGACTGGATTTTAACTTGGACTCAAGGAATGGAGCAGGATTTAGACGAGTGGAGAGATTTGGAGGAGAGAAGACATGCATTCTGAATGGTTAGGGCCTGATTTAACCTTTGGAAGAAAATTTATGATGTACATATATCATATGTAATTCAAAATAAAACAACTGTAATATTGTAAAACATAAAAAATTGCATGTATGATGAAATTAAAACAGTTTATGGCAGATTTTCTGGTTGTAAAATTTTGGATGAGTCTATTATAGTTGACTCCCACCACCCACTCTCCCTTGGGTTATTGTCTTAAGCACTTATTTCCTCTATTGAGGCATCCAACACTGGAAACAGACAGATTCATAGCTGAGAGGAAATAAGAAATAAGAGGGCAATAAAGGAGAATTTTTTTCCTTGTTTGTTTTTGTTTGAACTGAAGGGTTTAGATTAAGAAATAGTGGGAGATAAATTCAGTGAATAAGTATGATTGGATTTTAGCCTTTGAATGTTAACTAGATGAATATTCTGTAATGGTAATGAGAATCCATTAAAGTTTTACAGTGTGTGGTAGATTTATTTATTCATTTTTTAAATGAAAAAAAATTGATTCTGTGCATATAGTTACCGAGTGTGTGGTATATTTATGAGAGCAGTGGCTTAGTTTAATATTCCTTCTATATTAATAGAAAGATCAGATAAAGGAAGATTGGAGGTGGGTGAGACTAGATGATGAGCAAGAAAAATACAGAATGATTTTTTTTTCTTTCTATCCTTTCTGTAATTCACTCTACCTCCTGGGTTATTTCATCCACAAATTAGTTGGGTTTGTTGCTTCCTTTCTCTTCTCCTTTTTCTCTTCCTCCTTCCCTCCCTTTTTATACCCAGGATGTTCTGTATTAAAGAAAAACACATTTGTCCTCACAAATACATTAAAATACAAATACGAACAAAATAATTGAATTAGGATTTCATTTGGCTTCAAATAAAGGAAAATCTAAACTAACAATAGCTTAAACCATAAAAACAGTTATTGTTACTTAATCAGAAGTCTGGAAATGGGCAGTTCCAGGTTTATTTAATTGCTCAATAATGTAATCAAGGACCAGGGTCCTTCTATCTTTCCACTCTGCTATCTTCACTGGATTGATTTTTAGTCTTCATGCCATTCCTGGTGGAGGGTCTTACAATGAATTTTTAGGTCCTTGGCATTTTGAATAAATAATTTAACAAAACACACAAACAAAGTAGCCGAGGAATGAAATGCAGGAAAGAAGCATTAAAAGCAGAAATTTATTAAAGTGAGAAAGCATTCCACAGGGTGGGAGTGGGCCCAGACAAGCAACTCAAAGGTCCAGTGATATGGTTTGCCTGTGTCCCCACCCAAATCTCATCTTGAATTGTAGCTCCTATAATTCTCACGTGCTGTGGGAGGGATCCAGTGGGAGATCACTGAATCATGGGGGCAGTTTCCTCCATACTTTTCTCATGGTAGTGAATAAGTCTCATGAGAGCTGATGGTTTTATATGGGGAAACTCCTTCACTTGGCTCTTATTTCTCTCGTCTGCCACCATGTAAGATGTGCCTTTAGCCTTGCACGTTTTTACTATGATTGTGAGGCCTCCTTAGCTATGTGGAACTGTGAATTCATTAAACTTCTTTTGCTTTGTAAATTACCCAGTCTCGGGTATGTCTTTATCAGCAGCATGAAAATGGACTAATACACCCAGTTACAAAGTTTTCTGGGTTTTAAGTACCCAATTCAAGGTTCTTCTCTGTATGAAGAAGAACCCTTACCTGTATGAAGGACTTGGTCTGTGGCTAATTCAAGGGTGAGGTGAACTGGCACCCTATGCAGCAAGGGATGGTCCCCGCTTAGACCGTGGCCAGTCCAAGGCACTCTCCCTTTCCATCTGAAGGGGAAGGTTGCAGGGAGAGTAGCTTTGATCCTTTGCTACTCAGCTTGGGGAGATGGGGTTTTCCCCTTTTGGTTCAGATTTAGGAAGTTTGTGGTAATTGGCCTAGGTTTCCTGCCGCCAGACCCAGGGGTTTTCCTTTTGATCTAGCTTTGGGAAGTCAGTGTGAATTGGCCTTAGATTTCCTGCCCAGACCTTGGTGCTTTCTCTTTTAAGAAGTTAGCACAACTTAGCCTTAAGTTCCCTGTCATCAGACCCTATTTTCCTGCCTCAATACATGTCACTTCATTGTTGCAAGATAGTAGCCACAGCTCTGGACGTTATATCATCACATCTACATCCCAAGAAGAAAAGAAGAGGCAGGTGCAAAAGAGTAGTTACTTCTAAGACTCTCTTTATTTCAGAAGGGAAATCCTTTAGTAAACTTCTCCTTACACCTCATTTGATGAAATCAGATCACATGTCTATTGTACAACAAACTGATGGCAAAATGGAATAAGATTACTGTGACTGGTTTAAACCAATTGTGATTCATTGCTTGGGACTGAGATCAATGGCTCTATGCTTACCTGAACAAATCAGAATTTTATTGTCATGGAAGTGGGGCTTAAGTGTTGAACAAAATCTGCCATAACTGTTAACTTAGAAAATGTAGAGGAAATGGGAAAGAATGGTAATATAGTACAACTCAAGTTTGGGTAGAGGTCTATAAGAAGTTTATTAATTCAACAAATACAATTATTGAGCCCTTCTTACGTGTCAGACACTTTAAAAAAATGCTTGGAATGTACCGGTAAATAAAATAATTTATGTGTGTGGTGTTTGTGTTAGGGGACAATAAATATTTATAATATTTATTTAGTATAAATATTTAATATAAAGTCAAGCAGTAGTGTATGCAGTAAAGTAAGGGAAGGTGAGAGGCAGCATATCATGAGCAACATTTTATTTTAGATAAAGCACTCAGGAAAGGCGTCTCTGATAGGGTGATCATTGAGTAGAGACCTGAATAAATGAGGGGACATGTATCCAGAGGGTGAATGCTCCAGGGAGAAGGAACAGTAAGAGAGATGTGATTAGCATGCTTGAGTAACAACAAGGCCAGCGATGCTTAAAGTAGGGTGAGCAAGTTGGAGAGTGATAAAGACGCTGCTGCTACTGAGATAACCAGAGGCCAGATCAGGCCAGGCCTTGTAGATTATGTTAAGGAGTTTGTATTTTATTCTTCTAAAAGACATTGGAAAGTTGTGACTAAAGGAGTGATATGATGAGGTTTGTATTTTTAAAAAGATCACTTTAGTTGTTCTTTGGAAAATAGGTTGTAGGGAGGCAGGGATGGAAGCAGAGAAATCAAATAGGACACTATTACAGTGGCCCAGCAATAGATAATGCTGGCTGAGACCAAGGCAGTAGTGTTGGAGGGGTGAGAAATACTGATCTTTAGAGAACGTTCTGAAAGTGAAACAAATAGAATTTGCTAATGAATTAGATGCGGGGTGTGGGAGGAAGAGAGGAGTCAAGGATGACTCCAAGTTTTTCACTTAAGCAATTGGGAGACTTACGATGCCATCAATTGAAATTAAACAGTAGGGGATGAGTAGACTGGGAGACAAAAATAAATGGTTTAATTTTCTATTTTAAAAATTTGAGTTCATATCAGGTATGTGGCAATGTCCACATAATTTTTTAACCACTCTATTCTTACAAACGAAGCATCATACACATCTATTATAATACTTCCCTTTCAGGCCCAATGGCCTGGACAATCAAAATATGAGGAGAAAGGAAGAAGGTTAGAAGAGAAATATTTATGAAGTGACATCATGAACACTGGAAGAGAAAGGCAAGGTTGGAAGGCAGGAAACAAAATGTGGCCAACAGTGGGGATGGAGGCAGGGAAATGACAAGGTGAGAATTTGCCTTTCTAACAGCTCGCGGGTATGTTGATGTTATTAGTAGCTTGTAGACCATAGTTTGAGTGGCACTGTTGTAGACATAATACCATGTATGCATATTTTTATCTGCAAGAATAGTGGCTTATACAGAGAAGCGTTTATTTTCCTTATACAATAAAAAATCAGAATGTAGGAAGTCCATAAAAACTCTATGATATCATCAAATTCCCAGGCTCCTTCTATCGATTCATCCTCTGCATATTGGTTTATTGCCTCTTGGTTGCAAGATGGCTGCTGCTGTTGCAGACTTTTCATCCACAATCTAGGGAAGGGGCAGTGCTAGTTATGTCTGCCTTATTTATTAGGAAATACTTTCCCAGTGTCTTATTCACACCAAGCTATTTAGCTATCATTAGTTGCAAGAGAGATGGGTAAGTGATTATTTAGCATTTCTAGCTTCTATAGCAGAGAAAGCCTAGGAAGAAAAGGTAGAGATGGATGCCAAGTGAGCCAGCCTCCTATAGTGACTGCCACATAGTTATTAAAAAATAGCATATGCCATATGATTGATGACTGAGTTTGTCTCAGCACATGTTTAGTCATTCCTACCTCATGTACTCTTAGGGTACATTTTTACCGGTTTTCACTCAGTGATTTAAACCTTCTATGGACTTTGCAGCTGCTGAGTGTGCATTATTTAATCAATTGATTTCTGGATACTTTCAAGGTTGCTCTTCTGAAAAAGGTCATTGATTTTGTAGAAAACTGGGCACTCTTATCTTACATAACCATTCCTTTTTGCCTGAAATTTTGTTAACACAGCTTTGGCACTATCCTTGAAGCCAAGTTAGAGAATCTGCTTTTTTTCATGTCCATTCTATTAGTGGGAGATGGAGTTAATTTGGTAATATTTTCAGCAGCAAGGTGTGATTCCAGGGCCAGTAAAAGGGTCATTTTAGAATTTTCTTTTCCTGGTCTGGGTACAGTGGCTCATGCCTGTAATCCTAGCACTTTGGGAGGCCGAGGCAGGTGGATCACCTGAGGTCAGGAGTTTGAGACCAGCCTGACCAACATGGTGAAATGCCTTCTCAACTAAAAATCTAAATGTTAGCCGTGCATGGTGGTGCATGCCTGTAGTCCCAGCTACTCGGGAGGCTGAGGCAGGAGAATCGCTTGAACACAGGAGGAGGTTGCAGTGAGCTGAGATTGCACCACTATACTCCAGCCTGGGCGACAGAGCGAAGCTCGATTTCAAACAAACAAGAATTTTGTATTCCTAATTTCCACCCCCCAACCCCCACCACATTGTAAAGTGTTGGTCTGAGAAAGCAGAAGCAGATCTACTCTCACCTTCCTAGAGAGAGAACCATTCAAGTAGGTTCTTAAATAATTCTCTAATTTTAATTGACCCTGGCCATGTGAGTTGGAATATTTGGCTAAATGAGGAAAGCCTTTAGGACTGCAATGCTACATAGTCTAGTAAGTTTTTTCTTTCAACAATAGACAGTTGTTAAGCATGTATCGATTCATTGATTCAACAACTATTTTTGGACCACCTACTATGTGACAAATTCTGTGCTAGGTTCTAGAGATACAGTGGTAGACAGTATCTCCATATACAGTCTGACACAGAATTTGTCACATAGTAGGTGGTCCCATTTTCCTCTGGGGCTTATAAATTTTTTTTTTTAAAGACTGGGTAAATGTTAATGTATGTTTTGTTCCTTTAAGGTTTTAATTTTTTCATATGTAATTTAAAAAACATTTCAAGTGGGTGCAGTGGCTCATTCCTGTAATCCCAGTACTTTGGGAGGCTGAAGTGGGCTGATCACCTGAGGTCAGGAATTTGAGACCAGCTCCTGAGGTTACAGTCTAGAGGGGAATGTAGTTAACCAAATGGAGAATTACAATGCGAATTAATCTGGAATGGAGGGGGATATTAAGGAGATTTCTGGAGGAAGTGATGTCTACATTGAGACATAAAAGATGAGTAGGGAGTAGTTAGGCAAAGGGAGGGAGTGGGAATATGAGGAAGGAAGGGTGTTCAGGTGGAAGGAACAGCATGTGTGAAGACCTGGAAAGCACACAGAGTATTGGTTTGTCTAAGAACCCCAAAGAAGTTCAACAGCACTGTTTGTCAGGTATGAGATAGAGGTACAGCATCCAGTGGGAATAAAGAAGCAAGTACCAACATCTACCAGGGTGGAGAAGTAGCAAGGGTGGTGGAGAAAAGAGTTATAGAAGTGAAGCTTGAGCTGAATCTTGTTATAATGCAGTCATTGAAAACATACAACTCCACACAAGACAATGTGCCAGGTGCTGGCAGATTGCTGGGTCTAAAAGTGATAAACCAAACAAATATTCCCTGGCACCTGCCCTCATGCATTGTATGATGTAACCCTAGCCGGAAAATACACTAGAAATAATCACATAAATAGGCATATAGCAGTGGTCTCCAACCTTTTTGGCATCAGGAACTGGTTTTGTAGAAGACAATTTTTCCATGGATGGAGGTGGGGAAAATGGTTTCAGGATGAAACTGTCCCACCTCAGATCATCAGGTCTTAGTTAGACTCTCATGAGGAGCGTACAACCTGGATTCCTCGCATGCGCAGCTTACAATAGGACTGGCGCTCTGACAGGAGGCGGAGCTCAGGTGTTAAAGCTGGCTCGCCAGCCACTCACCTCCTGCTGGGCTGCCCCATTTCTAACAAGGGATTGGGAATCCCTAGTATATAGTGTCGACCAAGGCAAATTCTATGAAGGCAAAGTACAAGGTGATGTAATAGTGAGATCTAACTTAGATTAGGGATGGCGGTGGTTAGGGAAATCCTCTTTGAGGGAGTGTCATTTAAATTAAGAACAGAAGGATAAATAGGCAAAGACTCAAGGAAAGTGGTTCAGTAAAGAGAAAAACATATGAACTTTCTGAAACAGAAAGAATTTGTATGTTTGAGGACTTGAAAGGAAAGCAGTGTGGCTGGAGGAAAATAGGAGATCTGGGAGGTGTATGAGATGAGCTCAAAATGTACAAGGAGCTAGATCATATCATGTAATAGTGAGGATTCCGGATTTTTATCCTAACTTTAATAGGAAGGCACTGAAGAGTGTGGATCAGATTTACATTTCAAAAATATTTTCCTGGCACCTGTGTGATGAATGGATTGGGGAGGGGAAGAGTAAAAGTGAGATCAGTCACAAGGCTCTCTGCTGTTGATAAGGGAAGCAAAGATGCCTTGGACTGACTTTGGGTTTGAGGTATATTTTGGAAGTAGAATCAGCAAGAATTGTGGAGTAAGGAAGAGGGAAATCTCAATGATGACTTCAGGTTTCTGGTTTGACAACGAATTTGTCATTTTCTAAGAAGCAGAAGATGGCAACACCAGGCTTGGATGGGGCAGGTGTAGAAAGAATGAGCTCTGTTTTGGACATATTAGATGTGAGAAGCTTGTGAGCCATCCAAGTGGAGATGCCAAGAAGGCAGTTGGTGACACACATCTTGAGGCCGGGAGAGAAATCTGGTTTGGGGGTAAAAAATTTAGGAGTTAGTAACATACAATTGGTGAATTAGCGAGAATGAAAGAGATCATCTAGTATAGAGTGCAGAGTCCAGAATGAGGGCCTGGAATAACTATTCTTTTTTTTTTTTTTTCTTTTTTTTTTATTGCATTTTAGGTTTTGGGGTACATGTGATGAACATGCAAGATTGTTGCATAGGTACACACATGGCAGTGTGCTTTGCTGCCTTCCGTCCCCTCACCTGTATCTGTCATTTCTCCCCATGCTATCTCTTCCCACCTCCCCGCCCCCCGCCCCTCCCCCATTTCCCCCCAACAGACCCCAGTGTGTAGTGCTCCCCTCCCTGTGTCCATGTGTTCTCATTGTTCAACACCCGCCTATGAGCGAGAATATACGGTGTTTGATTTTCTGCTCTTGTGTCAGTTTGCTGAGAATGATGGTTTCCAGGTTCATCCATGTCCCTATAAAGGACGTGAACTCATCGTTTTTGATGGCTGCATAATATTCCATGGTGTATATGTACCACATTTTCCCTATCCAGTCTATCATCGTTGGGCATTTGGGTTGGTTCCAGGTCTTTGCTATTGTAAACAGTGCTGCAATGAACATTCGTGTGCACGTGTCCTTGTAGTAGAATGATTTATAATCCTTTGGATATATACCCAGTAATGGGATTGCTGGGTCAAATGGGATTTCTATTTTTAAGTCCTTGAGGAATCGCCACACTGTCTTCCACATGGAATAACTATTCTTTAGAGACTGGGAAGAGAAGAGGAAGAGGATGAGCTACAGCAAGCAGGAAGGCAAGGAAGAAACTAAGGAGACTGAAGTTTCATGGAAATCCGAAGAGTGTTTTGATACGAGGATGCAGTTAATTGAGAGGTTTAGTAAGATGAGGACTGAAAATGTCTATGGGATTTGACATAGACATTTGTGTGGGTCAGCAAAAGGGTCAGATGGGAGAATGTGGGTATAGATTAAAAAGTGAATGACAGATGAGGAAGTGGATTGAGTTTGTAGACAATGCTTGCAAATGAAATTACCTTCCTTAAGAGTAGAAAAGCAAGTTTACTAGGGGAATTTAGTGGGATTTGTGGGGCAGTGTGGATTGCTCTATCAAAATTTCTGGTCAGTAATTTAAAGGGCCATCAGTCTGCACAGCTGTGTGGTTTCCTTCGGCAACATCAATTGTTAAGGGGCACACATATTGATGGTGGAGTTCAGGCTGGGATTCTGCCACATGGGATATTTGCCTGTGAAGTTGAGTAGAAAAAGTAAGAGTTGGTGAGCTTGTGGAGGTTTGGAATAATGTTGGAATGGGAAGGAATAAGTGTTCTGAGTCAAAGAAATAGGTGCAGGTCTGAGGAGGAGCTGGGAGAGATGAGGCTTCAAAGTTTTGAAAAGAGGAAAAAAATTGTCACCTCTTTTATGAACTTTCCATTAATGTCCTTTTCTTATTGGCCATTGCCCTTTATATATTAATTATCTGAACTTTTTGTTGGTCTCATTATAATTATTTCCTTTGTTTTTCGTATACGTGTTTATTCAGTCTTGTTTGTGGCCAGTAGAAATTAAACTTTTAAAATGTCAAATTGATCCATCTTTTTCAAACATTCCCATCCCCATTTTCCTCTGGAGCTTATAAATTCATTTTTACAGATTGGGTAAAGGTTAATGTATATTTTGTTTCTTTAAGATTTTAATTTTTTCATATGCAATTTAAAATACGTTTTGACTGGGCACAGTGGCTCATTCCTGTAACCCCAGCACTTTGGGAGGCTGAGGTGGGCTGATCATCTGAGGTAAGGAGCTTGAGACCAGCTTGGCCAACATGGTGAAACCCTATCTACTAAAAATATAAAAATTAGCTGCATGTGAAGGCGCATGCCTGTAATTCCAGCTGCTTGGAGGCTAAGGCAAGAAAATAACTTGAACCCCAGAGGCAGAGGTTGCAGTGAGCTGAGATCATGCCACTGCACTCCAGCCTGAACCACAGAGCGAGACTCTGTTTCGAAACCAACCAACCAACCAACATTTTATTTGGGCTGAATATGGTAGCTCATGCCTGTAATCCCAGCACTTTGGGAGGCTGAGGTGGGCAGATCACTTAAGGCAAGGAGTTCGAGACCAACTTGGATAACATGGTGAAAATCGGTCTCTACTAAAAATACAATAATAAGATAGGCATGGTGGCGGGTGTCTGTAATCCCAGCTACTTGGAAAGCTGGGGCAGAATCACTTGAACCCAGGAGGTGGAGATTGCAGTGAGCCAAGATTGTGTCACTGCACTCCAGTTTGGGCAACAGAGTGAGACTCTGTCTCAAATAAAAAACAAAACAAAACAAACAAAAAAAACCTTTTTATTTGGAGATAATTGTAGATTTCCATGAAAGTATAAGAAATAAGAGAGATCATGTGAACCCTTCACCCAGTTTTTCCCAATTTTTAGCATCTTTACATTATTAGTACAATATTACAACCAGGAAATTAATATTGATAAAATCCAGTGACCTAACTTAGATGGTCTAAATTGCCTTTTTGTATAAGAACCTGAGCAATAGCATTATTTTTTACTAATTCCTTATATTCTTTATCATTTCTTGAATTCATATATGTATGTATACATATGTGTGTGTATTTAAAGTTACATATTTTCACATTTTGGTCTATATACATTCTGATTTTTTCTGTGTGTCTCTACCTGTGTCTAAGTGTACATTTATATTTATACATACACACTTACACACAGAGGAGAGAGACAGAAAGAGTGAGAGGAAAAAGAGAGAGAGAAAGATTTAAAGATTGTTTAAAGATTTGAACAATACATCCATATGGCTGGCTGGCTGGGTCCTGTCAGGAAATCACACTACAAGGGTCATTAAAGGGAGTTTAATGAAGGGGCCATTTACAGAGGTGTGGGAACAGGGGTTAGGGGTTCCAGCAGGAGTGAAAACATCCAGGGTCTAGATATTGCAGGAAGTTTTTAGCATCTGAGTCCCCTGGGCCTAAATAAGCAGGGCAAGGGAGCTGTCACTGGAACCTGATAAGAGTTGTTGCTGTGAGAAAGGGGCCATTTAACAGTAACTGTGACTTTAGGTAGAGGACCACAGGCATGGCAAACCATGTCTCGAGTGGGAAATAAAAAATTTCAATATCTCCCACTTCCTATCTTGTTGGTACCACCCATTGGCCAAATGTAACAAAAAGTCACTTTCGCAAATTCTGAGTATTATTTTGCTTTTATATGTTTGCCTATTTGACAGATAAAAATATCTTTGTCTCAACAAAATCTTAGTCCCATGATTTTAATATACACTGCTTAGATTAATAGCAATGCTATGTTTATTCTTTGCCCAGTCATCATTTGTATTTCTTTAAAAATGCATAATTATTTTGCATGTTTTTCTAATGGGGCAAATTATTTTGTTAAAGACCTTTTTATATTTGAGTAGCCAGCCCTTTTCCTGTGATATACATTATATTTTCCTTCCCCACAGGTTTGCCTTTTCTTTTTTCTTTGTGACATTTTCTGTTATAAAAAAGTTTAAAGGTCTTATATTGTCAAAATTTTTATATTTTACATTTTGATTTATTTTGGTTTGTGCTTAGGACACCAATTGATTTGAAATGCTACTCTTATAATATTTGAGGATTTTCCTGGAGATTAAATTCTGTTCCATAAATCTGCCTATGATTACCCAAATTCCAGTCTAATATTTACATTAGTGTGGCTTCTCAGTACATCTTATTAGTTTGTTGGATACCTTTCCCCACACTGATTTTCTTTCTCAATATTGCTGTTTTTTTATGTATGTTTATTCATGTAGATAAAATTTTGAATAAAGTCAAATTGAAGAGAAATCCCATTGGCATTTTAGTTGTCATTGTGCTGTTTGTATTAATTTCTAGAGAACTGAAATTCAGCACTGAGCCTTCCCTTTCCAGAAACATGAATGATCTTTCTAATTTTCCTAAGTCTCAATTATGCCTCTCAGTAAAGACTTGTAGTTTTCTTCAAATTAGATCTGCATATTTATTTAAAATGTATTCTTTTTTTTTTTTTTTTTTTTTTTTTTTTTTTTGAGATGGAGTTTCGCTCTTGTTACCCAGGCTGGAGTGCAATGGCACGATCTTGGCTCACCGCAACCTCCGCCTCCTGGGTTCAGGCAATTCTCCTGCCTCAGCCTCCTGAGTAGCTGGGATTACAGGCATGCGCCACCATGCCCAGCTAATTTTTTGTATTTTTAGTAGAGACAGGGTTTCACCATGTTGACTAGGTTGGTCTCGATCTCTTGACCTTGTGATCCACCCGCCTCTGCCTCCCAAAGTGCTGGGATTACAGGCTTGAGCCACCGCGCCCGGCCTGTATTCTTAACTATTTTATGTTTCTATGATTACTAATATATATGAAAACCATTATTTTAGCATACGCTTTGCCACAAACCACCTACTTCCTGGAGTTTCTTCCATTAATCTTTCATTGGACTTATTTTAGTCTATTCTAGTGGAAAACTGGTGCATCTATAAATGCATTTCTATCAGCTCCTTTTAAATATTTATTTGTTATTCAATTTACTTATTTAGTTCAACTAGCTAGAAATGTCAGATTAATTTTTGATAAACCCAAGCCTGTGGTAATAGTGGACACTCTTGGCTTTAATGGGCAATCATCTAATGTTTTACCATTAAGACCATTCTGAATATCAATTTGAGATACCTTTTTAAAATCATTTTATGAAATATTCTTAGAATTAAAAATATAATTAAAAATATTAAATGTTAAATGAAATATTATTTCAATTAAAATAATTGATCATATTAACATATTTTCCATATTATATAATCTTTTAAAAACATCAAAATAATTTTTTTTGCATAGGGATGAGATCTCACTATATTGCCCAGGCTGGTCCTGAGCTTCTGGGCTCAAGCAGTCCTCCTGCTGTGGCCTTCCAAAGTGCTGAGATTACAGGCATGAGATACCACATCCAGCAAAATTTTCAATGTTTTATGTAGGATTTACATAAGAGCTTTATTGAGGTAGAATTGACATAAACTAAACTGCATCTATTTAAAGTGTAAAATCTGATAGGTTTTGACATATGTATGTAATTGTGAAGTCAACAACATAATCGGGCCCAAATATTTCTTCATTCTTTAAAATTTTTTTTTAGCTTAAATTTCTTTTTTTAATTTTTAATTTCTATGAGTACATAAGTGTACATATTTACAGGGTAGATGAGATGTTTTGATATAGGCATGCGATGTGAGATAAGCACATCATGGAGACGGGGTATCCATCCCTCAAGCATTTATCCTTTACATTACAAACAATCCAATTATACTCTTTAAGTTACTGTAAAATAGAGAATTAAATTATTATGGACAATAGTTATAATCTTTCTCTCCTCACAGTCTTTCCCACATCTCACCCCCAGGCAACCACTGTTTTGCTTTCTGTCATCATAGTTTTCAATGTTTTAGAACTTTCTATAAACGTAGTCATATGGTATAAGGTTTTTTGGGGTCTGCCTTTGATGTGGTTTGGATCTGTATCTCTACCCAAATCTCACGCCGAATTGTAATTCCCAGTGTTGGAGGCGGGGCCTGATGGGAGGCGATTGGATCATGGGGCGGGTTTTCCCTTTGGTGCTGTTCTCGAGTTAGTGAGGGAGTTTTTGTGTGATCTGGTCATTTAAATGTGTGTGGCATCTCCCTTTCCCTCTCTCTCCTCCTCCTGCTCTGGTCATGGAAGGCATGGCTGCTTCCCCTTTGCCTTCCGCCACGATGGGAAGCTTCCGGAGGCATCCCTAGAAGCTGAAGCTGTTATGCTTTGTGTGCAGCCCACAGAACTATGAGCCAGTTAAATCTCTTTTCTTTAGAAATTACCCAGTCTCAGGTATTTCTTTATAGCAGTGTAAGAATGGACTAATACAGCCATCTTTCATGTAGCATAATTATTTTGAGATTTTTCCATGCTGTTGTATGTATTGATAGTTTATTCCTTTTTTGCTGAGTAATATTACATTGTATGGATATATCATCTTTTGTTTATACATTCACCTGTTGATGGACATTTGAGTTTTTTCCAGTTTTTTGCTATATTATCAGTAAAGTTTCTATGAACATTCATGTTCAAGTCTTGGTATGGACTTTTGTAGTATAACCTTCACATTTTATGAAGAGAAAACCAAAGTACAGAAAGTAATTGCCTACTTGAAGCAACTGCTAAGTGGCAGAGCCAGAACTTGGAAGGTGCTGGACTGACCTCTTGTCTGGCAATCCGCCTACATACCCCAGTGTGGAAAGACCAGTGACTGGCACAACATGAGTTGGAGTAGGGGTTTATTTTAATATCCTCACTGGGCCAAAACTAACTTTCTCTCCTTCCTTCCTTCCTTCCTTCCTCCCTCCCTCCCTTCCCTTCTTCCCTTTCTTCCTTCTTTCTTTTCTTTTCTGGTTCTGTCACACAGGCTGGAGTGCAATGGCATGATCTCGGGTCACTGTGACCTCCGTCTTCTGGACTCAGGTGATCCTCCCACCTCAGCCTTTTAGGTGTTGTGGGCCACAATGCCTGGCTAATTTTTTTTTTTTTTTTAGTAGAGACAGGGTTTCATCATGTTGCCCAGGCTGGTCTTGAACTCCTGGGCTGAAGCAATCCACCCATCTCAGCCTCCCAAAATGTTGGAATTACAGGTGTGAGCCACTCACTGTGCCTGGCCCATAGTTCTTTAATAAGTTCCGAAATCAGTAAGTGTTAGTCCTCCATCCTCCAACTTTGTTATTTTTCAAAGTTGTTTTGGCTATTCTAGGTTCTTGCATTTCCATGTGAATTTTAGAATTAGCTTGTCAATTTCAAAAAAAAAAAAAAAAAAAATCTTCTGGAAAATTGATTGGGATCGCATTGAATCTATAGACCAATTTCAGGATAATTTGGCATCTTAATAATATTAACTTTTCCAACCCAGGAACAGGAACATAGTATAGCTCTCCATGTACATATTTAGTTTTTTAATTTTTTTTTTTTGAGACGGAGTCTCACTCTGCAGCCCAGGCTGTAGTGCAGTAGCACAATCTCGGCTCACTGCAACATTTGCCTCCTGAGCTCAAGCAATTCTCCTGCCTAAGCCTCCCAAGTGGCTGGGATTACAGGCTTGTGCCACCACACTTGGCTAATTTTTTGTATTTTTAGTAGAGATGGGGTTTCACCTCGATAGCCAGGATGGTCTTAATCTCCTGACCTGGTGATCTGCCTACCTCAGCTTCCCAAAGTGCTGGGATTACAGGTGTTAGCCACAATGCCTAGCCCAGTTTTTTCTCAGTGTTTTGTAGGTTTCACTATACAGGCCCTCTACATTATTTGTCCTTACATTCACAGATGTGTTTTTAAAATATTTCAATTTTTGGTGGTATTATAAATAATATTGTTTTTAAAATTTCAATTCTGATTTTTCATTGCTAGTATAATAGAAATAAAATTGATTTTTATATATTAATATAAAAATGTTATCTATCCTGTAACATTTTAGACTCACTTATTCATTCTAGTAGCTTTTTGGTAGATTCCATCAGATTTTTAAAGGCAAACATGCCATTTGTGAATAAAGACAGTTTTACTTCTTCCTTTCCAATCAGAATTTTTAAAATTTCTTTTTCTTGCCTGTTGCACTGGCTAGTTTTCATTACAAGAGTAAATAAAAGTGGTAAGAGTGAACATTCTTGTCTTGTGCCTGATCTTAGGTGGCAAACATTTAGGCTTTTACCATTAAGTTTGATATTAGTTGTAGGTTTCATAGATTTTTTTATTGTGTTGGGGAAGTTCCCTTCTATTCTTAGTTTGCTGAGTATTTTAGCAGGAATGAATGTTGGGTTATATCAAATGCTTTTTATGTGTCTAATGAGATAACTTTTATGTTGGTTAGTTTGTGTACATGGTGATTTCTATTAATTGAATTGTGAAAGAAAACTTTCCAAAACTTTCTCGGTTACAATTTTCAAATTTTATGTAAGATCTGAAATCCCTATTTATATCTTAAATAATTGTATATTTTTACTTTTATTTACGTTTTAAAATAAAGGTTATACCATCTGGTCAAATGAATTGGGAAACATTTCTTTTTTTTCTGTACTCTTTACCATATAAATTATGGATTCCTCTTTAAAATTTGAAAGAGGCTGGGTAACGTGGCTCATGTCTGTAGTCCCAGGACTTTGGGAGGCTGAGGGTGGATCACCTGAGGTTGAGAGTTTGAGACCAGCCTGATCAACATAGAGAAACCCTGTCTCTACTAAAAACACAAAATTATCTAGGTGTGATGGCATACGCCTGTAGTCACCCCTACTCAGGAGGCTGAGGTGGGAGAATCGCTTGAACCCAGGAGGCTGAGGTTGTGGTGAGCCAAGATTGGGCCATTGTCTTCCAGATTGGGAAACAAAAGCAAAACACCATCTCAAAAAAAAAAAAAAATTGAAAGAAAAAAATCTGTGAAACCATATGGGACTGTAACCTGGTATCATTGGAGGACTATTTTTTGACACATTAAAAAACTTCCCTCTTTGATTATTAGTCTATGACATTTATCACTTTATCATTGAAGATTTTGTAATACACATACTTAGAGAATTGTTTTGTTAATAGAGACTTTAAAATTTTATCTGTGTTTGTGTGGTGGCAAGAGAGAGAAGTGCAAGTATGGAAATGCAAGATGCTTATAAAACCATCAGATCTCAGTAGAACTCACTCACCATCAGGAGAGCAACATGGGAGAAACCACCCCCATGATCCAATCATCTCTCACTGGGTCCCTCCCTTAACATGTGGGGATTATGGGGATTACAATTCAAGGTGAAATTTGGGTGGAGACACAAGGCCTAACCAAATAACTCCCAAAAGGCTTTAGTAAGTTGATATTCTTCTCTGTGTCTAGTATAATACTCCTGATCACTCCAGACTCATGGCACTCCAGTTGCCCTGAATACATGGCCCTTTCCTGATGCCTCACCTTTGCACAGGCACTTCTCTCCTTTTAAGTATCTTTTGGCTTATTTTTTGCCTTTAAAAACAAAGTCCTGAAGATGGCCGAATAGAAACAGCTCCAGAGTGCAGCTTCCAGCGAGAGAGATGCAGAAGGTGAGCGATCTCCACATCTCCAATCAAGGTACCAGGTTCATTTCAATGGGACTGGTTGAACAGTGGGTGTAGCCCAAAGAGGGTGAACCGAGGCAAGGCATGGCACTGCCCCACCTGGGAAGTGCAACTGACAGAGGATCGGGGACTTATCCCTCCCCTGGCACTCCGGTTCAGATACTGTGCTTCTCCTGTGCCCTCTGCAGCCCACAGACCAGGAGATCTATGTCAAAAGTGCCATGAATTATCAGCACAGTGGCTGCTCCAGCTGGCACCATGGGTTGTCAGCACAAATCTGGATGGGTGATCTGACTGACACCAAGAGTGCCAGCTGGACGGAGCTACCCCCCCACCACCAGAAAGAGGGAGAGTTGAAAGCAGGGAGACAGGTGATATGGCTCAGCAGGTCCCACCCCCACAAATCTCAGCAAACTGAAGCCCTCTCACTTGAGAGTTTTGCAGCCAGCACGAAACTTGTTCAAGCTTGACCCAGGATGATCGAGCTTGGTGGGAGGAAGGGAGTCCACCATTGTGAAGGTGGGGCTAATTGCACATGTATAAACAAAAGCCAGAGGAGGCCTATATAGCAGCCAGGCTGAGGCCAAGGCAGCCCAGCAGTGCCTCAACAGGCAAACAAGGGATACACTACATCCTCAAGCAGCTCCCTGACCCCTGAAGAACCAAAAGAACGCCTCATACAAGAGAGCTCAGGCTACATCAGGCAGGTACCCTTCTGGGACAAAGCTACCGGAGGAAAGATCAGGCAACAATCCTTGCTGCTCTGCAGCCTCCATGGGTGATTCCTAGGCGACCAACGCCTGTGATGGACCTCCAGCAGTCTTAAGCAGAGGGGCCTGACTGTTAGAAGGAAAAATAAAAAACAAAAAGAAATAGCCTCAACATCAACAGAAAGGATGCCCACTCAGAGACCCCATCTGAAATCCCCAACTTCAAAGATCAAAGGTAGATAAATCCATGAAGATGGGAAGAAACCAGCACAAAAAGGACGAAATCATCAAAGACCAAAATGCCTCTCCTCCTCCAAGGGATCACGACTCCTCACCAGCAAGGGAACAAAACAGGATGGAGAATGAGTTTGATGAATTGACAGAAGCAGGCTTCAAGAAGATGGGTAATAACAAAATTCTCTGAGCTAAAGGAACATGTTCTAACCCAATGCAAAGAAACTAAAAACCTTGAAAAAAGGTTAGACAAAATGCTAAATAGAATAACGGGCTTAGAGAAGAACATAAACAACTTGATGGAGCTGAAAAGCACAGCAGGAGAACTTCACGAAGCATACACAAGTTTCAATAGCTGAATCGATCAAGCAGAAGAAAGGATATCAGAGATTGAAGATCAACTCAATGAAATGGAATGAGAAAGCAAGATTAGAGAAAAAAGAGTAAAAAGGAATGAACAAAGCCTCCAAGAAATATGGGATTATGTGAAAAGACCTAATCTATGCTTGATCAGTGTACCTGAATGTGATGGGACAATGAATCCAAGCTGGAAAACACTCTTCAGGATATTATCCAGGAGAACTTCCCCAACCAAGCAAGGCAGGCCAACATTCAAATCCAAGAAACACAGACAACACCACAAAGATGCTCCTCAAGAAGAGCAACCCCAAGACACATAATTGTCATCAGGGTTGAAATGAAGGAAAAAATGCAGCCAGAGAGAAAGGTGGGTCACCCACAAAGGGAAGCCCATTAGACTCACAGCAGATCTCTTGGCAGAAACCCTACAAACTAGAAGAGGGTGAGGGCCAATATTCAACATCCTTAAAGAAAAGAACTTTCAACCCAGAATTTCATATCCAGTCAAACTAAGTTTCATAAGTGAAGGAGAAATAAAATCCTTTATGGACAGCAATTGCTGAGAGATTTCATAGCCACTAGACCAACCTTGCAAGAGCTCCTGAAGGAACCAATAAACATGGAAAGGAACAACCAGTACCAGCCACTGCAAAAACGTAATGATCAATGATGCAATGAGGAAACAGCATCAACTGATGGGCAAAACAACCAGCCAATAACAAAATGGCAGGATCAAGTTGATATATAACAATATTAACGTTAAATGTAAACAGCCTAAATGCCCCAGTCAAGAGACACAGACTGGTAAACTGGAGAAAAAGTCAAGACCCAATGGTGTGCTGTATCTAGGAGACCCATCTCACGGGCAAAGACATACACAGACTCAAAATAAAGGGACGGAAGAAGATATACCAAGCAAATGGAGAACAAAAAAAAGCAGGGGTTGCAATCCTACTCTCTGATACAACGGACTTAAACCAACAAAGATCAAAAGAGACAAAGAAGGGCATTACATAATGGTAAAAGAATCAGTGCAAAAAGAAGAGCTAACTATCCTAAATATATATGCACCCAATACAGAAGCACACCCAGATACACAAAGCAAGCTCTTAATGACCTACAAAGAGACTTAGACTCCCGCACAATAATCGTGGGAGACTTTAACATTCCACTGTCAATATTAGACAGACCAATGAGACAGAAAATCAACAAGGATATCCAGGACTTGAATGCAGATCTGGAACAAGAGGACCTAATAGATATCTACAGAACCCGCCACCCCAAATCCACAGAATATACATTCTTCTCAGTACCACATCAGACTTACTCTAAAATTGATCACATAATTGGAAGTAAAACACTCCTCAGCAAATGCAAAAGAATAGAAATCATAACAGTCTCTCAGATCACAGCACAATCAAATTGGAACTCAGGATTAAGAAACTCACTCAAAACTACACAACTACATGGAAACTGAATAACTTGCTCCTGAATGACAATCAATGATAAACAATGAAATGAAGGCAGAAATAAAGATGTTCTTAGAAACCAATGAGAATGAAGACACAATGTACCAGAATCTCTGGGACACATTTAAAGCAGTGTACAGAGGAAAATTTATAGCAATGAATGCCCACATGAGAAATGAGGAAAGATCTAAAATTAACACCTCATCATCAAAATTGAAAAAGCTAGAGGAGCAAGATCAAAAAAACTCAAAAGCTAGAAGAAGACAAGAAATAACTAAGATTAGAGCAGAACTGAAGGAGGTAGAGATATAAAAAAAAAACCCTTCAAAAAATCAATAAATCCAGGAGCTGGTTTTTTGAAAAGATCAACAAAATAGACAGACCACTAGTCAGACTAATGAAAAAGAAAAGAGAGAAGAATTGAATAGATGCAATAAAAAATGATAAAGGGTACATCGCCACCAATTCCACATAAATACAAACCACCATCAGAGATTACTACAAACAACTCTATGCACATAAATCAGTAAATCTGGAAGAAATGGATAAATTCCTGAAAACTTGCACCCTCCCAAGACTAAGCCAGGAAATTGAAACCCTGAATAGATCAATAACAAGGTCTGAAGTTGAGGCAGAATTAATAGCTTACCAACCAAAAAAAGTCCAGGTCCAGATGGGTTCACAGCCAAATTCTACCAGACATACAAAGAGGAGCTGGTACTATTCCTTCTGAAACTATTCCAAACAATACAAAAAGAGGGAATCCTCCCATTTTATGAGACCAACATCACCCTGATGCCAAAACCTGGCAGAGACACAACTAAAAAAGAAAACTTCAGGCCAATATCTATGACGAACATTGCTGCAAAAATTTTCAATAATATATTGGCAAACTGAATGCAAAAGCACATCAAAAAGCTTATCCATCACAATCAAGTAGGCTCCATCCCAGGAATGCAAGGTTGGTTTAACATATGCAAATCTATTAATGTAATCCATCACATAAACAGAACCAAATACCAAAACCACATGATTATCTTATCTCAACAGCTGCGAGAAGGCCTTCAACAAAATTCAACAGCTCTTCATGCTAAAAACCCTCAATAAACTAGGTATCAATGGAACGTATCGCAAAATAATAAAAGCTATTCACGACAAATCCACAGCCAGTATCATACTGAATGGACAAAAACTGGAAGCATTCCCTTTGAAAACTGGTTCTAGACAAGGATGCCCTCTCTACCACTCCTATTCAATATAGTATTGGAAGTTCTAGCCAGAGCAATCAGGCAAGAAAAAGAATGGGTATTCAGTTAGGAAAAGAGGAGGCCAAATTGTCTCTATTTGCAGATGACATGATTGTATGTTTAGAAGACCCTATCTCAGCCCAAATCTGCTTAAACTGATAAGCAACTTCAGCAAAGTCTCAGGATAGAAAATAATTGTCCAGAAATCACAAGCATTCCTATACACCAATACAAACAAACAGAGAGCCAAATCATGAGGAAACTCCCATTCACAATTGCTACAAAGAGAATAAAATACCTAGAAATACAACTAACAAAGAATGTAAAGGACCTCTTAAAGGAGAACTACAAACCCCTGCTCAAAGAAATAAGAGAGGACACAAACAGATGAAAAAAATTCTATGCTCATGGTTAGGAAGAATAAACATCGTGAAAATAGCCATACTGCCTAAAGTAATTTATAGATTCAACCCTATCCCCATCAAGCTACCAATGACCTTCTTCACAGAACTGGAAAAAACCACCTTAAACTTCATATGGAACCAAAAGAGAGCCCGCATAGCCAAGACAAACCTAAACAAAAAGAACAAAGCTGGAGGCATCATGCTACCTGACTTCAAACTATACTACAAGGCTACAGTAATCAAAACAGCATGGTACTGGTGCCAAAACAGACACTGACCAATAGAACAGAACAGAGGCCTCGGAAGCAATGTCACACATCTGCAACCATCTGATCTTTGACAAACCTAACAAAAACAGGCAATGGGGAAAGGATTCCCTGTTCAATAAACAGTGTTGGGAAAACTGGCTAGCCATATGCAGAAAGCTAAAACTGGACCCATTCCTTACACTAAAATTAACTCCAAATGGATTAAAGATTTAAACATAAGACCTAACACCATAAAAACCCCAGAAGAAAACCTAGGCAAAATCATTCAGGACATAGGCACAGGCAAGGACTTCATGACTGAAACATCAAAAGCAATGGCAACAAAAGCCAAAATAGACAAATGGGATCTAATTAAACTGTACAGCAAAAGAAACAGTTATTAGAGTGAACTGGCAACCAACAGAATGGGAAAAAGTTTTTGCAATCTACCCATCAGACAAAGCTAATGATATCCAGAATCTACAAAGAACTAAAGCAGGTCTATAAGAAAAAAAAAAAGGCCATTCAAAAGTGGGTGAAGGATATGAACAGACACTTTTCAAAAGAAGACATTTATGAGGCCAACAAACATGAAAAAATGCTCAGCATCACTGGTCGCTAGAGAAATGCAAATCAAAACCACATTGAGATACTATTTCATGCCAGTTAGAATGATAATCATTAAAAAATCTGGAGACAACAAATGCTGGAGAGGATGTGGAGAAATAGGAAAACTTTTACACTGTTGGTAGGAGTGTAAATTAGTTCAACCATTGTGGAAGACAGTGTGGCAATTCCTCAAGGACCTAGAACTAGAAATTTCACTTGATCCAGCAATCCCATTAATGCATGTATAACCAAAGGACTAGCCGGGCGCGGTGGCTCAAGCCTGTAATCCCAGCACTTTGGGAGGCTGAGGCAGGTGGATCACGAGGTCAGGAGATCGAGACCATCCTGGTCAACATGGTGAAACCCCGTCTCTACTAAAAATACAAAAAATTAGCTGGGCATGGTGGCGTGTGCCTGTAATCCCAGCTACTCAGGAGGCTGAGACAGGAGAATTGCCTGAGCCCAGGAGGCGGAGGTTGCGGTGAGCCGGGATCACGCCATTGCACTCCAGCCTGGGTAACAAGAGCGAAACTCCGTCTCAAAAAAAAAAAAAAAATAACCAAAGGACTATAAATCATTCTGTTATAAAGACACATTCACATATATGTTCATTGTGGCACTGTTTACAATAGCAAAGTCCTGGAACCAACCCAAATGCCCATCGATGATAGACTGGACAAGGAAAATGTGGCACATATACACCATGGAATACTATGCATCCATAAAAAATGATGAGTTTATGTCCTTTGTAGGGACATGGATGAATCTGGAAACCATCACTCTCAGCAAACTGACACAAGAACAGAAAGCCAAACACCAAATGTTCTCACTCATAGGCAGGTGTTGAACAATGAGAACGCATGGACACAGGGAGGTAACATCACACACAGGGGCATGTTGGGGGCGGGGGATTAGGGGAGGGACAGCAGGGGGCAGTGAGGTTGGGGAGGGATAACACTGGGAGAAATGGCGGATGTAGATGATTGGGGGATGGAGCGAGCAAACCACCACGGCATGTGTGTACCTATGCAACGATCTTGCAAGATCCGCACATGCACCCGAGAACTTAAAGTACAATTAAAAAAAAAAACAAAAACAAAGTCCTCCTAATTTCCATTCATCCTTGATCTAAGTCAACTGTATTTCTGGATGGAACCCTCCCACTTCCCCCAGCCGCAATAACTTTCTTCCTTTTCTGCGTTCTCATGTTACATGGTTTATGCCTCTGCAGCAGTGGTTAAAAGTGAGGACCCAGGAATTAGACCGTTCTTAAACTAGCTATGTAACCTTGGGCAATTTAACCTCACCACATACCCACTTAATAGGGTGGTTGTGAAGATTAAATGAGAAAATGCATGTAAAGGGTTATATAGGGCCTGGCATATAATAGGTACTTGGTAAATGTTAGCTTCACTATTATCCTTCTGAATTTTAATCTCTCTGCTTTTATGTTTCTATGTCCTTCGCTGTCCTGTGAGTGTCTTCAAGGTAAAGGCTCTATCTTAGTCACCTTTGCATCCTCCAATGCCCAGCACAATGACTTAATAATCCTTTGTTAAACAATTATTGACCCCCTATATACTACACTTCTGTATTTGGGGAGGCAATCTTTCATCATGTAAAACTCCCACTCTCCCCTAATTGCACCTCAGTTGAATGTTCCTGAATAAGCAAGAGTTGAGATTGGTTTAAAAAATAATTATAGCATATTTAAAAGATCTGTAGTTTTTCCAGAATTCAGCAGTTCAAATTTAGATGTGTTGTCCACAAAACAGCTGGAAATGTTTATTTTCAATTTTAAACATGCAGTTTATGGTAAAACATACAATTAAATACTTGGAAAAATGCAACATGACTTATTTAATTATTGGCATGAATAGATAGGGCATTTCATAATAATATGGCAACAGAATAGAAGTCAGTTTTTTAATGAAAGGCACTATTTTGATACAAACTATAAATAAATATGCAGTTCTCCCTAGTTGAAGATTATGCCACTTGGTGTTTGCTTTTACTGATTTTTTTTTTTTTTTTTTTTTGAAATGGAGTCTTGCTCTGTTGCCAGGCTGGAGTGCAGTGGTGCAAACTCGGCTTACTGCAACCTCCACCTCCTGGGTTCAAGCCATTCTTCTGCCTCAGCCTCCGGAGTAGGTGGGACCACAGGCTTGTGCCACCATGCCGGGTTATTTATTTTTATTTTTTGTATTTTTAGTAGAGACGGGGTTTTGCCATGTTGGCCAGGATCGTCTCGATCTCTTGACCTTGTAATCTGCCCGCCTCAGACTCCCGAAGTGCTAGGATTACAGGCGTGAGCCACCGCTGGTTTGACTGACTTTTAAAGCAGCAGTACTGGGTTTAGGATAAGCTGCCCATACTCTTTCATCCATATTAAAAATAGTGAAGATAATAATAATAAAAACAATAGCAGCTGCTATGTATTACATGCCTACTATGTGCCAGATATTGAGCTAATATTTTGCATTTGTTAATTTTTGTTATCACAACAACCTAACAAGGCATATATTATTATCTCAGTTTAACAGACGAGGAAACGGAGGCTTAGCAGGTGTATTAGTTTCCTGTGGATACTGTAACAAACTACTACAAACTTGGTGGTTTAAAATAATAGAGATTTATTCTCTTACAGTTTTGGAGGCCAGAAGTCAGACATCAGGGCACCAGCAGGGCTGCTGAAGTTCCAAGGGAGCATCCATTCCTTGCCTCTGCCGGCTTCTGGGGGCTGTTGCATTCTTTGGCTTATGGCCACATCACTCCAATCTCTACCTCCATTTTCATGTTGCCTTCTCCTCTGTGTGTGTGATGTCTATTCTCTCTCTGTCTCTTTCTTATGAGGTCACTTGTTTTGGCATTTAGGTTCCATCTGAGTAGTCAAGATAATCCACTCAGGCCAAGATCCTTAAGTACTCACACCTGCAAAAACTTTGCTACATATGGTAACATTCACAGGTTCCAGGGATTAGGATGTGGACATATCGTTGGAGTCATTATCAGCCTACTTCAGTAGGATTAAGCAACTTGACTAAAATTCATAATCAGTAAGTGGCAGCTGTGAGAGCTGAACCCTAATCTATTTGACTTCAGAGTTTGTACTCCTTGCATCATTTCTCAAACTCGGCATTTGTAAGACAGCTTTCTTAACAGGAAGCAGTGGTAGGCAGGGGTGATGGGACAGAGACAAAAGAGTTCAGAAGTAGGGATTCACCTTGTAGGAGGGGAGGCAGTGTGGTAATCTATTTTCTCTCTGTTTCAGTTTCTTTATTTAAAATGGTAACCCTCCAGAAGCACTGCATAGGAAGAGGGCCAGATCCTCTGGGGAGATTCAATGGGTCTTTCCTCAGGTGTTTCTAATAAAAAAGCCAAGTGTCAGGAAGCCTCAGTGGGGACCCTTGGTTTTGGCAGGCAGGAAGCATTCAACATCCAGGAGGACTGAGAACCATGACAGATGAGCCTGCAGTCTATACTGTTTTTCTCCCTACTCCTATTTTTTGTTTTCCATAAGGTACGGTTTGGCCATGAGGCCAGAAAGATTTCACAGGCCTGAACAAAAATTCTGCCAGGGACAAAGACACTACGATTGTCTCCTAATGTTTGGTTTGGATCATGAACTAAGCCAGTGAGTATGAGAAACTAGAATATTCTTCTGCTTCAATTCACAAACTCTACACAGATCCTAAAAGGCGTCTTATGGCCTGGTTGTCATCTTGCTCTGTCTAGCAGAGCCGATATTATGAACACATACAAATTTAGATTCTGTTTAATTTTTAAAGTAATCATGCCATAACTTACATAAAAAAAAGTTGTTTAAAAAGCCCGTATTGTGAAGAAAGTGAAAATATGTCAAATTAAGTACCTTGTAGATGGAAAGAGTCAAAAGGAAATAATTTGAAAAGTCACTGCTCTTAACTTTAGATAGTGTCAGTTTTAAATAATGGAATGTTAAAAAGAAAGCCTGGGAAAAGGTACATATGCTATACATAAAACAATAGTTTAACAAACATCCACCCCATCTTTCCTGACAGAAATGGAAAAGTCATAATTAAGTGGAAAACCACCGTCTAGCTCCGGTAGAGAAAAGCAGAGAGGAATATTTTAATCTTACGATTGCCAAGGACTAGCCATTTTGAATCAGTCATTCCTGATCAAGATGATTTTAATGCCCCAAACTAAAAACTCTGGAAAATTAGATAATTAATTTTTACCATCTGAAGGCTATAACAAATAGCATATATGAAAACAAAAAGTTGAGGACAATTTATAAACTTTTAATATTGAAACCTTTGCATAACAGATAAAACCTTTAGATAATTCATGGACACATGGTCTTCAACATCTTATTCTGAAAACTTTAAAGCATATAGAAAAATCAAAATAATTGTGCAGTGAGCATCTGTATACCCACCATTTAGATTAGGGGTTGGCAAACCCTAACTTGTCCTGGGGCCAAATCTGGTTGCCTACATGTTTTTGTAAATAAAGTTTTACTAGAACGAAGCCATTCTCATTAGTTCAGATACTGTCTCTGGCTGCTTTTGCACTACAATAGCAGGCTTGAGTAGTTTCCACAGAGACTGCAAAGCTTAAAGTACTTACAATCTGACCCTTTACAGAAAAATTTTGCCAGCCCCTGATTTCAATAATACAGTTAACATATGGCTGTATTTGCTTGATCACATATTTATCCGTCAGCCCAGTATAAACTTATTGTTCAAGGTGAAAAAAATATAGTCATTTGGTGGTCAGATTCATTCCTTAAATAGTTAAGGATTATTACTATAACTAAAAATTCCAAGAGAAAAAACTAAATTTGAAAAGTGGAAAAGTCACTTAACTTTGCTATTTGGCATTATAAATAAGCTTATACTCAGCTTATTGTACATGATGGCTGAGAATAAGCTTAATTATAATGCCAAATAGCAAAGTTAAGTGACTTTTCCACTTTCCAATTCAAAAACTGGAAAAGTCACTTAACTTTGCTATTTGGCATTATAATTAAGCTTATTCTCAGCCGTCATGTACAATTCAGTTAATCTTGTTTTTGCATCTAACATTGCACATTAGTTACATTAGTTACATTGTACATTACTTACAATGTTAGATGCAAAAACAAGATTAACTGAATTTCTAAATTTTACTTCTGCTTAAATTATATTGATTTATTTAGGTTTTCACCTCCCAACTTGGAGTACTTGGTGGCTTTTATCAAGGTAGTATTTACATTCCAAGAGACATACTTCCTCAAAAAATTGGGTAAAATTAGGTAAATTAATTATTATTTATGAAAATTATCATACATAATATGTATTATATGTTATACAAATTAATTAAATGAAAATGAATAAAAGCTATTTTTTAATTTTTAAAAATTGTTTTTAGAGACAGGGTTTCGCTTTGTTGGCCAGATTGGTCTTCAACTCGGCCTCAAGCAATCCTCCCACCATGGCCTCCCAAAGTGCTAGGATTACAGGCATGAGCTACTGCACCCAGCCATTTTTTATACTTGAATAGTATAAATATATATTGTTGGTTAGTTGTTAATGAAACTGATTTGTAGTTAGGATTGTTGCCATTTGTGCATCGAGGTCTAAAAGAACTAGATGAGTCCTTTCTATGCTGAAGAGTTCTAGGTGTTTTGGGGGATGTGAAGATGGATCAGACCAAAAGCCTGTCCTCAAAGCGTATAGTTGAGTGTCAGCATGACTACTGTAAAACAGAGCAGATAGTGTTTTTATTCAATGTTGTAAGAGTACAGTAAGTGCTGGGAGAACAGAGGAGAGGTGAGGTTTACCTTTTATTCTCCTAGATAGGTGAGTTCCTGAAAGAAACAGCCTTTGATATGGGTCTTTGAAGACATTTGGAAACCAGGGGAGGAAAATGAAGGGCAGTCTTTGTGAAGTAAGACTGGGAAAGCATTTGCAAGCATTTGGCTTTCTGGTGGAATATACAAAGCTTGTGAAATTTAAACACGCTTATGAAACCAGTATAGGGTTTTCATTATCATTGGCTTCTAATGACCTGTAATCATGTGACAACTTTTAGTGAAAACAAGCAATGATCTTATGACATTGTGGTTTACTGGAGGGTAATTGCTAATCATTCTCTTCCTGCTAGCACGTTAGCTGGTTAGGTTCTGGCAGTGAAACAATTTAAACAATCATTTTCCATGTAGTACATTCAATGCCTTAAATGAGTTAATGCAACCTCCAGTAAAGACATTGCTATGTATATGTCTTAAGAAAACAATAAAAAGTGTAGATAAATCTTTAAGTGTGAAGATAATCATGATATTAGTTTGGTGCAAAAGTAATTGTGGTTTTATACCAATCAAATAGTATTATTTATGTGAAACACTAAAAAACATACCCATGTTTAATGCAGAGGGACTGCTAAATAATTATGATACTGCAGTGAAATAAAATGTAGGTTCTAAATATTGTTTTTTTGATAAAATTTTAATGATACAGGAAATGGCAATGGTCTAGTATTTGAAGATAAAAGCCATACATAAAAAGATAGCTTATAAAATTGCATGTATAACATGTGCCCAATTTGGGATCTGCTACTTACTTTTAACAAAGAAATTTCACCTAAGGGAATGAACCAAAAAAATTTGGGAAATGAAGATATATGAATAAGAATTTTGTCAAGATAATATATGTTCTCCATATGAGAAAATTTATAAAATAATTTATCCTGGGTTCTGGTGACATGGCTTACTGAAATACCCCCATATTATCTTCTTTCCTCACTTCCATTGCAACAAAAATTTAAATTTTAAACTCAAAGTAAAGTGAGAGAACTCTCTTGGTGCCAAAAACAATGAGGAAATGTGAAGCCAGCTGTGTAACTTCATGAGCTGATGCCACAGTAACTCAGGAAGATACAGATCTGGAAGTAGACCCATGGGACTAGTAGCTAGGGACTAATTATCTGTTTTCATTTGAGGATAGAAGGTGTGGGCTTGGACCCTTGTAAGATAGGAAACTAGTTCTGAGAACTAGAACCCTTAAATGGCTGCACTCTTAGTAAAATGGGACTAGAAGCACTTTGTCTGCCTCCTCAGGCAAGTGATCCAAAACATCTCTCTACCTTAGAGAAATCGGAGTCCCAGCTTGTGTCTTATGTGAGTGGAGTTCACATCTATATTTACGCGAGTAATCCCAGAATTCTCAAGCCAAGAAATAACATGAACATAGGTAACAACCCAGTGCAACTTATGGAAGCAAATACCAAACCTCTCTGCAGCAACCCTTTCGTAACACAGGACCCCCTACCTACCTCCCACTTGCCCCCCTGACCAAATCCTTTCTGGAAACATGCTCACAGTAAAAAAAAAAAAAAATACAAACCCATAAGGAAGAAATACTCCCGAGGGAGAGTCAACAGACCAAATGGAATGAGTAACCCACATATTTGAGATCAGTGAGCTGAAGGATACTATAAAAATATGTTTAAAATGATAAAAATACATAAAAGGCAGCACCCCACTGCCAGTCAAGCAGACACATAAAATTAACGATCACAGTCTTGAACCCAGACTTGTGTGTCAACTCTGCACTCCAGGTTTCTCTACTCGATTTAATCATGGTAGTGAGGGGACTCACCAGCAAAGTAGAAAGTGAAGTCTTCAGAAGGGACTGAAGAAACGAGCAGTTTTTGATGCTGTACTTATCTGGATTCTGATGTGAGGAATTACTTGTCTTTTCAAAAGAAATGGGCTAAGAGCACATTGATTACAACAGACTTAGTAAGGTCTTTGAAAGGTGCAGTTTTTAGACTCCCTTATCTAAAAGACCCATACGTGAACAAGGCTGTCTAACTTTTAATTCTTTAGTTTTAAGACTTAAATAATTGAAATGTTTAAAGAAACAAGTAAGACCCAGCATTCATTGTGCACTTTTGATTATGTCATTCCTCAATGGAGGTTGACCTCATTCCTTTCTTGGATCATACCCTGGGAAAAGCATAGCCTTACAGGTAAGAAAGTGTGCTACCAGGAAACTTCTTTTTCTTTTCCCCACTCACATCAGTTCCTTGAACTTGACCAGCCTGATGTTTGATCAAGATGAACTGAAAGGCCGGGCGCGGTGGCTCACGCCTGTAATCCCAGCACTTTAGGAGGCCAAGGCGGGTGGATCACGAGGTCAAGAGATCGAGACCATCCTGGTCAACACGGTGAAACCCCGTCTCTACTAAAAATACAAAAAATTAGCTGGGCATGGTGGTGTGTGCCTGTAATCCCAGCTACTCAGGAGGCTGAGGCAGGAGAATTGCTTGAACCCAGGAGGCGGAGGTTGCGGTGAGCCGAGATCGCGCCATTGCACTCCAGCCTGGGTAAGAAGAGCAAAACTCCATCTCAAAAAAAAAAAAAAAAAAAAAAAAAAAAAAAAGATGAACTGAAAGGAATCTCTGAATGACAAAAAGGGACACAAGAGTAACCCATTTAGAAAACTTCAGGCATAGTTAATCCTGCAAAAATGACCTCAAAGTAAAACAGCAAAACAAGCAAAAAGAAGTGAGAGCTTTTTGAAAACATTTGTTGGTCATTATAATCTTTTTCACCTAGTAATTTACACGTGCCATTTGTTCACACAGTCAGTTAATAGTGCCAGTCATTGCTCAGTCACTGGGCATTTACCAGTGAAGAAAACCAAAAAAACCCCTGACTTTGTGAAGATTATCCTGTAATTGGGCTGGACAGAAAGGAACTAAAATGAATAAGAAAATCATACAGATGTTAAAAGGTGATAAGTTATATGAAGAGAAATAAAACAGAGGGAGAAGTTGCTATTTTAAATAGAGTGCTTAAGAAAGGCCCCAGTGAGAAGGTGGTATTTGGGCAAAGACCCAAAGGAAGAACTGAGGGAATGAATCATGTGGATATCTGAGCAGAGTATTCTAGGGAGAGGGATCTGCAAGTGTAAAAACTGAGCACAGAATCTATGATGATTAAAAAAAAAAAAAAAAAGAATATGGAGGACTTAAAATACAACGGACCCTTGTTCCATCCTTTCTTCCGGCAGCATCACTGTCCAAAGGTGATTGTCTTATTTCTTTTTAATTGGTTCTGGTTTTAGTTCTGTTGGTTACTTCCAGATCCAAATTAACATGAGCATATAGCTCCATTTTAATTTACCAGTTTTAAATGTTACCTGCTAACCTCCTGTTTCAGATGAGGATTTAGCTCATATCATTCTTCCTCCTCTCCTTATTCCACCCTATATTTGATTGAGTTTTAGTCATGACATTAACTACTATTATAACTTTAATGCACACTCAGACTTCTATTTCTGGTTCTATTGATTTTGTGAGGAAAGAACTGCTGAAATAGGGAGTACAGACAGATCCCTGGGGTTGGGCAAAGGTCAGAAGTCTGGATATGGGCAGAGTCCAGAGCCTTTGACTAGACACACAGAGTTCAAAGCTGCTCAGCATCTAGATCAGCCTCCAAGGACAAAGATGATGAAATGTCAGTATCATTGGTCAAAGTGCAAACTGAGATTAAGAGTGGGAAGCACAAGTGGGGCTGGTGTGGGGGACTCATTCACAGAAAGACTAGAGTTTAAGGATCAGAAATATGAATCTCTGGAGAGACCAAGGTATTGGGCTCTCTTCCATGAGTTGAGGAGTGCTCTCCCCATGGCAAATTCTAGCTCTTGGCTGGCATACTGTGCCACTTATTTGCTTGTTTGATGTATTAGGTTGGTGCAAAAGTAATTTTTTTTTTGCCATTAAAAGCAATGGCAAAAACCTCAATTACTTTTGCACCAACCTAATACTTCCTCTGTTCTGCTCTAATTTCCAAGACAGCTGCCTTGTACACTGCATTTCCCAAGCTTCTTCACCAACTGGCTTCTATCTATGTTTTATCCACGGGGAACCCAGTGGGGAGGTTGGAGCAAAATAGAAAAAGATAAGTCAGGGTATTTAATTCCCTATTTCTCTGATTCAGAGGGTGTCTTGAGTTTCTAGCTTCTGTCTTGTTGCTCTGGCTTCTGGATTTTGATAATGTGGTTGTAGTGACCTCCTGCCATTGTGAATCCCTTAGTTAACTCATTTTCCTTTGTTTGGCCTCTCAACTCTACCAAAACATTTTTAACTGGTTCCCTAAATAAACTTACCTCCGTGGAACCCCCAAGCATGGGCTCCAGTTTCATGAGTGGACCCTGATTAATATATGTTCTGGACATAGAAGACATTTTCCTATTACTGAAATAAACCCACTGCTTACCGGCTAGTAAATAAAGACAGTACTAGATTTTAGGCAGATTCCTTATGATTGCTACTATTTTTTTTTAACTTTAACCTTTATTTTCCTTCTTTTCAGCAGTGTGTTTTCACAGATGATTACTGTCTAGTGCCTCTGACACACTCTAGCAATGGCACCTTAGAACAGATGCTGGACACTTTGCCTTTGGTAACTGTCAACCCAGATGGAGTAGGGCAAAAAGTGTTCTTGAACAAAAGGACAATTTAGATGTAAATAAATCATTTGAGCATATGGCATCTACCTAGCTGTTCCTGGAGGTAAAATTGGAGAACTGTTGACTAAAATATGAACCCTATAATTACAAACGGCTACCAGATAACTAGTGAATTAGCAACGTAATTCAGATCTGCTAGGAAGTTCCAGAACAATCATGGGAATTACGGGCTGGTAAATTATTTTCACTGTGACTCTGGAAGGTACAACATTTCTGGAAGATAATTACGTAATATATATCCTAAATCTTCAATGTGTTTGACTGCATTTTCACTGCTAGAAATTTGTCCTATAAAAATAATAATGGATTTATGCTTTCTCATTCCAGTTCATTACAGTCTAATTTCTGACTTGAAGGAAAAAAATTCACCTATATCTCCATCAAAAGAGACTTCATTAAATAAAGATATATCTATACAATAGAATAACAGTCATAAAAATGATGCATAAAAAGAATGATATGGGGAAATGTCGACAATTTATTGACAGGTAAAGAAGCAAGTAAGGTGATTTTCTTTTTTTTCTATGTGCCTCTTTTTTTCCCCACATGTAGAAAAGAGGCTTATTAAGAAGGCTTTGAAGTCAAAAAATAAAACTCTTGATACAATTTTTTTAATCCTTAAATCAGCTCAGCAAATATACAATCAATAAGCTGTGTAAGATTTAAAGTCCATTACTTTATTTAAAATAAAGTACATTTTAGTTCTTAAAATTTATTCCATAATTGACTAGAATAAGTTATTTCACAAATAGGTAAACAAAAATGAGTATTATAAAACTTGCCTTGAATTCTATTTTTAAAAGTCAGCAACTGGTGGTTTTTTTTTTAGCTTGATAATTATGGAATAGAGAATATGTTTTGTCGTGGTAGCAAATCTCAGTAGAGTTACAATGCCCAGTGTCTCACTGTACTAGAAAACAAAGGGTAGGGGGAAAAAGGTGACTCTATTGTGGATAGAGGTTTGCAATTTTGTTAAGCATTTTTTTTTCAAATTATTTTATTAAAACATGGAAAACTAGTAACAAAAATAGCATGGTACTGGTACCAAAACAGATACATAGACCAATGCAGCAGAACAGAGGCCTCAGAAATAACACCACACATCTACAGCCGTCTGATCTTTGACAAACCTTACAAAAAAAAAAAGCATGGGGAAAGGATTCCCTATTCAATAAATGCTGTTAGGAAAACTGGCTAGCCATATGCAGAAAACTGAAACTGGACCCCTTCCTTACATTTTATATGAAAATCAACTCAAGACGGATTAAAGACTTAAACATAAGACCTAAAACCATAAAAACCCTAGAAGAAAACTGAGGCAATAACATGTAGGAAATAGGCATGGGCAAAGACTTCATGACTAAAACACCAAAAGCAATGGCACCAAAAGCCAAAATTGACAAATGGGATTTAATTAAACTAAAGAGCTTCTGCACAGCAAAAGAAACTATCATTAGAGTGAACAGAAAACCTACAGAATGGGAGGAAATATTTGCAATCTATCCATCTGACAAAGGGCTAATATTTAGAATCTACAAGGAACTTAAACAAATTTACAAGAAAAAAACAAACAACCTCATCAAAAATAGGGCAAAGGATATGAACAGACGCTTCTCAAAAGAAGATATTTGTGTGGCCAACAAACATAAGAAAAAAAGCTCATCATCACTGCTCATTAGAGAAATACAAATCAAAACCACAATGAGATAACCATCTTACACCAGTTAGAATAGTAATCATTAAAAAGTAAGGAAACCACAGATACTGGAGAGGATATGGAGAAATAGGAATGCTTTTACTCTGTTGGTGGGAGTGTAAAAGCATTCCTATTCTAGGAATCATTCAACTATTGTTGAAGATTCAGTGAAGAACTAGGAATCATTAAATAGCTGTGAAAGACAATGGTTGAATGGTTCCTAGTTCAACCATTGTGGAAGAGTGTGGCAATTCCTCAAGAATCTAGAACCAGAAATACCATTTGACTCAGCAATCCCATTACTGGGTATATACTGGAAGGATTATAAATCATTCTACTATAAAGACACATGCACATGTATGTTTATTGCAGCACTATTCACAATAGCAAATAGTTGGTTCACATTGGAACCAACCCAAATGCCCATCAATGATAGCCTGGATAAAGAAAATGTGGCACATACAACCATGGAATACTATGCAGCCATAAAAAAGGATGAGTTCATGTCCTTTGCAGGAACATGAATGAAGCTGGAAACCATCATTCTCAGCAAACACAGGAACAGAAAACCAAACACTGCATGTTCTCACTCATAAGTGGGAGTTGAACAATAAGAACACTTGGACACAGGGAGGGGAATATCACACACCGGGGCCTGTCATGGGGTGGGGGTCTAGGGGAGGGATAGCATTAGGAGAAATACCTAATGTAGGTGATGGGTTGATGGATGCAGCAAACCACCGTGGCACGTGTATATTTATGTAACAAACCAGCATGTTCTGCACATGTATCCCAGAACTTAAAGTATAAAAAAAATTTGGAAAACAACATATTACTCTCATAAACCATTGTTGTTGGCATATTTTCTTTGACAGCATGAAAGTTACAATGTACCTTTGTATTGTGTCTCTTCACTTAATACTATATTGTGAGCATTTCTGTGATCATTGGGATTATCACAGCATAATGACTTTAGAGTATTCCAGCAAGGGGGATGGGCGCAGAGTACTAATTTAGTGGCAAGACTCTCTCATGGGTCAGTGCTATGATGAGACAGCACATTCCTTAGTGATCTGAAAGAGGTCTCACTTCTGGTTTCCCCTGACTCTGTGGTGACATATGAATAATAAACTAAAGGTGACCCGTTGAGAAAGTGTCTTGCAAACTGTGTGTTGTGTGACAAGGCAGGAGCACAGTGGGTTGGTATCAGCTTGGATGTGAGGTTCTGCTCATGGTTTGTGTTCAGTGACCCAAGAAAATTCGTCATATGGTCAACATTCCAGGAGGGATACTGCTCGTTTCTTCCCTCTGCCTGCATTACCGTTGCTCCTCTTTCTGCTTGAGAATTCATTCTTTAACTCTCAAATGGCTAGAGGAATGTTCCTCTGCCCTGTGCATCTGTGGATACATCTTCCTGTTATTCAGGGGCTGAATGAACTCTGTTCCCTGTCTCCTGATTAATATGTTGAAGCATTAACCCTCAGTAACTCAGAATATGACTGTACTTGGAGATAAGGCCTTTAAAGAGGTAGTTAGGTTAGAACTGGGTTGTTAGGATGGGCCCTAATCCAATATGACTAGTGCACTTATAAGAAGAGATTAGAACACAGACCCACATAGCCAAAGGATGACCATGTGAGCACATAACTAGAAGGCAGCCAACCTCAAGCTGAGGAAAGAGGGCTCAGAAAAAGCTAAGCCTGCTAACACCTCGATCTTGGACTTCTAGCCTCCATAATTATGAGAAAATAAATTTCTGTTAGTTGTTTAAGCCACTCAGGCTGTATTTTGTTGTGGCAATCCTAGCAAGTGAATCCATCGGTGGGAGAGAGGACTAAAAAATGGGCCAGGTAGGGGCGTTTATGGCAGCAGAGTAGCACTTAATTCTTGACCTCCCTCCCCCACCACCTTACTTCGTTTCTAAAATGTTGCACTGGCAACAAAACTAACATTTGGATAAGATGACCCATCTGCAAGGCCCCTTTCAGCATTGACATTCTAAGCTTCTGTACATCATTTGATTTTCTGTGAGTTATTTCTCACACGGGTTAAAGCAGCACCCCCTCAATAGATTTGGCTCCCTTCTGATCAGTTCTCCTTATGCAGCCAGAGTGTTTGCAGAAATCTGATAGTATCACATGAACATTCTGCAAGGGCTGCCCATCTCCTTCAGTGTGAAGTCTGACCACCTCAGCATGGCCCACATGGCCCTTCCTCACCTGGTCCATGCCCTTCTCCAGACCTGGCATCTCCCAACCTGCCCTCCAGCCATGCTTAATTATGAGGAATTCATAGTTCTTCAATGCACCATAATCTCTCACACTCTGTGTGTTTGCATGTGCCAGATTTCCTGCCTAGAATGTCCTCCTCTCTCCTCCTTCTTGGTTAGTTCTGCTCACTTTTAAGAACTGGCTCAGGCACTTACTTCTTGCAAATCTACCAGCCCCATCTTTCTTCTCTTCCACCCTCAATCTATTTGGACTAAGAAGCTTTGGGTCCCATTAGCTCCATCATAGCCTGATCACACTATTGGATAAAGGGGGGCTCCAGTATTCAGTACACACATAAGTGCCCTTTGAAAAGAATGCTGACAATAGTAAGAAATAGGTCATATTGGAGTCTCTAAATTGGAAGAGTTGACATTGCTTGTCAGACACTTGGCCTAAAATCAAGTCTTAAAGAATACGTGAGTCAGAGGGCAATGTGAGTCAGAAAATACACAGACAGCAGGGTTTCTATCAATTTGCCAAACATTTATTGAACATTGTTAGAGGCATGGCTTAGTGCTGAGCAGAAACTGGAACTTACACTGAGATGTCACTATTCAGAGGAACAGTAGCAAGTTAGAAATGGTCTGATCACCCCTTCCCCCTTGGGAAGCCAGGGGCCAGGTGGAGAAAAGTATGGGGAAAGGTCAGCTTCCCAGGTGTGGGTCTCATAGAACTGAGACTCTGGAGGAAGTGCTACTTACCAGGAGCTTCCAGGGTTCTGAATTCAAGGTTTGCACCAAGACAAGAAAGAGATCTGCGGCAGATATTAAGAGAGAGAGCATGCAGTCTCGGGGTTAAAGAAAGGGGATGGTCAGGCACATACAACTCAGAAGACCCAAGCTGAATTCCTGCATCTGCGACTAGTAGTTTTATGACACTGGGCAACTTATTTAATTAAGTTGAACTTAATTTGAAGTTCAAATTAATTAATTTGAACTTCTGTTTTGTATGTCATGAGAAAACTCGTGTCTACCTTGCCTGCTTCTGAAGACTTTTGTATCAAATGAGAAAATGTCTGTAAAAGAGCTCTGCAAACTACAAAACCTGGGCACAGCAAGGCGCTATGAATGAGAGGCATCCATTCTGCAAAGGGGCAGGTATTGGGGCTGTGGCTTTCCTGGGCCTGCAGGCGCAGGCAGAGAAGGGGTTGTTCTTGGCCAGAGGGAATATATGGGTGGATCCTGGCAATGGGTACTGGCAACAAAACTAGGGTTGTTGGCATTGGTCAGCACCCATCTCAGGAATGACATAATTGGGGCTGGGAAAAGTCCAGGGAGAACTAAGTGCTGAAGGGAAAGAAGCAAGTTCCAGGAGAGCATACATTGATGGGATAAGAATTCCCGCTCATACAAAGGAAAAGCTTGAGACTTCGTGAATGCATTTAAAAGAAGTATTAAGTCAGCAACAGTAAAATAGAACAAAACAGTAAAGAGGCAAAGTTCAGGAGGCATTTAGATGTTTGTGGATGATAAAATCAAAATGGATTATTGAGCTGCCTGGAGGACATCTAGGGTAAATCAGAACCATGCAGTCTCTGTTATGGATTCCCAAGCTTTTTCAAAGTAGCATTTTGCTACCTCTTGTGAGCCTAGGGTTGGATAGCTGCTAAGTCTGATGTCTATTTTCTTTTTTTTTTTTTTTTTGAGACAGAGTCTTGCTCTGTTGCTAGGCTGGAGTGCAGTGGCATGATCTCAGCTCACTGCAACATCTGCCTTCTGGGTTCAAGCGATTCTCCTGCCTCAGCCTCTGGAGTAGCTGGGACTACAGATGTGTGCCACCATACTCAGCTAATTTTTGTATTTTTAGTAGAGACAGGGTTTCACCTTGTTGGCCAGGATCGTCTTGATCTCCTGACCTCAAATGATCCACCTGCCTCAACCTCCCAGAGTGCTGGGATTATAGGTGTGATCCACTGTGCCTGGCCCTGATGGTTTTATAAAGGAGTGTTCCCTTGCATGCCCTCTCTTGTCTGCTGTCGTGTTAAGATGTGACTTTGCTCCTCCTTTGCTTTCTACCATGATTGTGAGGCCTCCCAAGCAATGTGGAACTGTGAGTCAATTAAACCTCTTTCCTTTATAAATTACCCAGTCTCAGGGAGCAGCGTGAGAACTAATACATCATCCAACCAAACAATAATACTGATCACTTTGTGAGAGATAAATTTGAAGAGATGGTTCCTGCATAGAGGTAATTTATTGTTCATATAGGAGACAAACAATTTTGTAAAAAGCTGTAAGATAAGGTAGAGAAAGAAAAGTCCTATAAAAGAAGTAAGAGTGCTGTGGGGGTTCAGATTACTTCTAACCAGGGTGATCTAAGTTTTATGGAGGGGGCAGCAGATGAGTTGAGCCTTCAGAACTGACTATTCAGGAGGCAAGGATTCAGGCCAAAGCATGATTTGATCTGAGTAGGGTGAAGAAAGAATAAAGGAAATGGGAAAGAAGCTTAGGCTTGACAGTTTGACCACATAGGGCAAAGCTCTGAACAAAAGCATCAGTTGTTTGGTTTAACTTTTGCCATAAACATGTGATATCACATAAATGTTTTTGCTTTAGCCAGAAGTTCTCAGAAGGCCAGAACAGAGGATCAAATATATATCTTTATGGAAAAGACATTTCAAGGAAACCCAGCTCTTCACTTCTCTGTCAGGAGCAACTATGAACAGCAAGTACCAGATACATCATCTTAGCTGCTTGGAAACAAATAAGCAAAAAGAAGATGAAAACTCCGGCCAAAGCCACCAAATAAAAGAGTGGGTGTATGCGGGAGAAATAAGCTGCAATGATCTGCGATTGGTCCACTAGCTTGGGATGGCCTGATTGGATACACATTCAATGGCTGTGGAGTGGCACGAGGATGGAGACCAGCATCATTGACCAACCATCAGCATAGTCTTAATTAAATATTAATATTACATTGAGCAACAGTGGCTAATGGCAGTCACTATAGTGAATTTGCTGAGATGGTTTCTGCTAACACAAAAATTAGACTAGTCTGAAGGACTCTATTAAGCATTTTTGTACTTTTAAATTCCAATTTGATCTTACATTCTCTGGGGTTATTGGTAAGACTGGGTGGAAATAGTGCAAAAATTCCAGGGAGCAAATGTGTAATGGAAATGGAGAAACTAGGCTAGACTTGGTGAGTAGGCTAGACCATGTACATAAGTGCTGATTAAAACAATTTATCAAATCAGGTGAGAAATGCTAGGAAGGACAAGAAAATACCAGAAAGAGAAAAAAGATTTTCCAATTTCTGTGCTCACAATTACTCACGTTATGTTAGACATACAAATATAAAAAATAATAAATTGTTTTCTATGATCCTAACAAAGTGTTATAAGGAGGAGCTGATGAATAGGAAATGTTCACTTAGTCATCCAATGACTCATTTCTTCCCTGGAAACTACAGAGGCAAGCTCATCTTTTTTTTATATATGTTTGCTTGTTTTTGCTTTAATAGATGAAAAGGTATAGAATATTCAAACTAGATCATTTGCTATCAATTTATTCATTCATTAATTTAAATGAATATTTACTGACTGATGAAAATGTACCAAGTGCTAGGTATTCAATGGGATATTCAGATTGCCCAAAGGGGCTTATATTCCAGTGGAGAGCACAGACTAAGAGCAAGTAAAAAGAAAAATCGATAAATCAAATAATTACAAACCATATTAAGTTATGAAGGAGTCAAACAATGGGCTGGAATAGAGAAAAAGGAGATCAGAAAGGGAATGGAGGTGCAGAAAGGTGAAGGGGTCTACCCCAGGTCACTATAGTTAGTGGTAGGGCCAGAACCCCCATCTCCTAACTGCTAGGATCTTTTGACTATGTCAGGTGTGCCGTCTGCTTTGACATAGAATCTGCCTTCTGTTCTTTGGTAGTCTGTGTGGATATGGAGTGATTTCTTGGCTGGTTTCTAAAAGCAGATGGGAGGGCTGAGTAGGGGGAGAGGAGAGGTTTATCAGCTGGTGGTGTGCTACGTGCTGCTACCTGTCTCTAAACAACTCACAGAGATGGGACATGACAAACTTTCTGGTTGAGATGGTTTGGCTGTTTTCTCACCCAAATCTCATCTTGAATTGTAGCTCCCATAATTCTCATGTGTTGTGGGAGGGACCCAGTGGGAGATAATTGAATCATGGGGAGCAGTTTCCCCTATACTGTTCTCTTGGCCGTGAATAAGTCTCATGAGATCTGACAATTTTGTAAGGATAACCCTTTTTCCTTGGCTCTCATTCTGTTTGCCTGCTGCCATGTAAGATGTGACTTTCTCCTTCTGCCATGATTGTGAGGCCTCCCTAGCCATGTGGAACTGTGAGTCCATTAAAACTCTTTTTCCTTACAAATTACCCAGTCTCAGGTATATCTTTGTCAGCAGTGTGAAAACACACTAATATACTGCTTTTCCAATATGCATCAGACTAGTCCACCATGTTCACTGCCTTCTGCAGACTTGATGAACACATGTCAAGACCTCTGAGTAGGATGGGAGAAAAGGACCATAACTCTCTGACAACTTTTTGTAAAGAAATACTTCAATTTCCCATCATATTTCAACCCCAACCCTTTTGTATCTCAGACATATGTGAGGGATAAGGGTAATAAAACTGGGCTAGCCATGTCCCTTGTAAGTTTTGCTTGGTTGCCTTCAGCCACCACCAAGATAGAAAGAGTCCCATGAAATATCCTTGTTATTACTATTATAAATTATGCATTTCTTACGATTCCCTCAAGAGCTCCCTTTCCATACCCTTCACTCCCAAAGACTTGAGAGCTTTTAAATTTGCATTTAAAGAGAAAACTTTAAGAATTTGAGAAGTGTGTAGGATGAGCTTTTTATTTAGTGTTCAGAATTGTAGATAACAATTCATTAAAGGTGTATCAATCTTTAAAATTGAGATAGAAAATAAAATAAGAAAAAAAAGGGGCATAGCCTCATCAGGGTTATCTCAAATGTGGTGGGGCAGAGATCTACTAACACACTCTACTGATTCACTAATAACATAAATCCATTTTATATGCCCTTCCCCGACCCTGCCTTCTCTGCCGAACTTCAGCAGACAGCCACAATAGCAAGATTTATATACCTTTTCCTGAATGAGGGAGAAAAGGAAAGTGAACCATATGATATAAATGTTTGAAGGAAGAACTAAGGAAGGGAATAGGGACTGAGCTCTACCATATGTTGTTGGAAATCTGATTTAAAGTTTCCCAAGAAGTTGGAAGTAGGCACCAGGAATTACAGGGCTTTTTAATTCAAACTCCTAAATTGTGTGAGTTCTAAATTTGGGATTTCTATGCAGCCCTTCAGAAGGACTGAGATACCTATATTTTTCTATCCTTCGGCTTGCCAAAGAAATATAAACAGTCTAAAAAGCATAATATACTCTATTTTGAAGTAACAAAATACTTATTGTTGATGTGTAGTCGTTTAAAGCATTAGTATTGATTAAACAATAAGTTAATTTAGCAAATAATTACTGACTACCTAATACATTCTTTACACTGTATTAGGGGATTGAGAATACAATGCTAACAAGGAGATTCACCATCACAGAATTTTATAATTTGGCATCAGGAGTCAGATAAATAAAAAGAAAGTTAAAAATGTGTTGTGAAAAGGCAGGAGAAGTCCAGATAAGTATAGGACCACATAAGCAGCCCTTAATTCTGACTGGAGCATGGTGGTAGTGCCAAGGAGACTTCCTGGAGGAAGTTACATTTGCACCGAGGTCTGGAGGGTGACTAGGAGTTAGTCAGATGCATAGGAGAGATGAATATTCAAAGAATACACACATTAAAAATGTAAATAAAGGAGGCCCATTTGAGATTCAGAATTCCTTGATCATCAAGTTATAAACTAGATACTCCATGCAAACAGATTTTTTTTTCTAAAGTATTTGGGAGCAATGAAGATATAAAGAACAAAGAGCCAGATCGGCATCCAACGTCCCTAAAGATGATGCGGAAGCCTCACTGTGCTTGCACATGTTGGCATCTGTCTCTGGTCATAGCTGCCCTAATGGGAACAAGCATGCCCCAAGGCCCACTGAGAGTAGGATCTGTTGCTGACAGTCCTAAAAAGGATGCCAACCCAACAGATATAATCCAAGGAGTCAGAGCAGGAGTGAAACTTAAAGATGAAGATGCTCTAAAACCCGGTGGCTATCCCCATCTTCAAGGAGGGGTGGATAGGGTGTGAGTGTGCCCAACTCTGCATTCTCCCTATGGCCTCTGCTGACTTCAGTTTTGGAAGATAAATACGCATTACAAGAGTTAATTGAGAAATACCTAGCTCTATCTTTCTAGAACATTTGTTAAGCATTCCAGGTAGCTCCCCACCCCCAAATTTTCAAGTATTACGAGTCAAATGGAAGGTGCTCAGTAAATGCTCATTAAATCAGTTAATTAACAGGCCAGTTTGCTCAAAGGCAGAAGGCTTATTGTAGATTGGATGGCATTTGGGGCCTGTCTTTCACTTTTCTTCCTGCAGCCTCCCTTTGTCTTTCTTCCAGCTTTCTCTGCTGAGCTGAGTTAACACCTGCTCATCTTTAAAGACTGACCGGAAAACTACAAATTCTCGCTACAGAATGGGAAACTCCCTCCTCCAGGCTCTCATGGCACTTGTCCATGCCATGACCTACTTTCCCAACCAACTGTACTGGAGTGATTTGTCCCTGTGTTCATTAACTCCTTTTAGAGCCCTTGTGTGTCTCATTCAGTTCCTGTTTTGACAGTGTCTAGCGTGGTGCCTTCCTGGAAAGGGTTAACAGCTGTGTTGTGAGTCATTAAATCCCACTGTCCATATATTGAAACTAATTGTACACAGTGCTTTCCTCCGGCATGCTTGGGATCGTAGTTCAACACCTCTCAGCAACTTGGCTGAGGGGCCCTGCACTTCCCTCCCCAACTGATGCTGCCATGGTTTTGGAGGGGCTAAGGGCTTGAGCCCTCAGAGAGTTTTGGCATCATGTTATTGGGAACAGAGAATCTCTTATGGGTTCCCTAATTGGAGAGTTTGAATTGAGGACCTGACATGGCCAAGTAAAGAGTACCCCTCTTTCATAGAGGAGGCTCACACATGGGGCTCTATAATTGTTTTCCAGAAGTGTGTTATTTGTTTTTTCTTTTTTTGACACAGAGTCTTGCTCCATGGACCAGGCTGGAGTGCAGTGACATGATCATAGCTCACTGCAGCCTCAAACTCCTGAGTTCTAGCTCTCCTTCTGCCTCAGTCTCCCGAGTAGCTAGGACTACAAGTGCATGCCACCACCCCACACTAATTAAATTTTTTCTTTTTTTGTAGAGATAGGTTCTTGCTATGCTGCCCAGGCTGGTCTCAAACTCCTTAACTCAAGTAATCCTTCTGCCTTGACCTCCCAAAGTGCTGGGATTACAGGCATGAGCCACTGTGCCCGGCCTGTGTGTTACTGTTCTATTGAGTAAGAGCAATCCTTGTAAAGAAGAAAGGCTGCTGCTAGCCTGACTTAAAGCCTTTTTACAGACTCCTGAGATATTAAAAAATGGTGAAATGTCAAGCGTTTTCATGCTAAGAGGTAGATGCTTTTAATGAGTAACATTGCAGTGTGATTGTGCTATTAGCAAGGATTTATTTTTTAAAACCATTACTTCAGAGGATGGTGATTAAACATGGGAACACTGGAGCCTGGACAGCCTGAGTTCAGATTCTGACCAGCATTTATTAGCCATGTGATCTTGGGCACATGATGTGGTCTTTCTGTACCTCAGTTTCTAATCTATAAAATAGGCATCTAAGTATCTCCTCATAGGGTTCTTGTGAGGGTTAAATGTAAGTCTTAGAGAAGTACCCAGATTCTTACAACAGTCTGCACTAGATAAGTGTTAGCTATTATTATTGTTACTGTTTTAATGTGCTCCAAGCAATGTCATCTGGTTGGCACTGTTGAGTTTTGTCTTGAATGCCATTTTCTTTAACTCTTGTCAGCCTATATGTTCTTTTGATGATAATTTCAAAATTCTAAGTTTAAGACCCTTTGTGAACTGAGTCCTTGGCCAGATGGCATCTTGTCATCCCATTGTGAAATGGGATGTCTGCCCCTGCTTCTGAGAGTGACAGGGGTTCCACTTAAAACCTTCCACTCAAGGGAGCGCTCCCTCCCTGTCCCCAGAGGCACACAACCTCAGAAATAGGGCTGTGGCTGGGCTTCTGGGATGAAAATTCAGTGGCTAAGGGCAGGGTGGTGAGGGTGACCTGCCAACAAATGCTGCAGACACACTGGTTGTTGGATTCAGTCAATCATTCAGCTGATCACCAGGGTGTGGCTCTTTCTTTCCCTTTAAACATCAGATTCTGTTCTCCCTCCTGCTAAAGTTAAAAATGACTGTGTGTCCAAATGGCATGGAACAAGTTGTACATTGCTAACAGGCTCCCTGGGGCAATGCAAAGGGCCTATATACCAGTACTTGCAGTACCCACAGAGGACTGTGGTAATCTCTTTCCTTATATATAGCTGTGACTGTCACCATCCAACCTGTGGGTGGTATGCTGTTGCCACCTGCATACCTTATAGAATTCATGTGTCACCCAACATCTTCCTGCTGCTGCCCTAGCTAGGGCCTTATATGTAGGAAGAGTGGCACAAAACTGGCATGGAAGCTGAGCGAGTGGGACCCAGGACACAGATGGGGTGTCTTCACCCCCAGGGTCACACTGAGCTTCGTGGTGACTCTGGCTCCTACCCCATGGCCAGAGTTCTGCTGCTGGCACCAGCACCCCAATTTAGATGCCTGCTCTGCATCCTGCTAAATCTTGGCCACATTCCAGCACTGCCAATTATCTTGCTAGCAGCAGTGAGGCGGCAGTCACAACGCAGAGGTGTGTGGGTGGCTGCTCTGTGTTTCTAGGCCTGTGCTGCTGGGGAGCAATCCTGCAAAATCCCTGCCGCTCTCCACCCAGTGGCAGGGGCAGTGGCACCTTGGGAGCTTTAAGGCATGAAGTGCAAATGAGAGGAAGGCGTTTATTTTCAGCAAAACATTCCCAATCATGACAATGGCTGTGAGGAGACATTTTCCCAAAGCCTTATGAGCTGCTGGTGAACATCAGTAGCTGCTGGCAAGCATGCCATTACTTTATGCCTCACAAGCGTGGGCACCTGGTGAGGTTTGGGCGTAGGATGCCCATTGATTGAGTTATTTCTAGGGCAATTATATTCCTGGTTTCTCTTCCTGCAGGAAAAAAAAATTACCCACATCAAAGTAGCACGTTAGAGCGCCCTATATTTCTAATGTGTTTTGCCTGGAGCAGACAATGAGCCTTACCCACCACCTGGTGAGGAGAAATGGGTGGACAAGGGGAAGCCAAATGTGTTCAGCTCCCTGGGCCTCCAAGCTCAAGCAGGCAGGGCATTTGGCCTTGAAGTTTTCAAATTTCTAACTGGGAAGGACAACATTTAAAAATTATACTGTGAATATTGAGAAAGACTTAAGTAAAAAAAAAAAACTCTAGCATTTGTAGTCTGCATATAATCAGAAGAATTTCTCTAAAGAAATGGTTTCCAAACTATGTTTTTAAATGGGAGGGATTTTTTTTTTAATGTGAAATCTTATGCTATACAACATACAATGACAACAACAACAAAAACAAAAACAACAGGAAACCCTTCCTGTTGGTACTAGAGGCTGCACCAACTCTTTCTCCAGGTTCTTGGAGGTGGCTCCATGGATTTCCAACATCCATGGTGGTGCTAAACCCTCTCTTTGGTGTGATTTCACAGTTATCCCCCTCATTCCCGAAGCTTTCCTCACTTAATCTCTCAGATTTGCAAGCGGGCCTTGTCTTTGGGGCAATCAGATGTCATCAGTAAGTTTTGACACAGAAGCTCCAGGAGCCTGGGCAATTTATTCTGCATGATTCCAGTGCTGAGACATGGGGTGCATGGAGGTCTGAGAATCCTGTCCTCATCTGACTTGGTGATGGCCAGTGCTTGGCAAAGATTAGTAATTTGTTGAATCATCTGTTATTCAATACATACGAACTGCACACCTTCTCTATGTTGCCAACATCCCTGATTAAGCTCATGAATCTTAAATTCTCAAGTGGGAAGAGGAAAGAAATAAGGAGACAAGCCAACAAAAGTGATGATTTCAGTTAGTGATAAGTACTATGAAGAAAAGAAAGCAGGTTAATGGGATAGAGAGAGATTGACAGGTCAGATGGAGTTGGGGGTGGGAGCTGCGGAATTGTTCTTTAGATTGGGGCTCAGGGACAGCTTTATCAAGGAGTAACATTTAAGCTGAGACCTGAATGGTGAGAAGATATCCAGTCAAGAGAAAGCCCACAGTATTCCTGGCAGAGGAAACAGGAGGTGTATCCCCTGAGGGGAAACATGCTTGGCTTGTTTGAAGAGCAGAAAGCTGGCTAGTGTGACAGAGACCTTAGGGACCTGAGGGAAACATGGCACAAAATGTAGACAGAGGCAATATAGAAGGCCTCATTACACAGAACAAGGCTAGGCATTTGGGTTTCATTCTAGTAGTAAGGGGCTTGCATTGGAGGATTTTTAAGGTTTTCTCTCACCTGAGCCTCATTCCATTCTTTCAGTGTGTAGAATCATACCCAAAAGATGTGCAAATTTAGTATTGCCACTCTGTTAACAACTAAAACCTGCAGCTTCAGCACCATAAGATGGGAAAGAAAGGAAGAGAGAGAGAAAGAAAACCAAACCAAAACCAAAACCAAAACAAAAAACCCCCACAGCTACCTCAAATGGAGAAAATAATGGGATTGTAAAGAAACTATGAATGCTAGAATTTATTCATTTGACAAATTTTGTTGTTGATACCCAGTCTAGGCTTTAAGCTGTGTGACCTTAGGCAAGTCACAAACTTCTCTTTGCCTAACTTTTCACATCTGTAAAAGGGGAAGAATAATAATACTTCTCTTATAATGTTGCTTTAAGGATAAAATGTTTGTAAAATGTGTAGAACACATGGTAAACACGGTATGTATTTGCTATTATTCTATATGCAAAGGCACTATTGACTGATACATTTGTTCATCTATTTCACAAATATTTTTTGAGTACCTGTCATGTACTTGGTGCTATACCAAGTGCTGAGATGTAACTGTGAACAGGCCAGACTTGGTCCCTGCCTGGCACCTGGCTTGTTGCACCTTACTCTATGTAAAAAGAGGCATGGGGTTACTGAGGAGGGACCCACCAGCTTTGGCTGATGTATGTGGAAGGGGGCCAGGAACGGTGCAGGGGTTGCTTTATTACACCAGGAGCCACTGGGAGTCTAACCCAGGTCCTATTCCCTGGAAGCCCCCCTGGACTCTGCAGATAATGTGCAAATATAAAGAGAATTTCCTTGGAAGAACCATCTGGTGGGGGTAAGCATGGGCATCCATTGGGTCCTCAGCCTCCGCTGCCATTTAGTTAGCTGACATCATGTTATCATTGAGTCCTCTTATATCCTAAGTCTTGAGTTAGACTGGGTACTCAGGGAAGGCTTTATTGTTTGTCAGCTCTAGTCTTTGCTCCTGACTTCTGCTCCAAATGGTATCCCAAACAAAGGGTACTATTATAGTCCATTTGGGCTGCTATAACAGAATGTCATAGACTGGAGCCTTATAAGCAACAGAAATTTACTTCTCATAGTTCTGGAGGCTGGAAAGTTTCACTGTCAAAGCACCTGCAGATTTGGTGTCTGATTAGGTTCATTTCCTGGTTCACAGATGGTGCCTTATACCTGTGTCCTCACTTGGCGTAAGGAGTAGGAGCTCTCTGGTGTCCCTTACCCATCCCATTCATGAGAGTACTGCCCTCATGACTTAATCACTTCCCAAAGGTTCCACCTCGAAATACCATCACACTGGGGATTAGGTTTTAACATTGAATTTTGAGGGAACACAAACATTTGGAACATAGCAAGTAGGTATCTCTTTTCCCAACTTAGGCATGGCCACCAGGCAGGTTCCAAAAGGACAGTATCAGGCATGAATATGTGGTAAGCTAAATTAGCTTCCCAAATGAAAGCAAGAGTTACTTGCAGGTTCCTAACAGTCTAGACTCAGACAAGTTATTATTATTTTAACATTGTACTAGTTCCTTGATTCATAGAGCAGAAAGGGTCGGAGAGCTCACCTGAAGAAAAGCACCTTAGAGATCTTTCTAAATGACAATGTTTCTCACATTGCTCCCCCTTGAAAAGTGTTCTGCAGCTCTTCATAGCTTTTGAGGTGGTCTGGTCACCTTGGTGCCTGGTCTTCATGATGTGGTTTCTCTATACTGCAGTGACTGGGCCCCTTCATACTCTTCTCCCTCCTTCCTAAATTTCCTACCATACCTACTCTCTTAAGTTCTCCCAGCGTGCCCTGCTTCTCTCTCTGCCCCTCCTGCTACCCCTTACCCAGACTTATTTTCCCAAGGACACCTAATCAACTTTTAGGATTCACTTGGTATCATCTCTTCCAGAAAGTCTTCCTTCCTCTCTCAACATTAGATCACGCTCTCTGGACCACAGCACTGCACACACTGCGTAGGCTGTCTTCTTGGGTATCTTCCTATAAGGAAGGTCTCACCTTTACATCTCTGTAGCTCCCCTGGGCTTAATAAATGACTCTTAAGTGAAATATAACTATTTTCTAAAATTCTTATTGAAAATTAGTACATTCCTATTTGTCACTTCCTCTGTTTCAGTTTTAGTGTTAGAGGAAAAAAATAGTCATTATTCCTATAAAAGGCCTTGGAACCCCAGGAAATTCTTGTGTGACTTATTGTTTGCCGTGATATGCCTTTCAGATGGTAATTGATTCTTCTTTCTCTGACGCACACTTAGTATCTTATGATTACACCTGTTTGGAATGTCCACTAGGATTGATTTCTCTAGTTTTCTTTTTTGAGATAGGATCTTTCTCTGTTGCCCAGACTGGAGTGCAGTGGTGCGATCTCAACTCACTGCAACCTCTGCCTCCTGGTTCAAGCAGTTCTTGTGCTCAGTTTCCTCCTGAGTAGCTGGGACCACAGGTGTGCACCACCACGCCGGTTAATTGTTTTTTTGTTTTTTGTTTTTTTGTTTTTTTTTTTTGTATTTTTAGTAGAGATGGGGTTTTGCCATGTTGGCCAGGCTGAATCACTCCTGACCTCAAGTGATCCACTTGACTCAGCTTCCCAAAGTGCTGGGATAACAGGCATGAGCCACTGCACCTGCCCTATTTCCCCAGATTTTTTGATTGGATTTGAACCAAAAGAAGTATTAGAAATCTCTTGTGATTAGGTAAGCTTGACAGCTTTCACTGCATATAACAGAAACTACATGTAACAATACAGCACTGGCTTAAACAGAGAAATTTATTTCTCTTCCATATAAAAGAAGTCTGAAGGTTGAATGCCATCTGCCATTTCCTAGCAGTGAGGCCTTGGGTAAGTTAGTAACTTTGAAATCCTTCAGATACCTGTAAATTAAACTAGTAATATTATCACAGGGCTTTTGTGAAGACACAATAAGTTTAAACCCTGGCCTGGCACACAGTAAATACTCAATAAATGTTAGGGGAAAAATGGCATCTGCTATTTTATTATTACTGCTAGTTGTTTGCTTTATCAGCCCCTCTTCATGTTTTAGTAAATTAATTTACTTTTTAGCAAATTAATAAATATCCATATTTGTGTAATTGTCAGATATTAGCTGTAGGCATCCCTGTGCCACCATGTACTGTAACACCCTGACACAGCAATATCACATCCTCCTGCCCTCAAAGAATCCTTTAGAGGCAATGCTTCTTATGGAGAAATAAGGCCTTTGCAGGAATCAGATGAGGCCAGCTGCCTTTGTGTCATACTCCTGTACCCGATAGAAATAACCACCATTGGCATCCCTGGTCATGGGTTACACATTTCTGGAAGAAGGCATCCATCATATCTTTTCTACCCACTCCCCCACCCCAATTTGTACTTTTTTCCTCTTATTCTTGAGGTTAGATTCCAAACTCTAAAGATATCCAAACTAGCATTAGATCTAGTTATCTATAGCAAGAGACAGCTTCTATCATGGTGTCCTTAGCAGCCAAGGTTTAAATGTTTAAAATGTTTCTCCAGGAAGATACAATAGGAAAAAAGAAAGAAACCTCTCTGACTGGGCTCCAACCATACCTCGCCTTCTATCAGATTGACTGGATAGGCATAATGGAAACCAGAATACATGGTTTCCAAACAAGAAAAACCCTATGAAAGAGAGGAAGATGGGAGGGGAAGGATTCAGCCAGTGCCCAGACTGAAATTGAGTAATATCAATTTCACTCATCTTCCCATATCTTTAGGTTGCATGTTCATGGAATAGTTTACGAATACATCTAGTGCTTGAGGAGTACTAATATACCTAGTGGTCTGCTGTACTACATTATCGCTTTCCCCAGCAGTTTCCCAGGCAGGCTACAAGTCACTGGTAGGACAATTTGGCTGGAACTGCATGCAGGACTACAGAGATTTCTCTCCACAGTTATAGAAGGGGTGTTCTAGGTCTAATTACTCCAGGACTGGGAACACCAGGTCTGAGTGTTCCAGGAGTGGTTGCTCCTGGACTGGATGTTCCGGGTCTGGTTGCTCCACATCGGAAGCAACTGGGTTGCTCCACATTCCCAGTCGTGTTCACCAGACATCTCTGGTGGTAGAAGAGGAAAGGCTGGGGCAGGTAGGTACTGAGGCCTTCTGAGTGTCACCATTGCCATTCTTTGGCCAGTTGTTTTTCTGCCACCTCTTAGATTTCATTCTCTGGTTCTGGAACCAGGTCTTCAATTGGAAAGTGGAGTTACATACTTCTTTTTGATTAAGGGAATGTTGGAAAGATGTTTCACAATATTGGTCTGTTTGTAGCTAAGGTTCAGGATGTTGGAAAGTTCTTGCACCTGCTGAAGGCTGAGGCATTTATATCTCTGAAGTCTGTCATTGAGTACACCTAGCTGTGTGGAAGAGAACACAGTTCTGGTCTTCTGTTTCTTGACCGGGACCTTGTTTTCCTTTTTTGTGGCACTATTCTCTGCAGCAGTGGGTTGTTCGCCTTTGGGACTGCTGGAAGAATCAGGGCTGTCCAGTCTCTGTGTGAGGCATCTCAGCAGAAGACATTTGCAAGGATGGATCATTTTCTTTAGGCCCACAAATCACAGGCATAGGTGAAAATTCTTCATAGTCAGATGCTTTGAAGCAAGGCAGGCTTTGGGGACAAGCTGGATCTACACTCATGTTATTATTGGGGAAGAGGAGGAAAAATTTTAAGAGCTGGACTGGAAAAAAGGCTAAGGCAGCTTTAAGACTTTTTTCTGGAAGATTTTAGAGAAATATGATCTCCAGGAGTGAAAGTGTCAAGAAGCTGGGATGAAGTGAGTAGTCTCCACAACAACAGGAGGCAACCAGCCCAGTCCAGCAAACAAAACAAAACATCATTTCTTTTTATTTGAATTTGGCAATTAAAGTAAGATGACCCAGTTGTTATGATTTATCTGGATGGTTTTAGACAAGGTATTCAAAGGTAAATTCACTTTCTTTGTCTTGTCTAAGCTCTCCAGAATGAAAAGCCTGAGATAGAGCATGTTTGTGCTATTTCTATTAGAGCAGGATGAAGGGACAAAGGAAGAGAGGCTGGAAGGGAGGGAGGGAGTCAATAGGAGGGTGTGTTACCAAGTTGGTTACTGCTAATTGTTTGATCCGAAGGAGCATCACAACTGTCTTCCAAGAAGCCAAATAAATTATGTATCAGAATAGTCCATTGAAGAGAAGAAAGAGCTGTCTGTTCATTGATTCCTGTCTCCAACTGGTCAAAGGTTTGTCCTGTTAAGTGTTAACTTCTTCACATTTTCATTTTGCACATGCTGAGCTGCCAGGGGACGTGTCATGGTGCCCAGACCTCTGTGTCAAAAGGCAACCCCCAGAGCAAGAAACAGGAAGCATCAAAGGCAGGTAAGGCATGCCCTTTTTACCTATGTGAAGTTGCTCAGAGCCTAATGTAGTACTGCTCTCTGCAGCAGCTGGAACAAGAGACAGGTAAGGCTGAGAGAATGTGAAGTGGCCTAAGGAGTATCTGACACATTTTCATTAATTCAACAAGACGTTATCGCAGACCTGCTATTTGCCAGGTAAGGTGATAAGAAATGGTGATGCAGAAGTGACTGTACAACACAAGCCCCATACTCAGGGAACTCATGTTTTGGGTTGTAAGCTTAAAAGTAGATAAATATTTAAAATAAGGTCTGTTAAAGTAAGTGCTCAAAAATTATTTGCTGTTACTAGTTTTATTGGTGGCACTGTTGGAAATGAGTAACAGAGCTCCCAGATATCTCTGTTGATGACCTGCTCATAAGCCAGGGCACAAAATGATTCCATGATTCCTTTTTTTTTTTTTTTTTTTTTTTTTTTTTTTTGAGACGGAGTTTCACTCTTGTTGCCTAGGCTGGAGTGCAATGGTGCAATCTTGGCAAACGGCAACTTCCGCCTCTCAGGTTCAAGTGATTCTCCTCCCTCAGCCACCTGAGTAGCTGGTATTACAGGCATGTGCCACCATGCCCAGCTAATTTTGTAATTTTAGTAGAGACAAGGTTTCTCCATCTTGGTCAGGCTCGTCTCGAACTCTTGACCTCAGGTGTTCCACCTGCTTTGGCCTCCCAAAGTGTTGGGATTACAGGCGTGAGCCACCGCACCCAGCCCATGTTTCTTAAAGTAATGTATATTTAATATATGCTTATCAGAAATGCATTATTAAGTATGATGTTTTAGCCTAAATATGTCAATTTTTAATCCTTAGAGTGCTAAAATGGCAAAAAGAATAGAACACCTGAACAGGTGCAGAAGGTCTCAAAAGGGAGTTGAGTTTTAGGAAACTGGCTGTTAAGTGATGTGACCTTATTCCCTAAAATACCTTACAGAGTGATGAGAACACAGCTGATTCTCACATTTGTACTGATTGGTTGAATCTTGCCAGGAGAAGGATGTGAATTCAAGTTTAAATTCAGAGCTTCTGCTGACTTAAAAAAAAATAGGATATGTGCCTCCTTCTATCTTGCTGCCGTATGATGCACAGCCTACCCATGGGAAGACACCTAGCCAAGAACTTCATTTATGGAGTCAGCTAGACCTGGATTCAAATCCTGGCTTCACATGTTCTAGCCATGTGATCCTGGACAAGTCAATTAATCTGTTTTAAATTTTCTTATTTATACATGAAGGTTGTTGCAAGCATTAAAGGAGGTATGTGCAGTACTAAACATAAGGCTACTTACTGATAGAGTGTGAGCTCAATACTAATTAGCTCTTATTAGTTTCATTTTGTGCTAACAATGCAGAATACATCTGTTAACTCCTTTCTTGGGGATTTCTGCTGTATATTCACAAGCAAGGATGAATGGGTGGGAACATGAAATGGTTAAAGTTCAGCTATAACAACTGGAAAAACAATACTGACTTCAACATGGTAGAAATGTATTTCTCTTTTACTTTAAAGTCAGGAAGTAGGCTCTTCTTCATGACATCCTCAGAAACTGGCTCCTAGTCTACTGTGTGGCCTCCATTTCCCAGTCATCTCATGGTCCAATATGGTGGCTCTAATTTTAGCCATCAGGTTTTCATTCCGGCCAATGGGAAGGAGGAAGGAGATTGAATAGGACAAAAAGTGATGCTATTTCTTTAAGAAGGTGCTGCATGAACTTCTGTTTACATCTCATCGACCAACATGTAGTTCCATGGCTTCACTTAGCTGCCAGGAAAAATGTATTATTCTGGGTAGCTGTCCAGCTAAATTTTTTGTTACTATGGAAAAGAGAGAGAATGAAAAGCAGGGGCCAATTATCAGACTGTCACAGAGAGCCACTTTCTAGGGCAGCCAAAGCAGGGAGACTTTTCAGAGTCTGATGGAGCTTAATGACACAGGGGAAAGTGATGATTAAAAGTAGTTGGTGTCTGATAAATTTGATCTTATCAAGAAAATATCATCCAGAATTACCCTAATACTATAAGGGATCTATCCCTGCTTGCTGACCAGCAACCCCTCAATATATTGTCCACTGCAATAGCACTGGCAACATGCGACAATAGAGCATTTGAAATGTGGCTAGTCCACATTAAGATGTGCTATAAGTATAACATACATACTAGGTTTTGAAGACTTAGTATAAAAACTGTAAAATAGCTCATTAAGTTTTAGCATGCCTACATGTTGAAGTGATATATTGTTTATATTGGATTAAATAAATTATATTATTAAAATTAATTTCACTTGCTTATTTTTACTTTTATTTATTTTATTTTTGAGACAGGGTCTTACTTTGTCACCCAGGCTGGAGTGCAGTGGTGTGATCTCAGCTCACTGCAACCTCCACCTCTGGGGCTCAAGCCATCCTACCACCTCAGCCTCCCAAGTAGCTTGGACTACATGTGTGCAACACCATGCCTGGTTAAATTTTTGTATTTTTTTGGTGGAGATGGGGTTTTTTCATGTTGCTTAGGCTGGTCTTGAACTCCTGGACTCAAGCAATCTGCCCACCTCAGCCACCCAAAGTGCTGGGATTACAGACATGTGCCATTGCACCTGGCCTATTTTTACTTTTTAATTTAAAATTACACATGTCATTTGTGTTATATTTTTACTGGAAAACACTGACTGTCCTAAGTCTAATAGAGCCTGTGTCCTCAGAAAGGAGGTTCTATATAGTCCTGCGAGGGATCAGTCCCTGAATGACTGATCAAATGGATGACACATTCTCTAACATAAGATTCAAAGACCAAGATTTTGGTAACATACTTGGAAGTACTGTCTGAAGGAGATGATTCTATATTACTTGCCCTTGACAGGCCTGTCCCCATAGGGGACAGATCCCAATGTCACTACACCCAAGAGCATCTGAGTGGACTCTGCCGCATGCTATGGCTCTAGTTCAATGAACCATTCTAGGATTCCATTTTAGGATTACTTTTATCATTTCTATCACTTTCCACATAGCGAGAAACTGGCTAATATTGCAAGTGATCTCCTGAAGAGGGATGGCATGTCTGAACTTCAACTTAGAAAACTGGAATGTTAAGGAAACATATTTGCCAATCTAGTCTACTTATTTTCATTTCTCTTCCTGTTAAGGATCCCTAATTATCCAGGACAGTGGTTCTAGTATCACTTGGGAGCTTGTTAGAAATGCAAGTTCTTAGGCCCTACCCCAGACCTAATGGATCAAAAACTGTGGTGGGGCCCTGTGGCTCATGCCTGTAATCCTAGCACTTTGGAAGGCTGAGGAGGGAGGGGATCCCTTGAAGCCGGGAGTTTGAGATTAGCCTGGGTGACAAAGTGAGATGGCATCTCTATGAAAATCTAAGAAAAATCTGCAGAAAATTAAGAAAAAAGGTTGGCTTGATGTGGTGGCACATGCCTGTAGTCCCAGCTACTCAGGAGGCTGAGGTAGGAGGATTGCTTGAGCACAGGAGGTCAAGACTGCAGTGAGTTATGACTGAGTCAGCCTTGGGTATTGTAAAAACACTCCAAATGATTTGACTTAAATTAGTTTGAGAAGCATTAGTTTAAAGCTATAGTTTTCTTGCCACATATATCTTCACCCCCATAAGGCATATTCAGTATTTTTTTAAGTTAAAGGGTTGTCCTGTTTAATGGTGTATACTATGAGGAGATGAACCATGAGAGGACAGCATATGCAGGAATTGTTACTTTTAGGCTGTAAATAAATGTGATATTACATTTCTTGCTGGTTTCTAAGTAAAATTTGGTAAGAAAAATAATTTTGAAAAAAATCTAAACAATAGAAAGTAATGGAGGCTGTTTTTTGGGGGGTTTCAGTCTCCTTAGCCCACCTCACCCAAACCGCACTGCTGAATCCCACTCCTGGGTTTCCTGGAATTCCACCCCGGAAGTGGCCATGGCTGCCACAGCCAATCTGTCCATGCTCTACTTGCCAGCTCTGGTGGCCATTCCATCTTCCCATCTGCTTGCAGCCTCTGCCCCTCATCTCTCCACTCCCTGTCCTGATTCCTATCTCTGAGTGGCATCTCTGAGCTGTTCTCACTTTCTCTTTTAGTCACTGTGATTAGTTTCCCACTGCAGGGCCTCACACATTTCTAATCTCTTAAGTCTGTCCTCAACTCCACAGATATTCAAACCTTGTTCTTCTTCTAAGGCAGAGATTCTGTAACTTTGCTCTTGAAATTTGATGTATCATGACAGGTTCAGCCAGCAGCAGCAGCTGCTGCAACAGGGAAAATATCTGGCACATCCATCACTAAACACTTGGGAACACAAACGGCAGCTCGCATACAATGGTGGACATCCCTGCTTGCTGACCAGCCACCCCTCAAGCCCACCCTGTGGGACTGACTTTTGTCCCAGAAACTTTTAGCGCTCTTGAGTTTCTTGAGCTGCTGATGCAAAGTGCTGCCTCCCAAGCCCAGCAAGACTTCTTGCCCTTTAGGGCAGGGATTAGGTGGAGTGGGTACGGTAGGGATGGGATATTAGTGAATCTGAAAACTGATGCCTTGGCCTTTCCAGCTCTTTCGTTACAGGCATCAACAATGTGTATGGCATTTTATAGTTTACAAACCACCTTCAGATAGCATCATTTACAAAGCCTCTCAACCACTCTAAGCAGGGAGCAAGGCATTACCATCATCACTATTTACAGATGAGATAGTGGAGAACCAGAAGGTTGCCATCTTTCCCCAAGGGGGCTCAAACAATAAAAGCAAAGTTGGGCTTATACCCAGGTTTTATGTCAACTTGACCTTTAGTTTACCAACCCCGCCTTGCTAAGTGGATAAAATATCACACTAATGAATCCCAAAGGACCTCTCAACTGCTTTGTTCAGCAAAGATTTGACCATAGTAAATGCATTTATGGAAATCACATTTGTATTCAGTTTACAAATGGCAGTCAAATCCATGACTTTAAGTAATCTGTATAATAACCTTATGTAGAAGCTTTTCTTATTCTGGTTTTATGCATGAGGAAACTCAAACTGAGGAAGGATGAGTAAGTTTCTCAAGGTTACACTGCTACTGGGTATCACAGATGAGTGTCAGTTTTCCTCACAATAGAACCTCTGTCCACTGTGTACAGCTCCCCTCTGCTATGAATTCCAAACTGAAAAAAGGGGAGATGAACAAACATAGTGAGGCAGATTTCCCAAACCATTTCTGTTTAGAAACATAGATGCTTTGAGTTTCACCTGTATCCTTCCACAAACTCTCCCAAGCTCTAGAGTGGTAGCAAGTAACCCAAGTGATGCTTCTGATTGGCTGAGGCTGGGAAACACAGCTGCAGGTGAAAGATGCATGCCAAATACTGCGATTTGTCTTCTCTAAACCCCTCAGTTTTTTCATACAGGGGTATTTCCTTTCAATGAGCGTTCTGGGTAGGCTTTTGGGTAGGAAGTTATTGGGAGGACTGTGACTACTGGCACCTTGGAGGCAGAGGTAGGAGGATTTCTTGAGCCCAGAAATTTGAGACCAGCATGGGCAATATGACGAGACCCTGTATCTACAAATAATAAAACAATTAGCCAGTTGTGGTGGTGCATGTCTGTGGTCCCAGCTACTCAGGAGGCTAAGGTGGGGAGGTCATTTGACTCAGGACTTTGAGGCTGCAGTGAGCCATGTTCATGGCACTGCACTCTAGCCCAATGACAAAGACAGGCTCTCTCAAAAATCCATTTTTGTCTTTATTTTTTAGAGATGAGGTCTTGCTCTCTCACCCAGGCTAGACTGGAACTCCTGGGCTCACGTGATGCTCCCACTTCAGTCTTCCACTTCAGTCTTCCAAGTAGCTGGGGCTACAGGTGTGCTACTGCTCCTGGATCCTTTTCTTTATTCTTTATACACAATTTTCTAATCATCAGATATTTGGCTTCACTGTATAGCAACATGACTCTAATGAAATTTCATCTGGTCAAACACTGACCTTGTTAAGATAATTTTAGATTCAAATTACAACCTCTAAGGGCTAGCCATGTCTTCAAATTCCATGTAGTATCAAGAGTCACAATTCTTCTGAAAACAGACATCGGTTGTTAAATTGGTTCTTAAATATTTCCTGTGAAGAATTCTCATTGTCAGAAGACTCTAGAATCTTCAACCAGCATCAGCATCATCTAGCAGCCTGTTAGAAATGAAGCGGCTGAGGGGCTGCTTCAGGTGTCGTGAATGAGAAACTGCATTTAACAAGATACCCAGGTGACTCACATGCACCTTTAATATTTGGGAAGCAGTGTTTTAGGCCACCTTTCCATTTAGTTACATACAGTTACAACTTACTGTCTCTCAAGGGAGGCACTTAAAATTTGTTTTAATTTTAAATTCAGGTGGTACATGTGTATGTTAGTTACAAGGGTATATTGTGTGATGCCGAGGGTTGGGCTTCCAATCCCATCACCCATATAGTAAACATAATACCGAATAGGAAGTTTGTCAGTCCTTCCCGGACTTGCTCCCTCCCTCTCCCACTTTCGCAGTCCCCAGTGTCTATTGCTTCCATCTTTATGTCCCTGTGTATTCAATCTTTAGCTCCCACTTATCGGTGAGAACATGCATATTTGGTTTTCTATTCCTGCATTAATTCACTTAGGATAGGCTGGGCACAGTGGCTCATGCCTATAATCCCAGCACTTTAAGAGGCTGAGGTAGGTGTATCACTTGAGGTCAGGAGTTCGAAACCAGCCTGGCCAACATGGTGAAACCCCGTCTCTACTAAAAATACAAAAATTAGCTAGGTGTGGTGATAGATGCCTGTAATCCCAGCTACTTGGGAGGCTGAGGCAGAAGAATCACTTGAACCTGGGAGGCGGAGGTTGTGGTGAGCTGAGATGGTGGCATTGCACTCCAGCCTGGGCAATAAGAGCACACCTCTGTCTCAAAAAACAAACAAAAAAATTAACATAGCATAATGGCCTCCAGCTACATCCATGTTGCTGCGAAGAACAAGATTTCGTTCTTTTTTATGGCTGTCTTACATATGCATCCATGCTGCATATGTAACACATTTTCTTTATCCAGTTCACTGTTGATGGTCACCTAGGTTGATTCCATATCTTTGCTATTGCGACTGGTGCTGTGAAAAACAATTGAATACAGGTGTCTTTTTGGTAGAGCAATTTATTTTCTTTTGGTCATATACCCAGTAATGGGATTACTGAGTCAGATGGTAACTTTACTTTTAGTTCTATGGGAAATCTCCAAACTGCTTTCTACGGGGGCTGAACTAATTTACATTCCCACCAACAGTGCATAAGCATTCATCAGGAGGTACTTTATCTTTTGTTTTATGTAGTCCTCACAACAACCCTTCAGGGAAAGTAGTAGTATCCCCAAGCTCTCAAAGAGGAAACTGGTTTTGAGAGATTTAATAACTTGACCAATTAGTAGTTAATGGCTGAAATGGAGTTAAAATTAGATCTGTCTACTCCTTGCAACATTTGCCTTAAAACTTTTTCTTTCTCTCCTTTCTCAAGCCTCTTCATTAAGTTAGTTTCCAATCTCTCCAGGTCTTTTTGAAGGCGGCATGGTAAGAAAAGCAAACAATAAATAAAAAACAAATGTTATATCAAACTATTGTGAATAAAAAATTCTAATTTATTTATGGGAATGTAAATTGGTACAACTATTATGGAAAACAGCATGGAAGTTCCTAAAAAAGTTAAAAATAGAACTACCATATGATTCAGCAATCTCACTACTGGGTATGTATCCAAGGGATGTGAAATCAGTGTGGTGAAGAGTTATCTGCACTCCTGTGTTTATTGCAGCACTATTCACAATAGCCAAGATAAGTAATCAACTTAAGTGCCCATCAAAGGATTAATGGATAAAGAAAATGTAGGATATATAAACAATGGAATAATATTAGCCTAAAAAACAAAACAAAACAAAACAAGAAATCCTGTTTTTTTGGTGACAACTGGATTAAGCTGGAGGACATTGTGTTAAGTGAAATAAACCAGGCATACAAAGACAAATATTACATGTCCTCACAGTGGCGTGTAAAAAAGGTGACTTCATAGAAACATAAAGTAAAATGGTAGAGGCAGGGGAAGGGAGCTTGAGGAGATGTTGGTTAAATGACACAAAATTTTAGTTAGGAAGAATGAATTCAAGAGATCTAAGTGCAGTATGGTAAAAAAAAAAAGTCTATCAAAATTAAAAATCTGGAACAAATACATTTTTTGGGTACACATTTTTAACACATATGACAAAAATCTTAACAACCCTAATATATAAAGAGTGTTTATAGATCAATAAAAGCACTTTCATAGAAAAGACAGACCAATTAACACGAAAAACCTCTCTAGCAATCAAAAATATAAGAGAGAGATGTTTTCATTTCCCAAATTGACAGATTTAAAAGAAAAAACCCAATGTAGGTGAGAATGAGGGCAATAGATCCTCAAATTTTCTGTTATTAAAAATGATGTTTTAGAAGAATACTTAATGAAAAGGAAAGATGCTTGCCATATATTAGTAAGAAAAGCACGTAGAAAATGAATGCAATTACTCTCTGCTCCTCCCGTTAAACAGACAGCAGCATCTTCTCATGCAACACCAGCTGCATCCCTGAGACACCATGGTGAAGATGAAAACCAGAGTAAATGAATTTGGCCAAATCGGCTATCTGGTCACCAGGGCTGCTTTTAACTTTGGCAAAGGGGATACTGTTGCCATCAATAACCACTTCATTGACTTCAACTACATGATCTACATGGTCCAGTGTTATTCCCCCCATGGCAAGTTCCATGGCACCATCAAGGCTGAGTACAGGAAGCTTGTCATCAATGGAAATCCCATTACCATCTTCTAGGAGTGAGATCCCACCAAAATCAAATGGGGTGATGTTGGTGCTGATTATGTTGTGTAGACCACTGGCATCTTCAATACCATGAGAAGGCTGGAGATGTTTTAGAAGAGGGAGCCAAAAGGGTAATTATCTCTGCCCTCTCTGCTGACACCCCCTTGTTTGTGATGGGCATGAATCACGAGAAGTATAAAAACTGCCTCAAGATCATCAGCAATGCCTCCTGTACCATCAACTATTTAGCCCCCTTGGCCAAGGTCACCTATAACAACTTTGGCGTCATGGAAGAACTTATGACCGCAGTCCATGCCATCACTGCCAACCAGAAGACCCTGGATGGCCCCCTTTGGGAAACTGTGGCATAATGGCCATGGGGCTCTCCGGAACATCATCCCTGCATCTACTGGTGCTGACAAGGCTATGGGCAAGGTGACTCCCAAGCTGAATGGGAAGATCATTGGCATGGCCTTCCAGGTCCCCATTGCCAACATGTTGGTCATGGACCTGACTTGCTATCTGGAGAAACATGACAAATATGATGACATCAAGAAGGTGGTAAAGCAGGAATTGGAGAGCACCCTCAAGGGATCCTGGGCTACACTAAGCACCAGGGTGCCTCCTCTGACTTTAACAGTGACACCCACTCTTCTGCCTTCAGTGCTGGGGCTGGCATTACCCTCAATAATCACTTTGTCAAGCTCATTTCCTGGTAGACAATGAATCTGGATACAACAACAGGATGGTGGACCGCATGGCCCAGAAAGCCTCCAAGGAGTAAGACTCCAGACCAACCACCAGCCCCAGTGAGAGCACGAGAGGAAGACAGAGGCCCTCAGCTGCTAGGGAGTCCCTGCCACACTCAGTTCCCCACCACACTGAGAATCTCCCTTCCCCACAATTTTCACACAGACCCCCTGAAGAGGGAGGGGCCTAGGAAGCCCCACTTTGTCATATACTTTCAATAAAGTCTCCTGTACTCAAAAATTAACTAATTAATCAAAATGTATTGAATACTATCATTATGCTAAGAAGAGTCAATTCCTGCTTGCTTTTTAAAATATAATTCTTCATCATTCAACTTGAAATTCCTGCCCTTGAAGAGCTAAACTCATATAGGAGAAACTGACATTTTCTTCCTCAATATTTTAATATGAAAAATTTCAAACATATAGAGGAGTTAAAATAATTTATACACCACCTGAATTCTACAATTAACATGTTGCCACATTTACTTTGTCACATATCCATCCCTCCATCTCTCCATCAATCCACTTTTTTTTTACTTTGCAGAATTTCAAACTAAGTTGCAGTTATTTATATCCCTCACCCCTAAATGCTTCAGTATGCATATCATTAACACGAGTTCAATCTTTGTTTATGGTTCTTTTAAATTTTTGAGGTAATTGTCATATAGCAAAGTGCACAAATATTACATGTGCCATTGGAGGAAATTTTGTTTTTGTTAGAGATGTGATCTCTCACTATGTTGACCAGGCTGGGCTCTGACTCCTAGGCTCAAGGAGATCCTCCTGCCTCAGCCTCCCAAGTAGCTGGGACTATTTGCTACCATGCAAGGCTTTGGAGGAATTTTAACAAATGTATACATCAGTGTAATCTAAGGTTCTATCAAGACATAGAGCATTATTCTCACTCTAGAAATTTCTCTCTTCTTCCTTCCCAGTTAATCCCTGTTCATCTGACCCTCTACCCAGGGGTAACGACTGTCGACTTTTTAAAGAGATACATAAATTATTTTTGGCTGTTCTAGAACTTAAAACAAATGGAATAATATAATATGTGCTTTCAAATGTAAGGCTTTGTTAATTTAGCATAATGTTTTTGAGATTCATCTATGTTATTTTGTGTATCATTAGTTAATTCTTTTTTATTGCTGAGTAGTCTTCTGCTGTGTAAGTATATGATAGGTTATTTATTCAGTTTCCTCCTGTTGACAATACTTAGTCTGTTTCTAGTTTTGGAACATTTTGAATAAGGGTATATGTATGTTATTTTCTTTTTGTGGAAACAGGCTTTCATTTTTCTTGGGCAAACATTTAGGAGTGAAATTGCTGAATCATAAGGTAGGTACTAGATTTCATTTTAAATGAAACTGCCAGACTATTTCCCAAAGTTATTGTGCCATTTTATACTCCCAACAAGATATGAGACATTCAGTAGCTCCGTATCTTCATCAACATTTGGTATTTTTGGTCTTTTTACTTATAGCCATTCTAATGGGCGTCTCATAGTATCCCCATTGTGATTTTATTTTGTATTTCTCGGTTAGTTTAATGTTGAAGGCTTTTTTAATGTGCTTATTGGTCATTTGTATATCTTTGTGAAATGTCCATTCAAAACCTTTCCTCTAATTAAAAAATTAGATTGTTTTTATTATTGTGAAGTAAGTTGTATTATTGAGATGTAAATATAAGTGCTTTTGCCTGATGTGTCTTGTGAATATGAGAAATTGATTTTAAGGTAGTGAAAAAAGATTTCAGGTAATGTAGAAGAGGAGAATATTGCTTAGAAAGTCAGTTTTTCCCTGAAGCTTAGGGAAAAGTGATTTTTACAGAAATCACTGCTGAACTTGCTTTTAACTAATCAGTTAGTCTTTGTTTCCCAAATCATTTTGTTATCTCTAATTTGGAGATAAATAGTAGCTTTTCTTTGACATCAAACATGTCAATAAACCTGGATTGTTGGTTGTCCACCTGACTGGTTTATTCAGTTTGTGGTCTCACCTGGTAGTGTCTGCCTGATCTCTTCATTCACCTCTAAATATGCCTCACAGTCTACTTCCCATATAGCAACGATGTTGCCACATTTTAAAAAATGCTCAAAAATTTCCAGTGGCTTTCCATATCTCTGGGTTTATTTCCCAACCTCTTTGTCTAACTCACTGACTTACTCACCTTGTGGTCTTTGGAAATTCCAAGTATGCCCCTCCTGTACCAGGGTCTTTGCTGTTAGTCCAAACCGCATCATTCTGTAAGCTCCCTGCTATTTTTCAGACCTTGGTGAAAGTGAAACATTTCACAGTGGTTTGGGCCGTGAGACACATCCTGCCTAACCACCTGACCACATGGCAAAGGCCCAAATCCCAGGCTGGGCGCAGTGGCTCACCCCCGTAATTCCAGCACTTTGGGAGGCCAAGGCAGGCGGATCACCTGAGGTCAGGAGTTCCAGACCAGCCTGGCCAACATGGCGAGACCTCGTCTCTACTAAAAATACAAAAATTAGGTGGGCATGGTGGCAGGCACCTGTAATCCCAGCTACATGGGAGGCTGAACCAGGAGAATCACTTGAACCTGGGAGGTGGAGGTTACACTGAGCTGAAATCACGCCACTGTACTGCAGCCTGGGCAACAAGAGTGAACCTCTGTCTCAAAAAAAAAAAAAAAAAAAAAAAAAAGAGAAACATCCTTATTATATCTTGCTAGACAAAGGTCCAAGGAACACCACGATGACATCCCACCTGAACAAGGGCCAGAACCGCCTCATCACGGGAACATCTTACCAGTATCCTGCTGGGCAGCAAGCCATACTGCTTAGACCCCTCCCACTCATACCTATAAATTGCCCCAGATTGTAAGCAGCAGGGGGCTCTGGCATTAGGCTGGTCCCCGACTTCTGTATGTTTTATGCTGGACATAAAGCCTGCATTTGCTATTGAGCCACCCTCTTACTGAGAATGTCTTTCTTTAACCCTCACCTTCCCTTCAAAACCTAACATTTTCACTTGCTGTTCCTCCATGGCATGCCTCTAATCCCATATACAAATGTATTTCCATGGCACACCCCTCACTTAATTGAGCTATCTCCAAATATTACCTCCTGGGAGAGATCTTCATTAACTACTCATAAAACTAGCAAAGAGAAACTTTCTTCCAAAGTCTTTTTATCTCCTTTCTCTACTTTTTTCATAGCACTCATCTCCATCTTTATCTGAATGTTATAATTGAAAAATTATATTTGTTTATCCCTCTACCCTACTAGAATATAAGCTCCCTGAGGACAGGTGCTTTGTTCACTTTATTCTTTACTCTATCTTCAGAATCTAGACTTGTGACTGACACATAGTAGGTACTCTATATAAATAGTTGGTAAATGAATAAGAAAAAAAGTAGATCTGAATGTCATTCAAACAAAGAATTCAGTAACTTTGGGTATGGTGGGGTGGCTTTGGAAATCTGGCATTGAAGACAATGAGGTGCTTTTAGACAACACACCCCTACCTGGAAGGAAGACCCAAACTTAGTCGCCAAGCAACCACTATTAGCATATAAACAAATATTAAAGCACACATCATAAATAAAATAGCTAACAAGGCAGTTTTTCTATACGCAACCAGGCATTTTCTTGTTATTGTTCAATATACTTGAGTCAAAAAGACATGCAGCTAGTTATTTCTTGCTATAAAAGAAAAAAAGGCCATAAGTTGTTTACTGCCAAGAATAACTCAATTGTAATTTAGTATTTGGAAAGTATCCATCTAAGCAAGCCAGAATTTCCATTGATTTTTCTTTTCTATTTTAGTTTTTTCTTTTAATCAAGACTGTTTTTCAAACTGGTTTAGATTTACAGAAAACTTGCACAGAAAGTACAGAGACTGCCCATATACCCAATTCTACTCTCAGTGCCCCCTATTATCAACATCTTGCATTGGTTGGTACATTTGTTGGAAATGAAAATCAATGGAGATACGTTATTATTAACTAAAATCTATAATTTACATTAGGATTTGCTCCATGTGATGTACGGTTCTATGGCTTTTTCCAAGTGACAATGTAATTCACTGCCCTAAAAATCTCCTGTGCTCCAACTCTACATCCCTCTCCCTTTCCTTCTGTAAACCCCTGGCAACCACTAATTTTTTTTTTATCACCTCTATACTGTAGTTTGCTTATAATTTTACTAATTAAGAAAGTGGTCTTTGTAAATGAGAGAGGAGCTGAAGAGAAGTAAATAACAAAACATTGAAGGTAGTATTTTGTCCATGTAATTCTCCGTTGTATCTTCAGTATCTAGAATAGCGACTCAGGGATAATTCGAGTCCATCTGTTTACATTTTAACATATATCCTTACATAAGTTATTGTACAAGATTGCACATATCCTTACATATGTGATCACATATATTCTTATCTGAGGGGTCTTTAAAAAATCATGGAAAATACATATTATGAAAAAACCATGCATGCATTTCAAAATGTTTTTGCACTAAAATAAAATCACACTAAATTGATGTGTCTGAACAGGATCTAGATTGAGGCACTAAGAAGGATAAGACAACAATTTGAAATGAGCCCCTATCAGAACAAGATGAATTCTACAAAAATTGAAGCAAGGACAAACACCAAATTTACAGTGAAGCTTGGGTGGAAGAACGTTGAAACCACTGTTGCTTTAGGAAAAGTTAATGGAAACAATGCCCCAAATAAATCATTAGTTTACAAATAAATAATTCATTTTAAGAAGGAATGAGACTGTTGAAGATGAAGCCCACAATGGCAGACCATCCATATCAATTTGTGAGGAAACAATTAATATTGCTCATGAAGTAATTGAAGAGGACTGATGACTAACACCAGAAAACAATAGCCAACACCCAGGCATTTCAACTGGTTCAGCTTAAACACTCAGACTCAAGAATTAAACTTCCACTCAACGTTGCCAAAACCACTGTGCCCAGATCAGCTGCAGACAAGAGCAGTTCTTTCAATGGAAATTTTAAACAAATGGGATCAAGATTCTGAAGCCTTTCTTCTAAGAATTGTAACAGAAAATGAAACATGGCATTACCAGTATGATCCTGAAGACAAAGCACAATCAAAACAATGGATACCAAAAGGTGGACGTTGTCCAGTCAAAGCACAAGTGAATCAGTCAAGAGTATGGGTCATGGCAAAAGTGTTTTGGGATACTCAAGGCATTTTTCTTGTTGACCTTCTAAAGGGCCAAAGAAAAATAACATTTGCTTACTATGAGAGTGTTCTGAGAAAGCCAAAGACTTGGCAGAAAAACACCTGGAAAGGTTTCACCAGAGAGTCCTTCTCCACCATGACAATGCTCCTGCTCATTTCTCTCAAAAAACAAGAGCAATTTTTTGAGAGTTTCTGTGGGAAATCATTAGGCATCCACCTTACAGTACTGATTTGACTCCTTCTTATTTATTTATGTTTTCTAATCTTAAAAAATTTTTTAAAAGGCACCCATTTTTCTTCAGTTAATTATGTTAAAAAAATGCATTGACATTGTTAAATTCCCTGTTCTTTATTTAAGAACGGACTACATGGCTGGTATCACTGCTTACAGAGTAGCTTAACTTTGATGGAGCTTATGTTGAGAGATACAGTTTATATTTTCTATATTTATGTTTAATTTCATTTTTCCAAGAACATTTTCTTTTCTTTTCTTTCTTTCTTTTTTTTTTTTTTTTTAAAGTGACAGGGTCTCACTATGTTGCCCAGGCTGCTCTCAAATGATCCACCAACTTCTGCCTCTCCAGAAGCTGGGATTACAGGCACACACCACTGCACCCAGATTCCACGAATTTTTTGGAGTCCCCTCATGCATACAGTGTCATGTGTATAAAAGGATAATCCATTTATACTAGGATTTGTTAAATGTTAAATATATGTTTGACATCCTGCTAGGCACTTCGTATATATGCTTTTAAAATCTTCACCCTGTCCCCAAACCCTGTCAAAATTGAGAAATTACAGTTAAGATCAAGGTGCTTTTTAACATCCTGTTGGAATTTATAATCGAATAACAACAATAACAATAGACATTCATAGTTTGCAAAAAATTCTCACATGAATGATCTTATACTTATACCAATATTTTGAATTATTATTGGCCAGGCATGGTGTCTCATGCCTGTAATACCAGCACTTTGGGAAGCTGAGGCAGGCAAATCATTTGAACCCAGGAGTTTGAGACCAGCCTGGCCAACATGGCAAAACCCCATCTTTACTTAGCCAGGGATGGTGGAGTGCACCTATGGTCCCAGCTACTTGGCAGGCTGAGGTGGGAGGATTGCTTGAGTATGGGGGCAGAAGTTGCTGTGAGCTGAGGTCATGCTACTGTACTCCAGGCTGGATGAGAGCGTGAGTCTCGGTCTCAAATAAAATAAAAAATGGAATTATTTTTAAACTTATTTTACTGTGAGCTTAAGTGGCTTGTCCTGGAAACAGATCTAGTTTTAAGTTTTCTGTTGCCAAATTCTGCACCGTTGTATTGTTAATTAACACAGCTTGTGGCAAACCAAAACTTTTTTCTCCACTTGTCTGAATGTTTAACCATGCCATCTGCATTTTAAACTTGTGCAGTTGTTTAAGTTCAGTAATGTGTTTATTTTTCTTTCAATAAACATTAAAAAATATTTACTAAGCAGCTATGATTCTTCTGGGAGCTTTGTTTACACTGATGAATAAGACATATTTTGCCTTTGCTCTTATGGTGCCTAAAGTCTGTTCAGTTTATATTTGTTTGATTGACTAAGCTACAGTGGTGAAGGGTTTTTTCAGTTCCTTTTCATCATCAAACTATTACATGAACTTTTGTATCATTTGCACATTTGGAAACCGTATTTGACGTTCTCATATAAGTCTTGGATCTTTATATCAAGTCCTTTATTTTCTTTCTTGATGGATTTAAAGAAGAAAGCTAAAGATGGAGCTCTCTCTGGGTAAGGTTGTTCAACAAGTTTTGTAGCTGCCTAACACTTCTTTATGTTGTTCATAAGGATATCATGAAAGACTTTATCAAATGATATTCCAAACATGTAGGTCACTGTCAGTTTTTCCTCATGTCTAGTGGTTAAATGCAGGGATTCTGAAGCCCAGATACAAATCCTGGCCCTACCAGCTATTAGCTGTATGATCTCTGGCATGTTATTTGATTTCTCTGAGCCTCACTTTTCTATGTTTATAAATATATTTATACATTTGAAGTTTAATAATTAATTGTAAATTGATAAATCTCAGTAAATCTGAAACTCTAAACAAAACATATGATTTTCTAAGAAAATATGAGTAAAATTGGTGCAGGAAGATATATAAAAAACCCAAATACACCAAAAATGATAGAAGAAATGCAAAAGATTGTTAAAATTGTCTAAGGAAATAAAAACCTACTTAAATTGTTTTATAGTGGAATTCCATCTAATCTTCAAAGAAGAGTTAATTTCTATGTTAATCAAATTATTTCAGACTCTGAAAAAGTATAGAGAGTTCCTCAATTAATAATATGAAGCAAGCATAACCTTAATTATTAAAACCTAATATCTATCTATCTATCACAAAATGCTTCTGTAGTTCAACTTATGACTAAATATGAATAAATTCTATGTAAGTCCTGGCATGGTGGCTCACACCTGTAATCCCAGTACTTTGGCAGGCCGAGTTGGTCAGATCATGAGGTCAGGAGATCGAGACCATTCTGGTTAACACAATGAAACCCCGTCTCTACTAAAAATACAAAAATTAGCTAGGTGTGGTGGCACGTGCCTTTACTTCCAGCTACTCGGGAGGCTGAGGCAGGAGAATCATTTGAACCCTGAAGGCAGAGGTTGCAGTGAGTCGAGAATGCACCACTGCACTCCAGCCTGGGCAACAGAGTGAGACTCCATCTCAAAAAAAAAAAAAAAAAATTCTATGTAAAACTTAAGCAAGTCTACTTGAAAAATAAAAACTAAGTTGCAAGACTTTGACACTACATGATTTCAGACTTATTGTGAAGTTATGGTAATCAAGAACATGTTATAATGAGGCCAGGTGCAATGGCTCAAGCCTGTAATCACAGCACTTTGGGAGGCCAAGGTGGGTGGATCACCTGAGGTTAGGAGTTCAAGACCAGCTTGGCCAACATGGTGAAACTCAGTTTCTAATGAAGTACAAAAATTAACTGGACATGGTGGTGCATGCCTATAGTCCCAGCTACCTGGGAGGGTCACGCAGGAGAATGGCTTGAACCCAGGAGGTGGAGGTTGCAGTGAGCCCGAGATCACGCTACTGCACTGCAGCCTGGGTGACCGAGCAAGACTCCATCTTAAGAAAAAAAAAAAAAAAAAAAAAAAAGAACAACGTGTTTTAATGGCAAAAGAATAGTTTTATAGAACATGGAATAGAATAGAGACTCCATAAATAGACCTACACATACTTATGTACAATTGAATATTGACAAATATGCAAAGGAAATTCAATGGAGAAAGGGTCATATTTAAAAAAATTGTGCTGGAATAATTGAAACTCCATATGTAAAATCAGAACAAAAGAGTAACAAGAACAACAATAAAATCTTGACCTTATTTCACATCTATAAAGATCCTAAATCAAAATAGATTATAGACAGAAATGTAAGAGCTAAAGCTATAAAACTTCTAGGTGAAAATATGGGAGAACATCTTTGTGATCTTGGGTTAAGCATTTGAAAGACATTAAATGAAAAAAGGAAAGCACAGATATGCTAAAAAAATCTATTTAGCAAAGGACCTATATCCTGAATAAACAAATGACTCAATAATTTACAGCTCGATAATAAGTCAAACAACCCATTGACAACGTTAAATGCTGGTGACGACTTGGAGCAACTGGAACTCTCATACCTTCCTAGTGAGAATGCAAACTAGTACAGTTACTTTGGAAAAGTCTGTAAGTTTCTATAGTGCTAAAATTATCAGATGACCTAGCAATCTAACACTTAGGCATTTACCTAAGGGAATAAAAGCATTTGTACATGCAAAGACTTATACCTAAATTTGTGTAGCAGATTGAATTCTAATTGTTTTCAAAAACTGGAAACAAAAAGTTTAAAAGTTCATTCACTGGGGAATGCATAAACAAATGGTGGTATACCCATACAATACAGTACTATTCAACAGTAAAAAAGAAAAAAAACCTACTGATATATGCAAGAATATGGATGAATTTCAAAAGCATTATGTACAGTGATAAAAGTCATTTGTAAAAGCCTACATATTATATGACTTTATTTACAGTATGACATTCTGGAAAAGGTGGACCTATAAGGACAGAACTCAGACCAATAATTGCCAGGGATTGAGGTGAGACAGAAAATTGACTGCAAAAGGGTGTGAGGAAACATTTTGGTGTGATGGAAATGTTTGTATCTTTATTGTGGTGGTGATTATATGACTAAATATACTTGTCAAAACACATCAAACTATATACTTTAGAAGTATGATTTTTACTATCTATAAATTTTACCTCAGTAAAGTGTACTCAAAAATTTAGTAGGTCTAACAGTGGTGTTGAAAGAATGATAGACCCCAACTAAGTATATTTTAGGAATGCCAGGAAGGTTTGCCATTAGGGAATCCAACAATATAATTCCCTACAGCAACAAATTCAGAGGAAAAATGATGTCATCAATAAATGTCAGAAAAGAGTTTGATACAATCAGCAGCCATTTCTAATTAACATAGTAAACATACAAAAGAAACTTTTGCAAAAATATACCAGTAAACATATACAAAAATAATTACAACAAAAAGCCGGAAACAACCTAAATGCCCATCAACAGGAGAACAGATAAATAGTTTATGGCTTCACACACTGTACTATTATATGGCAGTCAAAAGAATAACTCACAGCTACATATGAAGATATGGATGAATCCTAGCAATAGAATATGGAGTGAAAAATAGAAGTCTTCAAAGGTTATGTGAAGCACAATCATGTTTTTATAAAATTAGGAACAACTAGAGGACTTCCGTTTCTGGTCATCAAGGTTTTACTTACCTACCTGAAACTGGAAAAAATATCAATTGTTTTTAGACATTGGCAACAGGCGTCACAGGACTGTGATTCCTTAGAGAGGGGAAACAAATGAGGCAAACCCTATAACTGCCCTGGTTTTCTGCCTGGAGGCAGGCAAATTCTGGATCACAAAGCAATAAGAGGAATCCCAAGCAGAACATGGTAGACTCACTGAGTTGAGACAGAGACTGAAGTTCAAGTAGTCTTAAGGAACTAGAAATTTGTAGAGCAGAGTTCTGGAGAGGAGAAAGATATGTAGAAAAAGCCCTCCAGAAATCTGCATGGTGCTTGCTGAGTCCTTGCTGAACACTAAGACTTGAATATGTAGAGTGTGAAACTCTATGAGGTATGGGCAAAGAGTGACTGGATTACTGTGAGCTGAAAAGGTTCTAGAGCTCACATAGGACTGGGATCATTGAGTTCCCATAAGCCAAGCCAGGGTGGAGAGTTCTTGCTGATTATTTGGGGTATTCACTAGAGACCTCAGAATAGCCATATTGGCCATATATTTTTTTTTCTTTTTTTTTTTTGAGACAGAGCTTCACCCTGTTATCCAGACTGGAGTGCAGTGGCCCCATGGTGACAGCTCACTTCATCCTTGACCTCCTAGGCTCAAGTTATCCTCCTACTTCAACCTCCTGAGTAGCTGGGACTACAGTCATGCACCACCATGCCCAGATAATTTTTAATTTTTTTGCAGAGATGGAGTCTTCTTATGTTACCCAGGTTGGTCTTGAACTTCTGGGCTCAAGCAATTCTCCTGCCTCAGCCTCCCAAAGTGCTGGGATTATAGGCATGAGCCGTTGCACCTAGCCACCATAGCTTATTAATGGGCTAAATAATCCATAGAGTGAAAGCTACTATAGACATACTCTAACAAATCTGGAAAACAATTGCGTTGAACCTCAAATAAAATTTCTACTTAGCAGAACAAAGCCAAAAACTCTTGAAGGAAAGACAATAAAATTTAGTAACTCAACGACTTAAAATTATAATGTCCAACATCCAATAAAAAAAATTGTTAGACATGCTAAGAAGGAAAAAATAAGACTCATAACCAGGAAAAAAAATCAGTCAGTAGAAACAGACACAGAAATGATAGTGATGATGCAATTAGGAGACAAGAATGCTAAAACAACTAATATAACTATGTTTAAGTACTTAACGAAAAACATGAATGCAGCAAGGAGAGAAATGGAAGATACAAAAAAGAGCCAAATCGAATTTCTAGATACTTGAAATTTAAAAATTACTAGATGGGATCAATTGCAAGTTTAACACTGCAGAAGAAAAGATAACAGTGCATTATAATATGTCTAGAAGTAAAATGTGCAACAACAATAGCATAAAGGATGAGAAAATGAAATATACATATACTGTTAAAACATTATATTTTTTTATATTATAAATTGGCATAATACTATTTGAAAGTGTATTGCAGTAAGGGAAAGAAGCACAATGTGAACTCTAGAGCAACCTCCAAAGAAACCACCAAAAAGTATGGGAAATAGGCATTTACTTGAGATAAAATTCTTTAAAAATACTCAATTGATTTTAAGGAAGGCAAGAAAAGATGCACAAAGTAATAAATATGCTAGGTGCAGTGGCTCATGTCTGTAATCCCAGCAACTTGGGAGGCTTAGGCAGGAGGACTGCTGGAGCCCAGGAGTTCAAGGTTGCAGGAGCTATGATCAGGGCACTCTAGCCTAGGCAACAGAGTAAAACTCCATCTCCAAAAAAAAAAAAAAAAAAAAAAAAAAAAAAAAAAAAAGAATAACATTCGGCAAAACAAATAGCAAATGGCAGATTTAATATCCACCACACTAGTAATTATATTAACGAAAATGTTCTAAACACTCCAATTACAAGAAAGACTTTTGTCAGACATGATTTAAAATAAAACCAAGCCACACCCAGATGTATACCGTCTGCAAACAGCCCACTTTAAATATAAAGACACAAGTTAAAAGCAAAACGATGAAAAAAGATACACCATGAAAAAAATGAATCTTAAAAAAGCTTGTCTGATATATCAATATCAGTCAAAGTAGACTTCAGATGAAAGACACGGTATCTATGAAAACACAGCAAACTGCACACCTAATGTTATATAGGTAAAAATAGGGTCCTTGCTTTGATGTCTATGGGTAAAAGTAAAGACACCTACTTCTGCTTCTCAACTGCTTTTGTGATTCCCTCTTCTTTTTCTAGAAGCTTGGGGAGTGCTGTGCTCTGAATGTGTCCCCTCCAAAATTTAGGTATTGAAATGTAATGGCCAAAGTGAGGATTAAGAGGTAGGGCCTTTAAAAGGTGATTAGGCCATGAAGCCTTCTTCTTCATCAATGAAATTAAAGCCCTTATAAAAGAGGTTTTATGCAAGGTTTGATTGACTTGCTCTTCTGCCTTCTACCATGTGAGGCCACAGAGTTCTGCTCCTTTGGAGGATACAGTGACAAGGTGCCATCTTGGAAGCAGAGAACAGCCCTTGACAGACAGCAGTCCTGGTGTCTAAAGTTTGGATGTTCACAGAATCACCTTATGTGTTTATCCTTACTATGTAGGATTGTTTTTTGTTGTTGTTGTGCACTGCTAATCAGCTAAGGAGTGTGAGATTATTCTTCTATTCAAAGACATTTGATTAGAAGTTGTTTTAAAGAACTCACAGGTTCTATCCAACTTTAGGAAACTATGAGTCTACTGTCTGGAGAAATGCCAAGATGACAGCTCTGAATCATCTTTGTAGGTATACAGGAAGAGAAGTCGACCTCGATGTGGGTGGAAATAAATCACTGCAGCTGATAGATTAATTTGTGCCACTCCAGAATTAATAATCTAGTGCATGAAATCTTTGGATCTTTCATTATTCAACTTTCCAATGTGCACTTGAGTTTCTGGACAATAAAATAACAGAATCTTGGCGTCAGTATGAAACTGTCTTGCCATTGAGGCTGATCTCCTACATAAAGCATTTCTGCCTTTAGCATCTCTGACGTATCTTCCAGGCTTTGCCTGAGCAAGTCCAATGAGCAAACTCTTGCTAGTTTTGCAGTCCAACTGGACAGCCTAGTCGTTTGAAAGGCTTCCCTTACAGTGAATCAAAATTTAGACTTTACCACTTCATCCATTGGTTCTTGTTCCGCTTAGGAGCCACAGAGAATTCGTCTTTCTCTTCTACATGTGAATTCTACCCATCTCTCAAGATATATCTTGCACATTCTTCCAGATGTCATAGGCCAAACTCCAACAGTTCCTTTGACAAGATATGGAACAATCCTCTTGTCCTCTCTCATGTTTCCTGTTTGCCAATGATCCTCCTTAAATGCAACATGTAGAATATACTACTTTCATACTTAATTATAACTACCATTTACTGCCAGGCACCTTAGTTATAGATGCTTTTCATGTATTGTCTCACTTAATCCTACTAAAAATCCCAAGCAGGTGGTTCTTACTGTTTTTTATTTTATAGATAAGAAGTCTGTAGTTCAAGTAAGTTAAGTCATTAATGGGCTCAAGTTTATGGAGTGGTGAAAAGCAGGACTGGGTGTGATGGCTTCCAAAACCTGTAAGTCTCCACTGCTATGATTATTTTACTACCTAAGAGCTACTTATAATAACAGAAATTGAATTTATTTTGTCTGCTCTTCAGGCAGTGTACATAGTGTCCTGGTTAATGTTGAATATGATCCAGAAGTCTGGTGGCTGTGAGATAACTGGTTCTTCCCTGGCTGGAGGGTCCAGTGGTGTGGTCTAAGCAAATACTGAGGGTGACTCTGTGACTCATCACTGGTTGAGTCCCTTGATGGCACATTGCAGGCATTCCAGTGTTCATTCAATAATATACTACAAGTGCTTACTTGAAGCAAGGAATTGTTAGGGAATGGCTGTTGGGAAACTATGGACAGGTGCTTTGGGGTAACTGATGGTGAGTCAGACCTAGATTGCCCTTGTAGTTTTTTAGTAAAAGGTTGATACAGGCCAAGCAGCAAGGATATGAAGCAGAGGGTGGTGATGCTATTGGAGATGCATTGCAGTGCCTCAGATTTCAGAGGGGGCAACTGTATTCTAGAGTGTAGGGAATCTGGCAAAGCTTTGTTGAGGAGGTGGCGGCATTTGAGCAAGTTTCTAACTTTCTCTGCTTTAGTTTCATACTCTTAAGACAAGACTTAAATTGATTCTTATCTCACTGGGTTGTTACCAGCATCAAATAAAACAGTTCAAGGGAGTGCTTAGTACAATGCCTGTCATTTAGCAAGTCATCAGTAAAGTTAACTATTGCTATTGCTATTTCATGGGCAGTGGTAGGTCAGGATCAAACATACGGTTTTGAAGGTGCCCAGGCCTGGGTTCTGCTATTGATACTTGTGTATGCTTCACGAAGTTCTTGTATTGTGTTTTCAGCTCCATCAGTTCATTTTGGCAGTTCTTGTAATCTTTTATCAAGGTTCTTAGTTTGCTTGCATTGGGTTAGAACACACTCCTTTAGCTCGAAGAAGTTTGTTATTATCCACCTTCTGAGGCCTTCTTCTGTGAATTCATCAAACCCATTCTCTGTCCAGTTTTGTTCTCTTGCTGGTTAGGAGTTGTGATCCTTTGGAGAAGAGGCATTCTGGTTTTTGGAATTTTCAGCCTTTTGGTGCTGTTATTTTTCCTTGTCTTTGTGGATTTGTCTACCATTGGTTTTTGATGTTGGTTATCTTCGGATGGGGTTTTTGAGTGGTTGTCCATTTTGTTGATGTTGATGCTATTGCTTCCTGTTTGTTAGTTTTCCTTCTAACAGTCAGGCGCTTCTTCTGCAGGTCTGCTGGAGTTTGCTGGAGGTCCACTCTAGACCCTGTTTGCCTGGGTATCACCAGCGGAGGCTGCAGAGAAGCAAAGATTGCTGCCTGCTCCTTTCTGGAAGCTTCATCCCAGAGGACCAGCCAGATACCAGCTGGAGCTCTCCTGTATGAGGTGTCTGTCAACCCCTGCTGGGAGCTGTCTCAGTGTCAGGTGGCACAGAGGTCAGCGACCCACTTGAGGAGGCAGTCAGTCCCTTAGCAGAGCTCAAGCATTGTGCAGAGATACCTGCTGCTCTCTTCAGAGCCAGTAGGCAGGAATGTTTAAGTCTGCTGAAACTTCACTCACAGCCACCCCTTCCCCAGGTGCTCTGTCCCAGGGAGATGGGAGTTTTATCTATTAGCCCCTAACTGGGACTGCTGCCTTTCTTTCAGAGATGCCCTGCCCACAGAGGAGGAATATAGAGAGGTAGTCTGGCTACAGCAGCTTTGCTGAGCTGTGGTGGGCTCTGCCCATTACGAACTTCCTGGTGGCTTTGTTTACACTGCGAGGGGAAAACTGCCTACTCAAGCCTCAGTAATGCTGGATGCCCCTCTCCCCACCAAGCTCAAGTGTCCCAGGTCGACTTCAGGCTGCCATGCTGGCAGCAAGAATTTCAAGCTGGTGTATCTTAGCTTGCTAGGTTTTGTGGCGGTGGATCCGCTGAGGTAGACCACTTGGTTCTCTGGCTTCTGCCCTCTATCCAAAGAAGCCTCAAAGGATGACAAATGGGTTCTGTCTCAGTGGCATTCCAGGTACCACTGGGGTACAAAAACAAAACAAAACAAAACAAAAAACCTCTTGTAGCTAGCTTGCTGTCTGCCCAAATGGCGCTCAGCTTTGTGCTTGAAACCCAGGGTCCTGGTGGCTTATATGCCCGAGGTAACCTCTTGGTCTACGGGTTGTGAAGATGGTGGGAAAAGCACAGTATCTGGGATGGACTGAACCTTCCCTCAAAGGATGGTCCCCTCACGGGCTTCCCTTGACTGGGGAAGGGAGTTCCCTGACCCCTTGCACTTCCTGAGTGAGGCAATCCCCACCCTGCTTCTGCTTGCTCTCCATGGGCTGCACCCACTGTCCAACCAGTCCTAGTGAGATGAGCCAGGTACCTCAGTTGGAAATGCAGAAATCACCCACCTTCTGTATTGGTCTCTCTGGGAGCTGCGGACTGGAGCTGTTCCTATTCAGCCATCTTGCCTGGGAATAAAGAGATATTTTTGAGTGTCTATGATGTTCTAGGCATTGGTAAGTGTAAGGGATACGGAGATGGATGATACTTGGTGCCTATCCTCGGTGGGCCATAGTCTAATAGGGGAGATAGTTGCATAAACAAGTAAAACAGTGGAGTGCTACAAAAGCTATTTTAGCTGTCTAAGCAAATTCATCTCTGTAGTACAGAGAAAAGAGCAGGGCATTCTGTCTCTGTCTCTAGGGTTGGGGGAAGTTTAACATTGGACATTTGAGGCAGACCTTGAAGAAGGATAGGGGTTGGCCAGGTGAAGGGCTTCCAGGCAGAGGGAACAGTAGAAACAAACAGGAGAACACAGCACATTAAGGGAGGGACTTGGGTGATCCATGTACTTTCCACAATTAGAGGCATACATTAGCCAGAGGAATTTTCCAGGATATTTTTATGACAAGGGTGATCTTACACAAGCAATAACATGAGAGGCAGAAGGCAATGAGACATTGGAAAACAGAGGAGGAAAGAGGTATTTGAAGGCTCACAAGGAAAAGGAGAAGTTGGACAATAACCAGATGTAGCAAAGAAGACTCAAAGGATGACAAATGGGTTTATATATTAAAAGAATTCCTGATGAGCTATTGCTTAAAAGAACCCAAGTCTCCATCAATCATGGTCCTGTGTTTGACTTATGATCTGAAAACAAATCTGTCATGTCCTAGGACAACTTGTGCTTTTGCTGAGGTTCCTGAGTATGGGGCATTGGGTGGTTTGGTTGGCACTGTTCTGTGGTATTTTTAAAATAACATTTCCCCCGACTGCCAACTTAATAGTACACTCTCCTTATTTAGAGTTTGTGGTCAACACTTTAGACTGTTTCTGAAAGCATCTTTTGAGAGTTCATGATTTTGTCCTGCTGATTCACCACATTCACATCATTTCAACATCATCTTCTCAATTTCTGTGCAGGATTCTGAAACCAGCAAGTATTTTCATGATTAAGGTATACAATTTACCCAACAGGCATGTGTTGTTTGAGCTGTGTATTGTGCCCAGTGTTGGAGAAACACAGATGAATAGGACATTGCCTTTGCTCTCAGGGAGCTTACAGTCTAATGGAAGAGACAAACATAAACCAGATTTTTATAAAAGTAGGTGGTAAATGAATAATAAAAATAGTTGCAGCATCTTACAGAAAAGACAGAGGAAAGTCCCTGAGTTGGTGGAGGGAGAGCAGGAAAGGCATCCTGGGCAGGTGACATCTGAGGTAAGCCACAGAGAAGGACTAGACATTAGTCAAGCAAAGGCGAATGAAGAGAGGACGCTCCAGGTGGGATAGGCACTTTATGTAGGTAGGGCTACATAAAGTGTAGAGTAGGGTACAAGTAGGGCTAGGTAGTGACAAATGAAGATGAAGTCAGTGAGGCAAGCAGAGTTCTTGGAGGGCCATGAAAGTCAGCAGTTTGTTTGTTATTTATTTTTAGTAGATTTAGATTATGGACAGCCATAGAAGATTCTGTGGTCAGAGTTACATTTTAGACACTTTGTTGGCTGTGAGAAAGATGCACCTGAGAGACACAATATAGATTAGGAAAAGCTGATTAAAAGGCTATTACAATTCAAGTGAGGGATTGTGAGGGGCAAGGGAGTGAAGAGGAGGACATCAATTTTGAGAAGTAGTAAAAAGGTCAAAGTAGGCAGGACTTGGTGACTGATTAAATATGGAGGTGAAGAAGACAGAAGCGTCCAACAAGATGCTCATGCTCAGATCCTACTTTAATATCTGTGAATGAAGCAGCTAACTACTCAGGTGAGGTATACACATGAGATTAGGTCCTGGCTTGGAAGCCTGACCCGATTACTTAATAGTTGTGGACACTGCTATAGTCATTCAGCTTTTTCGGGTCTCAGTTTCCCCTTTTGTAAGATGATATCATAAGAGTGGCTTCACAGAGTTTTAATGAAGATTAAATAAAGGATATGAAGGCACTTGTAAAGTTGAAAGAGCTAATCATACGTAAAATATTATTGTTCCGTGCTGCCTCTGTGATTTTGACTGATTGGATCTTGCATTTTTGTTTGTAGTTTGCAAAATAGTAACTTCATCCACTGTCAATTATGAAGAAGATTAAATTTTGTAAATAGCATAAAGACTTTGAATTTGGGGGTAGGACAGGGTAGAAACCTGAGAAGAGAAAGTGATACCTAACCATCTTTTGCCTTGTTTTAAGCAACAGTCCTGTTCTTTTTAATTTAATAGCATTAAACTTAAAGAACACATTAGATTATAATCATATTGTAGCAGTGATCATATCATAAAATATGTAAAAAGACGGAGCAGTGCTAGATTCATAGTTTGTTCTTAACATTAACTTTTCTTCTATCTTTCTTCGGAAAAAAAAATTACTTTTAATCACCAATTGTCTGAGCCCCAAATTTCTGTAACGAAGAAAACTCAACAATGTATACAGGAAAGCAAGATCTAATGCTTTTTTTCCCAACACCATCACTTTTGATTATTGGAGGTGTTTTTGTTTTGACAGAGGAAGTAACAGCATTTTGAAGTTTTTTGTCTTCTTATCAGTGGCTCTCAAATAATTGCCAATTTTACTAAGTGACTTAGGAGATTTATAGTTGTTCATTTAAAAAAATTAATACCTTGCTAATAGAGAGGAACAAGACTAGGAGAAAGTTGGCTTTAAAATGTGTTTTTCATGGACACAGAGGAGAACAACAGACACGGCCTACTGGAGGGCAGAGGGTGGGAGGAGGGAGAGGGTCAGGAAAAATAACTAATGTGTACTGGGCTTAGCACCTGCGTGATGAAATAACTTGTTTAACAACCCCCAGTGACACGAGTCTACCTATATAGCAAATCTGCACATGTACCCCTGACCTTAAAAATAAAAAAAATAAAAAATATTTTTTTAAAGCCGTGGCTGACGTTGTAGAGGATTTGCTACACTTCAGACAAAATATTAAAGCCCTAGTAAAAACAGTTGACTCAGTAGGGTCTGGAAATTGTTAATCCTCCCCAACTGTCCCCAGTTGGAACTTTTCACCACTTACCAGGCATTTAGCAGCTAAACAGAAACAGTTCTCTGATAGACACAAAGCTCTGGCTTAGACCAGATCTGCTTTTTCTCCCCAAGGTTAAGGGAGAAAATACAGCATTCTGGTTTAAAAGAAAAGAACAAAGAGTTCTGAACATCTTTTGGAGCAAGCAGTTACTAACAGTTATGTCCAGAGTTGGGAGAAAGGTGATGTGATGTGTTTGTATATGTATGAGGGGAGTGGACTCGCAGAGGAAGAAATGTTTGTTATATGAGAAAGAAAGTGTTATGGTACCTTACAAATGGGGGACCTGTTTTCAGTTTGGTCTCCTCTGCCAAAAGGTCTTCAAAACCCCTTCAATAGCTAAAGTTTAACAGCTGAGTCCAGAAACCAGATTACAGAGCTGAAAAGTAGACTACTTTAGACAACATGAATCTGGTGAGTAAACAGTGGTCTGGTTAGACAGAGAGCCTCTGCATCTCAAAGGCGATTGGGTTTTCAAGCAAAAAGATAGACTGCAAAGTCAGGATATAAAGATTTAGTAAAATAAACCAGAGGTGCATATCCCTGCCCAGATAGAGCTCTAGAACACACACGGGGCATCCAGGCCCACCCAGCACAGACACATCCTATCAGCTGTACCCATGGGGCGTTTTCTCCTCCTTCTTAGAAAGAAGGAACTTGAGATAGGAAGGAACGTGTACTTAAGAGTATACATTAGGCTGGGTGTGGTGGCTCACACCTGTAATCCCAGCACTGTGGGAGGCCAAGGCAGGCAGGTCACTTGAGGTCAAGAGGTCAAGAGCAGCCTGGCCAACATGGTGAAACCCTGTCTCCTCTAAAAATATAAAAATTAGCTGGGTATGGTTGCACATACCTGTAATCCGAGATACTCTGGAAGTCGAGGCACGAGAATCGTCTGAATCCAGGAGATGGAGGCGGCAGTGGGCTGAGATCACATCCCCACACTCCAGCCTGGGTGATACAGAGAGACTCCATCTTAAAAAAAAAAAAAAAAAAAAAAAAAAAAAGGTATATTTAATGTATTGTCTCAATGAGCTTTTTCTTACTGAGTAATTGCCCCGATACTTTTTCTCTATCCCATAAGTCCTAAGTCAAAAAGAAAACTCTCTAAGTCACCCAAATTACAGTATGCAGGGCAGTTGAATAGGCCAGCCTTCCCTTTGCAGAATTGCCTCATGAGGTGCTTTATTCATGTACATTGCTGTGCAATCAAAGCACTGTTGTCCCCCTCTATAGAGGTGTGAATAAAACAATTTCTTACATACATCCTTTCAATCCTCCCACCCCACCCTATATGCCTAGCCAGCTGCCCTTTTATTGAATAAGCTGTTCTTCCGCTCCTGAGAAATACCCACCTGTATCATACATGAAATTCTGATATGTAAGTAGTCTATTTGATGAACTCTTTCATCTCACTGATCTGATTCTTTACTCATATACCAATTCCAGTTTATTTTTTTTAAACTTTAACTTTATAAAACATTTAAGCTGGTAGGGCTAGTATCTCTTGATATCACTTGAGGTCAGGAGTTCAAGACCAGCCTGGCCAACATGGTGAAACCCCATCTCTACTAAAAAATACTAAAAATATCAAAAATTAGCCAAGCATCATGGTACACACCTGTCATCCCAGCTATTGGGGAGGCTGAGGCAGGAGAATCACTTGAATCTGGGAGGCTGAGGTGGCAGTCAAGATGGCATCAGTCTAGGAGACAGAGTGAGAGTCTGTCTTAAAAAAAAACACAAACCATTCTTTTTGACCTCTCCATTCTCCCCAGCCAGAATCCTCACCTCTAGCCAAATTGTTCTTCTTGTAATTACCCAGTAAGTCCTGGTCCTCTTTGGCCATCCTGACCCCCACAGGCTGCTCCTTTCTCTGAAGTCCTGAAGTATGTGTAGCAAATGTGTGTAATATTCACAAGATCCATTTGCCACTAAGCCAACTGGATACAGTGATACTATCCTTTTTTTCATCCACCCTCCTCTCTCCTTTTCCTCACCTCACCTGAGATATCTACATGTTTCAGGTGGTGTCCTGCACTTTTTTTTTTTTTTTTTTTTTTGAGACGCGATCTTGCTCTATCATGTAGGCTGGAATGCAGTGGTTTGATCTCAACTTACTACAACCTTGGCCTCAAGTGATTCTCATGTCCCAGCCTCCTGAGTAGCTGGGATTACAGGCGCCTGCCACCATGCCCAGCTAATTTTGTATTTTTTAGTAGAGACAGGGTTTGACTATGTTGGCCAGGGTGGTCTCGAACTCCTGACCTCAAGTGATCCGCCCACCTTGGCCTTCCAAAGTGCTGGGATTATAGTTGTGAGCCACCATGCCCAGACCTGCACTTTCTTCAACCCCTTATTATTGCTAACAATTATGCTTTCCCACCATACCCAGACTGTTCTCTGCTTTTACTGGGATATTTTACAAGTGGGGTTTGAAGTAAAAACTCAAACATTTCCAGTAGTGAAAATTATACCGAATGATTGGTAGCATAGTATACCTGGTGACAAGCAGATTTGTTACTCTGTTGACCTCCCCCACTTGCCTCTGGGAATATGCCCTTTGAGTGGATCAGTGGGTGGCTGGCACTGCTTCAATTGTGGTATTATTTGCTCTCTCACTTGTTTAGCCACATAGCTGTATTCGTGTCATCTAAATGCCCTAAAGATGCTATCACACCATACTTAAGTTCTTCCCATATTCCTGGCCTTCCCAAGTCCCACCACCTCCTTGAAGCTTTGCAGATATTCTACAGGGAGCCTTCTCTTTTCAGGATCTCTCTGCCTTTGGAGCTGCTTTTTGGTCTTAGTAGGTACTAGTGTGGTGCTTGTCCTTTTCAGAGCAACTCACACACGAGGAGCATGGATTCTAAAGGGGTTTGAAACCTGATCCTGTCACCTACTAGCTGTGTAATCTTGGACAATTTGCCCCCAGATGTCTTATTTTCCTCATCTGTGGAATGGGTTTCTGCCTCACCAGATGCTTATAAAGATTACATGAGTTAATATTTCTAAGTGCTTAAAACAGTGCCTAGCCCGAAGTAAGCACTATATGTTTTTTCAGGTTATATCCTTTCATCTAATATTGGGGTTCCTTTGAATGTAGCTAAAGAAGGAAGAAGAAAATAGTGTACAAGAGAGCTTACTATTGACTGAGACAAATGAATTGGTACCTTTTTTGTTTTCCAAAATGCAAAACCTGCTCCTTTTAATCATAATTAAAAAAACAATTCTCAACTTCCTTGACTCTTCACTGAAACTTCATAATTGATCTTCAGTGAAGATCACTTGTGAGGTTTCTCTCAGTTACCACTAACTGTGGTTAAAGTACTGATATTTTTATATTAATAACTATGGGGCTGAACTCTCAAGGACTTTCTTGATTAGGCACCGAAAAAAGACAAGTTTGCAGAAAATGAGTTGGCAACCTGGCAACCCCCCAGGGTGTTTTTCCAAAGGCAACTCTCAGGCAATGTGTTGAGCGAATGCTGTAAGACACCCACTTGTGTCAGTCCCACAGTCATCAGCCGCTTGCTTAGTAGCTTCTTAAAATGTCCCCTGGTTATTTTATGAATTTGTTTTTCTGTAATAATGATGGTAACCTCCCCACGGTCAAAGGATTATGGCTGCTGAGACTTTGGAACTCCTGGCATGTAGCTAGAAATACAGCACAGCTCAATAATCTCCTGCTGATAGATTTATTGTTAAGATGGGTAGGACCAAACAATGTTTAGATGCTGCCAAACCACAGTGGGAGAAATCCTATGAATAATAATAAAACTCCCCAGGATTCCTTGTCTACTCTGTCTTCATTGTTGCGACCCCCAACTAAGAACACTGATTCCATCCCAGTTCCTCTCATCTCATAATGAAGGGGAGTAAGACCCTTCTGTCTCCGGGAAGGAGACAGAAGTGAAAAGCCTGGATCATCCAGTTTAGAAGTTTATTGAGTGTTGAGTCCCTTTAGGAGAAAGCATAGTCTCCCTGAATCTTCCATTTGAAGGAGTTGAAAGGGGGAATGACTACTATGACACAGTAGACACCAGGGGGCAGGAGAGAAAGCTGTATGAATGAAACAGGTGCAACTCGAAAGGATGGTGCCAATAAACGGCATAAGCGTGTGAAAATTTCCACCACAGTTCTTGGCACCTAGCAGGTATGCTATATGTGTTAGTTGAACCTGAAAGTTTAAACCTCCTTGAAAAATTATTTCTTAATTAAGTCATCCATGTTCATTATAGAAAATTTTAAAAAAGAAAACAGCAGAACAGACATTTTTAATCACTCATAATCTCGCCATTCCAAAATGAACTGTTCACATTCTGTAGAGCACATTCTGTTTTCTATGCATGCATATCTTTCTCTCAAAATGCGATCACCATAAATTGTTATTCATGTTTCTCCATCATTTTAACTGGTAATATTTAGTGTTTAGCTCAGTATATGATTATGGGTAGAGGAAAAGTATACCCAGGATTCTAATTTTGGCTCAGACCTAGCCAGCCTCTGGCAAGCAGCCTGACCTCTCTAAGTCTTCACTTCCTCATCTGTGAAATAAAGAGGTTGATGTCTATCACCTCCTTCTACCTCCATAATTCTAACCATTGATGGGTCATTAAAAGAAGGTGGTATGGTGCACTGATTATTGCTCTGGCATCAGCCAGGCTCTAATCCCTGCTCTACCTGTGGGATCCTGGGTAGGTTTTTTCTTGCTTTCTTTTTTTTTTTTTCTTTTTGACAGAGTTTCACTCTGTCACTCAGGCTGGAGTGCAGTGGTGCAATCTTGGCTCACTGCAACCTCCACCTCCCTGGTTCAAGTGATTTTCCTGCCTCAGCCTCCAGAGTAGCTGAGAGTACAGGCATGCACCATCATGCCCAGCTAATTTTTGTATTTTTAGTAGAGACAGGGTTTCACCATGTTGGCCAGGCTGGTCTCAAACTCCTGGCCTCAAGTGATCTTCTGGACAGGTTCCCAGACCACTCAGTGTCTCCGTTTTCTTTTCTCTAAAATGGGATTAATAATTGGACCTATCACATAGGGTTGTTGTGAGAACTGAATCGATAGCACACAGTGTTTGACACAGAGTAAAGGCTCAACAAGCAGCAGCTATTCTCAATATTTTAGCTCAGGCACCAGGTGTCCTGAGGTGATAGAGTAAAACCTCTATCTGAGAGATCAAGCAGAAACTTGAAGGCTAGCCAGGGTTGAACACAGGAGCTGGGTATTATGCTGAGTCTGTTCATTGGCACCATTACACATGAGGAAATTGAGGTTAGACTTTGCCTACATTTATGTAGCTAGTAAGTGTCAATCCAAAGACCTTCCAGCTAGTTTTGGTTGAGCTAAGGGGGCTAGAAGACCTGCCATGAGTTAGATATTTCAAAAATAAAACCCAGGCATGAAGTGCCTTTCCCAGTGATATTCAGCGTGATCTTTTTTTCTTCACTCTAATAACTCCACTTTAACAATTCCACTGTTTGACAGTTGTTTAAAAGACATAGGAATTTTTGTATATTTTAATTGACTAATGGATATCTCAGTAAAGCAGAACTAGGACGTGGAAATAATTTAGACTTGACTTAGATAAACATTTAATTTTACAGTTGTAGATGATGGTCTAAAAAAAAATCCCCAAACTGAACAAAATAATGAAACCTTAGCGAAAGGGACTGACTCAGAAGACTCATGAAACATACAGCGTGCTTTTTAAAATTGTATTTTAACATTTTGATTTCCACACCACTCCCAGAGGACCTCAGAATTGAGTGAGGGGTTTGGGTTGACTGCTTCCTCTGACAGGCTCTATGTGTGAAAAGGGTCATTTCACTTTCGGCTTTAGTGTCCCTCTCAGGGGAGAAAATCGAAGAATAAACAGAAATACAAAGTGTCTTTTAATTAATTCCACCTCTGTGTTTTCTGGGGCTCGTGTGCTTTCCTAACATTTGTTAGATAAGTTGGTAATTCCTGGCAGCTGTCTACTGTGGGGTGCATCTGTAACTCATCCTAACCAAAAAGCACGCAGCCAGTTTGGGGTCGCGCAGGCTAAGGTGAGGGAGAAACGCGGATACAGCGGGCAATGAACAATATAAACATTTTAAATGCGATACATACACATTCGGACCGAGCCACATCTTCTGTGTGTAGATTCAACTGCACTGACCTACAAAGCCATTCGCGAGTAACAGCCGCCCCGAGCCTGAGGCACTGGCGCCCCTCCTGGGCGAGCTGGCTGCGCTCTCTCCTGGCCGGCGCCCGCTGCATGCGGTACGTGCCTGCCCGGCCCCTGGCCCAGGGTTCCTGTTCCGCGGCTGGGTCCAGCTGGCCCAGGGATCCCCGAACCTTCCCGGGACGCCCAGCTCGCGCTCCGCACGTCCGGCCCAGGGCCGATCACGTTCCCGGGGCGAGGGCCCGTGCCCTAGCTGGGCGCTGGTTGGTTGCGCCGTGGGGCCCGAGGCCCGGCGATTGGACCCAGGGATCGGATCACGTGCTTCGGAGCAGATAAGCGGTCTCTCGGTGCCCGGCCCTCATTCCGTCCCAGCGACCGCCGCGGGGACAGGGCCGGTGCCTGGGGTACAAATTTGTGCAGGCAGCGGGTGCTGGTTCTTAGGGTCCGCCGCGCCTCTCTGCCTAATGAGCTGCACCAGGTAGGTTCGCTGCAACTCTGCGCGCCGGGAACACAAGGGGGCGCGCACTTGTGGGGAAGTTGGGGGGCGTTTCAGTTCTGTCGTCTCTGGAAAGGGACACCCCAGGGGAGGTCAAGTGGACTGACTGCTTAGTTGAATCTGGCAACAGAGAGGCCTTGGAGGTATAGAAACTTGGCTCTATTTCTTAAGCAGAGCCTATTTTAGAAATCAGCAAATTAAAGCAGAAATGATCTTAACGTGAATCAGCTTGAGTTCGGATTTTTTCATGGATGCGGCTGTTCTTTTGGTCCTGCACAAATGTCCCAAAGACTTGGGCAGCTAAAGTGGCGAGAATAGCACTCTGACATTGCTGGTTAGGTGGTTTAGCTTGGAGGAAAAAATTTACAGGACTATGTTTGCAGTCATTCGTCCTTCTTATCACAGTTTGTCATAGCAAAATCTCAAGAGTTTGAGCAATTGATTATTTTTGACTCTCGTCCAGGACTTAAAAGTTCCAGGGAAGTCACCCAATACTAAAACTGTCCTTCTATAAATGCAAAGTCAAAGAAAAAAAAAACCCTCCCATAAAGCTACTTTAAATAGCTTCTCCAGACATAGCAGAAGACTTCTCTAAAAATCCTGCCTATTAACTATTATTAGACTCACAAATATAGCTTTAGCTTTCATTTGTTTGTTCTAAGTTTGCAAGTCTCCCAGAAAAACCCCAGAGCTAATACAGTAAATTTTGTGAGTGTTCTTTATTATTTTTGTGATAATGACCATTTGCATACATGTTTAGAGCTGCTGTGAGGAGAGTTACTAAAGCCAGACTGAGAAATGTCATGTACAGCATACACACACCTCTTACTTGTGAGGCTAAGATAGGGAAAAAAATCCTAATGCCATAAGCTTGGAAATATATAATGAGGACTAAAAGCCAGAAAAAAAGTCTTCTTTATGAACGCTTCTTGGTTTAATATTGTTGAGCACGGTCATGTTTAAAACTTTAAATAGCTTTATTGTATTTCTACTTATAAATACCTATTAGAAAATACCAAAAAAGAACAAAAACGAAAATATATCATCTATAATCCTATCACCCAGAGATAATAATTATTATATTATTAGGAAAGGCATATTTCCTATAGAGTTTTTCAATATTTACAAGTTCATATATATAATATATATCTTAAAACACTCCAACTTTCAGGTAATCAGTTTTTCCACTTAAATGTGGACTTGTCATGGGCATCTCTTTAGGTGAACTATCAATTACACACAGGTTTTAAGTGCATGAATTGTTGACTTGTATTTCAGTGGTTATTTGTGAAAAATGAGGAAGAGCATGATAAAGTGCAAAGATAATTATTCGACTTCTCTAGCCTTCTCACTCTCAAAACTGTTGCATGTTATTTTTGTTTCTTTTCAAGTGAATTACCAGAGAAGTGTCAATCAATTTAGCAGCAAAATAAACCAAAGCATCCAGAGGGAGCAGAGGGTCTGGAACTGTGGCTCCTGAACTTGTCTGGTTATTAGAATCACCTGGGAAGCTTTAAGAACCTATGCATCCCTTGGCCCTAGTCCCAGAAGTTCTGCCTCAGTGGTTCTAAGTCCCAGGAAGAGGATGGAAAGAAGGAAGGAAAGGAAGGAAGGAGGGAAGGAAGGAAGGAATTCCCAGGAAAAGGAAGGAGGGAGGGAAGGAAGGGAGAAAGGGAGGGAGAGATTCCCTGAGGCATGAAGTCCCAAGAAAAGGAAGGAAGGAAAGAGGGAAAGAGGGAAGGAGGAAAGGAGAGAAAGAGGGAGAGAGGGAGGGAGGAGGGAACTTCCCTGGGCATGGTGACCAGACAGGTTTGAGGACCACTGGTTGAGAACAGAGCACAGGATTCTTAAGGCTGCCTTGGAGATCATCAAATCAAACGCTTTTATTTTTCAGATGGGGAAACTGAGACCCCATCCCCCTCTAAGTGTTTTAAGCAATTAACATTTAGTCAGCCTTTAGCCAGCCAAAGGTAAAGGTACACATAGAAAGAAGATCTGATCACTTAATACTGTTCTCTTTTACTGCATATGACAGCACCTGCCTGATACTAGTGCACTGGCTGTCACTCAGCACAAAAATAGTACATATGCATTTGGCACTGGGGAAGAGCACTTCCGATCCAGGTGATAATCCCCCTTCCCTTTGCATTCCAGAATGATCCAGGTTTTAGATCCACGTCCTTTGACAAGTTCAGTCATGCCAGTGGATGTGGCCATGAGGCTTTGCTTGGCTCATTCACCACCCGTGAAGAGTTTCCTGGGCCCTTACAATGACTTTCAACGAAGACATTTTGTGAATAAATTAAAGCCTCTGAAACCATGTCTCAACATAAAACAGGAAGCCAAATCACAGAATGACTGGAAGTGCTCGCACAACCAAGCCAAAAAGCGCGTTGTGTTTGCTGACTCCAAGGGCCTCTCTCTCACCGCGATCCATGTCTTCTCTGACATCCCAGAAGAACCAGCATGGGATCTCCAGTTTGATCTCTTGGACCTTAATGATATCTCCTCTGGGTTAAAACTCCACGAGGAGAAAAACTTGATTTTAGATTTCCCTCAGCCTTCAACTGATTACCTAAGTTTCCGGAACCACTTTCAGAAGAACTTTGTCTGTTTGGAGAACTGCTCTTTGCAAGAGCGAACAGTGACAGGGACTGTAAAGGTCAAAAATGTGAGCTTTGAGAAGAAAGTTCAGGTCCGCATCACTTTTGATTCTTGGAAAAACTACACTGACATGGACTGTGTCTATATGAAAAATGTGTATGGTGGCTCAGATAGTGATACCTTCTCATTTGCCATTGACTTACCCCCTGTCATTCCAACTGAGCAGAAAATTGAGTTCTGCATCTCTTACCGTGCTAATGGGCAAGTCTTTTGGGACAACAACGACGGTCAGAATTATAGAATTGTCCATGTTCAGTGGAAGCCTGATGGGGTGCAGACACAGATGGCACCTCAGGACTGTGCCTTCCACCAGACATCTCCTAAGACAGAGTTAGAGTCAACAATCTTTGGCAGTCCGAGGCTGGCTAGTGGGCTCTTCCCAGAGTGGCAGAGCTGGGGGAGAATGGAGAACTTGGCCTCTTATCGATGAATTAAGCAACAATGTGACTGGTCTTGACTTGTCATATTCGCCCATGCAATCCTAGGTCTGTATTGCTCAATGTTAGGAAGCCTTTGCTACTCCATCAGTAGGTTTAGATCTGAGCTTTTGAGACCTGGCTATGGAAAAGAAAGCCACGTGATAATTTAGTGTTAGGGTCTATACAGATGATGCTACTCATTGGGGTTTGGAGGGTCAAGTAGCAGGTTGAAAACTATTTTTATAAAGGTAATCCTTTTTCAATGCCCTTCCTCCTTCCCTCTCAATCCACTAGCTTTCATGTTGGGCAAGGAAAAGTTGAGGAAAAATGGCTGATGGTGATGGAAAGCTGTGTTAATGGTATGAGGAATGTGTGAAAAGTATACACAAAGGGCTCTGAAGCTCAAGTCAGAGGAGTGGGAGGTCTGATCATTGTTGTTGGAAAAAATGTAAGGTTATTTTGTGTTTTTAAGTTGGTTTTACAGTTCTCTCCTGGGGAAATTATTTGTGGAGGGGAAAAAGATCCATTCTATGTATCCTTGTGGAGAAAAGTCAAATAACCTTTAAGAGTGTGGGTGGTATTGAAGGAAGAAGATGAATTACAGCTCTGAAGATCAAGATCTTAAGTGAAGCCTTTCTGTTCAGATGTTATCTATAAAAAAAATCATAATTTGGGGAAAGTTTAAGCAAATCCAGCTTTGCAGTCCTAATGTTATAAGTGACTTTGTTGTCAAAACATCATGCTTGAGTTCTTGTTATTGAATACTTGGAACAGCAAAATCATGCCATCATCAATGGCTAACAATACATAGGGACTTCATGTCATGTCAAAGATAGCTCTTTGAAAGTGCCTTGACTAAACCAGAAAACTGTCATTACTTAACCCGGATATCTGAATGATCATCTGATAAATCATGAGATTTTGGCCTCATAAAAAGGTCCACTCTGTACACAGGCATTCCTCCTGCAATAATGTTGTATCTTTGAGACTGTTGTCACTATACACAACTCACATCCTTCATATTGAAGGTGAGTCATTTTTCTGCACACTTTTGATGTGATGTTCGACGTGAGGCCCGACACTAGGATTCTCAATGCAAGAATCCAGTACCTTGCACATAGAAGTAGCAACCCATCGCTTGCCTATTTTCATCTCGCTGTTTTCTTTTAAGAAAAATGGATGTGACTTGTTTTGAATGTGTTGTATTATACTTGTTTTTGTGTGTGCAGAAATCCATTCTGTAGGATCTTGAGAAAAGGAGTCCCAGAATGTTGCTTCTATTTTTGTGCACGTCATTGAGAGGTGTTACAAGAATGCAGTTAATTTTAACATGTGTGATATGCCATGGTGGAAAAGTACTATTGGAATAACTCTGCAGTGACAGAATTTGAAGTTTGGCTAGCATCCATACTTTTTCTACTGTAAATATTTCACTCTCCTCTAGCTATCCTCGATGAGCTTCTCACTTTAAGAATAAATGTGTTTGATATAAGACCTGAGTATATTTTCTTTTGCAAAGCCACAGTCAAATAAGAAACTCAACTGACATTCTCATTTTTTTTTTTTTTTGTTTAGGAACAACTAATCAGAGTTAGTAGGGACCAAGACATGGATCTATCTGAGGATATTCACAAGGCCCCAGTCCCATTAGTGACCATCCTTCCTACCACCTGACCACTGGGTTGGGGAGCAGGGGCAATGACTTGAGCTGCTGCTACTGCTTCTCCCCCAACTCTGACTGTCTGCATCTGTGGTTTCTGCCCACACACACACACAATCTCTGCTGGGTCAGGGTTATGTTGGAGGCCATGTCTCAGCTTTAATGGACAAGGAGTTGGTGTGAAAAAGGTTGGAGTGGCATCTACATCTTGAGCAAGCACCTTCCTGAAGGGGCAAAACTTCCAGCTGCACAGAGGGGCATAGGGAAGGGGCAGTGGCCACCAGTTCTGGATGGAAGGGAGCAGCCCAGCTCCTTGGAGTGAGAGGCAGCAGGTCTGTGATATAAGTTGTTGCTCTCGTTCTGCCTAAAATCTGCACAGTGTATCTAAAGAAAGATCTGCATGACGTTGACCAAGCTACTAAAAAGGCCCAATTTTGAAGAATAAAGTTTTATCATATCACAGAATCCTCTATGTCAGAGCTGTAAGCCACAGGCCTGCAGGCTGTATCTGGGCACAGATGTATTTTATTTGACACAGGATTTTTAAAGAATTTATTGCCATGATATTACAATCAGTGAACTACATTAAAAAATCTGGGTTTACTTTTTTTCCCGAAAAAATTATAAGGTCTTCCCACATGGCAACCAATACATGAAGTCAAATAGCAGCTGTGCCCTTTAGATGGGGCATGCATCCTAGATGTGTCATTGGCCACAGTCTTGTTTTGGCCACAGTCTCCACCCATGGTTTCACTCTCCACTATCTGCCAACCTCTGTAAGTGCTGGAATTTGTAGCCCTTATTTTGTTTCCTCTCTATTTATGCTGATGGTTTGGTGGAAGAGAGTGCCCTGTTCCCAAGAGATGGAGAAAAATCAAACTTGGGTCTATCAGGGACCTCGAAGACCATGGGGCTCAAGTGCCTAACTTTATAAAAGAAGCAACTAAGATCCAGATAGGTGAAGTGACTTCTTCAAGGTAGCGTGGCCAGGTTGAGCCAGCTGAACATTGACTGGTCACTTAATGTCCCTCCCTCTGCTTTACATGGCCTTCTTGAAATCTCCCATGGAGGTGCCCCTTCTCCCACAACCCCCTTCTTACAGGGGAGCTATTTCCCAGCAGGCATGGCCAGCTTGTGCTGGTCACCTGTGCCAGCCTGACCCAATTTTGGGGTGACAGTGGGCAGCTGAGGAGGGAGGAGCTGGTCAAAGAGCAGGGTGTTCCTGGAGCTTTACTATCAAATAGAATTAACATCCTGATATCTCACCTAATAGTAAAAGCAACTTTACTTTTAAAAATTTAACATGAGAGAATCACTTGAATTTGGAGTGCATGATACTCTGTTCCAAAAAAATATAAAGTTTAATTTAGTTATACAAGGAAGGACTATTTTTTTCCCTCTAAATTGATGGCTCTCCTTTTAGTTCATCCCCAAGCTGAAATCTGTAGTGTGGGAGTGAACTGTGCATTTTTATCAATGTGAATCCAAAAGTTCTGCACAAGTTTGGCCCTTCACGCTGCAAAGGGAGAACCTCCTCCTCAGCTTTCATCACTAGGTTCCTCATAGAGTTTTCCAGCAGCTACTTGGAGCTGTGATCAGAACAAACCCTCTCATTAGTGGGCAAGGATCCCAACCTCAGAGCAGCCCATGTGCAGTGTTGCTGACTCCTGGCCTTGATCTTTCCCTCTTTCCGACAATGAGTGGACACCCATTCCTGGATTTGGATGGTCCCTCTAAGCCAGCAGTTCTTAACTTTGGCTGCATATCAGATTTAACTGGTAAGCTTTACAAAATACTGATGCCTCCCTTGGAACCTCCCAAGATTTTGATTTAATTGGTCCAAGTCGTGGCCTGTGCATTGGACAGTTCTGAAAGTTTTCCAGATGTTTCCAATATGCATCAAGCTTGAGGACCTCTGATTTAAGCTGTGTGAGTTGTTTTCAACTGTCCCTATTCAGAGAGCAGAGTCAGATAATGACTCAAAGGATTCCTCCAGAAATAGTAGAGCCTGGCCTACTGCCCCTTCTCTAACACAGCAGCCCTGCCTATGCCATCTCCTGCTAAACAGCCTAGACATGGACTTCTTTTTTTACCAATTGACATTTTTTTTCTCTTTTCTGATCTTTTGTATATAGGAGTAGGTTAATGAGGAGGCCTTTGGGCACAAGTAACATGATCCCTTGACACACATAGCTTAAACTATAAAGGAAATAGGTTATCCTACAATACAAGACCCAAGGTAGAGTGTTTTCAAAGTTGGTTAAGTCAGTGGCTTAAACTCAGGTGATTCTGGTTGAAGATTGGTATTAGTGTTCGAGATTCTTTTCTCAAATAAGGACTTAGTACTAATATTAGTATTCTATGTTACTGCTTGAGAGAGTACAGTATCTGAAATAGCACTGTAGTAAGAGTCACTCGTTTATCCAACAAATATTTATAGAGCACTAGCTGTGTGTTTGGCAGTGGATATATAGCGATGAACAAGACAAGACAAATAAGATTTCTGCCGTCATGGAGCATGAGTGCTAGAGACATTTTCACTTCTCTATCCTATCACTTCATAGTAACACCCCAGCTGGGTAATTTTGGGTAAGTTGCACTATCACTTAAGTCTCAATTTAATTCTCTATGAAACGGGTTGATTATTTACAAGCTTGTTGTGAGGCTAATAACAGTGGTGTATTAGTCTGTTCTCATGCTCCTAATAAACACATACCCAAGACTGGATAATTTATAAAGGAAAGTGGTTTAATGAACTCACAGTTCCACATGGCTGGGGAAGCCTCACAATCATGGCAGAAGGCAAAGAAAGAGCAAAGGGATGTCTTACATGGTGGCAAGCAAGAGGGCTTGGGTAGGTAAGCTCCCATTTATAAAACTGTCGGATCTCCTGAGATTTGTTCACTACCACGAAAACAGTATGGGGGAAATTGCCCTCATGACTCAGTTATCTCCACCTGGCCCCACCCTTGACACATGAGGATTATTACAATTCAAGGTGAGATTTGGGTAGGGACACATATCAAGTGACTAATAATTATATAAGCCAGCACCGTTCTAAGTTATAGACTTGTTTAACTCTCACAACAGTTCTATGAGGTGGTTTCTCTTCTTAAGCTCATTTTACAGAAGAGGAAACTGAGGCACAGACAAGATTTGTGACTTGTCTAAGGTCAAAGTGTTGGAGCTAAGGCTTGAGCTCAGACTTAATGCAGTCACAACATTTACACCATGATACTTCTCAAAACCCTTCTTAGTGTACCTTTTAAGTAGAGTATTTTGTCTATTTGTATTTAACCCAATTCTTGATATAGTTGAGTTGATGTATATCATTTTATTATTTGTTTTCTATTTGACCCATTTGTTTATGTTCTTTTTCATTTATTTCTTGTCTTCTTTTGGATTTTTTTGTTATTCTATTTTTTCCAGTTTATTAACTTGTTAGTTACAGATTCTTTTCCTTTTCTTTTAGAGATTACACTACTGATTACACACATCATTTATTCTTACAGTAGAGTAAAAATGATCATTTTGACACCTTCTTTGATAAAGCTAGGACCTTAAGTACTTTACCATCTTCCTATTATTTGCATTTTATTATATATTTAGTACTAAATATACTTTAAACCCCATAAGATAGGATCATGTTGTTTTGTTCAGTCACTATTATTATTTTTTTATCTGTGTTTTACTCATTCTGTTATTCTTTCTATATTTCTATGTTTCCATCTTGGATTGTTTTTCCTTTGGCCTGAAAAGAAATCCCTTTAGTATTTCTTTAAATGTATGTTTGTTGGTGAGGAAGTCTCCCAGTTTTTGTTTAATTGAAAAAATCTTTAGCTTTCATTTTTGAAACATAGTTTCAGTAAATATATACTTCTAGGTAGGGATTTAGGTAGAAGTTAGAAAATTCTCTGCTATTAGCTCTTCAAATATTTCTTCTGTCTCATGTTCTTTCTCTTTTCTTTTTGGGATTCTGATTAGACTTGTGTTACATGTTCCTCTTTTCTCTATTTCCCACTCTTTTTTCTGTGTGGGCTTCAGTTCACATATTTGCTATTGACTTGTTTTCCAGTTCACATAGCCTTTTTTCTGCTAATGTCTAATTCTGCTTTTAAGTACATGTCTGCATTTTTAAAATTTCAGCTATATTTTTGAGTTAAAAATTTTTTATAGTTATTTTTGATAGTTTCTAATTTTCTGTGAACACCTTCATCTTTCATCCATTCCCCCCTTTCCTCTATTTTTCTTGGAAATATTAACGATGGTTAATCGCAAAGTACTTGTCTACTAATTCCAAAATCTGAATCTCCCGTTGGTCTGATTCTGTTATATACTTTTATTTTTCATGTGGTCTTACCTCTTGGTATTCTGGTCATATTTGATTAAATGACAAGTATTATATATAACAAAAATAGATATTAAAAATTTTAGGGCTGAACATTATGGTGCATACCTGTAAACCAAGCACTTTGGGAGGCCAAACTGGGTGGATCACTTGAGCTCAGGAGTTTGAGACCACCCTGGGCAACATAGCAAAACCCAGTCTCTACAAAAAAATCCAAATCAATCAAACAAAACACAACAATTAGCCAGGTGTAGTGTGGTGGGTCTGTGGTCCCAGCGACTGGGGAGGCTGAGGTGGGAGGATCCCTTGAGCCTGAGAGGTTGAAACTGCAGTGAGCTGTGATCATGCCACTGCACTCCAGCCTAGGTGACAGAGTGAGAACCTGTTAAAAAATTTTTTTTTCAAGAAAATAGATGAAATGATAGAGAATTTCACCAGATGTATAATATTCCTTCAGAGAGTATTCACTGTTTCTTCTGCCAGACAGATTCAGGGCTGCTTGCCTGAGTTCAGTGAGGGATTGAGCTGAGTCAAGGCAAAGTTGCAGTCTTGGTAAAGCTATATTTATATTTGGTTCACCTTTGCTCCTAATCTACAGCCTTCTAAAGCTGAGAGTTTGATGTTTGCACCAGTGTTCCTCCTCCTGGAAGGTTTTGAACTCTAATCTTTGTTTCTCAGCATGCTGAATCTGCCAGAATTCCCCTCGGATTTTCAGTCTTTTTGGTGAGCCTCTTAGCCTCCTTCCCTCTATCTCCTTCCCTTCAGAGTTTGGCAAATATCTTGAGTGAAAAATGAGCTGAGTGTTAGATTCAGTTTTCCGCATACACTCTCCTCACCAGGATATTGACTTCTGAACTTTTACATTTTCTTCTTTCTAGCTCTATGAGGCCATCGATGGCTCTATCAATGCTATTGGCCCTCTTCCCAGGAAACACCCAGCTTCTCAGCTTTTTGCCTTCCCAGAATCAGCAAATACATCCAGGTAAAACAAACAAATAAACAAACAAACAAACAAACAAACAAACAAACTCAACCTAACTATAAAGTCCTACTTGTTTAAGTAGCTCTTTAATGCCTTTAAATGATTTTTTGGCATTTTTTCCTGCATTTTTAGTTGACCTGTATGTTAGTATTGATCTGCCTCAAAGCTCCTCTCATGTTCAGAAGTGTAAGTCCATCAGATCTTTGATTCTCTCTGTGTAGTTTCTGCTCATTTCAAGTCCTGGTTGTCTCAGAAACTCTCCAATGTTTTCAAAAAAGTTTTGGGATTTTTTTTTAAATGGCTTCTAATTATTCTCATCAAGAGCATTCATTTATTGCAAGTTACTTTGTCATAACCTTACATGTTGTATCTTAAGTGAAATAACTTACATAAAGCATTTAGTCCAATGCCTCATCCTATTACAAGAAGAAGGGAATAAATACACTTTATTATTTTAAAAATTGAAGAGTATAACCAGGTTTGTAGCCTGGCTGGAAAACTATTTCACCTCTGCTCTTTGGGAGTACTCTAGGGATTATTGTAGTACCTAAAGAAGTGTTTGATAGCATCCTCAAAGTTGTACCCTATACAACATAACCAAGATGACTTTGGCCTTGAAAGTTTAAAAGTCTAGATTGCCTTCTCCAAAATCCTCCCAGTATGAAACATCTAAAAATATTAGATAACATGCTTTCTAATTATATTTTTAGAATTATCAAGCTGAGCTGGGAAGAGTAACGATGGCCTTAAAGGCCTTCTCTGCCCTCCTAAATGAAAAGCAAAAGCAGGTCTTTAGAGAGGTAAATGTGTGTTGAATTGGCACCTGTCCTGAAGCTATTTGTTAATCCCTAGGTTACCAACATTTGTTTTTAACAGCTATGACTGCTAAGGGGACAGAAGACAAAGGATTAGGGCCCAATATGGTGTGTGGGTAAGTTGGGAGTGTCACAGTGAATATCTGGTATAGCTAAGACCTAGACAGGATACATTCTTAGTAAGAAAATAACATAACTTTTATGGAAAAATTCAGTTAGGAAAGATGCCTGTCTCAACATTAGCTTTAGATATTAGGTGAGTGCAAAAGTAATTGCGGTTTTTGCATTGTTGGGATTTACCTTTTGATATTGGAATACATTCTTAAATAAATGTGGTTGTGTTATACATCATTTTAATGGGCATTTCTCTATTTATTTATTTTGCTTATGACTTGCTACTTGCTATTTATTTTATGTTTATTTTAGACTATGAAAATGATGTTAGACAAAAAGCAAATTTGAGTGATTTTCTTATTTGAGTTCAAAATGGGTTGTAAAGCAGTGGACACAACTTGCAACTTCAACAATGCATTTGGCTCAGAAACTGCTAATGAATGTACAGGGCAGTGATGGTTCAAGTACTTTTGCAAAGGAGATAAGAGCCTTAAAGATGAGGAGCATTGTGGCTGGCCATCAGAAGTTGGCAGTGACCAACTGAGAGCAATCATTCAGGCTGATCCTCCTCCAACTGCATGAGAAGTTATTTAAGAACTCAACGTCGACCACTCTACGGTCATTTGGCATTGGAAGCAAATTGGAAAGGTGAAAAGGCTTGGTAAGTGGGTGCCTCATGAGCTGAGTGAAAATTTTAAAAATAGTCATTTTGAAGTGTTGTCTTATCTTACACAATGACAATGAACCATTTCTTGATTGGATTATGACATGTCTCAAAAAGTGGATTTTATACAACAACCAGCAATGATCGGCTCAGTGGTTGGACTGAGAAGCTCCAAAGTGCTTCCAAAGCCAAACTTGCACCATAAAAAGGTCATGGTCACTGTTTGGTGGTCTGCTGCCAGTGTGATCCACTACAGCTTTCTGAATCCTGGTGGAACCATTACATCTGCTGATCCATGAGATGCACCGAACATTGCAATGACTGCAGCCAGCACTGGTCAGCGGAAAGGGCCCAATTCTTCTCCATGACAATGCCCTACCACATGTTGCACAACCAATGCTTCAAAAGTCGAATGAATTGGGCTATGATGTTTTGCCTCATTGAACATATTCACCCAACCTTTCACCAACTGACTATTTTCACCTCTTCAAGCATCTCGACAACTTTTTGCAGGGAAAATGCTTCCACAATCAGCAGGATGCAGAAGATGCTTTCCAAGAGTTTGTTGAATCCCAAAGTATTGATTTTTATGCTACAGGAATAAACAAACATTTCTCATTGGCAAAAATGTGTTGACTGTAATGGTTCCTATTTTGATTAATAAAGATATGTTTGAGTCTAGTTATAATGATTTAAAATTCAAGGTTTGAACTGCAATTACTTTTGCACCAACCTAATACAGTAGATGGAAAAAAAGCCCCAATCAACTCTTCCTAACATTCATAAACACCATCTGGTTCTCTTATGGATTTACAATCTGAATTCATATTCCTTGTGCTCTGAAAAACCTCAAGCCAAGAATTTATTAAAAAATGGTTATTGGTGGCCAGGTGCTCTGGCTTACACCTGTAATCCCAGCACTTTGGGAAGCTGAGGCGGGCAGATCACTTGATCAATATGGTGAAACTCCATCTCTGTTAAGAATTACAAAAATTAGCCAGGCATGGTACACGTCTGTAATCCCAGCTTCTCAGGAGGCAGTAGAATAGCTTGAACCTGGGAGATGGAGATTGCAGTGAGCTGAGATTGTGCCACTGCACTCCAGTCTGGGACACAGATTGAGACTCTGTCCCACTAAATAAATAAATAAATAAACAAACAAATAAATAAATAAATAAAATGGTCCTTGGTTGCAGTACCCAGGTGCTCAGTGAAAGCAAGCACACATGCTCTCTGTAAGTGTGCCTTCAGCCTAAGCCTCAAGGAATTTTCATGAAATATGAGCTCACACAGAAAGCAGTAAAAAAGACAAATCTTTGAGAAAATGAATGAAGATAAAAGTGAAAACACTAAAATGGGAATTTTTTAAAAAGTCATAATTATAGGTAATGCAGAAATGAAAAAATTAATAATAGGGTATTGTGATTAACTTTAATATATCTGAAAATTTAGATAAAATGGAAACGTTTCTCAAGAAGTATACTGTATCAAAATGATCTCAGTAAGAAATAGAAAACTTGATTACTCCTATAAATATATAAGATTAGTAGTTTAAGATTTGTAGTTTAAAATACACCCACAAATAAAATAACTGGTCCAGATGTTTTTATAGATGTGTTATATCAAACATTAAAAGGCCAAATATCTTTGATCTTACACAAAATATTTCAGAGTATATAAAAAAGGGGGGAACATTCCTCAACTTATTTATGAGTTAGCATAACCTTGACGCTGACATCCTACAAGAATAGTAAAGGAAAGTTAAACAATGAGCCAATCTCACAAATACATAGATATGAAAACATTATACACAATAAATTATTAAAATAAATCCAATAATATATTTGAAAATGTATTATGATCAAGTTGGGCTTATTCTAAGAATGCTCTGTATCGAAAAAGGATACAGTCATAACAATGGGCAGTGGGTGTTCCTGGCTATTTGTCAGTACAGCTTCTCACAGCCAGTCTGTCTCACTCATGCTCTGTCAATGGATTAACAGCTCAGGACAACTATGGGTCCCATGAGTCAGAGGGGCTGGTGAGTCACATGCTTATACCAACTCCTCCGGCAGATACTTTATCCCAGCCATTTATAATGCTGACCAGATTGAAAGTAACTAAAACCAGCTGTAACCAGAGACATGCACAGACTCAAGTGTCCAGTTATGTACTCTGTTGGATGATACGACCTTCAAAATTGATCTTTGGGTAAAGCCCAGTCTATAAACTGCTTGTTCATATGTCTGCTCTGGATTTATGATATACTCTCTTCCTTGTGGTAGCTGACACTCTCTGGCTCTGACCATTTAGATAATGTGAAATCAGACTTACCATTTAGCCAGGATCTTGACCTCATTGCTACTAAAGTCCTGACTAACAACTTTAAAAAATGGAAACAACACCCCAAATCAACTGCCTTTGTGGCAACTAACTGCACAGTTAGAGCTGCTGTGATGGAGATAGAGGTATCTGGAGGACTTTGGCTCCTGGGAGTTATGACAATCTTTGGTCCAGAGGGAATCAATATCTTACAACCCTGTGTTATATATGGTATTAAAATGTCAAAGGCGAATTTTCTAGGTCTATTCTGTAATCTGATCCTGGGGCAATATGATCCCTTTGCTCTTCGGCTGACTTCTGCCTTCTCGTCTATGTCAAAGCCTAAGTGTCACTTTCTCAGAGTGGTCTTTTCTGACTACCCATCTCAAATAGATATTCCCAATCATTCTCCCTCATGCATTATTATTTTTTAAATTTTTATTTATGAATTTAATATAAATGCCATAAAATATATGCAAAGTCCATGAAACTTATGAACAAAACATTAACACTACTCAAGTATCACATGGTTTAATTTTACCAACATCCCCTGGGTTCCATGGGAGAGATTTTGTACATAATATATTTTCAGTTCAACACACACATGCACACACACACACACACACACACACACACACACCTGACTGAGCTTCTACTATGTGCTAGGCACTGAATCTACGGGAGTGAATAAAATATATTCCTGTCCTCTCTTTTCTCAAACCTCACATAATATGGTCCTTGTTAGCCTTTTTAATATGGATTGGAAATCTATGTGTAATTCTGTTTTTTTTTTTTTTTTGAGGTAGAGTCTTGCTCTGTTGCCCAGGTTGGAGTATAGTGTGGCATGATCACAGCTCACTGCAGCCTCAGCCTCTGGGGCTCAAGTGATCCTCCTGCCTCAGCCTCCCAGATAGCTGGAACTATAGGCATGTGTCACCATGTCTGGCTAATATTTAAATGTTTGTAGAGATGGGATCTGACTACCTCATTCATTATTTCATCAGTGTTGGTTGTTTGGTGCCTGGATCCCTCAAGGAACTTATGTTTACTGAGCATTTATTAATGTGCTAGGCGCTATGCTAAGAGTTTTATTTACATTTTCTTATTTCGTCCTATGAGATACGTACTGTTATCATCACCATTTTACAAATAAGGAAGCTGAGGCACAGAAAGGCCAAGTAACCTGCCCAATATCACACATTGAATAAGGGGCAGAGCTGGGATTTGAGACCCCGCAGTGCGATCCCAGAGCATGACATTTCCTCTCATAGCACCCTGTTCTTTTCCTTCCTTACACGTCTCACAATTAGAATTGTATGTAACAAGGTGTGAGTGAGATTTTTTCTGTTGTGTTGGAATAGCTACCAATGCCCAAAGGTGACCCAAAAACTGCTAAGCACGCTGGATTTCTAATGAGCTCTTAACCACCCTTCAACAAGGTAATGGCAGAGCTGGCCCTAATACCACAAACCCTGTCCCTGTCCTGGGTCTTTAAGGAGAAGTCTGGGCTGGAATAAGGGGCTCAGAGTCCTTAGCCGGGGGGAGGTACAGAGTTCCTTGTGAGCATATTCCCAGGGGCAGGGGAAAGAACAGGGGTTTTCACTTCTCCAAGCCGAGAGAGTTGGGGGTGCTAAGAGGAATCACTAGTGTCATGTTTACTGGCTAGACATTTGCCTGGGCCGCAGTCCTGCTGTCAGCCCTGTCCTGGGAGAAGAGAAACATTGGAGAGAGAGGGAGGGGCTGAAATACGGAGTGGCCATGGCGCAGGCTCCTTCCCACAGCTTGGCACAGCAGGATGGCTGAATTTCCCATGGGACAAAAGAATGCTGAGGAAGGTACTGGGCCTGGGCTGACTTGCTGCACCCCCCCATCGCTGCCCCTCGAAGATAGCCACCCTCTGGATGAGGGTCTCCAGCAACAAGGGTCTGTGAGGTGGGCTACAAGTGGTAAGGGCTGGGGCCCAGGAAGGAAGAGCTCAAACGCCCCTTCCCCTTCCCACCCCCACCATGAAGGGAACCACATCCTCCTGATGAGGCAGGTAGAAAGGAGAGAACAGAGACAGAGCAGACCCTGCCTGGATCTACACCAAGCCCCAGTGGCAGCAAGTCTTGGCTACTCTGGGAGGGCAGAGAGCTTGGGATCAGATCTGAGATGGGAGTTTAAACTGGTCTGGACTAAATTGAATAGCTGAAAGTGACAGGAAGTAATGGAAACTTTTTTTTTTTTTTAAAGGGGAGGAGATGATTTGACATAGCACAGTCAAGGGCAGTGAAAAAAATGAAAACACATCGTGTTTATTCTCTGTGGATTTGAAGCTTCTTGGTGAATTGGCCCATACATTTAATTGTGTGCGCATTTATGAACTCTCTTCTAATCAGACTTTAAGCTCTATGAGAGCAGGACATATGTGTCTTATTTCCTGCTCTACCCACTTTCCCTGGTATAGAGTCTGGCAAAATAAATGTTGAAGTGAAAACCAAAAGACGCCACTATAGGCATGGGGAAGTTTAATTGGTCATGAATCCTGGCATTCCAGTTGTCTGACTAAACCTCTCAATAGATGCTCTGGAATCTTAGATGATAAAGGACTCTTAGGATGAGGATCCCAGGGCAGGGGCGAAGAACACGTGCACTATATTCAGACCTGGGTTCAAGACACTGCACCCCACACTCTACACTTCTGTCAAGTAACATGACATTAGAGCTTCACTTTCCTCCTCTAAAATGCCTTGATCATATCCACCCTTCAGGAATTTTGCAGAATTTAAGTGATAGTATGCATGTAAAGACCTCTGGAGAATAGGAAACCTTGTACACTGTTGAATGTAAATTATACATAATACAGCCATTTTGGAAAATGATATGACCATTCCTCAAAAAACAAAAAATAGAACTACTGTACAATCCAGCAATTCCACTTCCGGGTGTACATCCAAATGAATCGAAATCAATATCTTGAAGAGATATCTGCATGCCCATGTTCATTGCAGCATTATTCACAATACCCAAGATGTGGAAATAACCTAAGTGCCCATAGATGAATGGATAAAAAATATAGTGTATATACACAACAGATTATTATTCAGCCTTAACATAGAAGGAAATTCCGACATTTGTGACGACAACATGCATTAACCTGGAGGACATCGTGCTAAGTGAAATAAGCCAGCCACAGAAAGACAGATCCTGCATGATCTCACTTAGAATGTGAAATCTAAAAAAGTCTAACTCATAGAAGTGGAGAGTAGAATGGTGGTTATAAGAGGTTTAATGGAGGGGCAGGCAGATAGGGAATGGGGAAATATTGGTCAAAGTGTACAAAGTTTCATTTTCAGACAGGAGGAGTAAGTTCTGGGGATCTATTGCACAGTATGGTGGCTATAGTTAATAATAATGTATTGCATATTTCAAAATTGCTAAAAGATATATTTTAAATGTTCTCATCACAAAGAAATGGTAAGTTTATAAATTGATGAGCATGTTAAATTAGCTCGATTTGATCATTCCACAATGTATACAGGCATCAAAATATCACATTGTACTCCATAAATATGTACAATTGTTATTTGATAACTTTGAAAATAGGTAATGTGGTGCAAACCCTAAGAGATTTTTGGAGTAGTCAACCTGAAATTTAAAGATTTAAGGCTAAGAACTTTGAGAGTGGGTATGGGGTGCCCGATTCTATATATGCGACTGATGAGGAGAAGCTTACAGGACTTTTCAAGTGTGTGATGTAGGAGTCAGGTGGAGATTATATATGGGAAAAGGCTTTGCAAACCATGAAGTGAGGAAAAGTGTTCACATACTTATAGCCAGAACACTGTAAGAATTTAATAATGGGCCTATTGCAGGCTCAGGGTCCAATTGTTTATTTATAGAAATGTCTTGGGGAGTTAGAGATGGAGAGGGAAAGCAAAGAATGTGTTTGTAGTATGCAAGTGTGTGTGTGTGTGTGTGTGTGTGTGTGTGTGTGTGTGTGAGACAGAGACAGAGAGAGAGAGAGAGAGAGAGAAATGTGTGGATTTAGCTTTTTCTGGGTTTCAATTTAACACACATACCCTACCTTCTCCCTCCTCCCTTCGCCACTCCTTTATCTCCCGGCTGTCTTAATGTCACCTCCTCCAGCCAGTTCTTTCTGGACACCTTGTCTGTCTTTGAGCTATCACGTAATCCTTCTGGATATTGCCTCAGCCAGGGAGAGCCCAGTCCTGGCAGAGGCCGAACTACAAATCATTCACTGTGAAAGCTGGGCTTGTTCTCTTCAAAGGGTGAAGAGGGCTAATGAGAAGGGACCGCAGCGTCCCCTGCCCCACCTCCACTCTCTCACAAGTTCTTTTTGGAAACTACCCTTCCCCTTCCCGGGATGACCTCCATCCTTAATGAAATGGGAGAAACAGAATGTCAAGACTTGCTTCCTTTCCAAATAAAAGAGGAACACACTGAAGTGCATTTTAAATGCTGTCTGGCAAGAGTGGTGGGTTGGGAGAGGGGAGGAGGCTGACTTGCCTTTCTTCACCAGATATCTGGGAACTTGTCTCACACACTTTCTCCAGGAGATTTGAAGGGCAATGTGTCATTCTGGGAGAGGTCTGCAGTTTCTCCAGATACAAACTTTGCTGTTCTTAGGGTCTTCATGTACAAGGGCAGTTGTGTTCATTGAACATGTTAGGATTTAGAGGGATAGATATTGAGTGGGAGATGCCAAAGAAGTTTTGGGTCGGAATCCTGCTCTATTCCAAGTCCAGGGCCTATGCCCAAGACCGTGGAAAATGAAAGGAGTACTTAAAACGTTAGGAGCTATAAGGAGTTAAATGAAAAAGGCAACCTTTAAAGGATAGATAGGGTGTCTGGGAGCAGCTTCTTGAGTGGCGATATGAAAGATGGGTGGAGTTTGGACAGACACAGAGGAAAAGATGGTGTTTCCAGAAGCCACAGAGCATGAAAAAAGGCAAGAGGTGGCAATGATTATGGTGTGGTGGGAAAGCAGAGAGAAATGTGGTTGGCCATAGTCTGAGGCTGTGATGAGGTTGAATATAGCCACATGATGGAGGTTGAGGAAAGTAGCCTCTTTTTATTTAGATAAAAGGGAGACAGACTGAAGTCTGTTTTTACCTGGAAGCAATGCAATGTGAGCAGAGGGTTAAAAAATGGCCAGATGGCTCAGGGAGAGAGAGAGGTCACTTGGGGGAGTCATTGTAGTAGCTCAAGTGAGAAGTGATAAAAACCTAGGCTGAAGGTGGCCAGTGAACCAGATCAGATTAAGAGGAGCAAGGCAGCCCAGCCCCTCTGAGTGAGCTGCTTTTGTGGCCTTCAAGAACAGAGTGAGAAGAGGTTCTTGGCTGGGCTAGCTTGGCCATAGTTATCCAGGGACTGGAAAGTGGCTTACTGCTTATGTGAATGACTGATATGACAGTACTTGATGCAACAGGTTCTTGGTGTTTCCTCATCAACTGGAGAGTATAGCATCTGTGGCTGTTTGTTTCTAATTGTTTTGTTTTGTAGTTGGCAGTGATGGCCAAGAATTGGAGGTCAGTGAGCATGCTTTTTATTTGGGTCAGTGAGTGGGTTTTAATTTTTTTATGGGAGACTGTATTCTCAGAATTTCAATTGCTAACTTTTTTTTTTTTAAATCAGACAGGAGTCATGTATTTGCTGACCTTTTGGAAAGAGCCTGTAGCAGAAACAGTGATGATTTCTGAGCAGTCAAAATGGTGATGAAGAATTTGCCTTGACATTTATTATTGTTATCTTGTTGTGCTTATCTCACATTGCATTCTTGTATCAAGACATCTCAGGTACACCAAAAATATATACACCTAATGTGTGCCCACAAAAACTAAATTATTAAATTTAAAACAATTTAATTTATTAATTTATAAATTAATTTATTAAGTTAAATATTTTTAAAAGAGAGGCAACTTCCTTAAGGACTTCCTAATATTACTATTCTGCATATAATTATAATCAAATTACCTTCTTGTTTTCTAGACCACAGAACAGTGGAGGATTAGAAGAGACTATGTGTGACACGAGTCTGTGTGTGTGTGTGTGTGTGTGTGTGTGTGTGTGTGTGTGTGTTTGATATGGTGATGATAGGTACAGAGGCAACAGTGAAATGGAATAGCTAATGATCAGGTAGACAGGGGCAAGATGAGGCAACTTTAAAAACCTCAAGAAGCATAGCATCCTGGGACTACTGAGTGTCCCCACATCTGAATAATCCATGAGGATATTTCTGCATGGTATAATCACTGAGTTTCACAGTGATAACTTTAAATTATTAAGAAAAGTTTAAGTTATATTATTACCGAAACACCAGCAGTTTGGGCCAGGTCCTGCTTCTTACCACACAGAAAGCAAACCACTGAGACAACAAGTATTGCCCAGGAAGAATGCTTTAATCGGTACTCCATTGGGGAGTTGGGAGCTCTGTCTCAAATCCATCTCCCTGACCAACTAAAACTAGGGGTTTATGTAACAGGGAAGAGATGTAACAATGTGTAAGAAAACAAGAACTAGGGAGAGGCGAGGAGGCATCTAGTTCCATGCTCTGGTGCGTTTTAGTTCTTTGATGCTTTTTTTGAAAGGCTCTGAAGGAGGAAGGACCTCAGATAAAACAAATAAAGTTTCGGGCTTTAACAGTAGAAGGGCCAATTTCTATGTTTATCAAGAAGAATAGTCTATGGGAGTATTGGGTCAGTTTCAATATTCCAGACGTTCTGTTTAAGAATACTGGGAAGGACATAATACTTTTCAGGAAGATTTCATCTTTATGAGGGTTAAGAAACTCAAATACTTTCAAGAGCCAGTAGGCAAAGTACATTAGTGAAGTGACCTAGCTGTAAAACAGAAGGGGTGGCTTGTCCAAAGTCTTGGAAATTCAATTTAAAATAGTGCCAATTGAAACACATATACCAGCTGGGTTCAGCCATCAGGGTGCTACTGTGAGATTCTTGGTCTAAGTGCTCAAATTTAAGTTTTAGTGCTGGAAGGCTTTTGGAAGGTCCTGAATGAGGAAGAATTTGCTTCCTAGATGCAAATAGCCTGGGCCTTAATCACAAATATTTGGCAGGGCTTTGTCTAGCAGAGAAAACATTGACCTTTCTGTTATCTTTAATGTACTAGGCCAGGAAGCAGAAGGATGAGCTGAGGCATAAATGAGTCATTTCTCTTTAGGAGTCTCAGACTTAGCAAGGAGATTAACAATCTACGTTGAAGAAATTCTTCATCCAATTTCTGAAAATTTTTACCTTCTTGAGAACAAACTAGCCCTTTTGAGACTCAAATGTCTCAAAGGGCAACCGGAAATACAACCATTCCTTTGTCTACAGAAATCCTTCCTTCTGAAATCAGTTATTTCTGACTTCATGTCAACTCTGACTGCACTGGGCTACTAGATATTGATGCTTTAAATTATATTTGCTTTGGCCAATCCGGAATTGCAGGAGAATTGAACATTTCTTAGCAAATCCTTTGCCATATTTGGAGAATGAAAGAAGCCTCTTCCAGTAGACCCCATAGCTACATTTATGATTTGTTTTCACTGTCACCAGTCCCAAAGCTGGGCTTCTTACCGGTTTTTCAGTAAGTTTATTTTCACAAGATCAGTATGTGTGTGATGGGATCTGATAAGACTACTACAGGAAAGAACAACATTCTGAAGTCTGACTTGCTTTTAGAAACCCTTGGCCCTAAGTCAAGGTTGGAGACTGATTTATATTTGGAGCTAAAAAAGATCAACTGAGACTCAGCAAACAAGCAAATGAACACGGAACTGGACCCTCAGGAGAAGAATTGCAGCTTTGATAGGTAACAACCTGATGTGGAAAAAGAGATGGCTTCATTTAAACAGTCAAGTAGCCAAGTGGCCTGAAATGAAGGCTTTGCAATAGGTTCCCAAGCTGACCACATGAGGCAGGGCTCTGAATTGCAATGGATTCTTTCATTTACCACTAAATTAATTCCTTATCAAAACGGTGGTTGCCTCTGAAAGAAGGTTTTCATACTGAACAGAGAATTTACTTGCAAAATTTGTCAAATCTATTATATAATTCTGGAGAATCCTCGCAGTGCCTTAAACTTAGAAGGATTCAACTTAACTTTATTTCTTTTTGATCTCAAGTTTTGGAGAAGCCACAGTACTGTTGGAATGTGTTCCATGCTTTTAATTTAAATATATGATTTAGCTCCATCTTCTGATTTATGCTTTGGGGGTAACAGTACAGCCTTTTACAAGTAACAGCTATTAGGATTACAAACAGCTATTTGTCTGTGCTCATTGTGAGTTCACATTAGGAATGAGTCAAAAGGATAAACCCAAGGTATGCCGGTTTGGCAGCATTCTTGTTTGTCATTTATTAGTCAAGGGGAGGCTGGTTTCCTGCTGTGGATTACAGCCCATTCTCCAACTTCTGTGCAGATGCAGGGCATGGGTGGTGTGATTGAGAGTTGCAGAAGATCCTTGCTGTGCATCCGCTTAACAGTTACTGAGTGCTGAGTGCTGACTGTGTGCCAGACGCTGGCTAGCCCCCAGACATTCACAAGTGAGTAGAGAAAGACATAGTCCCTGCCCTTAAGAAGCTCACAGTCTAGTGGGAGAGTCAGATATTAATCAGAACTCTCCCAATAACTTGAATTATAAGCTGGTGTAGGTGTCAGGAAGGAAAAGCCATTGGTGTTAGGAGGGTTCAGAAGGGAAAACTGACCTAGTGTGGGAGTCACGGAAGGCTGAGATCTGAAGGATGGCATCCATCAGGAGAAACTACGTAACCAGACGAAAGCAGGGAGGGGTAATGCCAGGGATTCTCTAGGCAGAGGAAACAGCATCCACGTAGGAGTACTTGGCTGCGTGGAAAACTCCATCTTGTTACGTGAGAATAGCCTACTTACCCATGGAAGTCACCACAGCTTATAACATATGCCATCCAAAGACCATTTCAAAAGTTGACTCCTTTATGAAGCATTCCTCAAACTCCACAGTCAGATACAACTATTTTCATGCTAGATCTTCTCTTGTATATCTGATATAATATTGAGAACCCTGTGTTTTGAATCTGAGAGGCAGCATGAGCCTATGGAGCTGGGCTTTTTTGAGTTCAAATGCTGACTCAGCTATTTATTTGCTGTGTGACCTTGGGCAAGTTGCTTAACATCTTTGTATTTCAGTTTTGCCCTTTGTAAAATGAGCATGTTAATGGTGCTTTCCTCATAGGTTTGCTGGGAGAACTAATATATACAAAGTCCTTAGTTCAGTGCTTGGCACTTAGTGAAACCTCATTAATGTAACCTATTGTTGTTATTTAGTTCTGAGAAATGTCTGTTTTCTTATTAGTTTTGCCCAAGTGCTTAGAACTGATAAGAGTTTAATAAGGAACTCCACCTGTATCTATGAACATCTTGTCTAGTGTACATCCTGGAATGTGGGGCTGCTTTCAATCACAGTACCTCTCAAACTTTATGTGTACTTGAATAACCCAGGAATCTTGTTAAGATGCAGATTCTGATTCACTGGACTGAGATGGGGCCTGACCTATATTTCCAATAAGCTCCCAGGCGATATTCATGCAGCTGGTCTTTGGGGCACACACTGAGTGTCCAAAAATCTGAGTAATCCCCAGAGTCATTTCTGCATAGTATAATCATTAAGCTTCACAGTGAGAACCTATCTCCGGAGGAAAGACAGGAGCCCACCGGAGGAGGAGGGGACTCAGTTACAACGCCTGCACCCAGGCACTGCAGGACATGGTCCGCTTCTCACCTGCAGAGGCTGTTCAGTCAGTGTGAGGTGAACGTCATCAGGCTGCCGTTAGTGGCCTAATATTTGAGGACTTCAGTCAAGATTCTGCAGAGATAACCAGAGAGCAAGAGTGAGAGAGGAAATGGGGGAGATTTATTTTAAGATTTATTTTTGGGCATACTGGCACAATGTAAATTCAGAGAAGAGTTGATATTGAAATCTCTAGTCTGAGACTTGTAGGGCAGGCTGACAAGGTGGAAACTCAGGCAGAATTTCTTGAGGCAGAATTCCTTCTTTCCCAGGAAGCCTTCATTTTTGCTTTTAAGGCCTTCAACTGATGGAATGAGTCCTGCCTACATTATAGAGTACCTTCTGCTTTACTTAAAGCCAGTGTAACTGTAAATGTTAATCACATCTGCAAAATACCATCACGACAACATCTAGACTAACATTGGACCAAACACCCAGACACCATAGCTTTGCCAAGTTGATGCATAAAATTAACCAACACAAGGGCCGAAGAACATGGCCTGTCCCATGGCTTCAGATCATACCTTTCATCCCTAGCATGTCAGAGCATGCAGGAAGCCCTGTAAAGCCACCTCCGTTCTTGGGCAGAGACTCTATGGGCTTGGCCCCCACCTTGGGATTTGAAGGGTGGCATTAGCATTTGAGAGTTGCCTGTCATGGTGGTTTGTGCTCTGTTATGCCCAAGTTGGGCCTAACTAATGAACTCCTTTGGCTAAGTTTCTTAGTGAAAAACAAGAAGGTCACTCCAATTCAAACAATTACCCACCCTGGAATGCCAAGCACAGGGCCGAAAATTCAGATCCTGTTTATTTGGGGTCACACCACTGGATTATAAGCATCAGGCAGTTCTTTCCAAGGGGGCTTGGATAGCTTCTAACTTCCCTGCTGTGGTCTTAACTAATTCTGACTACAGAGAAAAGGGGCAAAAAAATGCTCTGCAGTCCTCAGGGAAATGCCCAGTGAGCAAACACCATGCCACAGGAGGGCAGTAACAGGAACATCTGAGACTTCACATTTGTCTTTGTTCAGCTTTCCCAAGGCATGTTCCAGTCTGTGATTTCATGTTATTTTCAGTATAGCCTGGTTGGACAGGCAGGGTAGACAGTGAACGTCTGCTTTTTTTCCTGATTCAATGATATGGTACCATGTCCTGCTGCAATCACCTTGAGCTGGATGGCAGGCAGGCAAGTGCATGGCTGTGGAACCTGGCCAACCTGAGTTGGAATTCCTGCTGCACCCATTACTGTCTGAGTGGTCCTGGACAAGTTACCACAACTCTGTGAGCCTCGGCTTCTATATCCATAGTAATGACTTCGAATGTTTGAAGTGAGGATTACATGTCACATGGCTCAGTGTCTGTCATCCAATAGATGCTTGAAAAATGACGGTAACTTTTTTCCCAGGGAAAAATTTATCTGGGGGAAAAACCAGGGGAAGCCCTGAGCATCCACTTTGAGTATTTTTATCATTACTGTAGTAGACATGCTGTGGGGTGCTGCCCACCATCCCCAAAGCACTTCTCTCTGGCCCTGCTGAGATGCCAGCTGAAACACCTGGGTTTGTAATGACTGCCCTACCCTTAATCGCAGCTAGCTGAGTGACAGAAGGTTGCTTGACCCAGGATGGACTTGGATTCCTCTCCTGGGAATTTGGAATTAGGACATCGAGGGACTGAGCCATTGAGCTGTTGGGAACTGAGCCGAAAGGCTGTGTGGTCTTGGGAACGGAGGCAACCGTGATGACTACTGTGCACACTGTGGTCGTGGCAGGGAAGCCCTTAGATGCAGAGAATGGGAGATGTGAGCAGAAGCATAATGAGGAGACATGGACCTTGAGGCCCTGGAAGATAGAGCCATTGTTCTTAACAGCATCCTGGTTCCCATGAAGGCAGGTGGATTTTTCCTGCCCTTGGAGTCCATGGGACCTGTATTATAATGTGTCAGCTGCCCTTTTGCTGACCGTCTTGAGTGTGTATCTATTCCTCATAATGAGAAGATCCATGATGAGGAGCAGAAAGATGAAGAAATAGGGGTTCTGAGAGGCATGAGTACTTGATGAGCTCGATGCCCAGGGCAAGGCTCCTGCTCTTGGCTGCCATGTCTGGCAAGCACAGTTGTTACTGCGGCCATTCTCTCCGGTCTTGGGCTGCTAATAGGGAGTCTGTGGAGGTAGGTTGGGGAAGGAGGTGTGGCCTAGGAGGGAAGATGTGGAGCTAACTCTGCCTGATATTTTCCCTCACTGACTCCTGCTTTCCCCATGTTCTATGCAGCTGCTCATCCGGGCTCCACTCAGAACAATGAAGGTGCCTCTGGTGTCTTCCTTCTTGAGTTGGGCACTGGTTCTCAGTGACTCTGTATGTGTTTCTCTGAAGGGGAGAAGTTATTGGATTAGTGGAAATGAATCCCAGGGCATCTGGTTCAACTTGGCTCCCATCCAGTGAAGTCATCTGACTTAGAAGTCAGGTTTCCCTGATCTTTTAGTGCTGAGTATAGACCAAAGCAGGTAGACTAGGGCCTAAGCATAATAAAGAAAAATCTAGGGCAGTCCTGGTTACTCCCCCTTGAGTATTCGGAGTAACTGGTCTGAGCTTAGGGCTCACCATGGACATCACGGAGCTGGAGTACTGCAAGGAGCCTGGGTACCACCTCAGACTTGACTGTCCCATGGGCTGGAATAATGAGCATCCCACCAGACTAGAATTGTGCTTCCCAAATTTGAGGGCACTGAAAAGCTGGCTACATCAGAACCACTGGGGCATTTGTGAACATACAGATTCATGAATCCCTTTCTGATTCACGATATATGGGATGAGGCCTAGGCAGCTCTAGTTTTAACAAGTACCAGGTGGTTCTGATCATCAGCCATGATGGAAACTGCCCTCACATAGGTGGGGCCTCGCTGATGTCAGTCTTAGATTGTTTGAAATAGTCCTGCGGCAAACACCATGCATGAAAATTTCTGTAGTCTAATTCTCACCGTCAAAATAGATGCTGTTACAGATTGAACTGTGTCCCTCTCAAATTCGAATGCTGAAGTCCTAACCCCTAGTACCTCAGGATGTGGTCTTATTTGGAAATAGGCTTATTGCAGATATAATTTGTTAAAATGAGGTCCTGCTAGAGTAGGATGGTCCCCTAATCCAACATGACTCATGTCCCTATAATTTAGACACAGAGACAGACACATATAGAGGGAAGATGATATGAAGAGACACAGGGAGAGTGCCATGTGAATTATGCGGCCACAAGCCAAGGAACATGAGGGACCACCAGAAACTGGAAGAGGCAAGAAAGGATCCTTCCCTTACAGGTTTCAGGGGAGCATAGACATGCCAATACTTTGGTTTGAGACTTCTAGCCTCCAGGCCTGTGTAACAATAAATTTCCATTGTGCTTTCTGGTTTGCAGTAAATTAGGATGACAGTCCTAATACTCTAATACAGATGTTCATAATTTTTTTGTTCTTTTTCACAATATTCTTTTTTTTAAGCTGACAAATAATAACTGTACATATTCATGGGGTACACAGTAATGTTTTGATATAAATAATGTGTAATGATCAGATCAGGGTAATAGCATATCCATCATCTCAAACATTTATAATTTGTCTGTATTGGGAACATTTGATATCATTCTAGCTATTTGAAACTATATGTTGCTGTTAACTATAATCATTCTACAGTGCTGTATAGCACAATTATCTAGCGGTAATATTGTATTCTTTAATAAATCTCTTCCTCTACCATTTCCTCTGCCCTTGAAATTCATTTTTTTGTTTTGAAAACCAGCTACTTTGCACATCATTCCCTCGAGTTGATCTGCCTTCCTTCTTGGGTGTGAAATGAAGCTTCCGTGAGGCCTGGGTGTAGCCTCTGGGTGTGACCTCTGACAGGGGCAGGGAGTGGTGAGTAACAAGCAGGAAATCTTCATTCCCATGAGGAATGTGGCAGTGCCTCATGACGCCAGTGAGGCCAAAGCCTTAACATAGAAGAGGCAGGTTGCTTCTCCCTTCTATCTTTCCATATAAATCTGACAGACATTTTCTTTTCTTTCTTTTTTTTTTTTTTTGAGAAAGAAAAAAAGTAATAAGAAAAAGAATAAAGAAGAGGAAGAAAGAGAAAGAGGAAGAGGGAGAGAGGATGAGGGTATTGCTTTATTGCCCGGGCTAGAATGCAGTCTAAATATGGGTATTCCTATAATTGTCCTTAATAATGGAGACATGAAAGAAAATGAGGGAAGAGAATAACAAACAAGGAGCCAACCAACATTTCGTTTAAACTTCTAAGTTGATATGATGTGGTGCTGATAAGAGTGTATATTTTGTGTATTTAAAGTGGAGAGTTCTATAAATGTTAATTACGTTTACTTGTTCCAGATCTGAGTTCAAGTCCTGGATATCGTTGTTAATTTTCTGTCTCATTGATCTGTCTAATATTAATGTTGAAGTCTTCCACTATTATTGTGTGGGAGTCCAAGTCTCTTTATTAGTCTTGTATGTCTGGGTATTCCTGTTTTGGGTGCATATATATTTAGGATCTTTAGCTCTTCTTGTTGCATTGATCCTTTTATCATTATATAATGTCCTTCTTTGCTTCTTTTGATCTTTGTTGCTTTAACGACTATTTTATCAGAGGCAAAAATTGTAACTTCTGCTTTTTATTTATTTTTGCTCTCTGGTTGGTTGGTAAATCTTTCTCCATCCCTTGTTTTGAGTCTTTATGTATCCTTGAATGTGAGATGGGTCTGGATGCAGCATACTGATGGGTTTTAGTTTTTTATCCAAATTGCCTGTCTTTGGATTGGGGGATTTAGTCAATTTAAATTTAGAATTAATAATGACATATGTGAGTTTAATATTGCCGTTTAATATTAGCTGGCTATTTTGCCCATTAGTTGATATAAATTCTTCATTATATTGATGCTCTTTACTTTTTGGTATTTTTTAGAAAGGCTGATACTGTTTGTTCCTTTCTATGTGTAGTGGTTCTTTCAGAAGCTCTTGTAAAGCAGGCCTGGTGGTGACGAAATCTCTGAGTGCTTGCTTGTCCACAAAAAACTTTATTTTTCCTTCACTTATGAAGCTTAGTTTGGCTGGATGTGAAATTCTTGGTTGAAAGTTCTTTTCTTTAAGGATGTTGAATATTGGTCCCCACTCTCTTCTGGCTTGTAGGGTTTCTGCTGAGAGATCTGCTGTAAGTCTGATAGGCTTCCCTTTGTGGGTAACCTGACCTTTCTCTCTGGCTGCCCTTGGTATTTTCTCATTCATTTCAACCCTGGTGAATCTGACGATTATGTGCCTTGGAGTTGCTCTTCTTGAGGAATATCTTTGTGGTGTTCTCTGTATTACCTGGAGTTGAATATTATCCTGCCTTACTAGGTTGGGAAAATTTTCCTGAATAATATCCTGAAGCATATTTTCCAGCTTGGATTGATTCTCTTCGTCACATTCAGGTACACCTATCAAGCGTAGATTAGGTCTTTTCACATAGTCCCATATTTCTTGGAGACTTTGCTCATTCATTTTTATCCTTTTTTCTCTAATCTTGTCTTCTTGTTATATTTCATTGAGTTGGTCTTTGACCTCTGATATCCTTTCTTCTGCTTGATCAATTCGGCTGTTAAAACTTGTGCATACTTCACGTAGTTCTCGTATTGTGTTTTTCAGCTCCATCAATTCACTTATATTCCTCTCTAAATTGTGTATTCTTGTTAACATTTCGTCAAACCTTTTTTCAAAGTGTTTAGTTTCTTTGGATTGGGTTAGAACATGTTCTTTTAATTCACAGAAGTTTCTTATTATCCACACTTTGAAGCCTGCTTCTGTAATTGGAACACACTCATTCTCCATCAAGCCTCGTGCCGTTGCTGATGAGGAACTGTGATCCCCTGCTGAGGGAGAGGCATTCTGATCTTGGGTATTCTCAGCCTTTTTTGTCTGTTTTCTTCCCTTCGTTGTAGATTATCCATCTGTGGTCTTTATAATTACTGTCTTTGTAATTCGGTTTCTGAGTGGACGTCCAACTTATTGATTTTCAGCGCCAAAATCTGAGCAACCCACTCCACCGACTAAATCAGTGGCGTTAAGACCGATGGTGCTTTTCTGACTCTGCACCAAGAACCAACCCAAAGCCGCCTCGCCAGTCACAAGAGTCGCGCTGGCGACCCGTGGGGCTCCTCTGCTGGGAATCTCCTGGTGCGTGAGCAACAGGAATTCATGTGAAGGTGTGGCGTCCTCTCGTTCTTTGTGCTTTCACTGGGAGCTACAATCCCGAGCTGCTAGTGATCAGCCATCTTGGACCTCCCTCTCCTGACAGACATTTTCAAAGGCCAATCATCTATTAATGGCTGCTGATTCTCAGCATTTGGAGTTTGTGATTGTAGGTAGGACAGGAGCTCTTAAGTCTAGCGTCCAGGTAGATTTGTATCACAGGGGTTAAGAACAGGGCTCTGTAGTCAAACTGCTAGTGTTTAGATCCTATTTGCTGTGTAGTTTTGCCCAGTTGCCTGGTCCAGAAGTCCTCACACTTGAGTATGCATCAGAATTCCCTGCAGGGATTGTTGAAGGCTAGATTGCCCCATTCCCAGAGATTGTGATTCAGTGTGTCTGGGGTGGGGTCTGAGAAATTTCATTTCTAACAAGTTTCCTGATGTTGGCCATGCTGGTCCTAGGGCTAACAATTTGAGAACTGCCAACCTTAGTTTCTCCAGGCCTCCGTTTTTCCATTTGTAAAGTGGGATTTGTGATGTTGCTGATTTATAGAGTTGTGAGAATAAAGTAAGATGATGAATGCAAAATGCTTAGCATATTGCTCTGTAGGAAGCTGAATGTTGGTGATCACTGGTTGTCACTAACATAAATTGAAGCCCTCTTCTATGCTTGACTTGCTAAGTCTTGCTAACATTCAAAGGAAATTCTAGATAGGGGGCAGGAAAATGTAACCTCCTGTTTTCAGGGAAGTAAATTATCCTCCTGAAATCACGGGACACCTATTGCTATGCTGAGGCTGCATCTCAAATGGATGCTAGTAGTTGGGCCCTAGGGGATGCCTTTGGAAGAGGTAAGTTTAGGAGAGGAGAGGGGTTGGGTCTCACCTTTAGATTCATCAAGCAGATAGCCCTGACCATCAGGCTCAGGAGTTTGTGAGCATTCCTGTAGCCTGGGCCTACAGCTGGCTGCCTCTGCTGGTCAGGGGGCCCTGCCCATCTACTCACAAAACATTGCCTGGTCTGTGTCCTTTCCCACACTCCCAGTTAAACAGAGTGATTGTCTTGGTGTTCAAGTGTCAAGTGTTGGAGCCTTTGTATACGTTTGTTCTGCATCTCCTCCAATCTGGGCTGAGCACAGAGAAACAGACTGTTAATGGGTTGGCCTTCCTAACTCCATATGACACCCTGGCTCTGAGTCTTCTCATTAGCTCGGTCCTTGGGATTTCAGCTCTGCAAGCAAGACAGTTCATGTCAATAAATAGTGCTTTGTCTCAGAGATTCTGGCTCCATCAGAGGACTGGGATTGTGCTTGGGAGCTGCTGTCTTGTTGCTAAGATTCTTGGACTTCATCCAAGTTCACATTTCCCAGGATCGTGAAGAACAGTTAATGATTATAAAGCTCTGAACATGTATACGCTGGTTTCATTCCAATACCACTAAAAGAAAAAACCTTAATTACCAAGAAGACAGTATTTCTGGTTTTGTTTGAGTTGTATGTAGTTAAACTTTGAGGGCAAAAGTGAAGTCCTTTTTTGGATATGTGTTTTGGTAAAAGCTTCCCCCTCAATGCAGTAAACTCTTCTTGAGCCCTGACTGTGCAAAACAGCCATGTGTGGGGTGGTAAGAAAAAGGCAAGCTTCTTCCATTTGGAGGAGGTGAAGTGAGTATGACGTAAAGGTGAAGCAAAAGGCTGCTGACTCTGGAGAGAGAGGATATAAAGACATCCTGTTTTCTGTCTTAATGTTTTAAAGTTCTTCTTTGCCCAACACATGAATCATTTCCCTCAATATGCTTGCCTCCCCCTGCTGTAGGACAACTTGAATCGTTGGCAACTTCTAACAGGATCTTCTTGATGCCAAATTGTCTCTGAGTTACCTCCCTCCCCCATCCTCCTCCCCAAATTCTAGTTTAGCTCCCTAAGCAGACTCACCATTATAAGTTAGTGAGAAAACATCTTTGTTTTCTTGCTTGCTTATTTGTGGTATATTTTTATCCAGTACTTTCACCTGATTATAGGTTTTAGTTGTATACTTATTCACTGTCTCTCCCACTAGAATATATTATCCCTATGGGTAGGGGCCTTCTCAGATAGATAGTCTGACTTGGCAATCAAATTGAAAAGGCAAAAATGAAATCAAAGGGCAATTATGTAGCGTATTAGTCACCAAATCCAAGTATACTAAAATTTAGAATTACACTTTGAAGCTTGAACAGTTTCTTTAGTACCAATAAAAGCAGGGCCTGCTTTCTAGTTTTATACCATGGAAAGTAAACTCATAACTTATCACTTTCCCCCTATTTTATTAGATAATGCTGGTTAGAAATAGGTTTTTAAAAAATCAGGCTTTACAAAGCTAAACACAGTCTTTATTGTACAATATAGCAACCATGCTTCCTGGTATTTACCCATATGAATTGAAAACATTTTTCCTACATAAAATCTGCACATAAATGTTTATAGCAGCTTAATGCATTATTGCCAAATATTGGAAGCAACTAAGGTGTCCTTTAATAGATCAATGTATAAACTGGTATGTTCAGACAAAGGAATATTGCACAGTCATAAGAAGAAAGCGACCATCAAGCCACAAAATCCCATGGGAGAAGCTTAATTGCATATTGCTAAGGAAAGAAGCCAGTCTAAAAAGGCTATGTACGGTGATTCCAACTATATGACATTCTGGAAAAGGCAGAACTGTAAAGGAAGTAAGATGGGTGGTTGCCAAGGGCTAGCAGGGAGGTAGAGATGAATAGACAGAGCACAGAAGGTGATCAGGGCAGTGACACTATTTTTCATGATATGATAATGGTGAATACATGACACCATGGATTTGGCAAACCCACAGAACTATACAACACAAAGAGTATACTTGATGGTAAACTGTAGGCTTTAATGAATAGCAATGTATCAATATTGATTGATCAGTTGTAAGAAATGTACCACATTAATACAAGATGTTAATAATAGGGGAAACTGGCCAAATGCTGTAGCTCATGTCTGTAATCCCAGCACTTAGGGAGGCCAAGGTGGGTGGATTGCTTGAGATTAGGAGTTCGAGACCAACCTGACCAACATGGTGAAACCCTGTTTCTACTAAAAATACAAAAATTATCTGGGCTTGGTGGTGGATGCCTCTCATCTTAGCTACTCAGGAGGCTAAGGTAGGAGAATTGCTTGAACCTGGGAGGTAGAGGTTGCAGTGAGCTGAGATCTGCTACTGCACTCCAACCTGGGCAATAGAGTGAGATTCCGTCTCAAAAAAAAAAAAAAAAAAAAAAAAGGCCGGGTGTGGTGGCTCACATCTGTAATCCCAGCACTTTGGGAGGCTGAGGTGGGAGGATCACAAGGTCAGGAGTTTGAGACTAGCCTGGCCAATATGGTGAAACCCCATCTCCACTAAAAATACAAAAATTAGCGGGGCATGGTGGCATATACCTGTAATCCCAGCTACTCGGGAGGCTGAGGTGGGAGAATTACTTGAACCTAGGAGGTGGAAGTTGCAGTGAGGCAAGATCGTGCCACTGCACTCCAGCCTGTGTAGCGGAGTGAGACTCAGTCTCAAAAAAAAAAGGGGGAGACTATGTATGTAGTGAGGCAGCATGGGGACTGGGGGCAGGAGGTGGTATATGAGAATGCTCTGTACTTTCCGTTCACTTTTTCTGTAAATCCAAAGGTTCTCTAAGAAATAAAGTCTATTAATTAAGAAACCCAACTTAATCAATTCATTTATTCACATATTCATTTTTCATTTTCAAGAAACATTTATTGAGCACCTAAAAGGTGTCAGTCATGCTGGTCACTACACAGCCCACATACTTGAGGTCATCTATGGCCCTTAGAGGGAGTGCCAATGTTGTTATTTAAAGAAACTCAGTTCTCTACAAGGTTGAAATGGATAATGGCAAACATTAATGAACACCCAAATGGGGCTCATTTAAAAACAAACCAGTTTTCATGAAAACACATATCAGTGGGAGAGGTCTCAACCTTTGAGGGTAAAGCCAAAGGCCATAAGACCTTTCCATAATCCATACCCCAAAGGATAATGATGTTTAGAGCTCAGAAGCCTTTGCACATGGAAGTATAAAGGGAAGAGGGCTCAGCTATTATTAGATACAATAATTATATCCAGAGAGAAACTGGGAGCACAACCTGGGCTTAAGAAGCAATTTCTTGCTTTTGTAAACATTATTGCTTTTTCTACATTTATTTCTAAACATTTATTGCTTTTTCTAAATAAAAGTAACAGCTATTATTCAGGTAAAGGAGATATCCAACATCAGTAATTAATGGGGCTTCTTTCCTCTCTTCCACTGGGGTGTACAAGATTCCTGGTTCTGGGAAAACGTTGGAGACACCCGGGCTATAGTAACTCATAGTAATTCCTTTGTTGCATTGCTCCTTCTGCTTCCCTGATGGTGTCTGGTGCTGTGATCTTCCACCATTTGCCCAACACAGCTTCTTGGAAGGGTAATAATGTACTAGTCTTACGCTCCCTTGCAGATTTTAAACCTACCGACCACAGGCTCAGTCACAGGGACCATCTCCATGGCCCAAGGTCATTGTGCTTAGTCTCGCCTATCTGCTAGTCACTTCCTACCCAAAAATCGGGTTCTGTGGGACACTGCATGGGAGCAGTATATAGAACGCTGCCTCTCAGATACCCTTGCTCCTCTGCCCACCATTCTCTCCCTCCAGGAACTCTCTTTTCCTTCCCTTAGCTACTTCCATTCCATCTTGTATCGGCCCTATCTATATCCCAGTAGGGCTAGCCTTGGAAAAGAAATGCCCCAAGCTCTCCCTTGGTGCAAGAGAACCTCAGATTTTCTGGAGTAAAGGAATATAGGAGGAAGCATTAGGGAAAGAAAAATGTCTTTCTTTCTTTTCTGAAAAGCCTCCCCAAATACACTTCCCAGTTGGGTTATCCAGCCACACTGTAATTGCTAGTAGTGAAAAACTTAGCTGTCTTTATTTTAAAAACAAACCAGTTTTCATGAAAACACATATCAGTTCATGTCAGGCTCTGGGCCCTGGGGCTTCAGAATATCAGGCATCCAGAGAGTGGAGTCTCATGGACCTGGGGTTGGTTCCAAAGTCAGCACAAAAGATTAAAAGCTTATGTAGTCGAAATTCCCCATGACTCTGCATTGGAAAGTGACCCTTGCAATATTTCACTCAGACCGTCACAGAGATCTTATTTTTCAGCATTCAAACATTTCAAACTCTCTTTGGATGGGCACAAGATGAATTGGTTGGCTTGCATTTAGAAGTCATGATGAATGAAAAATACCTTTGAATACAACAATCATCTTTAATGTCATGTGAGACATTAAAGATCATAAGGGAGATCCCAGGGGACTCAGCCCCAGTGAGAGATGGCAGGTCTTCCTTCTCATATTTACTCAGGGACGTGTGTTCAGGGAGTGTAACATCTGGTGGAGACACTGTTTTAACTGTTGTCTTTCTTCGTCCCTCTCCTTTCTCTCTGTCGCCATCTCTACTCCCCCAAGTGCATGCAGTTGGCTTGGAATAAGGAAGTCCACTGCACTGTAAACACCTGCCTGATGTGTGCCAGGCTCCGGGTAGGCTGAACAAGTCTTGCTCTGTTAGTATCACTTCCTGGTGTCTCTGACTTTCTATTGACACTTTCTGTGGGCTTCCATCTTTGATTGTCCTTGGTGGCTCCTGCTGTTTTTTGATTCAAAGTTGACTATATACCTTTCACTCTAGAATGCGTTTAGTGAACAGTTAGGCCTTTGGATAATCTGGCTTTGGCCCAGGCTCCATTTAGAGGCAGGCTATTTTAGAATTGATGATGATAGCCTCAGGCTCCCCTGCTCTGCTGTGATGCTGTGGGAGATCTTCCTTCCCAGTGTCTGGGCCTGCTCTTACTGGCCTTTTTAGAAACTAAGACTCTTTTATGTATTTTCCGTAAGTTCTTGCCTCAGGACAAGCATTTCTCTGCTAAGCACAATTTTGGACATCCTTTCTCAGTGATCTTCGAGTTGTAATAAACCAAGTTGTCAGATGCTCATTGCTTTATCTGAGCTGGGAGTAGCGGGGGTCGGGGGGAAAGGCTTTGTCTCAAGACAGTGTTTGAATATTGGCCCGGCCTCTAGTTGTGTGACGCAGCACAAATTCTTTAGCCTCTCTGAGCATCTCCGGAGGCTCCACTGTAAAATGGAATTGCATTACCTACCTTGGAGATTATTACAAGGAAAAGAGTTAGATGAAAAGCCGGGCACACACAGACCTTCAACACCTGTTAGCTGTTAACTATTACCTCATTCCGTGGGGGTAGGGATGGGCTAGGTGAAATGTGGGACAGCTGCTTCTACTCAGAATGTTTGACGCCATTGCTTCTCTTCCTTTGTATGGTTAGTCTGGTTTTGTTTAAGACCGAGGCACAGCACAGTGGTGGAGACACACCTGGACTCAGGTTCCCATCCTGCCACTCAGTTGATGCCACCCGTGGGTGAGTCTCCAATCTCTCTCAGCTGCTGTTTTCTCATTTATAAAATGAGGGTAATATTATCAAACCCCCTGATTATTGGAAGAGTAGGAGATAAGGTGTGTAAAGTGGTCAGTTCAGTGCCTGCCTTGAAAATCATCACCTGGTACTGAGTGCGCCGTCTCTCCTCTCAGAAGTTCTTTGTGGGAAGGAATATGTCCCTGTCGCTCCCGGCTCAGCGACTGGCACGAAGAGAGGCCTCAGCAGCTAGCAATGGATAAAATAAATAACTTCTCCCTCCCTAGTTCTTGGAAGACCCCGTCTGAAGGCTGTAACATTAAGGCAGGCGTCCCCAAACTACGGCCCCGCGGGCTGCATGCGGCCGCCTGAGGCCATTTATCCGGCCCCCCGCCGCACTTCGGGAAGGGGCACCTCTTTCATTGGTGGTGAGAGGAGCACAGTATGTGGCGGCCCTCCAACGGTCTGAGGGACAGTGAACTGGCCCCCTGTGTAAAAGTTTGGGGACGCCTGCATTAAGGTCTCATAGCAATTTAAAAGATAAACAAACCCAAAATAGGCTCCTACAGCATTAAATAGGGCAACTTTCAAATGGGTCATGACGGAAAAAAAAAAAAAATCTCAACTGTATTATGTAAAAGCAGGCTCACAGGGCTTGGTTCACATAAGAAAAAAGCTCTGGAAAATTGTACTTGGGATTTCAAACCGAAGGCAAAAACATTTGTGATAAAAAAAAAATTACACATGATTTGGTAAACAATTTTTAGACAAAAAGCAGTGTTTTAAATAAAAACACTGTGATCATAGCATCCCTGTAACTGTTATTCTGGGACATAGTTTCCCCTTTTCCAAAGTTTGAGGGCTGGGATAGATCTAGAGGCCTCGCAGGTTTTGACAAGATGTTTGGATTTTTCCCAAAATGCAGAGGGAAGCCACTGGAGTTTTAGGCAGAAGTAGGCTGTGATTAATTTATGTTTTTTAAAGCCTGGACTTCTTCTCACTTCCCCCTGCTACCCGATGGCTGTTCTCCATCCTGCCTCGATCCTGCCTTCTGTGCTGTCTCCTGTCAGTTTCTCTTTCTACACCCTTTCCTCCCCCACCCAAATCACTTGGTCAGCGGCAATGGCTTCTTCCTCTTTGCTCATCGCATTTGCTGGGATCTCATGCACAGGCGGCCCCATGGTATTGCATGCTATTATTAGCTTCTGCATATGTTAATGAATTAATTCAGCAAGCATGTATTGAACAGCTGCTGCATGTCAGGCACTGTGCTAAGGGATAGGAATAGACGTGATTAGGACGCGTTCCCTGCTCCCAAGTAGCCTGGAGTCTGGGAGTGGGGACAGCTATGTAAACAGTGATAAGCCTGGCAGGGTTTTTATGGAATCTGAGATAAGGGACCTCTAATCAAAGGGGGAGGCAGGAGGGCAGGGTGGGGTGGGTTAGGGAGACTTCTGGATGAAAAAAAGGTTGGGACAGATTCTTCGAGGTTGACTAGGAGTGGCAGGGAGGGGTGGGCGCAGAGGGGTCAGGGTGAGCAAAAACGTGAGGCAGAAACAGGTGAGAAATTGCAAGCAGTTTATTCCTGATGCAGCATTTAATGAAATGCTGAGAAGTGTAGGAGATAAAACTGGAAAACGAATGGGAACAGTGCAATACAAAACAAACCCAACACCCAGGAATATCCAAGGAATTCTGGGTCTGAACTGGGGAAAAGCCCCAGCGTGGGATATAGGAGGCCATAGATGGTAGTCATTTATTTATTCATTGAAATGCCATCCTGGGGATACTGCAGTGAGCAAAACTGGAGGGGTCTCTGCCCTTGTGGACCCTGAGGAAGCCCTTGGGAAAGAGCCCTGACCCAGCCTCAGGGCTTAGGAAGCCTTCATGTAGGTGATGTCCTCTGGTCAGTGGGCTTCATGGAGTTGAAGGGATAGGGAGTGAGAAAGCCACCATGTAAAAGAGGTCATTGGTGGCCCACCTTTCCCTTGACCCACCCCAGCCTTCCAGGCCCAAGAAACTAAGCCACAGATGTGGGCTGGAGAAGGGGGATGAAAAGTAGGCCAGAGAGAGGCCTGCAGAGCCATCCTGACTGTTTTGCTGCCTCCCCAGTCATCTACTGGAACATGGACCTGTTTTGTAAACACAGCAAGTCAGCCCAAATATGTGGGGTTTGGCTCTGGCTTGGCCAACCCAGCTCACTAACCCAAAAGTAAGGGATTCCTCCCCCTTTTCTTCCTAAACTAAATCTTCTCTGGGTGCATAATTTACAGAACTCCAGCAAACTGCAGTTTGGCATTCTTCCGAAGAAAGAAAAACATCTCCTCAGATTTTCCACATGCCCTCCCTGTCCCGCTGGCCCAGTGACAAGACGGCCTAGCAAGGCTGGGACAGGGCTGCTGCTGCTCCAGGGAAGGGTGGCCATGGGGTGATGTGCCACCACCCCAGGGGAGCAGCGCCACCACCCCAGGGGAGCAGCATGGACTAGAATTTCAGGAGCTAGTGGGAGAGTGGGAAATAGGTGTGTGGTTGGTGTGGGGACAGAAACTTGCGCAGACAGCAGCACTGCTAGGAACCATGCTGGCACCAGCAGACCCTGGAACAGCTCGTTAATGTTGACAAAACACCTTCCCATTTCATTTGATCTCCCAACAAATGCACGAGACAGGTAGAGCACCTGTGATAACCATTCCCATTTAACCAATGAGTTAACAGGCAACTTGAAATCGGCCTGACCCAAGTTAGAATTCCATCTCTGCCATTGTGTGACCTTGGGCAAGGTGTGACATCTCTTGCAGCCCCCTCTGTCTATTGGAGTAATAATGGTACTTTCCCCAGGGTTGTGCTGAGGGTTTAATGAGATACTGTGAATGAGGAGCTCAGTGGTCCATGCCTGGCCCCCAGCAGGTGCTCACCTGGTTCTATTATAATGGCTGGAGAGGATACCTGACTCCTCTCGGTACTGCTGGGACCGTGACCCAAGTGTTTTGACTTTCAGCACAGCCTTTTATATTGCCTCAGTTACCCCTGTGCCCACCAGGCCAGTCCTTGCTCTGTCCCCTGTCCCCCTCACCTCCTCACTTCCCCCTCCTTCCCTATCCCCCACACTCCCCCAGCCGAAGATGTTGCAAGCTTTGAGGTTACTCATGTGCTCTCATCTCAGAGATCTATGCTGACAGCTGAGTGGTCTGTAAGTCCACCAGGGCAGTCCTTAAATCCAAATTCCTGCCCTGCTCTGTGGGAACAAGTGACCCTAGAAACTGCATACCGGGTGAAACTTAAGCTTCAGAACATAAGCCCCAGTTCATAGTCTGCCTGTTTCCTCTTATAGTCAAGGGCGATCATCCAAATCCCCCTTCATTTATCATTGTCATTGCAGCTCCGAAAGGTCAGAACGCATTCCTCTCATTGCCTCCAGACACTTAGCTCTGTGCTGTGATTAGACTGGGAGGTGCAGAGCCTTGCATGCAGTCGGCACTTGTGAATGTTTGTAGAGGAGGAGTCAGGTCATACCCCTTGCCAGGGCCTGGAGGGTCTATGTTATCACAGCATATGGAAAAACAGCATTTCCTCATTGGGCCAGCTCAGTGGCTCCTTTGTCATAGACCCAGAATGTTTCCCTAATGAAAACTTGACAATTTTTGTAACTGTTTCCTCTGCCCTCTTCCCTCAGAATTCTTAGGCTCATTGTTGCTTCATTAGGGGCCTGTCTAATCATCCCATTGAAAGTGACTCCTCCTACCCTGCCCAAGGCACTATCTCGTCACTTTTTTTTTCATGCTACTCCTTACTCTCTGAAGTTATTTCTTTGCTTATTGTCTCTGTGACTACAAAGCAAGCTCCATGGGAGCAGGGCGTTGTCTATCGTGGTCACTGGTATCTCAGTGCCTGGCATAGCTAGAACACAGTAGTTATTCATTTATGGATAAGTGAAGCAAGCTGAAGATCACAGAGTCCAATGCCTTCATTTTGCAAATAAGGGAGTTGAGACCCAGAAAGCTTAAGAAGCCTAGTGTCAATTCTGTTGGGCAGCATGTGATCACTATTCCCATTTAACCAATGAGTAAACAGGCAACTTGACATGAGCCCTTTCTACAGGATATTCTTCCTCAGTTCTGAAGGGCCTCTGCAGCCAACGTGTAATGGTCTGCTTTTCTATTCATGGAGGAGGATGACTTTGTGTCTCTAAAGAGTTACAGCACTAAAAATGTATCTGACATGCACCCTAATAAGCCAATGGACAGTTTGCTCTTTTGGGCTGAAAATGGAAAACACACATGTACATAAAAACACCCTGAAAAGAAATTACCATGGACCCACTTGTGGATAAGGATTGATTGTATAAAACGAAGTCATCTGTTGGATGTTAGCTAGTTAACTGTGTCTTGAGTATTGGTGTGGGGGGAGATGTTTCCCCTCTAGATTCTGGGGAAAGGATAAGGGAGCAGTGGGCTGAGAGGCTTCCTCAGAGTAATTTGAGGATCAACTACAAAGAGATGCATAAAGGGTTCAGCATGGTACCTGCCCAGTAAGGGGTGGTTCTGTTAACATTCCTAAAGATGGATGATTCTGGCTGAGGACTTATTTGCTTCTCTGTTTCACTGACTCCCACTGGTTTCTCATATTTATCTCATGCGAGAAGACAGGAGATGACTCATACCAAGTAGGAAAATGAGCCAGCATGCTAGCTCTGGTAAAATGTTGTGTGGGGCAGTAAGGAGCTAACAATAATAATAATTATAACAACCCCTGCTTCACTTAGTTTACAGTTTTTATGTCCCAGCCAATGGGCTAAGGGCTTAGGTGGGTTACCTCACTCAGTTGTATGAGGTTGAAACTATTTTTGTCCTGCTTAAACAGATAAGAACCAACCATTCAATCCTATGCGAAAGGAACTATTTTTACTCCTATTTTACAAATGAAAAAGTGAAATTTGGAGAGGTCAGGTGGCTTGCCCAAGATTACTCAGTCAGAAAGGGGCACAGCCAGAAGACCAGCTGTGGCACGTGATCTGACTCCAGCGCTCAGGTGCCAAAATACTGCCTGTACTGCCTCTCAGGAGGCTGGACACGATGGCTAAATAAATTAGAGGCGGTAGAGTTTTGGTGACTCAGTCTTGTGTTGTCTCTAGCCCTTGGTTTTGTTAACCTGTTATAGACAACACACATCTAGTAGGAATTCACAGCCTATATTATCACAAACTAAAGAGAGTGAGTTTTAAGAGAAGACACCTGGGGCAGCATAAATGATTGTCATCGCCATGACGATCCAATGAAGTGGATTTCCAAGCAATGAACATTCTGTGCTCTCAGCACACCACCTTGCACCTGAAAGGCAGGGATTGCATTATTTGTGTTTGATTAAATAAAAAAGTATACAAAAACACTGGCTCAGTGCCTGGCAATAAGTAGACACTTAATTGCAGGATACTGTCACCTGTAACTTTATTTCCCTAATGCCTAACATAGTGCTTAGCACGTAGTATGTGCTTAATACATACTAGTTTTTTTTTTTTTTTTTTTTTTTACTAGTAAGCACTTAGTACTTAATAAAAATGACTGTTTATTGAGGTTCCATGCTAAACCTTTCCAGACAGTATCACTTCTGCTCCTTATACTCATTCAATGAAGTAAGTGTGGTTAATAGCCCATTTAGCAATAAGGTTTCCTTTAACAGAAGAAAAAAACAGGCATATGGAGGTTAAATACTTTGCTCACGGACACAGAGCTATCAAGCTGGTAAGTGGCAGAGCCAGGGGTTTAACTGAATGGGTTATCAGACTCTCCTTTGATAGTTCCCATCATGACCAGAAGAGATGAGTGTCTGTCATTCTTCTGTGGGTCATAGCTTGAGGCTTGCTGTTTCTTAGACTCTTTTTTTTTTTTTTTTTTTGAGATGGAGTCTCATTCTGTCACCCAGGCTGGAGTTCAGTGGCACGATCTTGGCTCACTGCAACCTCTGCTTCCCGGATTCAAGTGATTTTCCCACCTCGGCCTCCCGAGTAGCTGGGACTACAGGCGCACACCACCACGCCTGGCTAATTTTTGTATTTTTAGTAGAGATGGGGTTTCACAATGTTGGCAAGGATGGTCTCAATCTCTTGACCTCGTGATCCACCCGCCTCAACCTCCCAAAGTGCTAGGATTACAGGCATGAGCCACCGCACCTGGCCTAGATTCTTATTTCTTTCAAAAAACATTTTTTTTGTGCCATCTTTTCTTTCTAATGTGTCTATGGTAAATTCAATCTAAATTAATGTCTGAAGCCATTGACAAGTTTCATTACTGAAATCATCCTCTCCCCTAATCTTTGTGTTATCCTGATGCTTCAGAAAGATGCATCATGTTTGTCCTGTGGCTTCCTGTTCTCCTTGCAGACTACCAGGGACGTGCACATTCTAAGTTGAGCATAGGGCTGGGGGAACCTGGGAAGCATCTTGGGAGAAGTGAGTTCTTAACTAGAATTTAACAGGATGGCAGAGGCAAAACTGGGACCTGGATCTTACAGCTCTTCTTCCATGCATTCCCTGTTCCTTACCCCAAATCCTTTCACACTCTATCCCTTCTTAATGGTAGAGCAGAGTGGAGGCTCAGCACAGGGCTTGAAATATATGAGGCTGTCAGTGGCAAATACATGAATCAATGAGTGGATGGATGAAGTCTGGTCAGTGATGGGCATCAGCATCCCCTTGGAAAGGACAATGGCCTGAGAGAAACCAAGGCAGGGTTTATATTATAAAAGGCTCCCTGGAAGAGGAGGCTATAGCTACCAAGGACACCATAACCTTACCACCTCCACTGCTAGGTCTTAGGCCATTATTGATGCTGTTGTAATCACTAAATGTCAGTCAGTGAGGGAGCATCTTGTGCCTCTAGAACTGAACACTCATAATCAATTGGGAAGGTAATTTAGAGGGTCCTACAGATTTTCTAGTCTATTCTTCCCATTTTATAGATTAGAAAATTGAGGCATAGAGAGGGAAAATGAATGACCCAAAGCCACATGGCTTGGTGGAACTGTTCATTGCATATCCAATAGCCATTTCTTGCTCCTTATACCTTCCCAGCAGAACCCCAATTTTGATTGGTTTTGGGCATCCATGGTTTGATGGAAGACCTTAGACCTCTCTGTCCCCAGAGAATAAATCTTGATTAGTTTGAGCCAATCATAATAATTTTATTCTCTTTGCCAGTGACTGGTTTGGTATAAGCATGTGGTTGAATTCTAACCAATGAAACATAAAGGCTGGGGGGCTTTGGGGAAAGTTATCCTCCATCTTAAAGAGCAATGGCAGTAAGGACTACCCAATCTTAGTCTCCATGGTTTTAGAGTTTGCTGGATGAGCACAGGGTGCTTGGAGTACTTGGAACCAAAAGTGTCACAGTGAAGACGAATGCCGGCACACTGTGGTTGGCCAAGTGTCATGGTATCTAGAACCTGAGTCCATGATGGTGTCACTGAATCACTAAATTAACTAGCTCTGGAACTGTTCTACTTCTGGACTTCTATCAAATGAGACAGCAAAATGTCCTTCTTGTTTAAAATAGTTGACTTGAGCTTTCTATGATGAGCCACCCAATGCATCCTTATTGACACATACCACTAAGTATGATCAGATTCCCAAGTCAGTGTTTACATGACCCTTAGGAGTGGTCAGAGTGATCTCTGTGACCACCAGGAGGCAATAGGGGAAGTACAAAAGTATTTGGGATTACCCGCTGGGGTGTGTCTCAATTGTGGTCCTGTAGAATATTAGAGGCTCCCAGGAAGATCCCACAGACTGGTCTTGGATTTGGACATAAACTTTTTAATCAGTAGAATTAGGGTTGGCTTCATGAGGCAGGAAACACAAAACAATAATTTTTACCCTCAAGGTTTTGTTCCATCACATAACACTAGTTGTGGCAGTTCCATGAAGACATTAAGGATCAGACTCCTTACACATCTCTGGTCCATTATTTCCAGGGTGTAGCCCTCACCTTCATGTCCAAAATGGCTGCTAGAGATTCACCATTGCACCTGTGACCCAGACACCCAAACAGAAAAAGTGGGAAGAATGTTACCCTTCCCCTTTTTAAAGGCTGCAATAAGATTTTATGGTTTTCTGAACTGCTCCTCCTCATCTCTTCTCCCCTCTATTTTTTCCTCCCTCATCCCCAGATGCCAACACAGGGGCTCAAAGTAGAGCCTCCTACATTTCAGGATAGTCTTCTGATACGTAAGTGCTCAATAAGTGCTTGTTTCTGATGATGAGGGGAACAAATGATTCCCTTTAGGTTCTAGGATCTGGGAAAGGGCTCACACCCCCAATGTCTTTCAGAGCCAGGAAGGAAATGACAGAATAGATACATCAGTTTGGTATAAGAAAAATGAGGAGTGGACCAGGAGAGTGGCTCACTCCTGTAATCTCAGAACTCTGGGAGACTGAGGTGGTTGGATCACCCGAAGTAGGGAGTTTGAGACCATCCCCCAACATGGTGAAACCCTGTCTCTACTACAAATAAAAAAATTAGCTGGGCATGGTGACAATGTGCCTGTAGTCCCAGCTACTTGGGAGGCTGAGGCAGGAGAAACCATTGAATCTGGGAGGCAGAGATGCAGTGAGCAGAGATCACACCACTGCACTCCAGCCTGGATGACAGAGTGAGACTCCATCTTAAAAAAGAAAGAAAAAAGAGAGAGAAAAATGAGGAGTGGTAGCAACTCTCCTGAAAGGAGGTATTGTTATTCAGCTGCTGCCAATTGCCAAGAGGGAATATAAGTTCCATGTTATCAACTCTTCCATTATCCAACAGAAGCCGAAAATCTATATTTAATGTTAAATATGATTTTTACTTATTTATTTACTTATTTATTTTTGAGAAGGGTCTGGCTCTGTTGCCCAGGCTAGAGTGCAGTGGCACGATCTTGGCTCACTGCAATCTCTGCCTCCTGGGCTCAAGCAATCCTCCTCCTTCAGCCTCCCAAGTAGCTGGGACTACACGTTCATGCCACCACACTTGGCTAACTTCTAAATTTTTTGTAGAGATGTGCTCTCACTATATTGCCCAGGCTAGTCTCAAGCTTCTGGGCTCAAGTGATCCTCTTGCCTCAGCCTCCCAAAGTGCTGGGATTACAGGTGTGAGCTACCGTGCCCAGCCTAAATATAATTTTTAAATGTTAGGCCAACACTATGTGTTTTTCGGGTTGGGAGTAAATCTTGAGGTCAAATGTTATATTTGATGAGTTCAGCAGAATCTGGGATATAATGAGTACTCAATGTTTATTGAATGAATAATTAATGTTTTCCAATTGCTGTCTTTCTCCCAGAAGACTGAATGAAACATGTGGAGCAACTGATGAAAGACAAAGGCACTCATATCTTTGTTTTATACTTATTAGTTGTTTTAGTGCTGTTTTATTTCTCTCTCTCAAACTAGAGGCTAAGCACTCAAAGACAGAGATCATATTATTTATCACATCAGCCTCTTCCCTTTTAAGGAGACTTTTCTTTCTCTCTCTCTCTTTCTCTCTCTTTCTTTCTTTCTCTCTTTTTCTTTCTCTTTCTTTCCCTCCCTCTCTCCTTCTTTCCTTCCTTTTTTCCCTTCCTTCGCTCCTTCCTTTCTTTTCTTTTTCCTTCCTTCCTTCCTTTCCTTCTTTCTTTTGAAATCTCACTCTGTCACCCAAGCTGGAGTGCAATGGCATAATCTTGGCTCACTGCAACCTCCGCCTCCCAGGTTCAAGCAATTCTCCTGTCTCAGAGTCTTGAGTAGCTGGGATTACAGGTGCCCACTACCACGCCCAGCTGATTTTTGTATTTTTAGTAGAGATGGGGTTTCGTCATGTTGGCCAGGCTGATCTTGAACTTCTGATCTCAGGTAATCTCCCCACCTCGGCTTCCCAGAGTGCTGGGATTACAGGTGTGAGCCACTGTGCCCGGCCTGAGGTTTCCTCTGATATCTCACTGGATAGAACAGTTACATTGTTGGAAACCTGGGAAATTTAGTCTTTTACTGAATTGCAATTGAATTGTTCAGCTAAAAGCTGGAGTTCTTTTACAAATGAAGGAAGAAAGGATATTGGGAGGCTACTAACAGCCTCTTCCATATGACCCTGAAAAGGAAACTATGGGATGCTGCAGTCAGCAGTCACTGAATTCCATGCTATAGTAAATAACGTGAATTGTACAGTGTCAAAGTGGTTGCTCATTTTACAGTTAGGACATTTGAGGAACAGAGTAGTGAAGGGATTTACATAGGGTCACATGATAAGAGAAGCTGTCCTTCTAACTTTGTCTTGTACTTGATGTCTCACCTAAAGTACAAGACACAGCATTTAGCCCTCATTGATTCCTTCCTGCCATTGTGAGGCACACAGGCGCTCTTCCCATCTCACCATCTTCTAAACTTGGCACTGCCTTGCCCTTTTTCCCAATAAAATCTTCATTGATGACTTTTGCAGTCCCTCCAGCCCAATGTGAGCTCATCATTTTCATCATAAGGAGCAACTAGTATTGATTAGGAGAGGCTTCCAGGGATGGTCTCTCATGGATAATTCCGATGGCTCAGTGAAAAAGAGTACTGAGATTGATTAATGAGGTTTGCTGTGGTTGTTCAAGAAATAGTGCCTCTTGGGGCAAAAGTTCATCTGAGCCCTGGCTTATTTCCTTTAGGGGCTATGAAAAAGCCCCTTTCATGGGCTTACCCTACAAGGTGTCTGGCATTTACATAGAACAGCCTTGTTTCTACAAGCTAGGTGAGCTTCCAGCCACACTGAGGCCGTCTGGGCAGGAGTGGGCAGTGGTGTGACTTATCACATATTAGAAGTTCAAGGCTATATGTCACCAGGGCAGGCTCATCTGATCCTGTCTTGCGTCAGATAGATAACTCTTATCACCAGTCTACAAACTTCAACATGTAAAAATAGACAGGATAAGGTTGTGACCAGTGCCCTGGAGTTACTGAGGCAGCCACACAGTGAGATTCTAATGACAGCTCTATCACACGCCAGATGCTAAATATATCTTCCCCATAGTTACAAGGACAGTGCCAGGGAGCACACTAGCTGCATGATCCTTCCCGGTCATGAGGGGAGAGATCCTGAGGACTTTGCTCTGAGAGTCTATTCCTGAATCAGGCTCAAGCCCAGACCAAGAATACATTCTCTGTGTCCTGGCTAACTGTCCTACTTGTGGGATCCAGATGGGATACCATGTGTCACACCCTGACAAGCATTTTGGCTGCTGTGGAGGAGATGACAGGACTCTTGGGCATGTCTTGAGAGAAGTCTTTGGGTCAGGAGAGGGCACATCTTCTGCCTGCCTCATGGACTGTGGGTAAAAGAGGGAGCCTTGGGTTGATGGTATTGGAGGAAAAAGAGGTCTGGGAGTACCCTGTTTCCCCCTGCAAATCCACAGAAGCAGCCAATCTGATTCACTCCAAAGCGAATCCATGGCCGATGAGTTACATTTGGTCATATGTACTTATCCCTTCCCTAACACTTCGTTTCTTGAATAGCATATAGCTATTTGCCAGCTTAGCTAAAATTTTAACTACCTAAGTATTACAGTAATGCATTTTTATTGTAGAAACCTTCAAACAGCAAAGAAGTAAGTAGAGGAAAATTAAAAATTCCCCTTTCTCTTATTCTCTCTCCAATTCTACCTTCTTTTCTAGAAGTAACTATGGTCATATATACTTTTTTTTTTTTCTTTTTTGAGAGAAAGTCTTACTTTGTCACCCAGGCTGGAGTGGTAGTGGCATGATCTTGGCTTACTACAACCTCTATCTCCTGGGTTCAAGTGATTCTCATGCCTCAGCCTCCTGAGTAGCTGGGATTACAAGTGCCCACCACCACACCCAGCTAATTTCTGAATTTTTAGTAGAGATAGGGTTTCACCATGTTGGCCAGGCTGGTCTTGAACTCCTGACCTCAAGTGATCTGCCTGCCTTGACCTCCCAAAGTGCTGGGATTACAGGCATGAGCCACTGCAACCAGCTAGTCATACATACTTTTCATGCACACATCACACAATACATTGCAACACACATACAAATGAATGTATAGTGTAGTGTAATGTAGTATACAAGTTTACAGGTAATCATTCAAAGATTGCCTGGATTCAAAGAGCTACACATCTTTGATCAAATTACTTTGCTTCTTTGTGCCTTGGATTCCTCCTCTGTAAAATAAGGATAATGCTAAACTCTACGTTACAGGGTCATTATGAGGATTGGATGTTGAGACTCAAAACAGTGACTAACACAGAGTAGGGACTTAAGTCTTATTATTACATATGCAAATAATGAGGTCATGTTAGTTATCCATTGTTGCAAACAAATTACATCAAAACATAATGGTTTAACAGCACGACAGCAAAATTTTATTATCTTGTAGTTTCTGTGGATCAGGAATTTAGGAGCAGCTTAGCTAAGTAGTTCTAACTTAGGGTCTATTATAGGGTTGGATGTTGGCAGTGGCTGCAGGCATCTGAAGGCTTGACTGGGGATGTGTGGGATCTGTTTCCAAGATGGCTGACTCATATCTGTTGGCAGATTCGGTTCAGCTTCTTGTTGCTTGGATCTCTCTGTTGGCTACTGAAATGTCCTTATAACATGGTAACCAACTTCCCCCAGAGTAGGCAATCTAAGAGAAAATGAATGAGGAGGAAGCCACAGTATCTCTTATGACTTTGTCTTGGAAGTTGCATACTGCTGCTACTACTTGATTCTATTCATTATAAGTGAATCACCAGCTTTCAAGGGGAGATGGATGGAAGAGTTGTATGAAGGAATTTATGGACGTATTTTACAACCAACACAAAAACATATCTTAGACATTGCATTGTGTTCTGTGTGTCATCTTGCTATTTGCTTTTAGTGCATATAGAGCTGAATCATTCTGTCTGACTGCCATATGGTATATTTCATAGTGAAGATATACCATAGTTTCTTTTTTTTAATTATACTTCAGGTTCTGGGGTACATGTTCAGAATGTGCAGGTTTGTTATGTAGGTATACACGTGCCATGCTGGTTTGCTGTACCGATTAACCTGTCATCTACATTAGGTGCTTCTTCTAATGCTATTCCTCCCCTAGCCCCCCACCTCCTGACGGCCCTGGTGTGTGATGTTCCCCTCCTTGTGTCCATCTATTCTCATTGTTCAACTCCCAATAATGAGTGAGAATATGTGGTATTTGGTTTTCTGTTCTTGTGTTAGTTTGCTGAGAATGATGGTTTCCAGCATCATCCATGTCCCTGCAAAGTACACAAACTCATCCTTTCTTAAGGCTTCATAGTATTCCAGGGTGTACATGTGCCACTTTTCTTTATCCAGTCTACCATTGATGGGCATTTGGGTTGGTTTCAAATATTTATTATTGTGAACAGTGCCACAATAAACATATGTGTGCATGTGTCTTTATGGTAGAATGATTTATACTCTTTTGGATATATACCTAGTAATGAAATTGCTGGGTCAAATGGTATTTCTAGTTCTAGATCTTTGAGGAATCACCACACTGTCTTCCACAATGGTTGAACTAATTTATACTCCCACCAACAGTGTAAAAGTGTTCCTGTTTCTCCACATCTTCTCCAGCATCTGTTGTTTTCTGACTTTTTAATGATCACCATTTTAACTGGCATAAGATGTGAAGATATACCATAGTTTCTTCAACCATTTTCTGTTCGATGGGTACCTGGGTTTTATTTTTCTTTCTTTGCGGAGAGCAAGGTCCTAAGTAAGGGCCTAAGTGACCCTTTAAGAAAAGGATCACGTCTTCAAGGCTCACAGTCCAAAGAAAAGTTTCTAAGTCTCTAATCCCAAGGAGTTAGCAGTGGTATCGGGGAGCAAAGAGACCTTTAGATTTCAAGAGACTGTGAGTAGGTCAGAAGACCAGGACATATACAGACACAAAACCATTCACAGGAAACCATTAACATATAAAATAGTCACCACTGAGAGAAGCTATTGTTGCCTTTGGCCCTGGTTTTATGCTCCCCCTGAGGGAGACATGACTGGGATCCCAAGTCTTCAGCCTGATGTGCAGCTGGGATGGCCAAAAGTTTACATTGGACATCAAGCTTCAGTGAGGTCTCCTAAGGCTGGTTTGAATCTTTCTCATTGTGACAGACAGTTTTAGTTAGCTACCTTTCACCCCTCCCCTTTCACCACATACCTGACACTCTTCTAATTACCCTGATTTTGTTTAGGATGGCAATGACCTGGCTTCTGAGGTTGAATTGTGATTAATCAAAGTCAATGACTGTATTTCCATTCACCAGATATTAACATTTCCAGCCTCCCTTATAGCTAGAGGTGGTTCATATAAATGTTTTGGCCAATGCGGTCTAAGCAGAAGTCTGCCAAAGGACTTCTTGGAAAGCCTTTGCTTTCTGCATAAAATAATCAGATATGACTGGTAGCCCTCTACCCTCTCATTTTGCCTTAAATGTAGATAGACTCTCTAGAGCTGTGGTCACCATTTTGAGACATGCAATTAAAAAAAATGGAAAAGCCACCATCCTGAAGATTTGGGGTGAAAAGGAGGAAACACATAGGAACTTTCAGCTGCTGCAAGAGCTATGGACTATCTACCCACAGACTTTTGTTATGGAGAAAAATCACTCTACTTTTTAAACAGGCACTGCTTCCTGGTTTTTCTGCCATTCGTAGCTGAGAGTATTCCTGGTACATTTCCTGCTTCTCTCTAAGCTCTGCAAGTGTAGATACTCTGTCTAATACGCATCCCATTGAATACCCAGTGCCAAGAAGTATGCCTGAACACAGAAGACACCTGATGGATGAATGAATAATCTGAACTAATGAATATCTTCTTAGGTACTAGGAGCTTCTCTCTAAGAACATTGGCCTTTGGAGATTACTTTCTCCTGTTCCCCAGACAATTTTCTTTCTAGATTCAGCAGAGGTGGGGCTTTCCAGGACCTGCAGACAGGTTTATAATACCTAGGCCATGGCAGAAATGTCTCTGCTCTATAATGTCCTTTAACTCACTTAGTCACAGTTTCATCAGTGGGAAGCATAAAATATCAAATTACTCTATAAAAGCTAAGGAAAAAAATTCTCTTCATCCTTTTCTAACTAAACATGCTTGTATAGGGTTACAGTGGATTGGTCTTATACCAAATTCTGCTCAAAAGCAAATAGCGTTTTAGCAGAGAAAGACCCAGGAGAGCCTCCCACTTAATGATAGCCAATGCAGGGAATGGTGGCTGATACATTATCCAGGCAGAAGAAAAATATCTCCTGGAAAGTGAAGTGAATCTTTAGTGAAGTGGAGAGAAAATATTTAAGAATCTCACTAACTATTGATGTAAGAAGATATTAAGTAAAAAAATATAAAAAGCATCCTGAGTTTGTTGAACGTAATTGGACTCTTGTAGACAATTCTCAAACCAACTTCATGCCATATGTAGATGTAAAACAAGGGTGGAAGTAACCCAAAATCATCAGGCTTTTGATAAATATAAATGGGGCCGGTAGCATTTTAATTTTCTGGTGTGTTATAGTAGAAAGAAAGTTTTTGGAATTCCTAGTTGGAATCCAGTTTCTACTCCTTACTAACTAATGTGACTCTGAGCCAATTACTTTCTCTGAGCTTTGATGTCCCTCTTTGTAATATTACCTACCTGACAGAGTTGTTATGAAGATTTAAATAAAAGCATACAGGCAAAATGTCAGGCATATAATGTTGTTACTACTGCCTCTGTTACCACTATGAACACCATTGCTACCACCACCACTGCTACTACCCCATTACTACCTCCGCTGCTCCACCACCACTGCTAGTACTGGTACTGCTACTACCGCTGCTACGACACTTGGTAATGCAAAAGGCAGTGCAGGCTTCCCATCACTGTTAGTACTCTTCTGTTCCAGATGGAGGTATTTTAAATAAGGAAGACAAATTTATTTTCAATGAACTAGGTGGAAAAAAACCATAGGCTCAAATTCCTTTTCCCTGTTGAAAACAAATCACCTCCCTTAGGGTTTTGGAAGGAACATCTGGCAGGTAAATGGGTTTTACTGCTTTAGGCCAAAGGAGACAAGAGAAATGTTTGTCTGCGTCCCTGCTGCCGGGTCTGTAACTGTGTTTGGGATATGAGGTCCTTGCAGGAGGCGTGCAACAAACCTATGCTGCTGTTCCATTTGCAGGACTATGAGTTTCAGTTTCTGTCTTCTAGGAAAAATTTACAATTTCCTCCCTAGTTCCCCCTCTCCTCTGAGTGCCTGAATGAAGATATTGCTTCCTTTACCTCCTGCAGATGCTGTGGGGTACTATTTAAATTCTGCTCAAATGGTGGGTGTGAGGACAGCAGTATGGCCAGTGTGAAATCCTGTGTTCTGGGTCCCCTGCCAGATGGGGCTTTCTTCACTGTAATGATAAAAACAGTGCTTCTAATTTTTTTTTTTTTTTTGAGATGAAGTCTCGCTCTGTCGCCCAGGTTGGAGTGCAGTGGCGCTATCTCAGCTCACTATGACCTTGGCCTCCTGGGTTTAAAAGATCCTCCAACTTCAGCCGCTCGAGTAGCTGGGACTACAGGTGCCCGCCACCACGTCCGGCTAATTTTTGTATGTTTAGTAGAGATAGGATTTCACCATATTGGCCAGGTTGGAGTATTTCTAATTTTTAAGGGATGCTGCTATACCTTCCTTTTTCAAAAATACGTTTTTGCTTTGAAAATTATATTGCACTCTCACTATGAAAAATATAGATAAACAAAATGAGGAAAATAAAACTACCTATAATCAAGAGTGTAGCATCAGTATTAACAATGTGATGTTTTCACCCCTTTTCCTATACATATGTATACTTTATTCTCAAACTGGAATGTAATCACAATCCATAATACAGTGTTCAGCATATTTTAATTAATCAGTGAGAAATCACCAGTGGCTTTCCACATCTTTCAATACTTGTCTTCAGCATGATTTTTAATGGCTCATAGAATTCTATGTTTTGGGGCATCATCATTTACTAGTTTATTTACCAAGTTTCCTTTTGTTGGACATTTGGGTTGTCTAAACTTTTTCACCATTACTAATAATGCTGTGGTGATTAACAGCCTTTACACTCATCCACGAATTTTTTTCCCCAGGGCTTATGCCTAGCAGATGATTTATTGGAAAGGGTGTACATGTTTAAAGGTTTAAAAAACTCATGTCACCAAATGGCCTTCCCAGAAAGACTGTCAATTTGCAGTGTGTGTGGCAGCACCTCATGCTTTTCAAGATGCTGTCTCAGTGACTTCTCAGCATGACCCTGTGTGATAAGCAAGGCAGATATGATGACTCATCTTTTGGAAACTGAAAAGACTCAAATGCAAAGAGATACCCCCAGGGAACCTAACAAAGTGAGTTGCCATAGAGAGACACTGAATGTGATAAAACAATTAAATGCTGGGAGACAGTTAACAATACAAAAAGCTCTGGTAGCTGCTCAGAAGTTCCTGAGAGAAATTAGATCTCAGGGACAATTGTCTGTTAAGTGTTTGGCAATAAGATCATGTCATCAGCACGCAGGAGAAAGCATACCTTTCTGTTTTCTGTCCTGACAGCAAGCACTTGGGGAGCCAGGAGTCCAGCTCATCCAAGATTCCAGAGTGGATGAGTGATTTAGCCAAGGCCACTGGTAGAGTTAGTGACCAACTCAGAAGAGAAAGCCAGGCCTCCTGACTCCTAGACCAGTGCTCTCTGACAAACAATGTGCCTCTCCAAGACACCTGGGCTCCGGCCATCGACCAAGTCACTCCAACTTCTGTAGTTGTCTAGACTAGGGCAATGACCTGGGGATCTTCTTAAAATGCAATTCTGATCCAGTCTGTCTGGAGTGGGGCTGAGGTTCTGCCTTTCTAGCAAGTTCCCAAGTGATTCCTATGGTCCAAACCACTCTAAGAGTAGCAAGAAGCTAGAGAACGGCTCAGGTAAACACAAAGCAAGTGACCTAGATAAAGGCAAGGCTTATTGGCAAATAATGAGGCATTTTAAATGCTGATGATGGAAAGGGTGTTCTTGGTTGTTATGAGTCTTAAAAGAAAGCTCTTGTCCCTCTTCTGCCAGAAACAACCTGACATGAGACCAACTTAACAGGCTAAAGGAAGGCCTAGGGCCATGGTGGTGGAGGGTGGTTCAGATACACCCACCAACAGCACAATCAGCCCCTTCATTATGTGGAAGAAGCCACAGCAAGGCAGCCAGAATAAAAGCCACTTTGTTTAACATTCCAAAGACGTTCCCAGTGTCCCCCAGAGTCCTCATTAATTACCTGGAGGATTACCAAGGGGTTCTTGGACAGGAAGACAGCCTCCTTCCACTGCAACTCACCAACCCTTATGACACTTGGATGACAAAAGACGGCACTTGATGAGGAGAGAAGAGGAACGGAGCCAGGGCACAGAAGCAGAAGGGAGATTTCTAATGCACAGACATGGCTTGCCCTTTCTCAAGCAGAGGCAAAGGATGTCAGTGCCATTGACAGTCCTGGGCACGAATCTTTGGGACTGCAAATAGTAAAGATTTTCTACACTTGGGGAATAGGCCAGGGAGGGGCGTTTGGTGCCAAGGAGGAGTGAAGGGACTGAGACCAGGCAGGGCTCAGCCGGGGCCAGGGAAGGAGCATCGTGCATACTCACTGTTTCTTCAGATTTGGAACCAGGGAATGCTGGCATTAAAGCTAGAACAACAGAATCACAGGAAATGATTTTAGAGGTTACATAATCCTGACATTTTAAAAGCATGTTCCCTGGAGCTCTACAGAGTCTATGTGAAGGTGTTTTAGGGACTGCCATTTAGTGTGAGGTCTACGAGGATGTGGGGTAGGTCCCCCATTCTGGCATCCCTTTGTATCTGTTTTATACATTGGGACTCTGAATGCAATTTATTTCTGTAAAGGGTTTTGCACTTAAAAATTGCTGTTCTTGCTCAGTACAGTGGCTCATTCCTGTAATCCCAGCACTTTCGGAGGCTGAAACAGGAGGATCACTTGATCCTGGGAGTTTGAGACCAACCTGGGCAATATAGTGGGACCACATCTCTAAAAAAATTTTTTTTTAATTGGCTAAGCATGGTGGTGTGTGCCTGTAGTCCCAGCTACAGGCTGGACTGAGGTGGGAGAATCGATTGAGCCTAGGAAGCAGAGGTTATAGTAAGCTGAGACTGTGCCTCCACATGCTAGCCTGGGTGACAGAGTAAAACACTGTTTCAAAAAAAAATTGCTGTTCTTTTCTGACCTGTTTACTTTATAGCTTGGAAAAGAAAGATGGCTTTTTAAAGACTTACGGCTTGTTCATGACATAACACCGTGTGTTCTCCCCCACAGCGTGTGGTGATACCAAGGTACTCTAGGTTAAACAAGACCCTAAGCACCACGTTGGATTCTTTGCCCTTAGAGCAGACTACTTGTTTTTCTTCATTTTTGCAGTTTCAGCCTCTCCAAAACTCAAGCTAGTGCTCAGATTTCTAGTATTCCAGTTACACCGTGGTCTTGAAAGAAGACTGGCCTCAGGTGTCAGAGAGGAAGTTGCCTGTGTGGTGTGATATGTGTGGGCCACAGCCAGCCCCCAGTAAATTCTCATCTAGCTGGAATTCCCACTATGGGTTAGGCCAGCAGTTTTCAAATGAACGCAGGTGCCAGTGCAGCTGAGGAAAGAATTACTGGGTGATAATTCCATCACACAAATGAGAAGCAGCTTACCAAGCATGAAGGCTAATTGTATGATAATGTAGATCATTGTAAGTTACACATACTGTTGTTAGATGCTAAGACCAGTTTCACATATTTTGGTTCTCTGTCTCTTTTGATAAGGTATGGTCATATAACATGTTTTAGCTAAAGAAATGTGAGTGGAAGCTTTCAAAGTCAGTGTATGATTGTCCTTATGCCCTTTCCTATGGTGCGGAATTCATGGAAGTCCATGATGAGGAGGAGTCTCTGTTCGCTGGAGTCCCAGGGTTGCTATGAGGGGTACAACCCTTCTGCCAATTCACATCAAATATACAGTGTGAACAAGAAATATATTTTTGTTTTTTTATGTAACCACAGCAAAACCCAGCCTATCCTAACTGATACAGACATTTATCAGAAATAAACCAATGAGCTATTAAATGGGACATTGCTGATTTTGTCATAACTTTTCTTTCCTTCTTTTTTTTTTTTATTGAGACAGAGTCTTGCCCTGTCATGCAGGCTGGAGTGCAGTGGCGTGATCTCGGGTCACTGCAACCTCTGCCTCCTGGGTTCAAGCAATTCTCCTGCCTCAGCCTCCTGAGTAGCTGAGACTACAGGCCTGCACCACCATGCCCAGCTAATTTTTTGTATTTTTAGTAGAGATAGGGTTTCACGATGTTGGCTGGTCTCGAACTCCTGACCTCAAGTGACCCGCCCACCTTGGCCTCCCAAAGTGCTATATAATGATTCATCTCTAAGTCTCAAAGTCTTGTACCAAAGAGCTATGTGATTGAATAATTTAAACTGTATAGGAAAAATTATATATATTGAACAATGATTATGGATGAACTGATGAAAGTGTATAATCTTAAATGCATTAAAATAGACCACAAAGATGGTACAACATATAATGACAAAATCCATATTTGATGCATGATAAATTAGTATCCGTGGAGTCTGAACCATTAATTTCTATTTATCATCCTTATCCAAGAGGACCTTTGGGTATTATTCTCCTTCACATGCTAAGAGGCTTCTTTTTTTGGTCTGGTTGTCTATTTCAGACTCCATGTCTTTCTCATTTAATGACAAGAGGTGGCAGGCATCCATTTCCCTTAGTCCTCATTGGTACCAAAGAACGAAAATAATTTGGATTTTTGAGACTGAAATTATTTTGTGCAACCCGTATTTAATTTTTCTCTCATACTGTCTTGTAGCTATATAACCCTAGCTCTGTTCATGCCAATGTCACACCTGTTTTTTATCTGGCTCTCAGCTAACTCACTGTCAATTCTAGTTCCAATTTCACACATTTGCATGGCTTGGCTCCAAATAATTGAATCAGCCTCTAAGTCTTAATTCCAAATTTCTGAGAGAGATGGAGAAGCAGATTTGCCCAGCATGGGTCAGGTGTTTACAACTATAACTGATTAGAGTTGGGGGAGGATCACATGGCACATAGAGAGCAGGATGAAGCACATTAGGACTCTTAGGCACAGAGAAACTTATATACTTAGCAGGAAATGCTTGTGGTTTCCAAAAAAAAAAGTTACAGAAGCAAATAACATATTCTTGAATTCCATGTGAGGGATTAAAAGATGCTATTGTTTCATTTGTTACTTGCTTATTCTGTTGACTTTCAACATTCACTAGTGGAAAGCAGCCATGAGTGCCAAAAATATAAGAAAAATTTACTGGACAACTTTAAGTAAAATGTTGTCCACCAACTAATTTTTGCATAGATTAGAAAAAGATTTTTTAAAAGTATTTTAGTGGCCTAACAGTTTGGGTTGGCCTGCAGAATATCTCGAAGTACTGAACTGGATTAAAAAGCAAGAGCATGATCTTCACAAGCCCCAAGTGATCATGAGTGTAGGGATAAAGCTGAGGTTCTCATCCTTTGTTATTCATTAGAATCGTCGGGGGAAATAAAAACAAGATAATATTTTCACACGCTCACCAGAATGGCTAAACAATATGATTGCTGAGAGCAAATGTTGGTGAAGATGTGGAATAGCTGGAACTCTCACACAATTCTAGCATAGGGGGTATAATTGGTACAGTCACTTTAGATAACTGTTTCATAATATCTGTGAAAGAAGAATGTAGGCATATCCAGTGACCTGAAATTCCATTCCCAAGTGCACATTCAAAAGAAATGCCTATAAGATGTTCACCAGAAAATATCTACTGAAATATACACCATCTGTAATAGTCCCAAACTGGAAACTACCCAAATGTCCATCAACAGTAGAGTACATATACAAATTGTGGTGTATTCACGCAATGGAATATTACACTGCAATAAGAATGAAAAAACTATGACCACACCAATGTGGACGAATCTAACAGGCATAATTTTTGGCAAAATAAATCAGATGTAAAATAGGACATTTTGTATATTCTGTTTATATAAGGTACAAAAATAGATTAAGGTAATCTATATATTGGAAATAAGGGTAATGACTATCTTTGGTGTGAGTTTTACATTCTGGAGATCATTTGTTTCTTGATTTGGGTTCACGAGTGTGAAAATGTATTAATGTGTACATTTATAATTCACTTTTCTGTACATATGTTATGCTTTATCTTAGTCTGGGCTGCTATAACAAACTACTTAGGGTAATTTTTCAATAATAGAAATTTATTTCTTACAGTTCTTGGGGCTAACAAGTCTAAGATCAGGGTGCCAGCAGATTCAGTATTGGTGAGGACCTGTTCCTCATAAATGCCTTTTCTGTGTCTTTACAGGGAGAAAGGGGCAAAGAGCTCCCTCAGGCCTCTTTTATAGGGTTATTAGCGTTTAGTCCATTTACTGTTGCCTAATGCTGGGTAATTTGTTAAGAAAGTAAGTTTATTCGGCTCACAGTTCTGCAGTCTGTACAAGAAGCATGGCACCAGCATCTGCATCTCGTGAGGCCTCAAGTTGTTTCCACTCATGGGGGAAGGGAAAGGGACCCAGTGTGTGTGGAGATCACATGGTGAGAGAGGAAACGAGAGGGGGAGGGGCCAGGCTCTTTTTCACCATCAGCTCTTGTGGGTTACCATGAGGATGGCACCAAGCCATTCATGAAGGATCCAACCCCATGACCTCAACACCTCCCATTAAGCCCCACCTCCAACATTGGGGATCAAGTTTCAACATTAGATTTTGGGGGATAAACATCCAAACTATAGCAGTCACTTGTTCCTTTCATGAGGGCTCTGCCCCCATGATTTAATCACCGTCTAAAGACCCCACTTCTTAATACTATCACATTAGTGACTACATTTCAACATATGAATTTTATGGGAACATATTCAGATCATAGCATACTTTGATAAAAATCTTCAAAAAAATTAGTGATGTCTGGACCCCACTCTAGACAAATTGAATCCTCTGTGGGAATGTGAGGCCCACATATAGTACTTTATGAACCCCACCCCCACCCCTAGGCAATCTTCATGTACAGCAAGGGGTGAGAACGCTGGTCTAGTGGAAGGAGCCTGGGAGCAGGGAATCTTGGATTTAGATTCTGGCTCTGTTGCCAAATTGCGAAGTGGCCACAGGCAAATCACCTCCTGCTCTGGGCCTTGGTTACCAGGGAACTTAGCAGAAAGCTGATTCTTACCAGCCCTATAAGACATTAGCATGACTCTGTTAGTCTGTTAGGCAAACAGATTAGTTGACATTAATAGGTTCTGAGGGAATGTGATGGTTCAATTTTATGTGTCAATTTTACTGGGCTAAGGGATGCCTAGATATCGAGTAGATGTCATTTCCAGATATTATTTCTAGGTGTTTCAAATGCTGTTCTCTTCCAGAAAAGAATAGCATGTGAAATGGTAAACTGAGCAAAGCAAATGGCTCTTACCAATGTGGGTGTGAGGCAGGAGAATGGGATCTGGAAGCAGGGAATCTAAGTCAGTTTCACACTGACTTCCTAGAACTAAATTTAAAGGAAAACCCTAACTTTACATGCCTAAATAACAAAAGGACTCCCTTTGACCTTTTCTGTCTGGCAGATGGGAGATTGGCTGTCTGCAAAGAATCATGCTGAGTGGGAGTGGAGTCTTTGTTTGCAACTTTGTAACTTCACTCCAGCCTCTGAATGGTTGCTGTTCACAACCAATCAGACTGATTGCCGGCTACCAGTTCAGTTACAGGAGGCGAGCATGAAGTGGCCAATGGGAAACTTCTAGAGGCCATTTGAACCCAGGAAGATTCTGTAATCAGGCCCTTGAGCCGCTGCTGGGGTACAGTAAATACATGCTTTCATTATTTTGTTGCTTCATTCTTGCTTTGCTTTGCTTTGCTTTGCTTTGCTGGGTGTTTTGTTCAATTCTTTGTTCAAAACACCAAGAACCTGAACAACTTGTAGTCACAACCCTCTACTGGTGACAGGTGGGCATCATCCAATCCACTGAGGGCTTGAATGGAACAAAAAGGTGGAAGAAGGGCAAATTTGCTTTCCCTTCTATGTGGAAATGTACATTTCTCCTGCCCTTGGACATTAGAGCTCTTGGGTCTCTGCTTTCAGACTAAGACTAGGATTTTCACTTTCCCCTACTTCATCTCTGTCTGAGGTCATTGGATTCAAACTGAATTACAATTTTTCCTGGAGATGGAGATAAGTGGAAATTAAATTCACTTTTTTCAGTTTGACTTCATTATCTCTTTGGAATAGACTATGAATAATCCAGGAAATTAAATTGGAAAAAAAATCAGAGCTTCATGGAATACTATTGATCATTTGGTTCAGAAGTTCACAACCATTTTAAGAGAGCTCCCCCACTTTTCTCAAATTTACGCAGAATCTGAATTTATACCCAAATAACAAAGATGAATGGATTCCCAGGAAGTTAGAATTTTCATTTTTTCGTCAAAAATATTTCTTGAGGAACCTCTAGTATCATAGAATAACTTATATGGTCCAACTTTCCAATTTTATAATTGGGCAATTGAGGTTCAAAGAGGAAAAATAACTTGCCTAAGTCACATATTAACAAACAAACACGTCTTCCAACTCAGCAATTGTTTGACTCATTCAGCAAGCATCTGCGGAGCCTCTGCAAGTTCCTAGCACAGTGCCAGGCTTGGGGGATCTGATGGTGAACAAGCTACAGTCTTGCATCTGTACCTTGTGACTAGGGTCTAAACTGATGTCTGTCACCTTTATTTCTGATTATCCCATGGGGAGAGTCTGGCTCTCCATAGTAATCCTTGGAATGGCATCTATGACACTTGGTGTAGTGGGACTCTGCTGAGGCTCTCCTCTCTGAAGATGACAAACTTGGCTGCAGGAGGTGTTAATGTGTGGGAATGGCACCATTCGAGATTGTCCCTCACTGAAGGGTGTTTTGCAGGCTGGGCACCAATATCAAGAAATGTTTGAGCTGCACAGAGAGCTCTGAGTGACCACAGCAGGGCAGAGCTCTCGGATCCAGTGCCATAGTATTTGGTTCTCTCTTGTGTTCAGTGGATGCTTCCAAAGTATGACACTGCGAGCTGTGTGGTGTAGCAGAGCAGGTAATGGTGCTGTCTTTGGAGCTACTTGGTTTGCAGACTGGATCTCCATTTTTTGGCTTTCTGGTCTTAAAATATGTATGTCGCCTCTCTGATTGTCATCTGTAGAATGAGGATGACAATGGTTTTGGCCTCATGGGATTATTGTGAGACCTAAATGAAATAAGGCATTCCTGGGACACAGAAAGTTAGCTATTCATAAACCTTTATTGTAGGCCTACTACATGCCAGGTCCTGAAGATCTCATGATGAACAAAGTCTTTGCCTTCATGGAACTTACATTTGAATAAGGAGGAAACAACAAACAAATCATAACAACAATAGCTAGCATGTATTAAACATTTTCTATGTGCTAGTCACTGCTCTATTTTCATGAATTATTCTATTTTTGTCCTCACAAAAATCCCCTGAGCTACATACAATTATTACCTGCTTACAAATAGGAAGCGGAAGCTCAGGGAGTTAGTAATTTGTCCCAGATCACACAGCTCGAAAATGTTGAAACCAGGCTTTAGATCAATTTAGATCTCATTTAGACAATTCGACATCAAAGCTTGCCATTAAGTGTTATGAAGAAAATAAAGCCGGGAAAGGGAAAAGACTGAGGGGTGTACCCTTAGAGGGTAAGGGAGGCTAGGGAAGGACTCTGAGATGTTGACATGAAGCTGGGAAGGTCATAGTAGGCAGAGGGAGGAGCTGAGGCAGATAATCCGAGGCAGGAATGAGCTAGATTTACGTGGAGCCATAAAAAGGTCAGTCTAGCTGGGTGTGGTGGCTCAGGCCTGTAATCTCAGCTGCTCAAGAGGCTGAGGCAGGAGGATCACTTGAGCCCAGGAGTTTGAGACCAGCTTGAGTAACAAAGACCTGTCTCAAAACAAACAAACAAACAAAAGGCCAGTGTAGTCAGACTAGTGACTGAGGGGAGAGGGGTGTGAAAGGAGGTTGAAGAGTTGTTAATATTGATTATTTTAACTGCTAGTAGTTTACAGCCACTATAATTATAGGTCTTGCTTCTCCCTTTAGCCTGTGAGGCAGGAACATATTCGTGTGTGCCTACGGGGCCCAGATCCATGCTGTGGTCATAGCAGGTATTTAATATCTTTTTGTTGTTGTTGTTGAATTAGATTTTCAGTCTAATTGGGAAAAACATGGGCTGTGCTGAAAGCAAGAGACGGCTTTGCATCCTGACCCTGCCACTGGCTAGCATGTGTGGGCAGCTCACTTTCTCTGAATCTGCTTCCTTATTTGTCAAATGCAGAAAGGTCACATTTCCCTTTATAGAATTTTGTCAGGATTAAGAGAGATAATGTGTATTTAAAATACTGCATTGTAGACATTCAATAATTATTACTTCTTAACCCTTCTCCTTCTCCTAAAGCTCACCTCTTACCCTTAGAACCATCCACCAATCACTCCCAAGACATTTCTCTTTTAATTCCATGAATGCCTTGGGAAGCCAGACCATCCTGACTCCCCAAATGATGTCTATGGCCCCTCATTGTCTGGGCCCTGTGGAAGCTTGGCATCAACACACCCTTGGCCAGTCCTTGCTTCAGGTGTCCTTTGCAGGGACCGCCTTGGCAGCAAGCTAAGATTTCAGAACTGTGCATTGCTTCAAAGGTCTTACTCTCAGCGCACAGAAGCCAGCCAGCTCAGGCTCAGGAGGGAATTGGAAGGACCTCCCACTAAGAAGAGAGCCAGGCTGCAGCCCTCCCCTGCTGGCTGGGAGCCTACCAAAGTGGGCAGTGTGACTTACCTTCCCATCCCGACTAGCTCCTTATAAAAGACGGTGTGTTCCCTCTGCTAGACATAGGATTCTGATGTTAGCTCTGGGTCAGTTCTTTGATGATAATGTTAACCAGGACACCCTCAAATGGGAGGCTGCCTCTTTCACCATTGGTCAGTCCCATTTCCAGCCACTGAAGGAATGAAGGCCTTTTCCTTCTTTAGACTGCGACCTGAGAACTAGACATGGCTCCTTGTTCCTCCATCCCCCTTAAACTTATTTTGCAGTGAATCATCTAAAGCATATGACCTAGAGCCAAATTTTACAACCCTGTGAGGAATTTCAGGATATATGTGATGTGCAGAAAGGCAATTTGCAGGCATGCTCCAAAGTCTAGCTTGGCCTGGCTGTATGCATTCCACTCATTTCCCAATATGGCCAGTGAAACTGAATCCTCTCTGGTCGGACCTCAAGTCTAGGTTTTCTGCAGTCGTTAAGTGCTATTGTTTCCTTCTCCTGAATTCTATACTCACTCGCTTGGAAACCTGTAGAATATCCTCCACCAAGGCCATCTTAAGACAGGGGACTATTTTACTGATGTTCAGTATCTCCTCTTCTCACTCAGCTTAAAATATCTTTTAAGATATCTTTTATCTTTTCTACATGCAGGTACCCACTTACTCCCATACTTTTTTCTTTTACTTCTCCACTCAACGAGGAATTTATATTTATAAAACAATTGTATATTAAGATTATTGTTAGTCTCAGCAAAAACAGGAAAGATCTAAAATGTTAATTGAACTTGACTACTTACCAGGTCATAGAGCAGTTGCTGGATAAACATTTGTGGAATTGAATTAATTTTTTGATGACTATATCAGGTTACATACTTTTCAGAAATCCAACCCAATCTTTAGTGTGTATGTCTCAGCTAAGATGCTTTCAGCTTTATCACTTGTAAGTACTTTTTTCTTTTTTGACATAGGGTCTTGCTCTGTTGCACAGCCCGGAACACAGTGCCATAATTATAGCTCACTGCAGCCTCCAACACCTGGGCTCAAGCAATCCTACTGCCTGAAACTCTTGAATAGCTGGGACTACAGGCATGTGCCACCATGCCTGGCTTTTTTTTTTTTTTTTTTTTTTTTTTCAAGTAGAGATGGTGTCTCACTGTGTTGCCCAGGCTTGTCTCAAACTCTTGGGCTCATGTTATCCTCCTGCCTTGGCCTCCCAAAGTGCTGGGATTACAAGTGTGAGCCACCATGCCCAGTCAACTTGCAAGTACTTCTGTAGGAAGGCAGGAGATCCTATATGTTCCCATTAAAACTGTGTTTCCCTCTTTCTGTGCTCTCAAAATTGTACAAGAATCCCAGACACTTCTTTTTGTCAAATGAAATGACAAACAAAAAATCTAATCTGGTCACTACTGCCATTGCTTCTTGCTGCCTCATGCTGTTAAAGGCCTGCCTTTGCTAGCTTAGGACATTTGTCTGCCCTGTGGTTATGGCGCTGGCCCGGCTACTGACCCAGTTTGCACGTTTCAGCTCCTCTAGTCACACCTGTACACTGTGCCATGTGCCCAGAGCATGATTCTTGTGGCTCCCACAACCATCATTAGGCTTTGTGTAAAGCCCAAGTCACAAAGCCAGATACTCTTTTTTTTTTTTTTTTTGAGACGGAGTTTCGCTCTTGTTACCCAGGCTGGAGTGCAATGGCACGATCTCGGCTCACCGCAACCTCCGCCTCCTGGGTTCAGGCAATTCTCCTGCCTCAGCCTCCTGAGTAGCTGGGATTATAGGCACGCGCCACCATGCCCAGCTAATTTTTTGTATTTTTAGTAGAGACGGGGTTTCACCATGTTGACCAGGTTGGTCTCGATCTCTCGACCTCGTGATCCACCCGCCTCGGCCTCCCAAAGTGCTGGGATTACAGGCTTGAGCCACCGCGCCCGGCCAGATACTCTTTTTAATCACAGTAACTCCCACTCTGAAGACATTAGAGTAATTTTCTGGCAATCATTCCATGGTCCTGGCTACCCCCAGGATACCCTTGTAAGGTTCCTCTCACTTCCACACAAAAAGAGCCTGTGCTCCTATACTTTCCTACCCAGAAAAATCCTTTTGACTCTGCACTTCTCCTTTCTACTGCCATATGAAGGACACATTTGTTTCTTTTTCTGCCATGATCATAAGTTTCCTGAGGCTCTCCAGCCCTACAGAACTGTGAGTCAATTCAACCTCTTTTCTTTAAAAATTACCCAGTCTTGCGTATGTTTTTATAGAAGCATGTGAACAGACTAATACAGTAAATTGGTACCAGGTAGTGGGGTGCTGCTATAAAGATACCTGAAAATGTGAAAGTTACTTTTGATCTGTGGGCAGAGGCTGGAATAGTTTGGAGGTCTCAGAAGAAGACAGGAAAATGTAGGAAAGTTCGGAACTTCTTAGAGATTTGAAGGGGCTCAGAAGACAAGAAGATGTGGTAAAGTTGGAATTTCTTAGAGATTTGTTGAATGGCTTTAATCAAAATGCTAATAGTGATATGGACAATAAAGTCCAGGCTGAGGTGGTTTCACATGGAGATGAGGAACTGGTTGGGAACTGATGTAAAGGTCATTCTTGCTGTGCAAAGAGACTGGCAGAATTTTCCCCCTGCCCTAAACTTTCCCCCTTTGGAACTCTGAACTTGAGAGAGGTGACTTAGGGTATCTGGCAGAAAAAAATTCTAAGCAGCAAAGCATTCAAGAGGTGACAGAGCATAAAAGTGGAAAATTTACAGCCAATGATGTAGTAGAAAAGAAAAATCCATTTTCTGGGGAGAAATTTAAGCTTGCTGTAGAAATTTGCATAAGTAATGAGGAACCATGTTAATCACCAAGACAATGGAGAAAATGTCTCTAGGGCAAAGTCAGAGATCCTTATGTCAACCCCTCTGATCACAGGCCTGGAGGAAAAAATGGTTTCTTGGGCCAGTCCCAGGGCTTTGCTGCTTTACGCAGTCTTGGGACTTGGTGTCCTGTGTCCAGTGTGGCTAAAAGGGGCCAACATATAGCTGAAGCCATTGATTCATAGGGTGCAAACCCGAAGACTTGGCAGCTGCCACATGGTGTTGGGCCTGTGGGTGCACAGAAGTCAAGAACTGAGGTTTGGGAACCTCTACTGAGATTTCAGAAGATGTATGAAGATACTTGGATGTCCAGGCAGAGGTGTGCTTCAGGGGTGGAGCCCTAATGGAGAACCACTGCTAGAACAGTGCAAAAGGGAAATGTGAGATCAGAGCCCTCACACAGAGTCCCCAATGGGGCACTACCTAGGGGAGCTGTGAGAAGAGGACCACCATCCTTCAGACTCCAGAATGGTAGATCCACTGACAGCTTGCACTGTGCACCCAGAAAAGCTGTAGACACTCAACACCAGCCATAAAAGCAGCCAGGAGAGGGAGCTGTACCCTGAAAAGCCACACAGGCAGAGCTGCCTAAGGCCATGGGAGCCCACCTCTTGCATTAGCAAGACCTGGATGTTAGAAATGGAGTCAAAGGAGATCATTTTGGAGCTTTAAGATATGACTGCCCCACTGGGTTTTGGACTTGTATGGTGCCTATAGTCCCTTTATTTTGGCCAATTTCTCCCATTTGGAATGGGTGTATTTACCCAATACCTGTACTCTCATTGTACCTAGAAAGTAACTAACTTGCTTTTGATTTTGCAGGCTCATAGGCAGAAGGAACTTGCCTTGTCTCAGATGAGACTTTGGACTTGGACTTTTGAGTTAATGCTGAAATGACTTAAGAATTTGGGGAACTGTTGGGAAGGCATGATTGTGTTTTGACATGTGAGGACATGAGATTTGAGAGAGGCCAGGGGAGGAATGATATGGTTTGGCTATGTCCCCACTCAAATCTCATCTTGCACTGTAGTTCCCATAATCCCCGTGTGTCGTGGGAGGGATCTGGTGGGAAGTAGTTGAATCATGGGGGCGGTTACCTCCATGCTGTTCTAATGATAGTGAGTGAGTTCTCACGACATCTAATGGTTTTATAAGGAATTTTCCCCCACTTCACTCTGCACTTCTTGTAGCCATCAGGTGGAGAAGGATGTGTTTACTTCCTTTTCCACCATGATTGTAAGTTTCCTGAGGCCCAACCCCAGCCCTGCAGAACTCTAAGTCAATTAAAACTCTTTCCTTTATGAATTACCCAGTCTTGGGTATGTCCTTATAGCAGCATGAGAATGGACTAATATAATGAAGTTAGAAAATGGATGAGTTATGGTGGTGGCAGACCAGAAATGTGGCATTATTCCCAGAGGCTATGGCTTTCAGAGCATGTAAACCCAAGCAGTAATTCTGATGGTGCCTTGAAGACTGGGTGGCAGGGGTAGTGGTCTGGAAGCCAGCCAGAGGATTGGGTTCAGATAATGGCTGCCTGATGCCTTAAGGGTAGGGATTGAGTTTTCATCATCCCCAATCCCCAGTGGAGTGTCTGGTGCATAGTAAGTTCTCAAGAAAGACTTGTTGAATTGAATTACAGGAATGCTCTCACCTAGTGGGAAGCAATCATTAGGTGCTAGATGGAGTTCCTGGTGACAGAAACTGGGAGACCTGGATTTCAAGTACTGGCACTTCTTGTCTATGTGATGTGAAACTTATTTCATCTTGTTGGAATTTCAGTTTCTTTAGGTGTGAAGATCATCCAGCCATTCATTCACTAAGCACTTGTTGATCATAGCCAAGAACCACATATTGTGCTAAATCTGGGAGAATCAAAAAGGAACATAATGATATTCCTGTTTTTGAAGACTTTGTGATTTAGTTGGAGAGATGTATGTACAAGAAAATAATTTATTACTGCATGGAGTGTGTTGTCATTGAGGAATGTACAAAGTGCAGTGGGATTACAGAATGATCCTCAATGTGTATTGAGCACTTACTATGTGCCAGGAACTGTTCAAAGTTCATGCAGATACTGGCTCATTTAATCCTCATAATAACCAATGAGGTAGTTATCTCTATGATCTCCACTTTCTGGAAAGGGAACTGAGGCACAGAGCTTAGGTAACTTTCCCAGGTTTTCAGATTTGATAGATGCGCAAGACTATCTATCAACTAGCAGAGAGACTAGTACGTGCCAAAGCACAAGAGTCTGAAATAACATTTTGTTTGGTAGAACAGTACACGAGACTAGAAAAAAGTAGGGAATCAAGCCATGATGGGCTTTGAATGCTATATTAGAAAATTTGGACTCTACCTAAGAAAGCTTTACAGCATTTTCCAAAGTGTTTGGAGGAACTTAAGTTCTGAGGAACCTTAACATAGTTGTGTATTGAGAAACAGACTACTGACTCTGCTCTCCAGAGAACGGAATCAATAAGTTATTATTTATGTACTTACTGGTTTACTCATCTCAAAGAATTACAGGTTGAAAAAGTCCAAGATCTGCAGTCTGTAAGCTGGAGACCCAGAAGAGCCAATGTCCAGTTGCAGTCTGAGTCAAAAGGCCTGAGAACCATGAGAGCTGATGGTAAAAGTTCCAGTCCAAAAGTCAGCAGTCTTGAAACCCAAGAAGACCTGATGTTTCGATACAAAAGTGAAGGTTAGAAAAGGCCAGTATCTCAGTTCCAGCAGGCAAGTGCGAGGAATTAGCTTTTACTCAACCTTTTTGTTCTATTCAAGTCTTCAGTTGATTGGATAAGGCCCACCCATATTAGGGAAGGAAGTCTGCTTCACTCAGCCCACCACTTCAAATATCAATCTCATTCCAAAACACTCTCACAGACACACCCAGAATAACATTTGACCAAATGTCTGGGCACCGTGTGGCCCAGTCAGGTTGGCACATAAAATTAACCACCACAGTGTGTTAGGTGTAAAAAGACATCTCCAGTCTCAGTGAACAATGTTGGCTGTTTACCCATTCTCCTCTTTGCCTTCCTAACAGACGTCCAGTTTTTTTCAGGAATCTATTCCTCCTCCATGCAGCCTCATGCTTTAGGGAAGCTGGCCCACATCCAGCTTAAGAGGGATTGGTCAGAGGAAAATGCTATTTTTTTTTTTTTTTGGTCAGTAATTGGCTCAGGAGTGAATATGTGACCTGATCTGGCCAGTGAGACTTGAGTGGACACCAGGGAGCTTGCGGGAAACTTTCTTCTCTCCTAAGAGAGGCCACGTGAAGAAACAATCCTTCTGTTTCCTCTGTCAGGCCTGAGTGTGATGCTCGTAACTGTCATCCATGACTGGCCTGAAGATGAAGGTGCTAGAGTAGAAAAATGTGGACACAAATCTGCCAAGCTTGTCTTACCTCTCTGAACATCTGGTTTGTGAAGCATCACAAACAGTCCTTACTGTTTATCCCAGTTTTGAGTCAGGGTTTCTGTCACTTGCAGCTATATCCTACATGATATGATCATAAAATAAGATTGGAGGCTTGGCGTAAGCAAAATTAATGAGGTTTTTAAAATTTTGGGACTTCTCACTCAGTACAACAGCATTTATTATGCAGGTGTACTTTGCAAATGTCCAAAGTTGGATATAATGCACAGCGTTTCCTAAACAGGTGTGACCCTGGAAACCTTTGTAGAGAAGAATCCACGGTACTGATGTCCCACAGAAATACTCCCATAGGCAATGGGAAGACTTGGGAATCCTCAAAGTGGAAGGATGATAACATCACATGCTCAGTAAAACCCCACCTTCTCCTCTCTAGCTGTATGAAGAATCATGTTTCTGATGATCATAAAATGTAAGGGAACTGAAAAGTACCTCCCCAGAGAAAGACTGCAAGCCCTGACTTACTAGACTAAGTGTTTCTTAGTCCCCTTCAGTTCTCAAATTCTGTGGGGCTTATATAATTTGGTACATTCATCTTCAAGCATTGAACAGTTTCCCTTCCTTTTTTTAATCACTTACCAACATCTGTGAATGAAGTTGATTAAGACAATATATGTATATAGTCAACCAGTATTTTTCTGGATTGAATTATTTAAAATAACCCACTAAATGATTCCCTGCTCAGTAGGTCTTTGACTTAAATCTCCCTCAGGCTCTGACCACATTTTTTATTTCTCTGGATCTTTTTTTTTTTTTGAGTCAAAGAGCCCCAGAGAAATGGCTTAAGGCCACAAAGGGTAGTTTTTAGAATGTTTTCTCTGCAGTTAGTGACAGGGTAGACAAATAGCATAAAAACAGAAGAATATACTACATTCCAGATGGGAAAAATTGCTTCTGTTGCTTTTCTTGATTTATATTAAATTCATCATGGTTTCAAACTGAAGCCACTTTGGCCCCTAAAAGCAACAGGAAAAAAAAAAGAGAGAAAAAAAAAGTGACAGATCTCTGTATTTAGCGACTGCACCCTTTAGAGATACAAAATGCTAATCTGGGCAGGTCAATTATTTTCCTTCTTTATACAATGGGAGTACTGGCAATTATTTGCCAGGATGGTACCGTGCTTGTATGAACTAAGAGACTTAGCAAACAGAGGACTCTTTTGTGATGAGGTAGATACACGGCTGCTGTTTTCTGTCCTCATGCTGTACTGTGGTAAAGTCACCTTTGAGAGCGACCTTGGCTCCAGAATGAGGATGACTTACCGTGAGCTGGAAGCCACGAAAGAAACACTTTCTCTGTCAGTCTCTTCTTTGTTAGAAGAAAAACCCCATTCCTACCCCAAAGCCCAAACCTCAAAGATCTTCTCTGGGTCTCCGCTTTAATTCTTAAGAGTACCATGCTGTTCAGCTTGGGTCTCACATTGATCCAGGGTTGTGCAACTCAGAAGTCCCCCTCAATTCTTTAACAGTTGACTGAGGCCAAACCAGTATTGGAGCTCCTTTGAAAAACCCAGCTAGGGCCAGAAGGCCAGACAAGTGGACTTTCATTACAGGGCAAGGATTGCATGTTTCTCCTGACCAGGTTATTATTGGTTATAGGACAAAGAGGAAACCCGACTTATCAACAAAGTGAAATTAAAAATTAACATGTCCCTGTTTGCTCAACTGTAATCTTTGAATCAGTCAATATCTACAGGCTGTGCCAGTAACCTGATTTCAGGGCAGCTACAGAGTCTGCTCAGAGACCAGCCCAGTTAAACAGTTAAGACTGAAATGAGTTGGGCAAGACTGGGAATTAGATATGTTTAGGTGATGAATACTCACAAAGTGCTTAGAGATTTCTTGCTGGCGGCTGGTGTTAATGGTGCTGGTGTGCTGGGTTTGAGAGGACCCAGAGTCCCCAGTCTTTCTGGATGGTGTTTACTCTAGCTGTCCATCTCAATAAAGGCAGGGGCAGTAAGCAACACGTTTTCCTTTTCTCTCCCCTTTTCGTCCTCTTTCTCTCTTCTTGGCCCACTATGGCAGACCAGTATGGCAGTTGGAGGTGTACGGGAGCTGGTCAGAGTTAAGAGGGATGCGCTTGTAAGAGACTGAGGTGTAACCAGTTAGAACCTGGGGATTTGTCGTCATTCCTTACCTTTATTTTCAGGGGCTGAAATACATGTTTGTATTAATTAGTTCTTTGAAAATATATCTATGAGCACAGTTCCTAGCACATCACAGGTATTTAATAAATTTTGGGGGAATTAAATAAAGATTGAGTAAGTGAACAAAGCTCACATAAGACTGGAAATGAGAGAACAGGCATCTTAATTTACATTTAACCAATTAGAAACACTTGTTGATACCTACATCTATGTATCATTATCTCCTCTTTCTTGCTGGTGTTTACTTGTTTTCAACTTCACTTTCACTCTGAGGATGTATATAGATCAGCGCTCCTCAACAGGGTGGGGAACAGGGAAGGAGGAGGGAGTGGCAGGATACAATTTTGTCCTCTGGGGGACATTCGTCAATGTCTACAAGTATTTTTGGCTGTCACAGCTGGGGGAGTGCTACAGAGGCCAGTCATCCTACAACAGATAATTATCTGGTCCAAAAATGTCAACAGTGTAAGATTGGGAAGCATTAATACAGGAGCATGTCACTAAACTGTTCATGATGGTTATTTATGGAGAATTTTGGAAAACTTTCCACTTACTAAGTTTAATCATTTATATCTATTTTGGGGATTTTCAAAAACAACCTGAGGGTACCACATGCCTAATCAGAATCAATGAGAGAGGCATTGAAATATTTAGTGGACATTTAGTCTATTTCAGGTGTTACTTAGATCCTGGGGATACAGAAATAAGTAAATAGCACATGCTGCGCTAAGGGACCCAGTTCAACAGGAAAGATCAGACAAGTACTCACTTAGCAAGACAGGAAGTGCCCAGGGCCTGCTGAAATAATACTTTTTTTTTAATTAAGAAGAAAAAGTGCTTGGTGTTCTCAGGTGTAGTTACTGAGCAGCAACATGGTTCCAAAGGACAGCAAAAGTACTTCCTGCCTTAGGAGGAGGTGAAGCTTTGCCAGGCCAAGGAAACCCTCATCTGGATCTGGCCTCCAGGGTAGCCTCCTGCCTGCCTCTCTGGTCAGGCTCAGCTTCTGCCCTGTCTCACCAGCTCTCCCCCAGTTGCCCTTGCCCTGAGAGTGCAAGGAGCAGAGTCCCACAGGAGCATCGATGTGAGAGTGAGCTCCCAGCACTGAAGGAGAAGCAGGACTCACTACAGAACACTGTGTTTGTGCTGGAAGGGCCTTAAGAACATCACTGTAAACATGCTCATCTTATGGAAGAGGAAAGGAGGTTCAGAGAGGGAAAGGCTTGCCTGAGGTCACACAGTGAGTTAATGTCAAGGTGGGGCTGGCGAATAGGTTGCTGGTGCCTTGGCTTGGGGGTCTGTTGCTGTTTCAGGACACTCCCTGCCTGTTACTGGGCTGACCAATTTCCTGCCTCCCCTTCCTGACCACAGCATCCTCCAAGTGTGTCTGCCTGGCCCCAAGCTTGGTCCTAGTTCCCAGGTAATAGTTTTCACCCCTGAGGGCCTGAGTGGGGATGGGGAGATGAGAAGAGCAGCCTGCTCAGAAGCACAGCCTGGGCCAAGTGCACCATCTTAACTGTCCTATGGGAGTCAAACCAGTGGGGTCTGGAATTGGGGTGTGAGGGGCAACCACACAGCAGTAGTCTCATGTTTTGCAGGTTGGAGCTAGGGGCAGGGGCAGTGCCAATATCAACAGCCTTGGAGACGATGTGGTGTGGGATGAGGTGGGGTGTGTGCGCATGGATATACTGTGTCTATGTCAGCATAAGTAAATGTGATTATGTGCTTCGGCTGTTAGGAAGAGTTATGTACCAAGTTGAAGGAATGTCCCAGATAGAGTTAAAGATGCAAGTTGCTGAAAGACAAGTTTAGTAATAATCCTATTTTTAGATCTGACACTTTCTGATGAATGTTTATATATGTTTGCATCAGTACGGAGAAAGATCCAGAAGGATATGCTGCAAACTGCTAACACTGATTACATTAAGGCAGGCTCCCCAACCCCTGGACCATGGACCAGTACTGGTCCTGGCCTGCTAGGAACTGGACCACACAGCAGGAAGTGAGCAGTAGGCCAGTGAGCATCACTGCCTGAGCTCCGCCTCCTGTCAGATCAGCAGCAGCGTTAGGTTCTCACAGGAGCGTGACTCCTATTGTGAACTGCGCATGCGACGGAGCTAGGTTGCACATTCCTTTTGAGAATCAAATGATGATCTGAGGTGGGACAGTTTCATCCTGAAACTATCCCCCACCTAACCCCTCTCCCTGTCCGTGGAAAAATTGTCTTCCACATAACTGGGCTGTGATGCCAAAAAGGTTGGGACTGCTGTGTTAAGGAGTTGAAATTATTACTTAAAAAAAATCATTTCTGTAATATCTGGCCAATTACAGAGAGTCTTCCACCTTTACAATTAATAAAAGATTTGAATAAACAGGAAAGCGTGTAATTATGTGTGCACATGACTATGTTGATATGTGTACACATGTACACACATGACTTTGTGTTTATGTGTGTTGTGTATGTGTGTGGGGAGGGAGTCTCAAAGGAGAGCAGTACTTTTAGTGAAATTCCAGACACTGGTCACATCCTCCAACCCTTGTACTTTGGAAAGAAGCCTCAAGGGTGTACACCTACTTGAAAGTTTTGACATAAACATCACCTGCCTTGCAGATGTGGGCTGTTCTGGGGCTCCTGGCTTAACCAAATAGCCTTGGAAAAATTACAAGTGGGAGAGGCTGCTTCCTTGCAGCCAAGACCACTGGTGGTTCAGAGCCTTCTCCAGGAAAATCCGCAGCCCCTTGCACAGTGTCTGTGGAGTGTCTCCAGTGTGCAGAGTGCTATGTGCAGTAGAAAATAGTTCTGCTGGGAGCTAGCTGCACAAAGGATGGGGCTTAGAAATCTCAGCCAGTATCAGGCGCGGTGGCTCACACCTGTAATCCCAGCATCTTGGGAGGCCAACGCGTGGATCACAAGGTCAGGAGTTTGAGACCAGCCTGGCCAACATAGTGAAATGCCATCTTGACTAAAAATACAAAAAAATTAGCTGGGCGTGGTGGCGGGCACCTCTAGTCCCAGCTACTTGGGAGGCTGAGGTAGGAGAATCGCTTGAACCGCTTGAACCGGGGAGGCAGATGTTGCAGTGAGCCGAGATCACACCACTGGGGCCACAGTGGGAGATTCCATTTCAAAATAAACAAAGAAATCTCAGCCTGTGCTGGTCAGTTACCTTCTACAGGCAGAAACAGTTGCCTCCCCTGCCCCCATTATTCCTGAGATCTAGATTTTTCCAGGAACCAGGATTTATTTATTTACTTGACCATGGCCCAGCCAATGGGTTGAGGCTGGTTTCTGTGCTGATCTGGGCTTTCAAATTCCCATCTACAGCAGCAAGAGTCCATTGAGACCAGCTGGGGGGTTAGAATGACTTTTTCTTCATGTCAAGTGAGTGCCTCTGTGTAAGAAGAGACAGCCCTGCCCCCTTGAGGAGACACAGCAAGGCTGACCAAGGGTTGTGCGCCCTATACCTGGCCACAGGCCTGCGCATACACACTTGCTTTGCAATAGAAGCCGATTATGTTAGCGGGCTGATATTCTTCCTGCCCTAAATGCTGCTTCTTCCCCTCTCTCCACAAGCTGGTTGGCAGCAGCTTGGGGGTTTGGAGAGCAACAGGAGTTCCCCATGTGCTCTGAATCCTTCTTTTTGCACAGGTTTCGGGGATGCAGCTGGAGCTAGGCCGGTGGGAGCAGCAGGCTGAGGTGTTCTAGAATTTTCCTGAAGTCAGCCAGGAGATGGGTCTATCCTCCAAGAATTGAGAGGGAAGGGAAAGGCACAGTGGGAAGAAACTGGCTGCTTTTCCTGGAGAAGCCAGAAAGTTCAAATCGGAGGAGGAGGGGTAGAAGGAGAGAGAAAGAGAAAGGGATGGATCAGCAGGTAGGGAAGGAGAAGGAAGAATGGGAGGAGAAACAGACACTCCCTGGAGATTTCCAAACATCTTGAGAGGGACCTTGCCAAGCCACTTCGTAACCATCTCTCAGTGTCAGTGTGAGGCTTAATGGTAACGAGGAGCGTCTGTATGTGTCCTCAGCCTGCCCAAGGGGAAATTCTGTTCTCCTGGACAGGAAGCCCTGGAGCCAAGCCTCTTAGCCTCAGTGTCCATTCTCTGCATTTACTCTTTGAGCTCCACCTTCATTTATGTTTCCTCAATTTGTCTGTCTTTGCTCTTGTTGACTCTCCTCTCCCACCTCCAGCCACTTTGAAACTCAGGCTTCTGTTTCAGGGGTGGGGCCCCCTGGTGATTCTCCTTGTCTCTAGCTCCCCCTGCCCACCTCAGTGGGATCCTGGCCACACCACTGTCCAAGAGCTTGTGTCAACTGCCAGTAGATGGCAGGCCTCATCAAATTCAAACTCCTCGCTCTGCCCTTCATCTATTTTTCAAGATCTTCTCTCCCTGGCCTTGTCCTATTCACTGGCCTGGCTTCCCTCTCCTTCCCTATGGAGGCCCCCAGCCAATCTCCCTGGTGAGCCCTGAACATTCAGATTTCATCTCTGTCTCTGTGCCTTGCTTTGCTGCCTAGGTCAGTATACTCACCCCCAGCATTAGCCTAAAGCCAGCTCATCTTCAAGTCTTGTCCCTAGGAAACCTCCCTGGTCACTTCAGCTCACCCTGACTACACCATTCGTTAATTCTCACTGCATGGACGGTTCAGGGCACCCACAGTATTGCTTCTCATTGGTTTTGGCCTAGCTATAGGTAGGCTCTATAAGGGCATGGGCCATGCCTTTCACTTTCTTCTTTCTCTGTCTCAGCCCCAGAACGCAGATATGTGATTATTAATTGATTGAAAATGGGCAAATTATAACCAAAGAGATTTGGGGTAGAGAAAGTGCTTGAATAGGCCAGATATTCCTCCAAGATCTTCTTGAGCAAAATGGTATTCTCTAGGGCTATTTTACATGTTTGGCCACGCTGTGTTTTGCTAATACTGTGGCAAACACTTGGGTGTTCAGCTGCCTGGAGCCAATTGCATTTTCCCATTCCACATGGACAGAGGCAGATGATTATTCAGAATGGGAAAATATCAGGATGGAAATGAATTTGGGGCTCAGCCCTCCTGCTTATTTTCTTATGTAAGAACAAATCACTTGAGGCCAACACCATGGCTCACACCTGTAATCCCAACACTTTGGGAGGTAGAGGTGGGTGGATGACTTGAGGTCAGGAGTTTGAGACCAGCCTGGCCAACATGGTGAAACTCCATCTCTACTAAAAATACAAAAATTAGCTGGCTGTGGTGGTGTGTGCCTGTAGTCTCAGCAACTTTTAGAGATTACTTGAACCGGGTAGGTGGAGGTTGCAGTGCACTGATATTATCACACTGCACTCCAGCCTGGGTGACAACAGAGTGAGACTTTGTATAAAAAAAAAAAAAAAAAGAAGAAAGAAAAAACAACCAGTTGCTAAATAAATCAGGACTCCCTCCTCTCAAGACAATTCACGGAGCCTCCAGCATTTACAAGCATGAGAGTATTCACCCTTCTTCAGAGGGCAAGCTTGCTTGCAAGGGGGCATTATGCTGGCCATCCTGCAATTGGCATTTGGAATTTTCCCCATACTTTCTCTCCATGGTGTTATGGTCTCTTTTTTCACAGAATATGAGGTCAAAGAGGGTAGATTTGAATGAGATTATCAGTAAACTGTTTTACCATTTAGATTTCTGTTCCAGTTGTAATATGCATCTTTATCACAATGAATTCTCACCAGAGAATCTGGTTGCAAGTGACAAAATCCCTACAGATGTCTTTAGGTATCCTCATTGTTCTTGTAAGTATATCTTTCAGTGAAATTCCAATTTGTGTGGCAGACACTGTGTCACTTCCCACAGCCTTACCACTCTTCCTCTCCACTGACAGAACCCCGAGGTGACCAACCCCCAGAAGATGAATCATGCTTGATCTAAGACCATGGTGGCTATCTGTATCAGGGTCCCTAAGATTACCCCCAGGCCAGTGATTTTTTAGGAAGACTCACAGGACTCAGCATATAGTCACAATCATGGCTAAGATTTATTATAATAAAATGATACACTCAAAGCAAAATTAGCAAAGGGGAAAGGTGAATGGAACAAGGTCTACAAGGAAATCAGACACAAGCTTCTAAGAGCTCTCTTCTTTTGGAGTCACACAGGCTATGCTTCATTTCTCCAGGGCGTTATGGAGAGTAGATGTGAAATGTTGTCTCTCAGTGAAGCTCATTACAGACTCAGTGCCCAGGGTTTCTTCTAATGGAGGCTGGTCACATGGGCACCCTTTACCTAGTACATACCAACATTCCAGACTTCCAGAAAAAAACAAACAGGTGTTCAGCACATACTATATTGTTTGCACACACAGTTTCAACACAGTGAACCATGCTTATCAGTTCTGACAATGGTGGGACCCCTCCCAAAATCCAAGTTCCCAGATGCCAACCGAGGGCCAACCTTGTAAGCAGGCTTCCTAAGAATAGCTGTCTCAGGCCTATTATGTTAACTCTTTTCGGCATACAATCAATTTTTTTTTTTTTTTTTTTTTTTTTTTTGAGACAGAGTTGCTCTGTTGCCCAGCCTGGAGTGCCGTGGCGTGATCTTGGCTCACTGCCCCCTCTGCCTCCCTAGTTCAAGTGATTCTAATTCCCCAGCCTCCCAAATATCTGGGATTACAGGTGTGTGCCACCATACCTGACTAATTTTTGTATTTTTTGTAGAGATAGGGTTTTGCCATGTTGGCCAGGCTGGTCCTGAACTCCTGGCCTCAAGTGTTTCATCTGCCTCAGCCTCGCAAAGTCCTGGGATTACAAATGCAATCCTAGTGTCCAGCCTGCTTACAATCAATTTTATGTCTGACACTTGCTTACTCAGCCTCCCTTGCAGCTATGAGTGGCCACATGACTCAACTGTAGCCAATAAATTGCCAGGGGAAAGTGTTGTGATAAAATCTGGAATCCTGGCAGCCATCTTATGACAAGTGGAAGGATGAAGCCCAAATATATCAAAGGCAGGATATGGGAAGGTGAAAAGAAATGAGGTCTTTGGTAGTATCTTTAAGTCAATGTACCATTCCAGGAACAAAATATTGCCACACTTTTTTTTCTTGTTCTGTGAGATAATTAAATTTATTTATTGCTTGAGCAATTTTGAGTCAGGTTAAGTTGAATGCAGGTCAGATGCACTCCTGATATAATGTGTTCCTCTCTGTTATGGGCTGCCTTGTGGCCTCTGCCCCCAAAGTTGGTATGTTGAAGCCCTAACTTCCAATACCTCTGAATGACTCTATTTGGAGATCAGGCCTTTATAGTGGTGATTAAGTTCAAAAATGAGGCTGTTCAGGTAGGTTTGTACTCCAATCTGACTAGTATCCTTATACTGAAAGAAAACTGGGACCCACACACGTGCATGCTCAGAGCAAAGACCCTGTGAGGGCACAGCAAGAAGGAGGCCATCTACAAGCCAAGGCAAGAGCCTCAGGAAAAACAAAACCTGCCAACACCTGCGTTTTAGACTTCTGTCCTCCAGAACTGTAAGAAAACCAACTTCTATTGTTGAAGACACGCAGTTTGTGGTATTTTGTTAGTTGTAGCAAACTAACGTGCTCTCCATATGTAGATATAGAAAGGGCAAACATAGCCAATTATAATGGACAAAAGTGGGAACATAGATGAAATGGTCACATCTGGTGGTCACATACAACACCTAGGCAGAAAAGGATCCAGGCGGGGGAGGCAAGAGAATGAACTGGCCAAATGCCCCCAGAGGAGAGCCGGCTGCACCCACTCAATCTCTCATCCTTCAGAGGCTAAAGCTTCTATACAATGGTACTAATTATAATGAGATAGTAAAGAGGCAGCAGGTTCAGGGGTGTCCAGTCTTTCGGTTTTCCTGAGCCACATTGGAAGAAGAATTGTCTTGGGCCACACATAAAATACCCTAACAATAGCTGATAAGCTAAAAAAAAAAATTGCCAAAAATATCTCATGTTTTCAGAAAGTTTACGTTCAAAGCCATCCCAGGCCGCATGAGGCCTGCAGGCTGTGGGCTGGACAAGCTTGAGGTAAATGGTAAATGGAAATAGGATATCTGGTGACCATAGCTGATGAACAAAAGAGAGGAAGGGGAGGCCCTACCGAAGGGACAAACACAGAAGAAAAAGTCTATATTCCTGGAAATGTCGATAAGCCAGATTCCTCTTTGTGTCACTGGGGCGTGGACAAGACACAGCAGGTTATAGGCTTTCTGCAGAGGCAAGACTCTGAGGCGGAAATGAAGTGAAAGCAGTTACTGCTGTGTGGCTTCTGACTCATTACTTGGGAAGATGGCCAATTTCATGTGGGATGCCTTCGACACGTCCTTCTGGTTAGACCTGAGTTGGTCCTACTAATTTGGGGCTTTTCGAAGGACACTGTGTGGTCCAACACATTGGCTAAGGTGTGAGTGAGGCAGAGTAACCACAAAACCAACTCAGATTAATTGAAGGAAAAAAAGGAATGTATTGGCTTACATAACTAGCAAGTCGAGTTTCACTGGATCGAGGGGCTCCTCCGGGTTGGTTTTCTTCCTCTACCTCTCTGCTTGTCTTGCCTCTATATGGCTTCAGTCCTTTGACTGGCTCTCGCTCCGTGACTGTCAAGAAAGCTGCTGGTTCTCCTGCCAAGAATGTATAAATGGAATCCAACCACAAGGAAGAACCAAGAAACCTACACCAAGAAACATTTTACAAAACAGCTGGCCAATCTTAAAAAAAAAAAAAAAAAGTTGATGTCATAAAAGACGTAGAAAGGCTAAAGTGCTTATGTGCTGCTGAAGCAAGCATGCTCTTCAAATTAAATAAGACTGAAGAGGTAAAAACTAAATGCAATATGCCATCCTGGATCCTGGATAAGATAGATAGGGAAAATTCATTATAACAAACATTATTAAGACAATTAGTAGAACTTAAAAATATACTGTGTATTAGAAAAGAAGATTGTTTCAATGTCAAATTTCCTGAATTTTTTCATTGTATTGTGGTTATGTAAAAGAGTTTCCTTGTTCCTAAGAGATAAATGCAAAGTATTTAAGGAGAAAGGATCGTGATATCTGTAGTGCGCTCTCAAATAGCTCAATCACGACAACAAAAATCCTATACACATAATGTAATAAAGTAGTATCACAGAGAAGGCGAGAGACAGAAGGTGATTGATAAAGCATATATAGCCAAGTGTTAATGTAGGTGAAGGACATACTAAAATCATTATTATTATTAATTTTTTTAAAATGGAGTCTCACTCTGTCACCCAGGCTGGAGTGCGGTGCAGCTCACTGTAAACTGTTTCCCAAGTTCAAGCAATTCTCTTTCCTCAGCCTCCTGAGTAGTTGGGATGACACGCACTGCCACTGTGGCTAATTTTTTTTTTTTTTTAAAGTAGAAACAGGGTTTCACCATGTTGGCCAGGCTGGTCTCAAACTCCTGACCTCAAGTGATCTGCCTGCCTCAGCTTTCCAAAATGCTGGGATTACAGGCATGAGCCACCATGCCCGGCCTTCAGGGTTGAATTGTTTTTAATTTGAATTTTTTTTTTTAAGGTGTAGATGGCAGACCTCTTATCTCTCACCACCCATGTATCAATCTCAGGAGTCTAATTAGTTAGCCTGGAACATGTGGTCTTTCATCAAGAGTCAGGATTACACACTATAATTGACAACCTCACCAGATATCATATGAAATGGAGAGAAACTCCCCAAAGAATCACAGCCTCTCTCAGTCTCCCAGATCCTCCTCTGCTGGTCATCCAATACCCACATGCTACTTGACTCCATCTCTCCAAGCCATCCCTTCCTTCGAAATGGCACCAAAGACAGATTTTTCTCAACAAATAGCTCCACATTTTAGCCTTTTTATGATTCCTTTCTCACTTCAATATTCCCATTTGGATCCAATTCCTCTTGGTCTCACTTTTTTTTTTTTTTTTTGAGATAGAGTCTTGGTCCATCGCCAGGCGCCAGGCTGGAGTGCAGTGGTGCCATCTTGGCTCGCTGCAACCTCTGCCTCCCGAGTTCAAGCAATTCTCCCGCTTCAGCCTCCCCAGTAGCTGGGACTAGAGGCATGTGCCACCACGCCCAGCTAATTTTTGTATTTTTAGTGGAGACAGGGTTTGACCATGTTGGTCAGGATGGTCTCGACCTCTTGACCTTGTGATCCTCCCTCCTCGGCCTCCCAAAGTGCTGGGATTACAGGCATGAGCCACTGCCCCTGGCCAGTTCTACTTTCTTTAACTCATTGAGGAAGGAATCTGTGTTCATGTGAAAAGTGTTACCAAGAGTTACCTTTGTGCTCTTTCTTACCTTGAGTTTACAGATCCGTATTTTAACTGGTCTTTAATCCAGGGAAGAGAAACCAATGGCAGGAGTTTCACACACAGATGCAGTCCAAGGAGATGAGTGATTTGGGGCAGGTGGGCCTCTGGCTTCTTTTGCATCTTGCTGTGTTGGTGCCTTTTTCTTTTATCTTGGGCCAGAGTTTCTAAGAGGGAGGCCAACCGCTGTCCTTGGTTGGAGAAAGCCAGAATAGCCAAAAGGAACCAGGCCAATGTCACTTCATTTCCTATTAAGCAATTTTGACAATTGATTTGTTCCTAACCAGTAAAGCAGAGTTAGTGATGAGGTTGCTGGAACTCAGTCAGTGTGGTCTTGGCTTCGCTACCTCTGCATTCAGCTTTTTTGAGAACAAGGCAGGATTTAGGGAGTCCATTTGCTGAGGGTGAAACTCATAAGGCTAAATGAAGAAAATTGTTTGTCATATATTAATTAATTTATGAAAGACTGAATTGCACAGTTTTTTTTTTTGTTTTTTTTGTTTGTTTGTTTTTTGTTGTTGTTGTTGTTGTTGTTGTTGTTTTTGAGACGGAGTTTCGCTCTTGTTACCCAGGCTGGAGTGCAATGGCGCGATCTCGGCTCACCGCAACCTCCGCCTCCTGGGTTCAGGCAATTCTCCTGTCTCAGCCTCCTGAGTAGCTGGGATTACAGGCGCGCGCCACCATGCCCAGCTAATTTTTTGTATTTTTAGTAGAGACGGGGTTTCACCATGTCGACCAGGATTGTCTCGATCTCTTGACCTCGTGATCCACCCGCCTCGGCCTCTCAAAGTGCTGGGACTACGGGCATGAGCCACCGCGCCCGGCCATGAATTGCACAGTTTTTAAGATAGGCCCACATGTACATTCCTGACGGTTGTGCTGTATTCTGCATAGCTCCAGAGGTGCTGTTCCCAAGGACTGCACAGAGCAGCCCTAAGTGAGGGGCACTTGCTCTGAGATTGCATTGCCTGGTTTACAATCCATCTCTGCCACCTCCAACTATGTGACCTTAGATTAGATTCTTCACTGAGTCTGTTACCCAGTGGCCTCATATGTAAGCTGAGGATGATACCTGCCTCAGAGGGTTGGCATGAAGGTTAAGTGAGTAAATGCATTCTAAGTACTCTGGAACACATTCAGTAGCATTGTAATTACCCATAAATTAAATTAAAGGGTTGGTAGACTACTCTTGGGAAACCATCTGGGGGTGGGGTCTTTGTATGTGTGTTCGAGAGAATGGGTGGGTGGGTTTTTCCTGGACATTATAAAGTCAAATCCCAGACAGCATCTTCTTGCATTATATATGTAGTATATGCCTGTATATTGCAAATATTTTCAATATATGCCTATAATAGAAAAAAAAAACAAAACCCACCAATAGACAATATCATTATTACATATATATAATTAGTAATTCCTAAATACTGCTAGTATCCAGTCCTTATTCAGATTTCCCTGTCTCAATTTTTTGTATCCAAAATGTGTTCATTGGGATGGTTTCCTACTTTTCTTGAATCAGGGTGCTTTCAGTGCCAGAGGACCACCCTTCTGAGAGCCTTGCTTTTCATTCTGCAAACTGGCTGAGAGCAGCAGAGCACTCAGCACCCAAAACCACGGCGTGTGTGTGGCTGAAGACTGAGGGGACTGTTTTGTATCCTGGGTATTTACATCTGTGCAATAGGAATCGGGGCTTTACCTTGGGTGCCTCTTGGGTTTCTTCTTCTCCACCTGAGATAGATGAAGGTGATTTGTTTAAAGAGGCTTATTCTTGTGGAGACATCATCATAGCCTGAAAGCTCAATTACTCTTTATAGTTGGTTTTCAAATCAGAATCAAAGCCAAGCCCACACATTGTATCTATTTTATATTTTTTTCCCAATTTGCTTTCAATTGGTGATTATCTCCTTTTCTCTGATCTTTTTCCATGAATCATTTGTCCTATAAAGTTTTTACCTTCTGGATTTGGCTGATGACTTTCCCACAGTGTTGTGTAATTTATCCTCTGTCTTCTGCATTTCCTGCAAATTGATCCATTAGATTCATATTCTTGATTAATTTTTTTGTGTGAAAATAATTCAAAGGTGGTGCTGAGTTATATCAGCAGGCACATAGTATCTCGTTGTTTTATTTATGGCCAACCTGATCTCTTCGTTTAAAGTTCATAAAAAACATTCAGCCAGTGAACATCGCTCTCTAGATCATTTAATTAGAAGTTACACAATAGTGATTTTCTTCTTTCATTATAAAATGTTTATGTATGTTTTTCCATATTTGTGATTTTTTTCTTTTTTTTTTTTTAGATGGAGTCTCATTCTGTTGCTCAGGCTGGAGTGCAGTGGTGCGATCTCAACTCACTGCAACCTGTGCCTCCTGGGTTCAAGCGATTCTCTTGCCTCAACTCCCGAGTAGCTGAGATTATAGACATGCACTACTGGGCCCAGCTAATTTTTCAGTAGAGACAGGATTTTGCCATTTTGGCCAGGCTGGCCTTGAACTCCTGATCTGTCTGCCTTGGCCTCCCCAAATGCTGGGATTTCAGGTGTGAGCTACCATGCCTGTCCCGGTTTACTTTTATAACATAGTTTAATATCGTTAATCTTCCACTTATAGTTCTCTATTCTTAATTCTTAGTCCTCCATTATAGAGTCCCTATTGCTTTTCAAATATGAGCAATAATAAAATCAATGTATTCCTTTTCCTTTATAAACTTCTCATTCTCTTTCACCACCTAATTTTAGTCAATATTATTATTCTTAGTTTTTAATCTTTGTGCTGTGAAATGTGCTTTACCTCTCTTTCTTACTTGGATTGTCAGCTTTTAATGACATCCTTTTTGACTTGTTGAATTGTAAAGAAAAGGGCATCTGTGTATTTCTCCATTACCTACCACTCTGCTTTCCCTTTTCTTTCCTTGGTTAGTTGTATCTTTTCTACATTGTTGGAACACACAGTGTTTGCCTTCCTTTCTGTCACCTTAATCCCCACATGTTTTCTTCATAGACCTGTGGTTAAATGAAATCTAATCATTCACTGCCAGTCCTTTTATACAGTTTTTGTGCTCAGTATGTGATTCACATCAGTTGGTACTCCAGTATGTTCCTTGAGAGGGATCATGAGAATAATATTTCCTGTTTTTACATGTTCAAAACCACTTGCCTATTAGCTTTTTAACTGAAAAATAATTTGGTTGGTACAAAGGAATAGAATTTTTACCCTTTTCCTTCCCACCTTGCCTTCCTCCCTCCCTCCCTCCCTCCTTCTTTCCTTCCCTCCCCCTTCCCTTTTCTTCCTCCTCCTTCTCCTTCCTTCCTCCTTCCTTCCTTCCTTCCTTCCTTCCTTCCCCTCTTCCCTTTCTTTCTCCCCTTTCCCCTCCGTCCCTCCTTTTTTCCCTCCCTCCCTCCCTCCTTCCTTCTTCCTTCCTTCCTTTCTGTCCTATGTCCCTTCATTTCTCAAAACACTACTTGTACGGGGCTCTCAGGGCATGTAGGGGAAATTGGAAGTAGGGACGGTATGGGCAGAGAACTCATTGAACTGTGGCAACATGCAGCACACAAACACATTGTGGTTCTTTATTATTATTGTTATTTGAGACAGGGTCTTGCACTGTCACCCAGGCTGGAGTTTAGTGGCACAATCATAACTCATTGCAGCCTTGATCTCCTGGCCTCAAGCAGTCCTCCTGCCTCAGCCTCCAGAGTAGCTGGGACTACACTCATGTCACTATGCCCAGCTAATTTTTAAAGCAATTTTTGTGTAGAGTTGGGGGGGGGGTCTCACTATGTTGCCCAGGCTCGAACACCTGGCCTCAAGTGGTTCTCCCATTTGGCCTTCCAAAGTGCTGGAATTAAGGCATGAACCACCATCACCGGCCACATCCTGCTTCTTAAATGTTCCTCTAATAACCCTGTCACCCAGGACTTCTCACTGCTCTTTGCTACTCCTAGAAATCCTGGCCTCTTGCCATCTTGCCAGGTCCCCCATTTTCCCCTTGCAGCAGTGTCTCCCCATTCCTGTGCTCCTCATTGCCTCCTCTGGGGTTGTCCATAGAAACTTCAACGTCTTATATCATTAGGCCAGGAACCTAGTTCCTTAAGTTTGACTACTCTGCCTCAGCACCATGTTCTATGACTTCTTACTGCTGTGAGAAGACCCATCAGAGTGTTTTGTTAAAGTCAGAGTTCCTCACTCCCCAAGACTCCCACTTCTATATCCTCTATTGCTCTGAAACTATCCTATTCCAGGCCAGCACAATTGTTCACCTGGCCTATTGCAGTGGCCTTATATCTGCCTCCCAGATGCCATGCTGGGCTTTCTTCAGGCCATACTCTCCAGGCAGAGTGTTCTTTCCAAGACGATCATGTCACCACACCACTTGCCTGCTAAAAACGCATTAGTGGGGCTGGGTGCAGTGGCTCACGCCTGTAATCCCAGCACTTTGGGAGGCCAAGGAAGGAGGATCACTTGAGGTTAGGAGTTCGAGATCAGCCTGGCCAACATGGTGAAACCCCATCTCTACTAAAAATACAAAAATTAGCTGGGCATGGTGGTGGGCACCTATAATCCCAGCTACTTAGGAGTCCCAGGCAGGAGAATTGCTTGAACCCAGGAGGCAGAGGTTGCAGTGAGCCAAGATCGTGCCACTGTACTCTAGTCTGGGTGACAGAATGAGACTCTGTCATACACACACACACACACACACACACACACACACACACACACACACAAATCATCAGTGCCCGAGTGTCCTTCAGATAAGAGCACAAACCTTCAACATGCTCCCAAGGAAGGCTGTTCAGTTCAGGCCTGCCTGCTCCACACCCTCATCTCATGCGGGACTCTCTCTTGCTCTTGCCATCCACACTGATTTTCCTTTTGCTCCAGTGCTCCTGGTTCTCTCTAGTGGCCGGACCAGACCAGGGACTGGTGGTTGTGCCGTCTCCTACCAGCCCCTCTGTCCTCCCTCCTTTCATCTGGCCACCTCCCGCTCCTCCTCCAAGTGTCTACTTCAGGAGAATGTCCCTCACCTCTCCATGTTTCCTGTACTTTCCTCTCCCAGTGTAGGACTTACAACACTTACAATTTTTGTCTAATGTCTGCTTCCCCTGCTGGTGTGTGAGCTCTGTGAGGGAGGGACTGTTCAACAAGACTGTTGAACATAAGCGAGACTGCTACTGTCTTGTTTGTGACTCTTTCTCCAACTCTTGATACAGCATCTGGCACAAATAATAAATAATTATAAATGGAACTGAACATCTAAAAGAATGCTGTGACTGCCCACTGGTGCCATGGACACTGATGATAATGAGAAAATCCCAGTAACTCAGAAATGGAGTCATCACCCTTTTAATGAAATCAATAATGCTGCATTAGGCTGGGCGTGGTGGCTCACCCCTGTAATCCCAGCACTTTGGGAGGTGAAGGAGGATGGATCACCTGAGGACAGGAGTTTGAGACCAGCTTGGTCAGCATGATGAAATCCCGTCTCTACTAAAAATACAAAAATTGGCTGAATGTGGTTGTGGGCACCTGTAATCTCAGCTACTTGGGAAGCTGAGGCAGGAGAATGGCTTGAACTCGGGAGGTGGAGGTTGTGGTGAGCTGCACCACTGCACTCCAGCCTGGGTGACAGAGTAAAACTCCATCTTAGAAAAAAAAAATGCTGCATTACATTCAAATGCAGGTACCAGGATCCTGCCATTTCAAAGGAGAAAAAGAAAAAAAAAGTGCATTCAAAGCTGCCCAGCTGGTGCTTACAGAAACACTGCTCTGAGATGTTTCTTTCTCCACCCAGGAGAAAATATTTTTTAAGCTATGTTTCCAGAATTATACAGTTGCATGCGAAATGCCTCAGCTCCTGCTGATGAAGTGATTTCCGCATAAAACTGGCTGCCTTCCAGGAGGAAGGACGGGCTCCTGAGATACCTCAGAAAAAGATGAAAGAATTTCCAAAATAGCAGCTTAATGTTACCACATATGGGATTTTCAAACTTACAGCTGGTTAGAAAATCATTTCCAGCTTCAAACCATTTGAGTTACTGTCTCCATGGCTTCAAGCACCCAGAACTTCATTTGTCTCCTTGTTGCCAGGGGTTTCTCTGCCTTTTTCCTCCCCCGGCTGCTACCTTCCTGTTGATTATTTTCAGTCGTGTGATACTAGCATTTGACTAAGGGTCCACATAGGATATAAGCTCTATGGAGATGGTGCCACATCTGGGCCTTGTCCCTTTGGGCCTGAAAATAGCTGGATCTTAATATATAGTCTTGAATTAATGAGTCCCAGATCAAAAGGTTGTATACTAATCAAAAAACCATATGAGAAAGAATCATCCATTGATATAAAAAAGAACACTAATACCATCCTAAACCCTATATTTAAATACACTCACTCATGCCCATATTACACACACACCCTGTTTCAGTTACTGTTGCTGCTTAAAAAACCACCCCCAAACTTAGTGGCTTAAAACAACCTTTTTAAAATTATGGTCATAGATTGTATGGGTCAGGAATTTAGACAGGGCACAAAGGGTGTGGCATGCCTCTGCTGCATGACGTCTAGGACTTCAGCTGGGAAGACTCAAAGGCTAGGGTGACTTGACAGGTGGGGCTGGAATCATCCTGAGCCTCCTAAGCTGCTATGACTTGAAGACCAGGACTGCTGACGAGAGGACCTACGTGTGACCTCTCCGTGTGACTTGGGCTTCCTCATAGCATGCCAGCCTCTGGGTAGCTGGACTTCTTACATGGCTGGAAATGTTCCAGTAGCAAGATGGAAGCTGCATCACTTTTTATGACTCAGCCCCAGATGTCACGCAGGTCATTTCCTGCCATACTGTATTAGTCAAAGCAGTTCCAGGGCCACTGAGATTCAAAGGGAAGAGAAATTGACTCTGCCTCCAAATGGGGTCATGGCAAGGTCACATTGTAGAAGAGAATGTGGGACAGGTGATATTTTTGGAATCATCTTTGGAAAATACAATCTGGCCCACTCTCTCAAGCTTCACCTGCTGATAGGTGGTTAACCAACTTCACGTGTCAGATGCTGGAGGGTCAGACATTCAAATAACCTAAATCACCTGCAGTCAAGGTAATGTCAGGCTCATTTTGAATCTGTGTGTGTGTGTTTGGGGTTGGTGGGGGGGTTACGTTTTTGTTTTCAAGAAAGAGTCCCTGTCTTTTTCTTCTTAATCATGATTGATTTTGGCTTAGAAAATGATGTTTTTTATGCAGATATGTAGGCAAGATGAAACCAAAATTTCCTACCTGTGTTATTTATTAAGACTTTAATTAAATGTGCTGATATGGTTTGGCTGTGTCCCCACCCAAATCTCATCTTGACTGTTAATTCCCACAAATTTCCACATGTTGTGGGAGGAACTCGGTGGGAGTGATCGAATTATGGGGGTGGGTCTTTCCTACACTGTTCTTGTGATAGTGAATGAGTCTCACAAGATCTGATGGTCTTAAAAATGGAAGTTTCCCTGCACAAGCTCTGTCTTTGCTTGTCACCATCCATGTAAGATGTGACTTGCCTCTCTTTGCCTTCCACCATGACTGTGAGGCTTCCCCAGCCACTTGAAGATGTAAGTCTATTAAACCTCTTTCTTTTGTAAATTGCTCTGTCTCAGGTATGTCTTTATTAGCAGCATGAAAATAGACTAATACATGCACCTTGGGAAAAAAGGGCAAAAAGTTTGGGAAAAGTTTTATAAATGATATTTTCCCCTTAGAATTTAATGCATATTATTATTATAAAAACTCTAAGAAGTCTGGCAGTAGAGAAATCTTTCAATTTTATTTATTTGGGGCACCTACTGGACGGTCAGCAAAATATTTATTTCCACCCCTGGCATGACCTCTGATGAACTGAGGCTTTCTGGGCCTTGACTTCTTCATCTTTAAGGTGTGATTTGAATGTCTCTTTAGAATAACTTCGGTTGTAAAAGATGCCTAGTAAATGGTAGCTCTTATTAGCATTATTACGCTGGTCTGGCTTCTTTTGCAGGAAATCAACTGCCCCTCCATTCTTCCCCAGGCCTTCCCAATGAACAGAAAGCTGCAGTTTCCTCCTCTGTATTCTTTCTCCAGCCCCACTCCCCTCATGTGCCCCACTGACCCAGGTACAAGAAACCCAGCCTGCACCTTCTATAGCACCACATGCCTAGACTGAGGAAGGATCCACAAATGCCACTCTTCTTCAAATAGCCTACCTTCGCAAAGTCTCACCAAGTAAGTGGGACCATTTCTGTGAAGACAAGACACCTAATGAAAGGAAACTGGAGTGGAAGGTGCTTAATTCCATTTGCTTCACATCCCCCCACCCCCACTTCTCAGGCCCCAGAGCACTTTCCCGCCTCCTCCGCCTCCTCGGAGCAGGAGCTGCAGCCTCACTTTGCTCTGTCACAGCTGGGTTCATCCCCATCAAGGGGTTTACCAGGCAACCAGGGAGACTGCCACATATGCAAACAGTATGGTGGGGTGAGAGGAAGGTCTGTGGGGCACACCTGGAGCTGAGCCTTGAGGCTCGAGCTGATATATGGGGCTGGAGTAAACAGGCAGAAAGAACACAAATCCGGCTCTGGATACCTGGATGCCTGTCCAACTTTGCCCCTTCCTGGCTGTGTGACCCAGAGTAAGTCACCTGCCCTCACTGGGCCTTAGTTTTCCTCACCTTAAAATAGTGCTTGGGCAGGACTCTTACACACAGATGATGGATTAGTTTAATTTTTGAAAATAGTGTGGTATTACCTTCCAAGGCTGAGCATCTGCACATGCTATGACTCAGAAATTCCAAAAGACACCTACAAGAATGTGCAGAGCAGCACTTTTGTAATCGCACCAGACTGGAAATTATCTGAATGTCCATTTACTGTGGATGGATAAATATGTCGTACTATGTTCAGGCAGCAAAATACTATGTAACAATGAAAAGCTATGAGCTACAATTACATGCAAGATCACTGGAAGAATCTTTCAGACATGGTGTTGAGAGAAAAAGGTACAAATATTAATAGTTATATAAAGATCTAAACACAGAAAAATACCTCAATTTAAGACATTAGAAAAAAGGACAGTAGTTATCTTTGGGGTCTAGCATCTGCAAGAAGGTACAGTGGTGCTTCTAGGGTGATGTTTTGTTTTTTGATATGGGTGCTGGTTACTTAAACTTTATTAAAAATTTACCAAATAAAAATGTTCTGGGTGATGTGGGAAAAATCTCAGAAGTGGAAATTAGAGACCGGAGTCCTGTTCCCAGCTCTGCACCGACCATCTCACCACCTTGGGCAAGTCACTTCCTTGCTTTGGGCCTCATTTTCTAACACTTGTAAAATGAGAAAGTTGAGTTAGATGATATCAAAGGTCTGGTGGTCCCCAGGGCAGCTATCAGTTCCCTAAAACAACCCCAAATCAACCCACAGCGGTGTGCTTGTCATGCACATCACACATTAAGACAATTCTCCTTCCAGATCACTGACCCTAAGCAACACCGATTTAGAACCTAGAGTGGTCACTGAAGGTCCATTTACTCTTCCCATCAGTCTCGTGGGGTTGTTGTGAGGATCCAGTGTAACGGTGTATGGCAAAGATGCTGTGTAAAGTGGACGGAGATGACTTATTGTTGTATTACCATAACAGCTCTAAGGCAAGGTCACAGTCTAACTTGTCCTTAGAGTGACTGAATTGAGGAGTAGGTGTACTATTGATGATACCCCTGACTATTTGAACTTGTAAACAGTTTATTGGGAGAAAGTTTTAGAAAAACAGGCTGGAATTCACGGGATGACGGTAGGTGTTGAAATCAGTTCAGCAAACAGAAATTTCCACAAAGCCTTTGCAACATTGGGCAGAATGTTCTCTGGATGAAAGGGAGCAGGTGGCTGTGGCTGTCCTGTCTGTGGTCCCTATTGAGACCTTTATCTTGTGCCCCCACATAGAACATTTGGGATTTGGCCAGTGAGTGACACCTGCCAGTCAGCTCAGGCTGCATGAGCTCTCATGCAGTGATGTTTGCCAGTGTTTATTAAGTGCTTAATAAATGTCAGGGCCTGTGCTAATGTCTTAAGAGCTTGTTCCATTTAGCCCTCCTAATGGCCCTCTGAGTTGGGTTCTATTATCATTCCCATCGTATAGGTAAAGAAACTGAAGTTTGGAAAGGGCACATACTTTGCTAAGATTTGAATCCACATCTTCTGACTCCATAGCCCATGTTCTAGATCCTGCTGTAGCCCTTGGCCTCAGAGAATTTACACCAGGCGTCCCCAAACTTTTTACACAGGGGGCCAGTTCACTGTCCCTCAGACCGTTGGGGGGCCGCCACATACTGTGCTCCTCTCACTGACCACCAATGAAAGAGGTGCCCCTTCCTGAAGTGCGGCAGGGGCCGGATAAATGGCCTCAGGGGGCCGCATGTGGCCCACGGGCCGTAGTTTGGGGACGCCTGATTTACACTGTTGCCTCTGCCATGGAAATAAAAGTAATGCCTATTGAGCATCCACAAGAAGGCAAGCACCAAACACACAATTCCTAGGTCTTTGGGCCCTGTGAGGTTCAAGTGGGTGTTGCTATCCTCGCTTTATAAGTGAAACTGGGTTCCAACATGATAACAAGTACAAAGTCACACACAGGAAATGAACATTTTAAATCTGCTTGGCCTAGCCCGGGAGTCCTTGCTCTTCATCCTTCTGCCCTCCTGGTCTTCCCTGAGTTTTCACATAGAAATGATTGCTCCCTTCTTGGGATTCTGTGGCTCTTTTAGTCTCTTCTACAGGGCACACAACCATGAACTGTATGTGAACCAATGCATATAAATTACATCAATGGTAAAATGATATACTCTAGACTTATCTAGCACAAACTGACCTCATAGTAAAAAATAATTTACATAAGAAAATCGTATCTCCCTACTAGGTGGAAGGCTTTGAAAGGGTAAGGCCAGGGTTATTTCATCTTTGTGTTTTCTTTGTCCCCATGCCAGGGGAGCAGAAAAGACATGCTAAGTTGCATGGGGTTTGGAGCTGGACTATAGAGAACCTGATTGTAGAGTCCTGGGAAAGAATTTGGGGGGCTGAGACTACCAAGATGGATCCTGAGATCTTATCGGCAGAGGGTAGTGAATTGGGACAAAGATCTCAGTTGGAGGGAGGGTGGTAGAAATTCTAGTCCTTTGGGGATTAACTGCCTGGACAAGTACTTTGGAAGAAATAGGGAAAAGTAGTAGGGATGTGGGTGCAGGGAAAAGACATCAAAGAGGCTCCAACAGGTGATGCCAACTAGGAGTCATGGTGCCAGGCACTTCATAGAGACCCATCACTCTCACAGGTAGTCATGGTGCCAGGCGCTTCATAGAGACCCATCACTCTCACAGTTTTTTCTCTTTGGACTGCCCTTTCAGAGACACCAGGAAGACCGTGGCTTCACCACATTGCCCCTCCTCTGTCCACATGGTTTTTCCTCAGTGCTGTGCAGAGGCGTGGCTGGAGGCTTCAGGCATACTGAGCAGAGGCGGAAGGTAGATCATGGAGAAAGGGAAGGCAGAGCCCATCCTGATCACGTGATGCAGTGCTGGCCGCCCCACACTGAGAAGCCAGGGCTGCAAAGCCATCTGGCAAACTGTCTAGGGCCAGTAATGATACAACTACAGGCCAAGCTGTTGCAAGTTGACATGGCTCCAAGAGATCTTGAAAAGAGAAAGTGGCTTGATAAAGGTGAAGCTTTCTGGGGAACCAGGGTGGAGCCTAGTGTGGCCCTCACCAGGTATGTGTTGGGGCAGGTCATGCTCTTCTCTCCTGGAGCTCCTCCTGTAGCCTCACACTGAGGAGCTGGACTAGCTGGGGGACTTTTTCTATTTATTAGGGCTCTGGAATCTCTGAAGTTCTGCAAAGACGCCATGAGAGAAGTGAGAAGCTGGGTGGTAGGAGTCCTGAAACACTCACCCTCATTTCAGTGAAGCACCTCCTCTCTCACCTGCTTTCTGTGCTTAGTTGATCATGGTCCCTGCAAGACTCTCTCTTCCTGCCTGTGCTATCCATATAACTGAGGTGAGGGCTGAGCAGTCTTCCTCTCTCTTCTCCTTCTATGGATGAGTGCACACGCCACAAAATCACAAAGAAAGTTCACTCAGTTCTCTACTGTAGGTCTCAGTGATGTATTAGAAAGTTCAGCAGGGCATGGTGGCTCATGCCTGTAATCTCAGCACTTTGGAAGGCCGAGGCAAGTCGATCACTTGACATCAATGCTGTGCTGCTCACTAGTGCTGTATGTCCCCATGGCCAACATGGTGAAACCCTGTCTCTACTAAAAATACAAAAATTACCTGGGCGTGGAGGTGTACGCCCATAGTCTAAGCTACTCAGGAGGCTGAGGCAGGAGAATCACTTGAATCTGGGAGGCAGTGGTTGCAGTGAGCCAAGATTGTGCCATTGCACTCCAGCCTGGGCAACAGGAACAAAACTCCATCTCAAAAAAAAAAAAAAAAAAAAGTTCAGACTACGGGAAGGAATAAAAGGGCTTTGTCTAGAGGCCTCATTTGAGGGCAGCTCCACCAGTGTTGGCCCTGTCTGCCAGTGCATTGGGATGTCGCAGGTGAGCCAGCCAAGCAGTTTTCCCCAGGCTCCCACTTCTCTTCCATACACCCTTCTCTGCACCTACCCAGTGCCCTGGGCTAGTTTAGTCCCTCTTATAGTCCACTCCCCTAGACCAGGCCATCTTCAAGCCTTGGGAAGGGAAGGGAGTGCTGTGATGCTTCAGCTCACTCTGGGGCTGGAGAGGAGGGAGAAGGCTGGCAAGGTGGCCGGGGACTCAGGGAACCACTTGCTTTTTCATGTTTTCTTGCATATCCTGGATGGCTAAATGGAAAATCTGGTGAAGCAAAGGCAGTTACTCTCCTGAAAAGATGACCAGATCTTTCTGGGCTTTCTTTGTCCTAAGATCATCCATCACCTTTGCAATCTTGCTTACAAAGTTTCTGGTGTTGTGAACATTCCCTCCTGGGTGGTCCCTGAGTTCTGACTCAGCCTAGAGGGTCTGTGGTTTTTATGGGTTCCATCCTTCCTCAAAGCCAGCCTCTGATATTGGCCACAGTAAGACAGGCAAGAAAGAGAAGGCCTTCAACAAATCAACTTTCAGTGGCACAAAAATGACTTTGCCATAACTCCCTTGCATTTGCATATAGAAGCGCAGAAGGAACAAAATCCTTCTGTTGGAAAATAGCACCTCCTGAAGTCTCAGATCTTCCAACACTCCAACACTGCCATCACAGGTAGGATTTTAGGTGGAAGACCTGGGTGGGGACTGTCTCCCCATTTATCAAACACTGGCTTGTTAGCCAGTCGGGGAGTAGGGGCCTCCTTTTCCAAGGCCTTCTCTGTGCTTTTGGGTGGGATGAAGGACCAGCCCTTTGGTACAGAGGTTAGCTGATTGTTTCCCCCATCATTGTGTCCTTGAAAGGTGGAAATGATGAGAGCAGAACTCTAGACAGCTCTGGAGGCGCTGCTTTGGTTGTGAATGGAGGCTGAATCTGAATAGGTGCTCTAGTTCCTATTCATTTCACCCCTGTAGAGCAAAGCACATGCTTCCAGCTTTCAAGAGAATGAAGCAGCACAGTGACTGGATTCATATGGTGTCACTGGGATTCGAGTTTGTTGGAGACAAAGCTTGGTGACTTCCTGGGGACAGAGTTTGTTTCTAGGTAGTGAAAGCCTATTTTTTTCTGGCCCCTGGGGGTGTCACACAGAAGCAATCCTGTGCTGCTCACTAGTGCTGTATGTCCCCATCATCCTGTGTTGAATGCCCTGTCGTGGTTGGGGAAGACTATGGTGGCTGCACCAACACCAGCAAAGGGTGCTATGAGAAAGTGCTGGGTGGTGCCTCCAGGCTGGTTACCAGCTGGACTGCCTTTCTGCACAGACTCCAGGCCTTTGTGAACCCTGGACAGATGTCCTATCCTGAGCCCCTGGGTAGATCTCAGGCTTTTTATGTGACTCTTCCAGTTCATCTGGTGCTGGGTGGGTAAGGTAAACAACCTCGGTGATTTCTGGAAGCTGCTCCCACTTGTCGTCACCCATGTTCTCATTGGCCAGAACCATTCTGGGGTCTATGATCATATCACATTCAGTTCCATCAAGAGAATGGCCTGGTTGTAAAACTCCAACTTTAGGGAGCCAAGGCCCCCTAAGAAATTGTCAATACTACAGTGTTAACAAAGATGATGTGGCTTTGCAATGGTAACAGCCCAGCCCCTCAAACTTCTGATCCATTTGTTACACATGCATCTCTGAGCTAACTGCTAAATGCTCCCCATTACTCCCCACCGATCCCCAGTGTCCCAGTCCAAGGTGAAGAGAGGCATGAGTGGGCCATTACTGCACATCTGGGCCCAGTAAATTCTGAGGAGCCCCAGTTGGAATCCCAGGAAGGATCTGATTCAGTAGTTGACCACGGAGCAGCTGAGTGGGAAGAATGTGACTTTGGGAGCCCCACGCATCTGCCTTGAATCCTAACTCTGCTGCTGGCTAGCTGGTGACCTAGTTCTGGGCCTCAGGGTATGACAAGGGGGGCTTGTGTTTAGTGACCTCCAGGGTCCCTCCCTCTTGAAATCTTGGGGATTCTGCCCCGAGGAATAGGAACTGACCTATTTTGCCTTCATGTACTGAGTGTTTTCCAAAACAAAGTCTGGTTACTAATTACCTGACCTACATTCCCTGTTATTGCAATGGCAGGTGACATATCTGCACATTTCTAAGGAGGAACTGGAAAGGAGCTAATAGGAAGCACTCAGAGGCAAGGTCCTTAAGGCTCACATTGGTTGGGCAAAATTCTGAAAATTTGGTTGATGCTATTCTTCATCAATAAAAGGGGATTTTGGAAGATCCCCTTAGTCTTTAAACACAGATAAGCACTGTCCTAATATTTTCCTGGTTATAAAAAATAACATGAGCTTATTCTATGTGTTACATTGCAGACATGGTGGCTCAGGAAGCCTACTGCTGCCTTCTCCCTGCTTCCTCAGCCCCCAGGATAATGTGGTTAACAGTGGCTTATATTCTTGTGGGTATTTTCTCCATAGAAACAAACATATGAATCTATCATTTTATGAAAATGAGATCGCACAACACATGCTGATCTGCAGGTTGCTTTTTATACTTAACTGTGTATTTTGGACATTTGTCCATGTCTGTACATGCGATCTATTTTATTCCTTTTAATAATAAGACGTCTTAATGCATTGGGAAATCTAGAAAAGGGAGGAAACCATGAAGTATATAAAGCTTTTCTTTCATTTTAAATATTATTTCTGCTGTATTGGGAAGAGCAAAATATCTGAAATTGTTTTCAATATTTTAGATAGCATTTACATTTTAAAAATCACAGGAATGCCTGGTGCTTGTAATCCCAGCACTTTGGGAGGCCGAGGTGGGCAGATCACGAGGTCAGAAGATCGAGACTATCCTGGCTAACACAGTGAAACCCCATCTCTACTGAAAATACAACAACAAAAAAATTAACCAGGCATGGTGGCACGTGCCTGTAGTCCCAGCTACTTGGGAGGCTGAGGCAGAGGTTGCAGTAAGCTGAGATTGCACCACTATAATCTAGCCTGGGCAACAGAGCAAGATTCCATCTCAAAAAAAAAAAAAAAATCACAGGAATGATAGTTATACCGTTGTAGAAAATCAGTGAATACATGGGAAAGATTCAGTATGCTATTCTGACCATTCCTTATTATTATGTCCATTTTGTCTTCAATTCAACTATTCAGATAATAAAAAACTTTCTGTGGCAGGCAAAATACTGGCCCCCAAAAATGTTCATGCTTCAGTCTCCGGAAGCTGTGAATGCTACCTGATATGGCAACTGGGACTTTGCAGATTGGATGGAATAAAGGATTTTGAGATGGGTAAATTATCCTGGATGATTTGAGTGGGTCCAGTGTAATCACAGAGGCCCTTATGAGTGAAAGAAGGAGGCAAGAGAGATGATGACACTCTGTGGCTTTGGAGATAAGGGAAAGGGTCACCAACCAAGGCCAGTGGGCAGCTTCTGGAAGCTGGAAAAGGCAGGAAGCTGATTCCCTCCTAGAGCTTCCAAAAGGGAGGCGTCCTTTCCCATACCTTGATTTTAGCCAAGTAACATCCATTTTGCACTTCTCATCTCCAGAACTGTGGGATAATACATTCGTATAGTTTTAAGCCTCTGAATTTGTGGTAATTTGTTATAGCAGCCATAGGAAAAAATCCCACCTTCATTCATTCGTTTGGCATGCTTACAAATGCTGCATCTGAAACCATGAACCCATGGCACGTCTTGTGATTCTGGGTGACGAGAACTAACCAGGTTCTCCATATAACATGGTCCTCTGGGGGATCCAAAGTTGGTGTGTGGAAATCTTTTTAGGTTATCAAAATCAAAAAGAAAAATGACAGGAAGAGCCATTAGCTTCCAGGAGGATGCACACAGACCCTGGAAACCCACGGACTCAAGGATTTAGTGTGCCAGAAAGGAGGTAGGCTAGATATACTTAGCTTACTTAATGTTCGATTCATGGAGGCTCTGTGAGGTCCCTTGTCCAAGGTCACAGAGTGGGCTAGGGCCTGAGCAAAAGTTCTGTCTCCAGTTTTGTGATGGTTCCTTTTCTCTCCAGTTCTGTGATGGTTCCTCTGATCTTTAGTGGGAACATGATGGGACTTGCCACAGAGCCCATCAGCATTTTCTGTCAGTCACCCACTCTCTGCCAGGCTTCCAGTATGGGAGCCACTGAGGGGTAGCAGGTAGACAACTGGTGGGCCCAGATTTGCCCATCCTGGGGGGACCTTCATTTGCAACCTGCTTACTCCTCATTCACCTCAACTGGCAGCCTGCCAGTCTTCCTCCTCAGAATCACCAGTGTGTGTGTGTGTGGGGGGGGAAAGGGGGATGGTACCCCAATCTTGGTTCCTTGTGGGTCTAGATGACTGAGCACTAACCCAGGCAGTCTTCCTGAGTGGCCACAATTTGTATTTGGTTTGAATTTCCCAATGCCCTCCTTTGAAGGGTCAGAGCAGGGAGGGCTTGGCAGCTGCATCCTCAGCTGTGACGTGCACAGAGAGCTTTCCAACTTTTCCTTTGACCACTGGAACCTCAGAGGTGACAGTTGAGAAATAAAAGTAGGTCACTTGGTATAAAGTGGGGGATTTATTCCTAGATCTCCAGCTTTCTCTCTTGAACCAGGAAAGTGATCATAGGCTCTCGGCACCTCGGAGGTCAATGCGTAATAAACAAGAGCAGTTGTGTAACTTTTACTTAATAAATCACTGAGCTGTGATGAGGTGGGCTCTGGTTGGGGCTGTTCATACTCTCAAAGAAGCCCAGTTCAGCAACAAAATCTGGAGATGGAAGCCATGTTGATCAGACACCTCTGTCTAGGCACTTCACAGGCAATCTTGCTAAGGTTAGATACCTGGCATCCATCAGCCCTGCTCTGCTCAGGGTTCTATGGCATAAACACAAGGCTAACTGAAGGGCAAACTGTCTTTTATAGCATTCAACTCCCAAGTACGGGGCTCTTTTGTCAAATCAGTTTGGAGAATATGACCCAAGACCTTGCCTGACTGCTAGCTGTCGCCCAAATCTGCTTTCCCCTCTTCTTAGACAGACTCCTTTGCAGCAAGGTGTGGCTGTGGGTGGTGGACGTGTAGGTATGCCTCCAGACGGGCCTTGCTGCAGCAAGTGCAGTCAGTAAACAATTTCCTGCCATCACCTCCATCAGGGTCGGCCTCAGCTGCAGGGCTTCATCCACCTTGCCCAATATCACACCCTTCCAGGAGCCTCCTACCTCTGGGACCACATGAGGCATGGCTATTTTGGCCCCATAAAGGACACCTCCGGTGGGTAACATCCACGCTAGAGCTCCCCACTGGGCTTGTCAGGACTGTGCCATGGCTTGACTTCTCCTTCTGCCCGATTCTGTTTCTTCTCCCTTTCCTGTCACAAGTATTGACTCCCAGTACACTTTATGCACCCCAGATTTCATATTAGCATCTGCTCCTGAGAATGCAGTCTGCTCCTCTGTGTGACTGAGTTGTCTCTGACACAGTATGAGCAGGAGTAGTGTGCACTATTTTTGGGCCTGGCCCTTGAAACCTTCAGAGTGAATCCAACTTGCTTTCTCCTTCAGCCTGCTGAATATGGACTCCAACAATGCCCTGAAGCCACCAGATGGAAGTAGCCTGGTGATCCTGAGAAGCAGAGATGCCTCGCTGACCTGAACATCCTTCCAGAACCGTTAAGTGAGTTAGAAATGAACTCCTACTATACAAAGCCACTGAAATTTGGGCCTACTCACGCTTCTCTCCTCTCCTCATCTACCTCTCCAGATGCAATGGCAGGTCTTCTGGGAGGTGGGACATTGATCAGAACTGCCTGGAAGCTCACTACAACCTCTCACTATACCTAGGCTCAAGCAGGCCAGAGATTCCCAGAGAACTAGAGGGAAAAACAAAGCTTGAGGTGCCTTTTCTGTGCAGGATCCATACTTCATTAAAATGTGGCCAATTGCTACCAGGCTCTCATCAATAAAGAAGCAGCTGCCCTCCCTTGGGGGCAGGAGTTAGAGTGGAGAGAAAGTAAGTTCTCATTCTAACACTCCTTGAAGGAGAGGAAAATCAAAGGCCCGTCTTTTTATGTATGTCAAAGGTGGTATGCAGGAAGAGGAGCCATTTCCCCAACGATGGAATCATTCAATTCTTTCAACAGTTTGCAAAGAGATACATAATGTGAATGTATAGATAATATATATCAATAGATGGATTATAGATAGGTAATAGAGATGGTACACAGATGAGGATGATAGATATAGATAAATGATAGGTTAATATATACAGAGATGATAGGTTGGTAGCTGGATAGGTAGGTAGGTAGGAAATTGAGACTCAGAGATACTGAGGTAGGTTCTTATGGTCACATAACTTGTATGTGACAGAGGAGGATTCAACTCTAGGTCTCGTTTGACTCAGAAGCGGGATTCAGGTTGGGGGTGGTGACTGATGCCTGTAATCCCAGCACTTTGGGTGGCCAAGGTGGGCGGATCACTTGAGGTCAGGAGTTTGAGACTAGCCTCGACAACATGGTGAAACCCTGTCTCTACTAAAAATACCAAAAAAATTAGCCAGGTGTGGTGGCACACGCCTGTAGTCCCAATTACTTGGGAGGCTGAGGCAGGAGAATTGCTTGAACCCAGGAAGCAGAGGTTGCAGTGAGCTTAGATCACGTCATTGCACTCCAACCTGGGCTACAGAGTGAGACCCGGTCTCAAAGAAAAAAAAAAAAAAAAAAGAAGTGAGATTCAAAACCTAGCTTCACATCCTTTCTTCTGCTGAGGATGGCAAAGAACATGTTTCTTTTGCTCCATACACAGGGCTTCATTTGCCCGACATGATGTTTTTTTTTGCTTTTGTTCTATCTTATAATGTTAAGAATTCGTCTACTTATAGCTTGAATTTTGTCATCTAGTAGGTTTTTGTTTGTTTGTTTTAGGTGGGCATGTAAGGGCTGCATTCCCTAAATTCATGCATGTTCAAACATGTTTTTTCACTTTTTTGTTTGAAGCACAACTCAGATTGGTGCACAATTTCTTAATAACCCCTTTTCTCAGAACTCTTGTCATGGGTTTATGACAAGTTTTTGTGCTGTTTGGGAAAATTGTGGCATATCTGAAGGAAATGCATGAGAGCTAAGGTTGAACAAATTGGGCTGAACAGTTGAAAACCTTTCATCCCTGGCCAATGTGTTTTGACTTGGAGTTGTTGGCAATAGAAAACCATTGAGAGTTTCTTTTATTTTCTTTTTTCCATCAACTTTTTTTTTTTTGAGATAAAGTCTTGCTCCGTCACTCACCCAGACTGGAGTGCAATGGTGCGATCTTGGCTCACTGCAACCTCTGCCTCCTAGGTTCATGAAATTCTGTCTTAGCCTCCTGAGTAGCTGGGATTACTGGCACACACCACCATGCTTGGATAATTTTTGTATTTTTAGTAGAGATGGGATTCCCCATTGTTGGCCAGGCTGGTCTGGAACTCCTGGCTTCAGGTGATCTGCCCACCTTGGCCTCCCAAAGTGCTGGGATTACAGGTGTGAGCCACCACACTCAGCCTTTTTTCATCAACTTTAAGTTCCAGGGTACATGTGCAAGATGTGCAGGTTTGTTACATGGGTAAACTTATGCCATGGTGATTTGCTGTACCTAGGTGATTAACCTATCACCTAGGTATTAAGCCCAGCATCCATTAGCTGTTCTTCTTGATGCTCCTCCTCTCCATACCCCTCACACCAAAAGGCCCCAGTGTGTGTTGTTCCCCTCCCATGTGTCCATGTGTTTTCATTGTTCAGCTTCCACTTATAAGAAAGAATATGCAATGTTTGGTTTTTCTGTTCCTGTGTTAGTTTGCTAAGGATAACAGCTTCCGGCTCCATCCATGTCCCTGCAAAGGACATAATCTCATTCCTTTTTATAGCTGCATAATATTCCATGGTATATATATACCCTGTTTTCTTTATCCAGTCTATCATTAATGGGGATTTGAATTGATTCCATGTCTTCCCTATCGTGAAGAGTGCTACAGAGAACATACACATGCATGTATCTTTATAAAAGAATGATTTATAATCCTTTGGGTACATACCTAGTAATGAGATGTTGGGTAAAATGGTATTTCTGCTTCTAGATCTTTGAGGAATCACCACACTGTCTTCTACAATGGTTGATCTAATTTACATTCCCACTAACAGTGTAAAAGTATTCCTTTTTCTCTGAAACCTCACCAGCATCTGTTGTGTCTTGACTTTTTATTAATAGCCATTCTGACTGGTGTGAGATGGTATCTCATTGCATGTGTGTGTGTGTGTGTGTGTGTTTTTTTTTTTTTTTTGAGATGGAGACTCACTCTGTCACCCAGGATGGAGTGCAGTGGCATGATCTCAGCTCACTGCAGACTCCAACTCCCAGGTTCAAGCAATTCTTTTGCCTCAGCCTCCTGAGTACCTGGGGTTACAAGCTCCTGCCATCACACCTGGCTAAAATTGTTTTTAGTAGAGATGGGGTTTCACCATGTGGGACAGGCTGGTCTTGGAATTCCTGACCTCTGGTGATCTACCTGCCTCGGCCTCCCAAAGTGCTGAGATTACAGGCGTGAGCCACTGTGCCTGAGCTCATTGTGGTTTTGATTTGCATTTCTCCAATGATCAGTGATGTTGAGTTTTTTTTTCACGTTTGTTGGCTACATGAATGTCTTCTTTTGAGAAGTATTTGTTCATGTCCTTTGCCCACTTTTTAATGGGGTTATTTTTTTCTTGTAAATTTGTTGAAGTTCCTTTTGGACTCTGGATATTGACCTCTGTCAGATCATTGAGAGTTTCTGAGCAATGTGGTGGTGGGTTATATGCAGATGAGTTTGAGAGGGAAGAGACCTGTCACAGACGGGATTAGAGCTACTGCCAGTGATTAGATGGTCAAGAACTGTGAACAGATGTATGTGGTACTTTATAAGCGGGTACACTGTGGATACAGAATTGATGGGACTTAGCAACTACTTGGGTACAAAAGGGACAAGGACAAGAGAAAGGGTTGTTAAACAACAATGCCTCGGGTTAACCTGGGGTGAGCAGATAGATGGTGTCTTTTATAGAGCTAGAGTAGATGAGGAAGAGAAAGGGCAACAGGAGGGAGAGGAGGACAAGGGGAGAATATGAAACCTGAGTGGCTGCATTTTGGAGGAGCGGATGGAGCTTCCCAGAGGCTGCTGAAATCTAGAACTAGAGTTCAGAGGAGGTTAGGGTGAGGAACAGAGTAGAATTGGAAATAGCCCCTAAGTGTGTTGGATATGTCCAATATAGTTTCTTTCTACAGTGAAATCCTTAGCCGTTTTCTAGAAGGCATTGTGAAAACAGCCTCTGAAATTCGGTCCTACCAAACTTGTTTTCTTCCAGGCAGTGACAAAATTGCCACCCCTGAAGAGCAGGGGAATCCTGGGCTCCATGGCATCAGCCTGCTGTTTGCAACTGCATTTGATTCCACTTTTGTGTGTTTTCCCCTTTTTTTGTGATTAATATTTGCTAGAAATTTATTGATTTTTCAATTTTTTCAAGAAAAGTGCTCTTGGCCTTGTATCTCATTTATACTGGTTTTATATTTCCTCATTTAATTATTTATGGATACTTTTACCTTTCTTTCTCTTTTTGTTACCCATCCCCTTCCCTTGAATTTTTAATTTACTTGTTGATCTATTAATTTTATTTTTGGTAATAAAAACATTTCAAGCTATAAATTTCCCCACAAATACTGCTTTGTCTATATCTGAGGTAGTCAGATATACAGGTACTCACTGTCATGGTTTTATAAGTAGTCACTACTATAGACATAATTTCTCTCTTGACCCAGAAGAAATTATTTTGTATATTTTAAAATTCTAAGAATATACATAACTGCTTTTGGAAGGCAGAAAGAGAAGCAAAGGGAAGTAAATAAATTATACAAGGTTACACACCATTAAGTGTCAGATTTAGGACTAGAATCCAGATTGACTGACTTCTAGTCTAATCAGCAAGAAAATGTCTTCTCCACTTTCAGTGGAATGGTTCAAGCTTGGGAGTTTCTGGAAAGCCTCGTTAGCTGGGAGGGCATGTGAAATGGAAAACTGTGATGTTTTGAGTCAGACAAATGTGACTTCAAATTCTACCTGGGCTCCTTGATAGCTGTGTGACCTTGGGCAGGCTTCTAGGCCTGAGTTTCAACTCACTTCCCTGAAATATGGAGAAAATAACATCAATTTTATGCTGCTGTTGTAAAGACTAAATGAAAAGCAAAATCGTGTGCATAAAAGTGATCCATAAATATTTATCCCTGTTCCTTTAATTAATATCCTATAGATGCCTGAGGTACTGGCTAAAAATTAAGCAAAAGTAAAAGCATGCATAATCTGTGATAACAACTGTTAACAAAGTGCAATATAACCTTTTAGAACATACACATATGTATACACACAGTCATACATGCATGGTCTCATGCACATACACACACTCAAAATTTGGATTGTACCATGAAGCTATCCTGTAACCTGTTTTTTGTTTTTTTTTTTCCCTTCTTAGTTAATGCACAGTGGCCACCACCACTCACTGCTGCTTCCTTCAATGAATGAGCAACTTGATCACTGGAGGTGAGCATGTTGTGGCTCTGTGTAGTTTGGAGTGGAAAGGTAGCCTAAGACTGATGTGAACACAGAGCCTGGGGTGGGGGTTCAGAGGCATTTCCCAGAGGCTGAAACATTGAAGTTTTTTTTTTTTTTATCGTACTTCAGGTTCTGGGGTACATGTGCAGATCATGCAGGATTGTTGCATAGGTACACACATGGCAATGTGGTTTGCTGCCTCCATCCCCCTGTCACCTACCCCTGGCATATCTCCCCATATTATCCCTCCCCTACCTCTCCACCTCCTGCTGTTCCTCCCTTGGCCCCCACCAACAGATCCAGTGTGTGATGCTTCCCTCCCTGAGTCCATGTGTTTTTATTGTTCAACACCCGCCTATGAGTGAGAACATGCGGTGTTTGATTTTCTATTCTTGTGTCAGTTTGCTGAGAATGAAATTGGGATGTGAGCAGGTTTCTGTGAGTCAGGAAAACAGGCTATGAATTCAAGAAGAAACCACTTACCCACGCAGGTCTCTGGTTCATGACGCTGATTTGGTGTGTTTCACCTGCCCCATCAAGTCAAAAAGTCAGGCAGGATTTTACCTGAGTTTACTGACCCAGAACTGTGCTAGGTGCTAGGCAGGGACACAGGAAATACCTCTGCTCTCGAGCTGCTGATATGCACACATTTAACAATTACCAGTGTGAAAATACTACATCTGAGAAATGAAGATTAGTGTGAAGGGTATAAAAAGGATTTGCCTTTCAGCTAGATTTTTGTTTGTTTGTTTTGGGGGTTGGTGATGGTTCAGGATAAGGTTTGGCAGGGGAGAAAAAATTCTGGTCTGGGAAGGTTGTGGAGGGCAGGAGACTCAGCTGAGTTTGAATAGACAGGGAGGAGTTCATTGGTTGGAAAGGAACAGAAAGAAGACCACAGAAGGCACTAGGTTGAGCAAGCAGAGATGGCACTGAATGGGGTGTGTTCAGGAGTCAGTAAAGGACCTATCCTTTTGGAAGTTGGTATGAGAGAATAAAAATCAATTATGCAAAATAAAAGTGTAACTTATGCTACGCTTTGCAGTTAGAAGGTGGTGAAATAAGCACCAGATACATCTTTGATTTGTAATAGGGAGGCAAAGAATAAAAATAGAATTTTATAAAGATTAACTGTAGGGACCTTAGGAAAACTGGGAAAAGAATAAGTCTACAGACAGGGAAGTAAGTTAGTTATGAAGGGTTGAATATCTTAAACCACGGAGGAGGCTGCAGAAATTGAGTAGGACAGTGTAAAGATGAAGCGTGTTGACATGGATGTTAAAGAGAAGGTAAAGTCAAAATGAGAGCAATGTTTACAAACCAAAGAAATTAGAAGAATAAGATTGCCAGTGGCAGGAATAGACAAGGCAGGCATATTGAAAGTCTTATAAATGAGGTGGCCTATATAATTGGAAACACAGCACAAGATGGTGCTTGAGAAACTCTCCTGAAATAATTCTGTATATTTCCATTGTAATTTGTATATGTGTGCAAGTACACTTAGAAAAAGTAAAGTCTGGTTACAGAAAAACCTACCAGCTTAACTCAGTGGTGACTAATGCTTCTACTGTATGCACAAGTTTTTATAATCTCTAAAGTGCATGAAAACATTGAGTTGCATAATTGTCATGAAAACCCTTAGGAAATTTTCTTGCTATGATACACATTTAAGATTTCATAAGAGTCAGAATTACATCTGCTGCTTATGTTTATAAAGAATATGTGAATATGAAGCTGAGGATTAGCCTCCTGAAATATGGGCACTCAATAAACAAGTGTTAAACAAATTAGCAAACATTAGTGCAATGGGCATGCTTCTATAGGCCAAGCTGAAATGGAAGAGGCCATCTATTACTATCAACTTTTATAAATTTTGAAACACACACACACACACACATTATCTATCTGTCTGTCTGTCTGTCTGTCTATCATCTATCTATCTATCTATCTATCTATCTATCTATCTATCATCTATCTATCTATCTATCATCTATCTATCTTCAAGCTTGAAAGGAAGGGAAATAGTTAGATATGGGAAATAAGGAAGAAATGATAAGCCAGAAATAGGAAGCAAGTGCTGATATTAGGGTGATACATGATGATGAGCTCTCTAACGGATTTTAATGTCCACATGAGCTCAGAAGACATGTTGTAGGCCTCTTCAAGGTGAGGAGCCAAAACTAATTCTCTTGCATAAATCCTAGATCTACTTAGAAGGGTTGCTCTGTCTATGAAAAGAAGACAGAAGAACTCTACACATAAATCCCAACTGTGCCACTGTTAAGTGTGGGGTCCAAATTTACACAAGTGGAAAAGGAATTCTAATTGAAGAAGTTGTCATAAAAATCTGGAGGAAACCTGTTTCTGGTTGAGACCAACATGAAACTGCTTTGCTAGGCTACTTACAGTATTCAGGACACACAGGATGCCCAGAGGAAAAGATCATCCTTTAAACAGAAATGTAAAATTAAAAATTACAGATCACATAAGGAAATAAGCCACTGTGAGACAATGGAAGAACAAATAGAAAAATGAGTACTTCAAGGACTAACGAGAGTAGAACAATTTAAAAAAGCACATTAAACAAGTATGCCAAAATTATTAAAGAAAACTATATGAAGAAATGGTATGGAAAAAAAGAGCATGTGAATTTGAAAAGAAACCAAAATAATTTCTAGAAACTAAAAACTGGAGCTACTGAGATGAAAAACTCAGTGGGTCAGTCAAACAACACATTAGGTACAGAGAAAGAGATGGAAGGATTGAATGGGATGATTCAACATATGTTCAACAGAAAAAATTAGAACACGAAAAAGCAATAATAGTCAAAGAGGAAACAGCTGAAGAATTTTTCTATAATTGATGAAAGACACAAATCTATAGTTCAAGAACCATAATGAATCTCAAGTGGGAGAAAAAATACACACATACACATGTTGTCTTTGATGTTCTACCATTTTTTTTTGAAAAAAAAAAAAAAATCTTCAAAGTAGCCAGAGAACACTGTTTACAATAGCAAAGACCTGGAACCAACCCAAATGCCTATTGATGACAGACTGGACAAGGAAAATGTGGCACATATACACCATGGAATACTATGCAGCCATAAAAAAGGATGAGTTCATGTCCTTTGTAGAAACATGGATGAATCTGGAAACCATCATTGTCAGCAAACTGACATAAGAAAAGAAAATCAAACCCCACATGTTCTCACTCATAGGCATGTTGAACAATGAGAACACATGGACATAGGGAGGGAAGCATCACACACTGGGGTCTGTTGGCGGAGGCCAGGGAAGGCGCAGTGGGGGGGATGGGGAGGTTGGGAAGGGATAACATGGGGAGAAATGCCAGATACAGGTGACAGGGGAGGGAGGCAAAAAACCACACTGCCATGTATGTACCTATGCAACAATCCTGCGTGATCTGCACATGTACCCCAGAACCTCAAGTACAATTAAAAAAAAATCTTGAAGCCCCCCAAAAATAAAAAATTAAAAACTTAAAAAAAAGAACTTACTCATGTAACCAATTACCACCTGTTTCCCAAAATCCTATAAAAATAAAAAATATTAAAAGAAAAAATGTATAGATATGTCAGAAGTAAACATATAATTGCAAGTAAGAAGAAAAAAAAAAGTAGCCAGAGGAAAAAGAGAGATTACCAAGACATACAATTATACTAACAACAAAATCAGAGGTAATTGATTAATATATTAAAAACTTTAAGAGAACACAATCATCAACCTACAAATGTATGCTTAATGAATCTTTCATGAATAAAGGCAACAGTTACTTAAAATAATTTGCTACCAACCAACCCTCATTAAAAGAATTTCTAATAGATGTTCTTTAGGAGGAAGAAATTTGATCTCAGAGGTTGGTGAAGGATTATAGAAGAGGGAATGGTATGTGAAAAAACCATAAATGTATGGTTAAATCTAAACATCATCTACATAAAATAATAATGACATCTTATTTTATGGATTACATTAACATTAAAAATTAATAATATAATGAGTTTTCCTAAGCACTAGTTTAAGAGACATTATAATGCAAAGAATAGCTTGCATTTATAAAATATGTTAAACATATGGCTCTAATTGCCCAGTGTTAAAGAAATAAACTGAAACCTGACTGACTATATAATTTTAATATTTGAAAAATTTCATCTAGAAATTAATTTAATATAATACAGACTTGTACAAAAAAGGACTTAAAAACTTCTAATCATACAGACAAAAAATGACTAAGCAAAGATTTTAAAAAAGGAGAGGACATTTAAAAAATACTGATAAATACTGTGTAATGCTTTAATTTACTGTGGCAGATACAAAAATCAGGAATTCATCAACAGCTTACATATGTAAAAAAGTAACTACATGAATTTTCTAGCTTTTTAAATTAACAAAATGTAACAGTAGTGGTTTTTATTTTTTAAATGAGGTATTATTACACTGTAAACCAAAAACAGAGCATAAATAAAGGCAATGTGCAATTTTGTGATAAATGATTATAAATTTCAACTTAACAACAGATAACAAAAATTCTCTAGTTATTTATGGACTTTGTCATTAAAAAATTTGGCTTGCTTGTGTGGACTTCTTATTTAAAAGTGACACAGCAATGGATACACAAGCACATCATTAAACATGCAGACCAGGCCAACACAATTTTTCCATGAGTCATGTCTACCAAATAAAAACTGTTTACTTTTACTTAAAACACTTAAATCTGGTTTCTTATACATGATTCTCTTGTGCTTATAAGAGGTAACCTACGTTAAAAAGCTGATTTTCTAATTCAAGCAGTGTAAGAGAGAAGCAGTTTTATTTGCATACAGATTTCAAACAGAACAAAATGAAACAAAACCAGGATGCCTTTACTCACTTAGTCTTTCCAAAATTTGTAAGAAGAAATCCTCTTGAAATAATATACCCAAGTGGAAAAGCGGAATCACTTCCATCTCCAAGAGAACAGTAAACAAAGTAACTCCTTTTCCTCAAAGATTTGTGGGTTGGCTTCCGAACTGTTGTAGAACAAGCTGATTAGTTCCTTCACCCTGGAAGAATTCTGCTGGTTGGGTGCAGGAAGCATAGCAACAAAATAGCCTAGCTGAGAAAGATTTTGGGGAAAGTATTATTTGCACATGAACCATATGCTGGTACTAAATGCTGGTTTCATTATTATTGCAAATACAACTTCAGAGTTTTCTGAAGGAAAGCTGTCAAAGTATAGTAGCGAAGTCTTGGTTTGCTATTATTTCTACCATGCTAATAAAACTGCTTCATTTGCTGTAAATTAAAAAAATTTACTGTCTGACTTGAAGTTTATTTTTACATAGTACTTTATTAGAAACAGTAAAAAAAGGGTACTTTGAATTTATTATATTCAGAATCCAGTGAAAAACAAACATTTTGGCCAAAACTTTGAATTTTATTTTTATACCAAGTTATATCATTTTGACACAAATGTTATTATTGTATTCACTTTTGTCAAATGCTTTAACCTACCTTTTCAAAAATTAGTGTTTCGGTATAACCGGTGAGCAAAAAATGTAGATATAAGTCTTGTACATCATTCAAAATATTTATAAAAGCAGTTATATTCTTTTGTGCTTGTAACTGACATAACTGATCAATGAATATTTAGATTTCTTTTCTTATATCTTGACCCTTAAGAAGAAATGATCATTATACAAATATTACAGAGTACACAAGTGACTAGTTTACTGCCAATGTGCATGCAGACTAACAGCACTTAAAAGAATATAACCTTGAATCCAATTAGTCTGAAAATACTCTTGTACAATCATCTTTATACATATGTAAAAGCTGTGTACACATCTAAAACCCTGAATTTACTTTGTAAAAATAAATTTTTAGCAATAAATGGCACTATCAAAATCCCATTATTCTCAGGCTATTATGTAATTATTTACATGTTTTTCAGCAATAGCTGAAAAGAATCTTATAGGTCCCAAGCCAGTATATCAAAAAACCCTGTAAACTGCATTTGCAATGATACTGTGTTGTTTACTGCTATATGAAAATATGGCTACATGCCTTATGTTAAAGATAATGTAGCTGTTTGTTTTGCTACTGTGTGCTAGCAGTGTACAATCTGCCACTGGGTACAACTATACCATAAATTCATTCTTCACTGCACTTTGCTTTCCCAGTGGAATGCCTGTGACAAACTAGGTATAGAGAATGATAAAGTGCTATAAAAAATGAGGAACTGGACCATACCTGTCTCTGCCATGTGAACTTTTCCTTACTCAAGAAATATCTGTGTTTTTAGAAAATTATGCCTTTGTTGAACATACTTCATATTTGATTTTTTAAAAACTCAATACTTTAAAGTTGGTGAGCTTTGTGAAAGTGTTGAGACAGAAACATGAAAAGGCTAAAGGCACAGTAAGAGGGAAGTGAATGCTACATATAAAAGATTGTATTTCAAGTCTTCTAGGTTACTCAAGTCCAAAACCTTCTGAATTTGAAATTCCAATGATCAATTTCTGTTTCAGGTCTTTTTTGCTCTTGTAGGGGGGAAGGCAAAGTTGATTGAAGCAGGTATGGGCCACAGGTAACCTAGGGAAAAATTAAAAAACAAAAACAAAAACAAAAACTAAGTCTTAAAACACACACAAAATGACTGTTATGCAACTTTAAAAAAATACCAGGACACACACATTCAAATCTATTTCACTTTGTTAAGAGATGACTCATCCATTCCCTCACTGAACAGATAATTACTGAGTACCTAACTATGTATCAGGTACCACTCTAGACACTAAGGCTATGGTTACAGACAAGACAAAGACAATCAATGTTACCACCTTCTTGAAACTCATTTAAGAAGCATTTTGTTGGAGTTAGACATATGAATTTGAATTCTGCTTTTGCCACTTACTATCTTGTTTGAGTTGTGTAATATATCCAAATCCTAGTTTCCTCATCAACATGATAGGGTAAACCATCCAGTTAGGCTGTCTAATAACCTAATCAGGTTGTTTAATAACCAGGAGTTCCCAACCCCAGGGCCAGAGATGGGTACCATTGTCGGAGGCCTGTTAGGAACTGGGCCGCACAGCAGGTGGTGAGCATCAGGCCAGCCGAGCATTACTGCCTGAGCTTCGCCTCCTGTCAGATCAGTGGCAGCATTAGATTCTCATAGGAGCAAGAACCCTATTGTCAACTGCACATGCAAGGAATCTAGGTTGCATGCTCTTTATGAGAATCTACTGCCTAATGACCCGAGTTTCATCCAAAACCATCACCACCTCCCACTCTCCCTGCTCCTCCCTGGTTCTGTGGAAAAATTGTCTTACACAAAAACAATCCCTGGTGCCAAAAAGGTTGAAGACTGATGGTTTACAAGATTAAAAGAGTAATCTACACAAAACACCTAGCAGCTGAGGAGTAGATAATATAATGAATGATACTATATTCCAGTTTTTAGTATTAAAAAGTAATTTTAAAAAGATCATTCTGAGGACACTAGATGCCCCTTGATGCACATGTAACAATTATCTTCTGAATCCTTTTAGTCATCTCCTCCAACCCAATCCCTTTGGGCATCTCTTTCAACTATCTGATGATGTTGTTACCATCATTTAGGATTTTTACAGCTATCTTAAGACTCCTTCAGTCCTTATACACTTCCTAGCATCAGAACAGCTGTCAGAGAAGTCAATGTGTAAAAATGGGAATACACTACAGAAAAGGGAAAAAATTTTAAAGAAGTTTGTATGATTTAAAATTAAATTTTGAGCCCCCCTCCCATATTAAAAGACTTAAAACTATTAGAATCAGCATTTACTCAGTGTTTGGTCTATGATAAGTACTGAACTGAGTGCATTTACATGTGTTTTTTCCTTTAATTTAAGTCTCAAAGCAATCTAAATGTGGTTGTTCTCATTTTATTGGTGAGGAAAAATAGACATGTAAATATACAAGTAATCTGTTAAGGGATATAGAGCTGGCAAAGATATAGGCCCAATATTCAAACCCAGATTAGTCTGACTTAAAAAACTAGTGTTGTTAATATGTAAGATTTAACATTCTTATTTTTTATGTATCAGATATACATTTTATTTGTATGAAGTAAAAATATCATCAAATAACAAAGCAAAGGAAAAATGAAAATGCCAAGTCAGTTTTTTAGTATCATTTTTTCTAAAGTGCTCTTCTGTTTACAAGGTCCTAAGCTACACAACAACTTATGTTTATACAACTGTCTCATGCATCCATTCAATAACATTTCCTGAGTTATTTAAAACATTTGTTTTCTCTTCTTTCTGTTAAGGCTGAGCTTTCCAAGTTTATTTAATACCCGTCTACCTAGATACAAACTCTCTTAAAACTGGAAGAAAAGAATGTCAAGATTGTACCACAAGACCATCTTATGGAAATGTTTATTGAAGAAAACATATGTCCAGGATTATCTTAATCTATCAGGGGCTTCAGTAACATGTATTTGATGGAGTGCAGGACCAAATTGTGTATATCTTTTAAGCTTGACAGGATGATTTACAAAAGAAGCTGCTTACGGACAGGCAGAGATGGAAAAGGATGTAATTGGAAATTTGCTTTGCAATCTTGGCCAATCTACATTACACTCTACTAAATAATCAGGATAACCACAAAATATTGCCAAGGGTTCATGTCCTTTTAGGGGAAAAAGCATTCTCAATACAATTAATGACTGAAGATTACATTCTCCACGGACTCCATTCTAAGAGGCGGCACCTGGTCTTATGTATGAATTTAAAGTTGAAATCCTGCACTGGCTCATTGTGCCCATTATTATGTCCTCATTTCTTGGCCCTTTTCACTGATGCTATTCACTCTCTTTTCTGGACTCCTGTTATTCTGCTTCATTAACAGCTAATGAGTTGAGAAACAACATGTTTTTCCTCTTTTATTTTAGGTTCAGGGGTAAATGTGCAGGTTTGTTATATAAGGCAAATTGCATGCCATGAGGGTTTGGTGTACAGAGTATTTCATCACTCAGGTGATAAGTAAGTACCTGATAGGTAGTTTTAAAAATTCTTCTCCTCCTCCCACCCTACCCGCTCAAGTAGGTCTCAGTGTTTGTCATTCCCTTCCTTGTGCTGACATGTACCTAATGTTTAGCTCCCACTTGTAAGAATATGTGGTATTTGGTTTTCTGTTCCTGTGTTAGTTTGCTTAGAATGGAGCCTCCAGCTCCATCCATGTTGCTGCAAAGGACATTATCTTGCTTTTTTTTTTTTTTTTTTTTTTTTTGATAATGGCAGATAGTTTCTGTGGTATATATGTGTCACATTTTTTAAATCCAATCTTTGCTTTGTCAATAGTGCTGCAATGAACATATGCATGCATATGTCTTTATAATAAAATGATTTATATTCCTTTGGGTATATACCCAATAATGGAACTGCTGGGTTGAATGATAGTTCTGTTTTAAGTTCTTTAAGAAATGTCCAAACTGCTTTTCACAATGGCTGAAATAATTTACATTCCCATCAGCAGTGTATAAGCATTCCCTTTTCTCTGAAACCTTGTTAGGATCTGCTATTTTTGATTATTTAATATAATAATAGCCATTGTGTCCACTGCGAGATGGTATCTCACTGTGGTTTTGATTTGCATTTCTCTAACGATTAGTGATCTTGAGCATTTTTTCATATGCTTGTTGGCTGTATGTTGCCTTCTTTTGGAAAGTATCTGTTTGTGTCCTTTGCCTACTTTTTAATGAAATTATCATTCTTATTTAACAAAAATCCAGTGAATCTTCTATGGTGGGCCTTACAAGATGAATAGAAACTCCTCTTTCAGGTGGAGTGTTGTCCTTGTCTTTTGAGGCATACCATTATGGTGTTGGATTGAAATGTTCTATGTTTTTGATGGTCAGTTTTATTTAATATATGTGAGATTCCACTGGGAATCCCAGAGTTGTTCTCGATTCATGTTGAAGCCATGTTAGCTCATATATTCTTGAAATAATAATAATTATTGGGAAAGTTTGGAAATAATGTCACCTTTGTATTAAAATAATTAACCTTTTAAAATTGAAAGTGTTTTAAATATATTCTAAAATATTAATTTCTTTTAAGCAAATAAATCTATAACCTAAAAAAATCTCTTGAATTTTTTTGAAACTAGTTAGAACTTTTAATTCTTTTGAATTTTTTCGTTTTAGGACTTTAATTGTAAATTCTGTGTAGAAATTTTAAATTATATATAAATATTTTGTGTTTTAAATATAATCTTGATGATTATATAAATACTATTCAAGAAACAGCTATTGGACATTACCTCTGCCTTGAAGAACTAAATGATTCAGATATAAGGTACAATATGATAATTAGCACATAACTTCTACAATATATTTGCAAAACTTACTGAAGACATAGTAACATTTGGCTTTACAGAGGAAGTCAACATTAAACTGTGACTTTAATAGTGGTAGCTGGCACATGTCACATGTAAAGTGAACAACTGGAAAGCATGGAAAAAAAAAAAGGCATAAAGTGTATCTAAGGAATTAGCAAAACAGCCCGTTAACTAAAGCATGAGAAGAAATGAAAACTGGAAGGTGGCCTGGGGTAGAAGACTAGAGCTTTACTTTATAGGCTCTAGATTCTAGAACTTAAACTGGCAATAAAGTTGTTGCCCAGGGAAATATGATCTAAACAGTGTTAAAGCACATGAGTTTAATAGGATAAAATAAGCTAGTAATGAGATAAAAAGTAACTTTACCAGGGTCAAGGCAGTGGAAAGGCAAATAACAGATTCCAGTTTTAAAATGAAAGGAAGAACTGAGAGCTCTCAGGGAATGTTCAAGGTATGGGGCAGGAGAAAAAAATGATTATAATCAAAGTTATATCTATTCAAATTAGCTTTAGAAATGATAAGTTATTTGGGAAAAGGAGTAAGCTGATAAGCATTAATGCAGTTAACACTGCTAGAAAATAATTTAAATCCACCATCATCATCACTTCATATACAAAAAGCATGAGATTAAAAAAGATAAAGAGGACTAGTATTAGAGGCATTTCTGGTACTAATTATAGTATCCCTCCCTCCCTAGAAAAGAAAGAAAACTCCACAAACAAACCATATATTCCAACTTAATGATTTTCCTAAAAATAAAAAACACATTTCACTTTTAAATAAAAATGAATATTAGACAACATAATACAAAGTAGGTTCTAAAAGAGACAATGAAGCACTTATATGACCTAGCAAGGTAAAAAATTGTTAGAAATGAATTATTAGTATTAGTATGTCTCAAAAACTAGTAAGACAACTTTTATTAAAAATCTCTTATATTTCAAGGCCATGTTTACTCTGAAGATTTTTCTATGAAAATAACTTCAAATGAAATAAATCTCCTGATTCCAAATGTATTATTAGTAGTATTTGCAGTAACCCTCAGATTTAAAATAAAATTAGATCCAGAAATTTACCAGTTAGTAGAAGTTTCATTCTTTGAGATTTTAAAGTTCAAATCGGCCATCCCTCCTACAGGTACTCTGTCACTCCCTGTAGTAAAATGTAACAACTTCTTTTGAAGATCAAGAGGAAATCCAAGCACAACATCCCAAAAGTATCTAGAGAATACCAAAGGAAATTTACATCAAATGTCTTGATAAAAATCCTATAATAAAATAATATAAAGGAAGCTCTAAGGAAAAGATCTTCCTTAAACATACATATTATCCTGAATGTAAAATTAAGGAATGGTGAGTTTCTATATATGTATTAGACTTTTGACTAACATTATTATAATATTTTTATAAAAGTATGTAAGTAGTTCAGCAGTAGATAGTAAAGGAACCATTTTTCTCCTGTATAACTTTCAAGTCTGATTTTTCAACACAGTACTATTAAACTGTTATTTGTAAGGACAGCATCCATGAAATTCTAGGAGCAAAGTCATTTTTTTTTAAAGCAAAATCTCTATACTTTTGTAGAAATTTGTTTATGGAATTTTCTCCAAAGAGAGTGATTTCATATTAAAATTCTCATAGACTTTATAGAGATAAAATAAGAACGTGGAGTTCTCTAATATTTTGACTAACTTAATTGGTTCAAATATTGTTAAGTTACTCAAATAGATGAAGCACACTCTCTTCTGTTCCCTCTCCACATCCCCCCTATCAGAAGTATAAAGAGCTCACTTTATAGTTAAGTCCGTTTTTGCATAGCCATCATACTGAGTACTTCTCTGCAGAGCATACATATCCAGGTCAGGACTTCCACAGACCAAAATTTCAACCTCTTCAGGACGAAGCAGCTGCCAATAATTATCAAAAACAATAATTAAAGAGTGACGGTTTTAAGTGAAATTGTAACTATTTTCACTGGATCAAATCACAAAAGTCATGACTTCTCATAGTAAATCAAACCATTTTTGTTGAAGAAAAATCTCTGGGTATATTTTTCTTACCAAGGCAAGATGTTTTTGCTTCTGAAGTTTACAGATACTGTAAAATAGTAATTAGCAGTTTGCCAGAAAAACAAGCAAACAACTTTGCACAAATCCAAATTATTCTTCTCCAAAATCCTGCATGAAGCTCCAACATTTACTGATCTACCTACCTCCTTCCAATATCCCACACCTCCTGTGTGCACTGTAGAGTATGGGTACTTGGTTATAGTCTGTGTTGTGTCTCTCTTCCTTGTTTTTTCACCTTTTAGATGGGTTAGTCTACCGCCTATAGAGATTAAAGTTCTAAAAACAGACCATGCTATGCCATTTAGTTCTTATTTTCCCTCTGTCCACTCCCACAACTACCAGAGTGTCACAAACAAAACTTAACTAGAGCTTAATAAAGTGTTTCTTTATCAAAGGTATTTTCAACAGCAAACATATTAGAGTGGTTTCTCCAAAACAAGCTGGCATAATGTAAGCCACTTGCTTTTGCCACAAAGCAATTTCTATAGTCCGTTTCTCTCTCCCATAAAAAAAAAATTCAAAAGAAAGACCTTACTCCAATCTCTCATAATAAGAGATATTCTTATTAGAATATTATGATAATATTTCTCATAATAAAACTAAGGGAGATACAAGTGGCATGATGAAGTGTGCCCTGGGTAGCTGGGGTAACTGAAAGGTACCCTATGATACTTCTGACATGGTATTCTAAATAATAGCTGACCCATATTCACATGGCTAAGACAAGTCAGACCAATCTGAGTCTACCGTAACTCTGGAGACAAACCACTTCCTAAGGGTAAAAGGCAACTCAGAGTTGCTGAGGGAGCCCTGAGGTAGCAGGAAGCAGCTATACATAGTTCCTTAATTATTAAGGAGTTGTGGCTTTTGCCCTGGAGCTACATGTTAACTGTGTTGTGTGCCTTGTCCTTCAGTATTAAGATAAGAGTCCATGGACCCCTTTATCCACTCTACTTGGAGAAAGTTTGTAAAGCTCTAGAAGATGTTGTAGAAGGGGACAAAAAATGAACTGACTGAATTTTTCCCCTCTAGAAAATTAAGGCTGAAATAAGAGAACTATTTCTGTTATTAGTTCTACTTTTAAAAAGTAGAAAATATTTTCCATTTTAAAAGCTTATCTACTAAAATATTTAATAATTATTTGTTAACATGATAGTATTACAAAACCTAACTTAAAGCTTGATTTAAAGTTTTAAACTCACCATTAGGGCATTTGAAGCACACACACTATGAAATCCATAATAAAATGCAGCAAACTGCTTATAGATGGATTTGTTCAGAAGGAAGTCGGTATAAAGCTGTACATATTCTGAAAAGCAATTTTACATCTGTTAAACAGTAAAAGCAAATGGCAAATACGAATTCATTTTAATTAAAAATGGTATTAACTTGCCTTTCCTATTTTGATTGGTAACTGAAATTTTATCACCACCTGGCTTTAAATTATAGGACTTGATTATTCCAAATTCTTCTTGGAAAACCTGATGGGAGATGCCATCACACATATTAATAAGGTTGATATAATAACAGACTGATGAACAGATGTGTAAAATTTAAAAAGAACAGATTTTTCCCCTCCCTTCTAAACACATAAACTATAAAAAGTCTTAAGCTCTTGTAATATTAAGCTTCTTGTAATAAGAACAAGGGGTCATAAAAGAAATATAGGATTAAAAAATAGTGCCTTAATTTAACCCTGCCTATACAGTTAAATACTTTAATGAAGCACACAAAACTTGTGTGGTCATCTAGATAATATGTGAGTCTTTGGAGCTCTGTAGATCACTGTAATTTCCATTTCCCAAATATTGTAAAAGGAGTGGAAATGAGAGAGTTTTGGTCTGAACCATTAGTTTCTATTCCTAACTTCTAATGTTGAAGCTAGAGGAGAGGCTTACTTTTAGAAATGGAAAAGCTCTGAGAAAGTAACCAACTCAAGGGGATATGTAATTGCCTAGAGAGCCTGACCCTTAGTGAATTTCATTAAGCACTTTCACTGACTGCTCGTCTACACGTGTCTACTTTATCAGGTTAAGGTCCTTTAAGACAGGATTGTATGTATTGATTAATCCTTGTTCATCTTTTCTAACAGTGGGTATTTAATAACAAATTGCATTTGTTCATATATGAAATTTATAATTAACAGATAACGACATGCCCTTAACAGTACCTGAAATGTTGAATAGAAATCTTCTTCAACATTGCCTTCATGTGATAAGAGTTCACTTAATCCATGGGCCAACTCCTATAAAAAGTAATCTGTTATGACTTTTTCAATCAAATAGCATTAGCTAGGATAGTTAAGTGGCTCTTCTATAGCTCACTCATATGTATATAAAGATCATATTTGACATTTATTTTCCAGGGCACAAAATGCTTAATGAGTTCTACCATCCAGAAGCTAGGAAAAAATTCATTATGGGTCACAGATGGGGAAACTATCCAGTTGAAACTACAGGGGCATAACTCTGGGGTCTATTCTTAAGCAGCAACCTAAGCATACCTCTAATGTAATGTCCATCATAATTCACTGCTATCTGCCACATTGTTTATGAATTTGTAGTATTTCTATCAATTTATATTCCTACAAAAATCTGCTAATGTTTCAGGACTCATATGTTAAACATAAAACATACAGTTCACGCATGTGGATATATGAATATATGGTTCATGCATATACAGTGCCCCCCCACCACCACCCAAAGAAAACGTTAAGTACACTAAAAGAAACATTTTTTCTGGCTGGGTGCAGTGGCTTGTGTTTGTAATCCCAGCAGTTTGGGAGGCTGAGGCAAGCGGATCACTTGAGGCCAGGAGTTCGAGATCAGCCTGGCCAACATGGCAAAACCCTGTCTCTACTAAAAATACAAAAAAAAAAAAAAAAAAAAAAAAAAAAAATGAGCCAGGCATGGTGGTGTATGCCTGTAATCTCAGCTACTTGGAAGGTTGAGGTACAAGAATCGCTTGAACCCAGGAGGTGGAGATTGCAGTGAGCAGAGATGGTGCCTCTGAACTCCAGCCTGGGCAACAGAGTGAGACTGTCTCAACAAAAAAAAAAAAAAAAAGAAAAAAATTTTCTTACAGTATATTATAACTGAAATTATCCATAAAGATTTAAAAATAGAAAAACATGCAATATTTCAAAATTTTTTAATTTTTATGAAAAATTAAAGTTTTAAGTTATTAGAAAAAGGTAAATAACAGCATGATTAGAATGATTTTCTATATTTTACATAATGAATTTTCTATTCCTTTAAAAACTACAAATTTTCATACAAATCTAGGCTGGCATAGATTTGATATAACTGTCATCATTTAAAAATTATTAATAAAAACTATGTCATTGTTCACATAAAGAAACTAAGCTGAAAGGTTTAATAACTTATCCAAGCTCATGGAGCTAGCAAGTGGCAGAGCCTGGATTCGAATTACTGCCTCTCTGACGTCCAAGTCTATTCTACTGAGTTCTAAGAGCTTAGGAGCACTGCAAAGTGGGTGACAAGTCTCTCTAAAGGAGAAAGCTAGATGAAAAAGGAGATGAGTTATAAAGGTAGAAGAAAACCATATTTAAAAGTAAGAATAGCATTCAGAGACAAGAGACTGTGCGGGTAGAAAAAAGATGATTTAGCATTAAAGGATGAGATATTAATAACTTTATACTTACAGGCATAATTTGACATAAGTCGTCAACGGTAACACTGCAGATGCCTACTGGTATATTTTGATCGCTAGGAATGATGGGGGGGCTCAATAATTTCTTGTAACAGCAGGGAGGAAAACGAATATCCAAGGTGATGCTGTTATAAACAGCTAGTCCCATAAGCTATGCATACTAAATGTTAAGCATTAACATAAAATCCATGACAACAAATGAGTTCTGAATTATGCATCAGTCTATTTCTTGCATACTTTTTTCAGATTTAATGCTGACTTTCTAATTAGTCTCACATATTTCCTTTCCCCTCTTTCATTGTTTCCCCTTTATTTTACATAATATAATTCCTTGATTACAAAAAGTCACGTAAAAAGGAGTGGTTTAGTTGATAGTATTCAATGATTTCCCTAGAAAAGTTTATCTAAGATCACAACAGACAGCAACTTCAGACATGCCTGTAATTACTTAACATATAAAAAAAATTTTCTAAACTTAAACAAAGATGTTGGCAATTTTATAAGCAGCAGCAACGGTTTATTGAGTAGAACTCACTGCAGAATACTGATTTTGGAGATAGCCATTTTAGTGATTTTAAAATTAAATACAGACTATGTGTGAAGAGCTAAACTAAATAAACATATGGATATAAATATGCTATTGATAAATTAATAGGATAGATAATTTCCAACAGTAAAACCTGAAAGACTTGTTGTGTTACTTGGAGTTTCTCAGTGTCAAAGTTAAAAAGCTATAGGTGTTATAAATTTTGCTTAGGATTATTTATTAGTTATATGGTGAAATGTAACATTCATTTATGGAAAGAGGTTTTAGATCAAATTTCACAATATATCAACAGTCCATTATTATATAAAGTTATTAAGAAGTAATTCATTTTATAGGCTCATAAGGAAATCTAAACATATGGACTAGGTAAATTACTGAAAATAACTTTTAAAAATTGGAAGACCACCAAAATTTCAATTTGCTAAGGTGTAATGACAGCTGATAATAAAGCTTTATACTTCAAAATCATTGTATTAGAAACATAACACTGTCAGAACTACTAGAATAACACATCTTTGGTCCTGAAATTTTAAACCTGGAGATATATATGAAACCAACTATATTTTCTCAATGGTCATACCTGTTATTTCTCAAATTTCAGTTCCCAACCTCTTAGTTGACCACAATCCACTCTCATCTCACATTTCTCCGATATAGTATCATGCTTTTTACAGCAACAATTTGCTTTCTATAGGTTTTATATTTGTGTGTGTGATAAACACACATAATAATGAGAGTAGCAATTATAATTTTTAGACTTAATTGTTTAACTTGAAATATGGAACATCTAAACATGCTTAATATGCTCTTTTGGGTAATGACTAAATAGAAATGAATGTCTATTGCAAAAAACAATTAGCAAATTCATAATTTTATGTGTACTATCACTTAAAAATATCACTTAAAACTTTATTATAAATATTAGAATCAAAACATCACCCAAATCTAAATTGTGACATATGAATATAAAGCATGACAAACATATATGTATGAAAATTTAAGCAGGTCATAGTGTAGTGACAAACATCAATGATTAGGGCCTTCAATGAAGTTGAAACATTCCACAAATGATGACTGTAGATACTAGAATGTAAACAGGAGTCTCGGAATTGTTAAGTGTTATTCTTTTTGTGGAATTTAGCACTTTGGACCTTTAGATATGACAATATGTACAAAATTTCAAGCTGAGTTTACTATCTCAATGTGCGGTTTGTCCCCTAATACCCTTTCTTTTATTAATCTGGTCTCTCAATTTCCATATATATGCCTTATAATTTATTCCGACAGATGTTAACAAAGACAGACATTCAAAGATGGCTCGTCATTCATTTTCGGGTGGTATTTTCCATAACTTTCAGTGTGCTCATTGCTGCTCTGTAACAAGCCCAGCACAATTTAGCGGTTTTTATTCTCATCATTCTCTCAGCTTATAATGCCCCACTACTCTCATCAGACCTATGTTAATCAAATATAATTGTTCCATTTTAAAATCTCTGTCCTCTCTGGGAGAAATACATTGTGTATTTTCCTTCTCAGAACTCCTTAGCACTTACTGCCATATGGTCATTTAACTCTGAGAGCAGATGAAGAATTTCCACTCGGCTTTAAACCTTCTTATCTCCAGTGCTTGCTTATTTATTTACTCTTCCCTCCTTTCTTCCACAAACAATTATATTTCTTGGAATCTAAAAAGCTAATGTAAAAGGCATCTTGTCCAATCTCCTACCCAATGCAGAAATGCCCTTTACAATACACCTGATAGGAATCACGGCTTGCAAATGGACTTATAAAATTTAAAAAATACTATAAAATAACACTATATGCTTTAAATATTCTAATTCCATTCAATTTTTATGGAGCCTTCCTTTATGTTTCAGGATTTGGAGGCGTATTAAAGAGCTAGATTTAATTTCCCCAATTTCTATTCAGTAAACTGAGGGAAATGAGCACAAAGTAAAAGAAAAGAAAAAATACTTCATTATAAATGGAAAATACTTTGATTTTTTTAAAAAAGTACCTTAAATTAGTGATAACTTCAATTATATGTAAAATAGGAAAGAACCATTTTTATTTTGAGATAAGGTTTTCAGAAAAAATCAAACTCATTTCTTCAATTAATTAAATCTACTGACATATAGTGATATTACACATAATGAAGATTACTGTAAATCTAATAGTACATTTGACAGTAATATTTAATTTGGATAAAATGGTTAAAACAGTTTTCTAAAATACAGATAAAATCTTTAAAAATCTCTAATCTATTAGCACCTCCTAGTGGAAAATTTAAAGGATACAATTCCAACCAATCGGAATTCAGAATAGTTGTCACATTTAAAGCTGCTAAACCAATGGCAGTGTGAATCCTTGTGATATGTAAACATGCCTAAAAGAACACAAAAATAACTGTATTATTAACATGATTGATTTTAAAAATTAGTAAACATGTACAGGGCATCTCATCTATTAGAAGCTAATCAATTCAATAATAATTCTGCTATAAACCATCTTTCATGTTAAAATTTCAGATTTATTTAAGGGAATATGTATTTGCAAATCTCAGCAAATATAAATATATATATTAAATATATAGGGGGAACATTTTATTTTCTTGAACCAAGGATAGAAACAGGACAAAAAGAGAAACTAATCAGATAACTATAAAAATTAGTTTCACAGATTATAAATTATGATCAAAATTAATTCTGAGGATATCTGGAGACTTCAATTTATCACTGTCATCCCTATTTCCCATCACATACACATATAGAAAAGAAAGAAAGCTAAAGAATAAGGAAAACACTGAAAAGTCTCCTTTGAAAAGTTTAACAGATAGTAAGGATTATACAAGTAGTTTCTGTAAAATAAAAATTAAATTTCAAAGCCTTATTTTTCCTCCATGAATTCTTATTTATTAAAATGACCCATTAATGAAAGAGGCTTTAAATGTTACTATAGAGCAAACTATAGTTTTGTGTTTTAATTTGAAATGTTTTTTATTTCAATGACAAATTAAATTTTCATGCATTTGACTTATTCAGGAAAGATATAGATGTCTCCTCATAAATGTTTATTTTTAATCTTGATATGTTTTGTGTAGGATTCCCAGTAAGAAAATCAACAGATCATCAATCAAACAAGTTTTTAAAATGTAAATAACCGTCCTTAAACAATTATTCAACATTTATGATTGACAAAAAGTCTGCAAAATCATAGAGTAAGTTAAAAATAAGGGTGACTATTTGACTCTAACAATTATGAAGAAACATGGTTTATAAAAAGTATATTAAATACTTACCATAATCTGGATGAAAAATTTGGCGAATTAGAAGAAGGAACCATTCTTTAGTCAAACCACCCATATCCAAACCAGCTTCCCCTACAAATGTAACTTTCAACTTCTTTTTCAAGTCTGCTCTTTTCCGGGTTAGCTATTTGAAGACATTATACAGGCAGAGGAGAACAAAGAGAAGTGAAAAAAAGAATTAACTTTTTAAATCCTGGGAAATGTGTTAGGTAGCCTTTTTTTTTTTTTTTTTTTTTTTTTTAGATGGAGTCTTGCTCCATTGCCCAAGTTGGAGTGCAGTGGCACAATCTTGGCTCATTCCAACCTCCATCTCCCCGGTTCAGGTGATTCCCCTGCTTCAGCCTCCTGAGCAGCTGGGACTACAGGCGTGTGCCACCACGCCTGGCTAATTTTTTGTATTTTAGTAGAGACAAAGTTTGACAATGGCCAGGATGGTCTCAATCTCCTGACCTCATGATCCGCCTGCCTGGGCCTCCCAAAGTGTTGGGATTGCAGGCATGAGCCACGGAGCCCAGCCTTGGCAGTCTTTAACTTATTTGCAATGCTACAAAACTCCATCCATCCATTCATCCAATAAATCTGCCAAACACTGTGTGAGCTAGATATTCACTATGTTTTATAGATCAGGAAACAGAATTAGAGAGGTCAGGTACCTTGCCCAAAGTACTGCCTCCTGGTATCTACTGCCTTCAAATTTTTAATTTTGCACAACATAAGATAATTCATTTCTTTTTCTTTTTTAAACTCCCTGTCAATGCTAAACTTTAAAAAATCACATAGCTAGGGCTGGGTGTGGTATCTTGAGCCAGTAATCCCAACTACTTGGGAGGCTGAGGTAGGAGGATGGCTTGAGACCCTGAGACTAAGAGTTTGAGGCAGCAGTGGGCTTTGATTGTACCACTACACTCCAGCCTGGGTGACAAAATACAACTTGTCACCAAAAAAAGAAAAAAAAAATCACATAGCTAATCAGCCATTATCTTCTAATAACCATATATTAAGATCTAGCTGAAGCATTTTTATGATAATACATGAAAATGCAAGCAAAGTATGCTAGAGATGAATAGGCCCAGTATAATATAGGTCAGACCTCTAATTTTATATAGTCTGAGACCTGGAGAAGTTAAATGACTTGTTACACATATAACCAGTAACAAAGGTGGCTCTGGAATCTAGGTTATATACTAAGAAACATTAATTACTCATTTAAGTGTTCTACATCAAACCCTTTTCTGGGGCATTCATGAACTATTAATAAACATACAAACATGAATATAAGACAATTATGGATACAGACCTGATTTTGACTATGGTATCAAAATTTAAGGAAGGTTGGTATTTAACAAGATCTTCAAAAAAAATTTAAGGAAGCATACTTATTGGCATACAGAAATAAAAATAAGTTTACCAGGGCCTGTTGAGGGGTGGGAGGGCTAGGGGGTGGAGGGACTGGGGAGGAATAACATTAGGAGAAATACCTAATGTAGATGATTGGGGGATGGATGCAGCAAACCACCATGGCATGTGTATACCTATGTAACAATCCTGCACAAGTCGCACATGTATCCCAGAACTTAACGTATAATAAAAACAAAACAAAAACAAAACAAACAAAAAACAAAAACAAATAAACAGAATAATGAATCTAAAAAAAAGTTTACTAAGATTTTTATAATAAATCATTATAGAATTTTAAGCTTTAATTAATTAATATCATTTTGGAATAAATTATATACCTCATCAAGTGAATCGCTAACCAGATGTGTCCGTCTTACTTTCATATTTAGAAATAACATATTCATATCAGGTCTCTGTCTTCGAGATACTTTATCCACCAGACTTTGCTAATTAAATAAGAAAGTAAAAATTTTTGCTTTTACTTAGACTATAATTTCATTTAAAACATTTAAACACTTTAGTAAAAATAATTATTGTCTATGCCACTTCTTAAACAATTTTATAAAAATAAATTATACACATTTTGATTTGTGAAAATTATTATTATTTCATTTTGTAACAATGATAACCAAAGGGGATCCAAAGTGGAGGACCAAAAATCATTCACCTTTTATAGTAAAAAATGTTGCATCACAGTTTCCATATGTCTCATCTCTTAAATAGCAAAGTTTTCTGTTTAATAAATACAAATGTAAAATGGGAACATTTAAAGCAAGCTATATATTTATGATGATAAACCTGGACTTATGATTTTTTGGATATTGAATTTTCTCTAAAGAAACAATTAGTCCACTTTAAAAAAGTGACTTGTCAACATGTATCAAAGACCATAACAATGTTCATACCCTTTATCCCAATAATCCTTCCATTGAAAATTCTAACTTAGAATATATTTTATACAGTACAATGTTCATCATAGCATTATCTATAAAAATAAAACTTTAGAAATATCTTAAGTACATATTGAACTAATGAAATATAATACAGCTAGTAAAAAATAATGGTCATAAAAACTATGTAAATAGTACAAGGAAGGTACAACTGGTAGGAAATAAAATTGTGTTTACAATACTATTTCAACTGTGTCTTTTAAAGACACTAGAAAAAATATAAAAAGAAAATTTACTAAAATGTAATGGCTTTGCTTGGGCAATGGAGATATGAGTGACTCAAAATTCTTTTGTCACCATTTTTCAAAATATAGGCACTAAATATGTGAAAAACAACATATTTAAAAATATAAGGAATATATGTCATTTTTCATATAAAATCTACATGTTTATATATTTAAATAGTCTTAGACTATATCTCTTTTTGGTAAAAATAAAAAGTACTGTGCAGATTAAAGATAAACATTTTAGACATTTTAAATACATGCAGCAATTTGCTTTAATAGATAACATTTTAATATCATAAATCTACAATTTAAGGCTACTTATGATTTTGAAGATTACTATAATAAAATACTCTGATTCTGAGCCTTCTCCATTTCTCCAATATACAATGCTAAATGCTATTAACAGCCTTTTGCTTCTCTGTGTCCTCACTTATCAAAGAAGTCTGCATTTGTAGGACAGTGTCCTGTGTTGCAGACCGTTTTTCTGTTCCCAGTCTAGTTCCTGGGCACTGTCACATTGGAAATAACTAATAAACAAATTTATGCTAGGATGCTAATGGCAAACAAGGTTAGTAGCTACTCCTCCCATCAGGAATTCATATTTACTGGAAAATGCTCCAAATGAAAAAATAACCCAACAATGAAACAATTCTCGACAGTCTGACTGAGGAAATTATTTTAGGTTAGAAACTTCTTTTGTATATTTAAATTGTACCATTTAAGTTCTTGTTTACACTATTTGTAAGACTGTCCTTGTATCAAAATAGTCACCAGTTATTCATTCCAAGTGATATGGCAATTTACAAGTTAAAATGTTGGGAAACACCCATAAAAAGCGGAATGCTACTTGACTCTCAATGTCAAGTGTCTACTTATTCGTTTCCATGCTCTGCAGGAAACTGAGCCTGTAACAGTCTACACCTGCCACTCTCATTCTTTAAAGTAGAAAAATTCCACAAAAATATATTTGATATCTTAAGTGTGAGTGACAGAAAAAACTGCTTAGTCTTGCTAGTTTAATACAAACTAGCTCATTCTGTTATATGCAAAAGCACTGTAGATTTTTTACAACTATAAAAAAATCGTAGACCAAGTTGAAAAAAATATTAAAAAGGCGCATGACATTATATGAGTACAAGTAACAGAAAATGTCAGAGTAAGTAGCTATATAGGCTAATCATTGAGCCAATATCTACCCAAGATCAAGTAACAATTCTGGTGCTGAAGATACCTGTTTAAACTCATTCTTCAGGGGGGTAGTGTGGCTTTGGAATTCCCTTGATGGGCATAGGCAATAACATTTCTTCTAATATTCCCATATTCAGTATAAGATGACTTTGGGATATCATCAGTTAGTCAAATCTTTTGTCCTTCTCTGTGATAGAAAGAAATACTCACCTTCTGGGAACTGAATTACTGAAGAATAAACATTCTTATTTTTTATAGTATTTTGATTATAATTTATGCTTTAGGATTCTTTTTATATTCTTGAAAAAGATGGAAATCATTTCTTTTTACTCTATATTTCTTTTGCAATTTAAGAAGACCACAGCCAAGCTTCCTTCTTTTAAAATGTGAGCAATTACATCACACAAGCAGATGACTGAAATACATAATCACCTAAGCATATAGTTTAGAGCTCTAACAAAAAAACCTCATTGAATCTGATATTTATTAGATAAAGTACATAACTTTACTGTCCTGAGCTGAAACACAAGGGGTAGGGAGTGGTAAAAACAGACTGAGCGATAACTTCATACTGCTTTACAATTTGCCTAAACTCAGTCTGATTGCTATTTCCAGCTTCTGTGGGTCTCCCTGTCCTTTGGTTTCCTAAGAACCAATAAAACATCTTTCACATTCTTGGGACATATTTCTCAGTCCTCCAAGATATGCTTTTTGTTACATTTTCTACTTTTTTAGTAGTTTCTGATTTTCATTAAACCTATAAAATGTTTCAGTGGTTTGAGTGGTTTGCCTAATGACACTCTGTTTCACTGCAGCACTCAATGCTCTGCTGGTTATCTAAGGTTGGTGGTATGGTATCTGCAAAACGAGGTCCAACAAGCTCTCAGTAATATGAATCTGTGAGAAGCATTTACTCTTCCTACTATATTTGTAATATAATGAGAAGCTGATCAGAAGAGATGAGTTATCTTGTCTCCCAAATTGTTAATAGTTTTTAAGCGCTTTTTGGGTGAGTATAACACGAATTTTGCTTTTAACATTCCTGATTATGCTAGAACAATTCACAAGACATTTAAATTATTTATTATTTACTATATTGATTATAGTCAGCATAAATATGTTTTTATAGCTGACTTACCCTTGCGATGTTTATCATCTGTTGCTCTGAGTCTCTTTGAATAATGATTTTTTTTGCAGCTATAGAAATAACGAATGGGTACTGACAGAAGGAAAACCTGCTCAACAAGTGAAAAAAGAAAAAGCAAAATGGTGTATTTTTAGCAAAATTATACTAAGGGAATCTAAGGTACCCCTTGTAGCAATATAAAACATTACTTCTGAATTGTGTTTTACCATATACGAAATGATTGTATGTGCATCACTTCTTTTAATTCTCACAGTCATGTGAAGAATGTATCATTACTAGATGTGCAATCCCTTTATTCTCTGCAGAAGCTACATCAAAGTTTCTGAAATGTGTGCTAACCACTTACATTGTCTATACAAATAATTTCAATGTATATCATCACCTGTGAAAAACACGGCCCACACCAGAACCAGGAGGAGAAGTGTTGGTGAAATAGTACAGAAAACCCATGTGCTCAAAATTAATATAAGACTCCATCGTTATATGGCAACTTCTGATGTATGAGCTTTAGAAATGAAAAAAATCTAACAATAACTATAGTATATAAAAAGTAAATACATTTAAGACCAATAAAAAGAAATCAGAAATGTATGTTGCATTTAGCATTATATTTAATGGTGTGGTAATGGAAAACGGTATGTATTTGTAATTACAATTATAATTAAAAGTTACGAAAATAACCTCTCCTGGGCTAGAACATTCTATGCTATCCAAAAAAATCACAAACTACACAGAGATAAACGCATTTAGAAATAATGAATATGGCAGCAATGACACTTCAGGAGTTGGACTGCCATTCAAAGTAACTACAATGAATCCATCAGTTACAGCTGGAATCCATCTGAGCACAGTTGGGTGATATAACTGTGACCACTGAGAAAAAAGGCATTATGAGACAAAAGGATATAGCTTTAGTGTAAGCTGAAAATGAGATGGCTTTTACCGTGGGACAAAATTGTCAATAAACGTTAAAAGTTCTTCAGTATTGGTGTATAATTACTTTGAATCACTAATGCTAACAAAAAATTGGAAATAAAAAGAAAATACAATGAACTTAGTAAGATATGTATTAGTTTTATTATGTACTTTAGGACAGTGGTTATCAGTCTTTCCCTTGTTATGCACAAGAGAAATGATACTTTGTGAATGATACACTGAAATAAACAGATGAGGCTGCTCATGGCCAGAGTGACTTGCCATAGGGCTCCTGTCCCCTTCTAGGTTCAGGCTGGCTACCCAAAGGTTGAAGGGGTCCTAGTATTAAAACCCTAATGTAACTCATTCTTGGTATACCAGTGTTGCGGCACAATTTAGAGGAAGCTCTGCATTTTAAGATGTTATCACTGAAATATGCATAATAATTCTTGGAGTTTTGTGGTTGTATCAACAACATGTTATTAAAATGGAAGGAAAAAGTATCTTTGTAAAATAAAATTTGCCAAGAAACTATCCATCACACCGACCAGGGTCCCCAGTAATTAAATTCTTATTCAGTTCTGACTGTTCAGATGTGCAATGAGATGTGTCCAGAGGCCATTCTATGTTTCAGGCCATTTCTGATAAAGAGGGTCCTTGGAGAGTTTAACCAAGTTACAAACTAATCTGGGGTTTTGAGGTTACTTATATCCACACCATATCTCTTTACTCAGATTCCTCTAGAATTAAATTTAATCTCCTGAACATCTCATGGCCTGAGGAGAAATTATGTTTGGAATAGTCTTGCTAGTTTAATCCATACTAGAAGTATGGCTATAAAGTGCAGTGTATTAAATAATTTGGTGACTGTTTTACAAATCTATTAATTATTATGATAAATAAGCTCTGGTGAGGCCCTTTCTCTTTTCATATTGCACCTAATGGACAACCACTTTTTCTTACAAAAGAAAGGAGAAATGAAACGAATCTACGTGTGTGTCTGTGTGTGATCAATATATTAGATCAGGCATCTGCAAACCATGGCCCTCCGACAAATAATGGCCTACAACCTGTTTTTGTAAATAAAGTCATTTGGGACATAGACACAACTATTAATTTACATCCTGTCTAAGGCTACGTTTGTGCTAAAATAGTGAAACAGAATCTCTATAGCTTGTAGTGCTGAAAATATTTACCATCTCGTTCTTTACAGAAAAATTTTTTTGACCGCTGTGCATAGAATAGTAAGAGATAAGAGACTGCATACTAAGATAGAACCTCTCCCTTCTTGAAAAGATGCTATTAACCAAACCAAAACCAAATTATCATGTATATAAATTCAAAATGTAACAGAAAAAGAAATTACTTTAATAAATATAATGGTGTTTCAAGGCTATCTGAAATATATTTATACATTTATATGTAAAGGTATGTATAATTTATATAAACTTAAAATCTAGTCATTCTTTTGAATAGTATTTCATTTAGGTGGACAATCAAAGGAAATTTTGTTCATACCTGTGAGAGTTTCCAAAGTTTTGCCAAGTATGATATTCTTCCATGAGATCAATGTGATCCAATGTAGAATTATAGAAATCAGTATAGAGAATAAGGGGAGGGTGAACTAAATTGTTTGCAGTATCTGTAAAGATAAATTCTCACATAAAGACCTTTTCCAACATGCACAAGATTTATTCGAATTACAAAAACATCATTTTAATGTCTACTAGAGAGTCTTGACCTAGAAACTCCTTTTTAAATAACTGCAGCTCTAAATGTAAAGGGTAATTTTAAAATTGTGGTTTAAATGCAGCCAATAGTTTCTTATTTAAAAAAAAAAAAAACTTGTAGTGAGGATTACAATAGTACTAAAGGGAATATGCAGATGGCCATTTGCTCCCATTTCTGTGTGTTCTCTCCTAGGGGTCCTCAGTAGTTAATGAAAGTTATTTATTTATTTTTTTCTCAGAAATCACTACATAGAGCAGCTCATATGCACTTAATTGCCATAATACAGAATACTGCCCACTAAAAGGCATAAAGCTTTTTTCATGCTTACAAATTGTGAAATATATTATCAAAGTAGAAAATAAAGTATAACTTTTTCCTTCACACTTTGCAACTTTACTTTGTGTGATTCATTTTGCTTCATGTTTTTCACATTTTGGTGCTTTTTGTTCGTGATTTTACTATTTCAAAATGGCCAAGTGTAGTGCTAAAATGCTGTCTAGTGTTCTTAGCAAGAAGGTTGTGATGTGCCCTACAAAGAAAATATGTATGTTAGAGAAGCTTCTTTCAGGCATGAGTTACAGTGCTGCTGGCCCGGAGTTCAATGATAATAAATCAATGACTTCTATTAAATAAAGTATGTCTTTTAAAAAACAGTCATAAAGCAAAGTTATATATTGATTGGTTGACAAAAGCATAATGCTTTTTTCATGCTTATAAATTGTAAAATTTATTACCAAAGTAAAAATGTTACAACTATTTCCTTCAAAGAAATGATTTAAAATTTAAGAATGCCTCTATAGTCTTTTGAAATCCTTAAGAAATATCCCTAATATGTAACAAAAGAAAAGTAAAAAATAATAGAATAACAAAAACCTACTAAGTAAAGCCAACACTTTAGCAGCTGATGGAATCCACCAGGAACACTTTGTTATAGGTGGAAATTCTTCAGGCTTTGCAGGAAACAGGCGTAAAGAAATAAATTGCAGCAATCTCTCTACCAATTGTTTGAACCTCTTCTGGGACAATCTGGTAAAGATTTCAAAATAATTGCAATCAAAATTCACATTTTCTGTTTCCAAAATTATCTGTTAGATATCAAACTGCATCTTAAGCCACAACATTTTAGACATTCCCTTAAATTGTTTCTTAAATTGCTAAACATTTGAAAAGATTCAAAATCTTACCTTGAATATTGTCTTAGTTAAATGAGAAATAAACACCAACATTACTATAAAGTCAGTAACATTTTATTTTTAAGACTCAATATTCAGTCAGTCTTCATTATTCATAGATTCTATACGTCTACATTTGCCTACTTGCTAAAATGTAATGGTTATTTCCCAAATCAATACTGTGTTTCCATGGTCATCTGTGGAGACGTGAAAAACGTGTCTCCTGACATGCACATTCCCAGCTGAGGTCAAAGTTATGTTCTGCCTTGTTTTAGCTCAATAATCTCTCTTTGCAAGTGTCCTTTATGTGATCCATTTAGCTTCATGTTTTCAACATTTTGGTCCTTTTTGTTGGTGATTTTGCTATTTCAAAATGGCCAAGAGTAGTGCTAAAATGCTGTCTAGTGTTACCTATAAGAAGGTTGTGATGTGCCCTACAGAGAAAATACGTATGTTAGAGAAGCCTCTTTCAGGCATGAGTTACAGTGCTGCTGGCCCTGAGTTCAATGATAATGAGTCAATGACTTCTATTAAAGTGTGTCTTTAAAAAAACACTCATAAAGCAAAGTTATATATTGACTGGTTGATAAAAATGTGATCACAGGCTCACAGGAACCTAACCCTGCATTTTCTCTTGAAGAAATGGTTCTGTATTTATTAATTCTATGTTTGTGGTGACTTTATAGAATATAACTACTATGAATAATAATTTACTATATTTAAAATATCTTTTGGAAATATTTTGCCTTTCTAGCTTTTATCAGTCATAGAGAAGTCATTGTTCATGTGGGTATAGTTCTGTGAAAAAAGTATTATGCTTTTACAAATTGATATTGATGGCTAACCTATATTTTACAATGACATTTTTTAGGTAAGGAGAAAGCACCATTTAAATAATGGTAAAATGTATGAATTTATAGATAGAAAATAAAAAGACATACATTAAAATAGTAGTGTCTGAGCAAATCCAATTGCCATCTTTGAGAGATATAACAATAATAGGAATGTGCTATAAAAAAAGTGAAGGCAGCAGACAGAAATTCTCAACAGCTTGTGCAGATTTTTCATTACCCTTTATATAGTACTAAAGTAGATTTTTATAATTGGCTTCTGAAGCACTGTGAATATAAGCACCATTTCTAACAACCTGAAATATTTAAATATATTTTATTGTAAAATTACTAATACCAAATTTAAAACTGTGAGACTAAAAAAGTTCTTAATATCATAGAATGATTTACTTTTTAAACCAGTGAACTAGGAAATGATGGTCAGCTTCCACTAAGGTAGCTATCTGTCGTAGCAAGTGAGCATAGATGACATACGTAGATGTGTTATTAAACTGAGGATTCTGAAAAAGATATTAAAGATAATTGTGTTAAAATTCTGTTAACATGTAAAAGGAAAGACACTAAGCTTAATAAGTGGTAAATTCAGGAAACAAACTTTGAGATTATAAAATAACAATAATCTATTTGTTATTTAACAGAGACTTTCATTTACACTGTGGCTATACAGTGAAAAGAGTGTGGGCATGGAGATAATACAGATCTGAGTCTGAGGGCTAATTCTACCACTTAGTAGCTATGTGTCCTTAGGCATATTCCGTACACTTTCATTCTCAATTTCTTTATCTGAAAAACGGGAATGACATTATCTATCTTAAGGGTTATTTTGAGTATTGAAAATGTATATAAAGCACCTTCATAAAAAGTGCCTTCATAAATGATACCAATCACTATCATCCAATTAAAAGCATAAAATCTGGGTTTTCCTTGATTAAAAGCTAGAAAAATGAAGTAAGAGCTGGTTGTGAAACTTTTGCCATTGTAAATGAGTTAGCCTCATATCTCACAAAGAACAAGGGGGGAACCACATACAGCTTCTGACAACTCTTAAATGATAAAGGGACACTGAAGGAATACTTGTAAATTAAGAAAAACTTCTAGTTATGTTTCCAAAATCTAAAATTCTAGCACAATGTACATTTCAGCACATCATGGAAAAAATAAATACTATTGAAAAACACCTCCTAAAATTGTGAAAAGTAAGAGAGGACCATGTGTTTTTCAAAACTGAGAGAACAACTCAAAATTTGGGACCGACTTTAATCGATAACTTCATCTGGTTATGGTTCTTGAGAAGAACAAAATATAAGCAGAACTTATGGCTGATTAATATACTCACCTAAAATCTGAGCTCTGAGTCATCTTTCTAGCTTTTACTATCCTACATATCTTTGTTTCTTTTTTTTGTAGTTTTGAGTTTTGGCTCTTCTCTTACCTATTTTCCCTCCTTACATTTCTCTTCTTAACTACCTGTTGGTCATTTCCCCGCCCCCGCTTTTCCACTTTTTCCTTTTTCTTCTTTCTCTACTTTCTCTATCCCTACCCTGCATATTTTCTTTCATTAGACATATTAATATTATAATACCATAATATTGTACTAAACACTATGCTTAATATAGTTTTCCTTACTTTTAAATGAGATAATAATATACATGGACAACTTTTATAAATTGTAAAGAATAATGTAAATGTATTACTAGTATGTTAGCTATGGTAATAATGTATTTCTTCCTCAAAAAATAATAAAAAGTAAAAATTGCTTTTCATTTGTCTCGATCTTACTTTTTTAATCTATTAATCTGTATCTATCAAGAGGAAAAAGTTCATCACCTTTGCTTTACAGCAAATTAAAAAAAGAACTCTTATCTTTCCATGAGAATTCTAACTGAAGTTACTGAAAAATCATAGTGAAATGAAAAACATACTAGAAAGGAAAATAAAAGAAAGTCCTGAAGCCCATTAAAACTAGTTACAAGAAAGAGGTTTGAATGGAGGAGGAGGAAGTGCTTCCATTCTGTTTGTTTCTGAATACTCTGGTGGGAACTAAATCAAAATTTTAATCTCACATATAATTTAGCTTCTGATTATTTATTTGTTATGGCTTTAATCTTCTGGTTACAGGTAACTGTAATTCTAAAAAGAATCAATAATGTTGCCTAAAATGATACTTAACATTTAACATCATTTCAGATACACATGCAGAGATTGAGATCTGACTTAGACAACTTCAACGAAGTTCTGGTTCTCTTACCTGTAAAAGTATAAAATATGCTCTAAGATCATCTCTTGTTCGTGGACTGAAAAAGAAACGAATAATTTATTATGGATGAATGTTTAATCTCATAGCATCTAATTTAAAAAGACCAATAAATGTTTCTATGATGACTTAGTTGAGAAAAGCTAAAAACTAGGCTTAAATTAAAATGTATTATTATTGAAAAGTGACATGTCCATAATATGCTGGGAACACAAGTGCTTCCGTGCCTCTCCTAGGCTGGTTCTGAAGATAGCTAAAGACAGCTAAATAGGCTATAACATTTTGTGAGGTAAATATGATTAAATCTGGAAGTAGTTAGGAGTGTAATAAAAAAATCATCAATTTTAGAATACTTAGGTTTTTGTTTTAATAAAGGATAATCTTTACTTAAGAACATTTATATATTAAAGAAAGAAAATATGCTTGTGTTTATAGGTCCATTCCTAAAGTGATATAGAAATGTCTGTAAATCAAATCATACTTTAAATGTATCTAGTATGCTTCCAACTGAAAGAATAATGAAAAGTAATTTTTCCATCTTAATATGAATTCTCATATTATCAGATTTGACCAAGAACTTTTGTTATTCCCAAGGCTAATAAGTGTTTCTTGCCTGCTCAAGATATAATTGGTAAATTCTCACAGATATCTGGAAGTAACTTCTTGAATTAAAAATGGTTCACCTCTATGACAACCAGATGCAATTCATGATTCCTAACTGGGTCCTGGACTGAAAAACAAAATCCAGATATTAAAGCTTTTGTTATTATCTATGCTGTTGAGTGTTTCTTTCTTGCCCACTCAAATCTATTTGTACATATCATCTTTGCCTCTAAGTAATTTCCTATCCTACCTAGAACTTTATAATCTTGCCAAGGTCATTTATGCCCACATAAATTATCAGGCATGTATGATAAATTGTATGAGTAGGTTTGATTTATTAGAATTTTTTAAATGATATTTTTACTATAATACTCATGAAGCAATTAACCTCAGTTTGGTCTTAACTCTTCAGTCCTCAGACACTTAACTGAGAAGTAACAGGGCTTTCTTCTCTTTGAGGCTAGTAACTGATTTTCTGAAACATGAGATATAGGAAAATATAATACAAGAAGGTCATTATAATGCTTGCTTCTTATAATAAGCAAGAGTTCCTAACAGAAAAACAGGCAAATCTGCAATTAAAAAAAGGCAAAAGTACATGGAAAACTTATAAAAGAATAAATAAAAATAGCAAACAAATGATAAAATGTTAAGCTTATTGGTATTAAGGAAAAGTACATAAAAATGAGATTCCCTTTTCATTTATCAAATTAGGTAGGCCCTCTGCTGTTAGAAGTGTACATTATCAAAACTGCTTTGTGAAGAAATCTGATAAAATGTATTAAGTGTCTTAAAATGTTTACACTGATACAGTAATTCAATTTCTAAAACAATTTACATAAATGCTCAGAAAAGATTTTTGTACAAAATGTTCACTGTGGAAGTATTCATATAGACAACCATTCTTAGAGAATGGTTAGGTAAATTACAATACATTCCTATTCTAGGTTATTAGTCAGACATTAAAACTGGTTTGAGAAGGAAAATGCAAACAAATTACTAGAGTAATAAACTAAGGAAAATACCATTAAGTTAAAAGTCACAAGAAACTATACAGTATGATTTTAATTGTTTTAAAAAGATGACTAGAAAAACACTGCAAAATATTAATATTTTTTACTTTCTTCTTCTTTTTCTTTCTTTCTTTCTTTTTTTTTTTTTGAGACAGAGTCTCACTCTATTGCCCAGGCTGGAGTGCAGTGGCATGATCTTGGCTCACTGCAACCTTTGCCTCCAGGACTCAAACAATTCTCCTGCCTCAGTCTCCTGAGTAAGCAGAAATTACAGGAATGTGTAACCATGTCCAACTAATATTTCATTTTTACTAGAAATAAGGTTTCATCGTGTTGGCCAGGCTGGCACTTTCTTCTTTATACTTCTCTGACTTCTCCCTATTTTCTAAAATAAGCATGAATTCCTTTCAAAATCAGAACAATTAAAATATTATTAAAATATATATGGTACATGTAACATTACGTTTAAGAATTCTACTTAGGTATTATTTATTTTTCATTATTTTTTCTTTTTTTTCTCACCACTAATGAGGAGGTATTACTTTTAAACTAGACTTAATATGAACATTTGAATTATAATTAATGGCATTACTTTGGCTTTAATAGAAGTTATTATTGAAATAATATACTTTTAATATACATGTACTTTTAAAAGTACATTTTTATTTTATGCATATTCATGGTTCAAAACGTTATCAATTAAATTGCCCATGATTCCTTATATAAGTATCTAATATTTAGTACTGAGAGAAAAAATACTTTAATAGCTGGCCTTATGTGTCCTTCTATTAGAAATAAGAAAAATTTTGCTCTGGCTACCAGGAAGCCCAAGGCTAAATTTAATGCTCATTATTTCAGTTAGGTTACTGATGTAAGTACCCATTCCATTTTTGTTATGCATATATATCTGCATAGAAAAAACTTAACATAAAATTTTTTTTTTTTTTTTTTTTTTGAGACAGAGTTTCCCTCTTGTTACCCAGGCTGGAGTGCAATGGCGCGATCTCGGCTCACTGCAACCTCCGCCTCCTGGGTTCAGGCAATTCTCCTGCCTCAGCCTCCTGAGTAGCTGGGATTACAGGCACGCGCCACCATGCCCAGCTAATTTTTTGTATTTTTGGTAGAGACGGGGTTCCACCATGTTGATCAGGATGGTCTCGATCTTCTGACCTCGTGATCCACCCGCCTCGGCCTCCCAAAGTGCTGGGATTACAGGCTTGAGCCACCGCGCCCGGCCCATAAAATTTAAAAGAATTCACAGATCTCTTTATGCTCATTTCCAGGTCCTACTGAGAAGTCACAGATCTCAAGTTATACAGCTTTGTTGTAAATGGCTTATAATTCCTTTCTCATCTATGTTATTATAACTCAACTAAAATCTTTTCTGAGAGTAAAACAAATATACATATGTTAAAGATATATAAGTTAGACATCTATACTGATTAGCTAAATATTGAAAATATTAGTTTACCCTTTCCATTCCCGTAACAGGCTGTTAATGATTCCCTTTAATACTGTCTTCTGAATGTCTTGAGGCTGTAGGCAAAAGAAAACAATAAGGTAATTAGGATTATCTACTTAGGTGATGTTGATATGTTAATTATATTTACAGATCTGCTTCAATAGTTAAAATCAGACTTGAAGACTTGGGACTGACACTTATAATAGTATTGATTTTACATTTATAAACTCTAGAGAGCATCAATGACATAAGATTACAATATGAATATCCCTGGTATGTGTAGTGTACAACATACACAAACATATATGGTGATGGTTGATGACCAACAGAATTTTTACATAACTGGAAAATAAATTTCACTTTTCCTGACTTGACAGGATAGAATAATGAACATGAATCCAGGAGTAACATGTTTACTAATATAACATTACACTATAGTTTAATAATCTCGATACTAAAAATCTTATTTACTATCAAACATCCCAAGAATAAATGAAAATAAAATACATCTAGATAATACTTTAGTTTATAATAGTATAGAAGCTCCATTAACAAGAAACTTCAAATAATCAGTAAAATTTGTGTCATGTTGTTATATGAAAGTGGCAAATGCCAATAAGCATATATATGCCTTTATTTAAAACAACCATTACTTCCAAGACCTGTCAGCACTCATTCAGCCTAGCTCTATGTCATATACACATATACTTATATATATTTAATATATCATTCCTTTCTCTTTCTCTGCTTACAGTAACCCTGCACACCCAGAGAGTACCCCTGCTCAACCACTTATTTACTGTTTGCCCTTGAGCAAGGGCAAAATTTCTCAGGAGAAAAATCAAACAAATGTGCTGACTGGACATACTTTAAGGTTATGACCACAAACCTCAAGAGGACACTCAATACCACTGATAGTCCCGTATTTCTCTAGTTCATTTACTTCTCTACACTTCAAGACAACTGTATTTCAAACCTTCTTATACCACAAATCTCTTAACACCTTCTTCCCAGCATTGTTCCCAGTTATGACCTTGCTACATACTTTAGTGAGAAAGCAGATGCACCCAGATAACAGATGCACTGTCTCAGTGTAATTTCTACCAATTTGCCTACAACTGCACTTGACCAAGGCCAACCCCTTCATTTGAGTCCTACATCCCATCCCCTCCCATAACCTTGTTAAGGACATGGTTATTAAAGTTTTTTCTTGTCTCTCCTGTATCATCCATTTCTCCCTCTCTACTAAAATATTCCTATTAGTAATAACAACGCAGACTAACATCACTGGCAAAGATTTGCCATTCTTCTCCACTTTGCTCTATGCCCTTGGAGGCTGACTCTGAAGGACTACATCAACTAGACTCCTTTGCCTTCTGATTGGGTTCAGCTAATAGAAAGCACTAGCAGAAAAGAAAAGAGAGTGAAGTTGGGGTATTTGTTCCCTCAGCTCCCCACCTGCAGGGTCACCATGGGATGGTTGTCATGGGTTGGCTGTGTCCCTAGAGTGAAAATCCCATCTCCTGTAAAGCAGCCCTCCCACCCACAGCTCATCTCTAGATTCTCCCCTGGGGTACTGTGCTCTCCTTATGGTCTCACTTACTCTGCTAACAACTTTGTAAATAATCTAAGTTACCAATTTGAGTGTGTGGTCTGTTTACTACCAGGACTCTGACTGATATATTGCTTTTATTTAGAACATCTCATTTGGACCATTCATGTACTCTTCTAGCTACCACCTCATTTCTCTGCTTCTCTTCATAGTCAAAGTTCTCAAGAATTATCTGTACTCACTATCTCTTCTTACTGTCTTTCAACTCATTCCAAATAGGCTTATTAAAGTCTTACTAAAGTCTTCAATTATCTATAGCTTATGAAAGACAATGGTCAATTTTCTGTCCAAACCTTACAAAATGTCTCAGCAACATCTGACAAAGTGGACTACTCCTTTCTTCTTTAAACACTTTGATCTCTCCTTTGCTAATGCCTTATCCATCTAATTAAATGGCAACAGCACCCACTCAGTTTCCTTTCTTGCCTTTGAGTGCCACATTCAGTGTACTGGAACTTTTACTAGCTCTACTCCATAATTTATGAGTCCAAACATTACTCATTATTTTCACTGCCAAAATTGCTAATCCAAATATCAAATTTTGCTTTAACTACTGCAATGCCTTCCTAACTCCTTTCTCTTGACACACTACAGACCACTTTCTGCTAAGCATCTAGAGAGATCTTTCTTAACTATAAGTGATCCCAGCTCAAAATTAATCAATTTCCATTACAATACAATCAAACTCACATGGACATATGCAGTCTGATCTCTTACCAACTTAGTGTCTCCTTTCTCCCTAATTCACCATGCTTTAGTCACACAAGTCTTATTTCTGGATCTTCCAATTGTGCTCCCTTCTCAGGGCCTTTGTATTAGCTGAAACTTCTGTTAGTTCATACAGGTATGAACTACTACATTTGGCTAGCTTTTTCTTCTACACCTTTGGAAGAGTTCAGACCATCTGTCTGGCAGATTATTTCTTAATTGGGGGTTTCTGCTAATTTCTTAGATTTGATTCAGGTTATGCATTTTGGAAAGGAAAACTCATAATGTGTCCTCAGTGTATCACATGAACAAGCACATAGTGTCGGTTTAGTGATTTATTTAAGATAATGAGTGAATCAATTATTACTATCATGGTTGCAAATCTTAATTTTCTAACTTTAAATTTCTTCTACATTTATTCAAATTTTACTGAGTTTTAAAAATTTTTAATTTTTGTGGGTATATTATTTATGTGGGTATATATATAGGTTATATGAGATATTTTGATAGAGGCATGCAATGTGTAATAATCACATCAGGGTAAATAAAATATCCATCACCTCAAGCGTTTGTTGTGTTTCAAACAATCCAGTTACACTCTTGTAGTTATTTAAAAATGTACAACTAAATTATTTTTTACTATAGCCACCCTGTTGTGCCAGCAAATACTAGGTCTTATTTATTCTATTTTTTGTGCCCATTAACTATCCAACCTTTCCTCTGCCTTCCCCTCAATTATCCTTCCCAGCCTCTGGTAAGCATCGTTCTACTCTCAAGCTCCAAGAATTCAATTGTTTTACTCTTTAGCACTCATTGATAAGTAAGAAAATGTGATTCTGGTTTTTCTGCACCTGGCTTATTTCACTTAATAAAATAACCTCCAGTTCTATCCATGTTGTTGCAAATGACAAGATCTCATTTTTTTTTAAGGCTGAATAGTTTTCTATGGTGTATATGACCTATATTTTCTCTACCCATTTGTCTAAATGGACACTTGGGTTGCTTCCAAATCTTGGTTATTATGAATAGTGCTGTAATGAAAATGGGAGTGCAGATATTTCTTTGATATATTGTTTTCCTTTCTTTTGAATATATACTTAGGAGTGGATCATATGATAGTTCCATTTTCAGTTTTTTGAGGAACCTCCAAACTGTTCTCCATAGAGGCTGTATTAATTTACATTCCCACTAACAGTGTATGAGGGTTCCCTTTCCTCCACATTCTTGCCAGCATTTGTTAATGCCTGTCTTTTGGAGAAAAGTCATTTTGACTGGGGTGACATCCTATCTCATTGTAATTTTGACTTGCGTATCTCTGATGATCCATAATGTTGGGCACCTTTTCATATGCCTGTTTGCCATTTATATATCTCTTTTGAGAATTGTCTATTCAAATATTTTGCCTATTTTTGATAGGATTATTAGATTTTTAAGTTATTTTTTCTAGTTATATTTTCTTGTTATATTTTTATTAATCTTTTTTCAGGTGGGTGGTCTGCAAAACGTTTTCTCTCATTCTGTGAGTTGTTTCTTCATTTTGTTGATTGTTTCTTTTTCTGTGCAGAAGCTTTGTAACTTGATGTGATCCCATCTGTCCATTTTTGCTTTGGTTGCTTGTTTCCTGTATGGTAGAACTCAAGAAGTCTTAGCCCACTCCAATGTCCTGCAGTTTCCTTTTAGTAGTTTCATAGTTTGAGGTCTTTAAGCATTTAATGCATTTTGATTGGATTTTTGTATATGGAAGGATATGGGTCTACTTTCATTTTTCTGCATAGGGATATTGTTTTCTCAGCAGCATTCATTGAAGAGACTGTTCTTTCCCCAAAGTATGTACTTGAAACATTTGTCAAAAATGAGTTCACTGTTGACATCTGGATTTATTTGTGGGTTCTCTCTTCTGATCCACTGGTCTATATGACTATTCTTACACCATGCTGTTTTGGCTACTATTAAGTCTGCAGTATAATTTCAAGTCTGGTCATGTGATCCCACCATTTTTATTCTTTTTTATTTTTATTTATTTTTTATTTATTTATTTTTTTTTTATTGCATTTTAGGTTTTGGGGTACATGTGATGAACATGCAAGATTGTTGCATAGGTACACACATGGCAGTGTGCTTTGCTGCCTTCCGTCCCCTCACCTGTATCTGTCATTTCTCCCCATGCTATCTCTTCCCACCTCCCCACCCCCCGCCCCTCCCCCATTTCCCCCCAATGGACCCCAGTGTGTAGTGCTCCCCTCCCTGTGTCCATGTGTTCTCATTGTTCAACACCCACCTATGAGCGAGAATATATGGTGTTTGACTTTCTGCTCTTGTGTCAGTTTGCTGAGAATGATGGTTTCCAGGTTCATCCATGTCCCTACAAAGGACGTGAACTCATCGTTTTTGATGGCTGCATAATATTCCATGGTGTATATGTACCACATTTTCCCTATCCAGTCTATCATCGTTGGGCATTTGGGTTGGTTCCAGGTCTTTGCTATTGTAAACAGTGCTGCAATGAACATTCGTGTGCACGTGTCCTTGTAGTAGAATGATTTATAATCCTTTGGATATATACCCAGTAATGGGATTGCTGGGTCAAATGGGATTTCTATTTTTAGGTCCTTGAGGAATCGCCACACTGTCCTCCACAATGGTTGAATTAATTTACATTCCCACCAACAGTGTAAAAGTGTTCCTATTTCTCCACATCCTCTCCAGCATCTGTTGTTTCCCGATTTTTTAATGATCGCCATTCTAACTGGTGTGAGATGGTATCTCAATGTGGTTTTGATTTGCATTTCTCTGATGACCAGTGATGATGAGCATTTTTTCATATGTTTGTTGGCCTCCTGTATGTCTTCTTTTGTAAAGTATTTGTTCATATCCTTCGCCCATTTTTGAATGGGCTTGTTTGTTTTTTTCTTGTAGATCTGCTTTAGAACAGAGGCCTCAGAGGAAATACAACATACCCACAACCATCTGATCTTTGACAAACCTGACAAAAACAAGCAATGGGGAAAGGACTCCTTGTTTAATAAATGGTGTTGGGAAAACTGGCTAGCCATGTGCAGAAAGCAGAAACAGGACCCCTTCCTGACACCTTACACCAAAATTAACTCCAGATGGATTAAAGACTTAAACATCAGACCTAATACCATAAAAACCTTAGAAGAAAATCTAGGCAAAACCATTCAGGACATAGGTGTAGGCAAGGACTTCATGACCAAAACGTCAAAAGCAATGGCAACAAAAGCCAAAATAGACAAATGGGACCTAATCAAACTCCACAGCTTCTGCACGGCAAAAGAAACAGTCAGTAGAGTGAATCGGCAACCAACAGAATGGGAAAAAATTTTTGCAGTCTACCCATCTGACAAGGGGCTGATATCCAGAATTTACAAATAACTAAAGCAGATCTACATTTTTATTCTTTTTACCTAGGAAAGCTTTGGTTATTCTGGGTCTTCTGTGGTTCTGTATAAATGTTAGAATTGTTTTTTTTATTTAGAAAATTATTTCTATTTAGAAAAAACAATTCTAACATTTATGCAGAACCACAGAAGACCCAGAATAACCAAAGCTTTCCAAGATCAGTGGTATTTTGATAGGAACACGTTTTACTGTTAAAAAAGCCTTTCTTTGCTCTTACATTTATTTATATATTTACCTCCCTAGCAATAATGTACTTATTGATTATCAATATGGATATTTAATATCAGTATGGATCAGATACTTATTGTACCTAGTCAGTTATAATTCATTATTGTCACTTTTTAATAATTTGCAATTAAAAAATTATTTTAGGTTCAGGTGTACATGTGCAGGTTATATAGGCAAACTGTCTGTCATGGGGGTTTGGTATACAGATTATTTCATCAACCAGGTAATAAACAGTATACTTGATGGGTAGTTTTTTGATCTTTACCCTCCTTCCACTGTCCACCCTCAAGTAATCGCCAGTATCTGCTGTTCCCCTCTTTCTGTCCATGTGTACTCTGTTTAGCTCTCTCTTGTGAGAACATGCAGTACTTGGTTTTCTGTTCCTGCATTAGTTCGCTTAGGATAATAGCCTCCAGCTCCATCCGTAATGCTGCCAAGAAAATGATCTCATTCTTTTTGTGACTTAATGGCATTCCATGGTGTATATATACCACATTTTCTTTATTCAGTCTAAAGTCAATGAGCATTTAGGTTGATTCTATGTCTTTCATATCTTTGTTATTGTGAATAGTGCTGCAACAAACATGCATGTATGAGTGTCTTTATGGTAGAATAATTTACATTCCTTTGGGTATATACTCAATGATGGAACTGCTGGGTCAAATGGAAGTTCTGTTTTAAGTTCTTTGAGGAACCGCCACACTGCCTTCCACAATTGCTGAACTAATTCACGTTCCCAATAGCAGTGTATAATTGTTCCCTTTTTTCTACAACCTCACCAGCATCCACTGTTTTTTTACTTTTCTTTTTGAACTTTTATTTTTTAGGTTCAGGGGTGCATGTGTAGGTTTGTTATATAGGTAAATTGCATGGTGTAAGGTTTGGTGTATAGATTTCATCATCCAGGTAAATAAGCATAGTACCTGATAGGTAGTTTTTCTGATGGTCTTCTGCCTCCCATCTTCCATCCTAATATAGGCCCCACTGTCTCTTGTTTCCCTTTTAGGTTTCATATGTTCTTGTCGTTTAGCTCCCACTTACATATGAGAGCATACAGTATTTGGTTTTCTGTTTCTGTGTTGATTTACTTAGGATAATGATCTCCAACTCCCTCCATGTTGTTGCAAAGGACATGATCTGATTCTATGATCACATGGCATCCCATGGTATACATGTACCACATTTTCTTTATCCAGTCTACCACTGATGGGTATTTAGATTGATTCCATGTCTTCACTGTTGTGAATAGTGCTGCAATGAACATACACGTGACATGTGTCTTTACGGTAGAACAATTTATATTCCCTTGGGTATATACCCAATAATGGGATGGCTGATTCAAATGGTAATTAAGCTTTACACAATGGCTGAACTAATTTACATTATCAGCATTGTATAAGCATTCCCTTTTCTCTGCAACCTCCCATTTTTTGACTTTTTAGTAACAGCCATTCTGACTGGTGTGAGATGTTATCTCATTGAGGTTTTGATTTGCCTATCTCTAATGATCAGCAATGCTGAGCATTTCTTCACATACTTATTGGACACATGTATGTCTTCTTTTGAAAAATGTCTGTTCATGTCCTTTGCCCACTTTTTAATGAAGTCATTTGCTTTTGCTTATTAATTTATTTCAGTTCTTTATAGATTCTGGATATTAGACCTCTGTTGGATGCAGAGTTCGCAAATATTTTCTCTTATTTTGCAGGTTGCCTATTTACTGTGTTGATAGTTTCTTTTGCCATGCAGAAGCTCTATAGTTTAATTAGGTCTCAATCACCAATTTTTGTTTTAGTCACAATTGCTTTTGGCATTTTTGTCATGTAATCTTTGCTAGGCCTACATCCAGAATGACATTTCCTAGGTTATCTTCTAGGCTTTTTAGACTTTCAGTTTTTATATTAAAGTCTTTGTCTTGAGTTGGTTTTGTATATGGTGAAATAAATGGGTCCACTTTCAATATGGACCCATTTTACATATAGCTAGCAAGTTATCCCAGCACTATTTATTGAATAGGGAATATTGTCCCTATTGCTTGTTTTCGTCGACTTTGTCAAAGATCAGTTGGTTGTAGGTGTGTGTCATTGGTTCTAGGTTCTCTATTCTGTTCCATTGGTCTATGTGTCTCTTTCTGAACCAGTACCATGCTGTTTTGGTTGCTGTGGCTTGTAGCATAGTTTGAAGTCAGATAATATAATGCCTCCAGCTTTGTTCTCTCTCTTTTTTAGGATTGCCTTGGCTAATCAGACCTTTTTTTTTCGTTTTATATTAATTTTAAAAGTTTTTTTTTTTCTAATTCTGTGAAGAATGCCATTGGTAGTTTGATTGGAATAGCATTGAATCTCTAAATTGCCTTGGGTAGTAAGGCCACTTTAATAATATTGATTCTTCCTATCCTTGAGCATGGAATGCTTCTCCATTTGTTTGTTCATCTCTAATTTCTTTGAGCAGGGTTTTGTAATTCTCATTGTTAGTGCTCCTTACCTCACTGGTTAGCAATACTTGTAGGTATTTTATTCTTTTTTGTGGCTATTGTGAGTGGAATTGTGTTCTTGATTTGGCTCTTAGCTTAGTCACTGGTATATAGAAATGCTACTGATTTTTGTATATCGATTTAGTCAACTTTGCTGAAATTGTTCTTCAGGTCTAGGAGCTTTTAGGCAGAGGATATGGGGTTTTCTAGGTATAGAATACTGTCTGCAAACATTTGACCTCTTCTCTTCCTATTTGGATGCCTTCTTTTTCTTTCTCTTGCCTACCTGCTCTGGCTAGGGCTTCTAGTAATATGTTGAATAGGAGTGGTGAGTGGGCATCCTTGTCTTGTGCTGGTTCTCAAGAGGAACACTTACAGCATTTGCTCATTCAGTATGATGTTGGCTGTGGGTTTGTCACAGATGATTCCTATTATTTTGAGGTATGTTCCTTCAATGCCTAGTTGTTGAGGGTTTTTAACACGTAGGGAAGCTGAATTTTATCAAAAGCCTTTTCTGCATCTGTTGAGATCTTCATGTGGTTTTCATGTTTAGTTCTGTTTATGTGATGAATCACATTTACTCATATGTGTAGGCTGAACCAACCTTGTGTCCTAGGGATAATGCTTAATTGATCATGGTGGATAGCTTGTTGATATGTCGTTAGATTCAGTTTGCTACTATTTTGTTGAGGATTTTTGCATCAATGTTCATCAAGGATACTGGCCTAAAGTTTTCTTTTTGTATGTGTGTGTGTCTCTGCCACACCCAAAAGGTGATTATCAAGATGATGCTGGCCTCACAGAATGAGTTAGGGAAGAGTCCCTCCTCCTCAAGTTTTTGGAATAGTTTCAGTAGAAATGGTGACAGCTCATTTGTACATCTGGTAGAATTTGGCTCTGAACTGACCTGGTTCTGGGCTTTTTTGGGGGTTGGTAAGCTCTTTCTTACTGATTCCATTTCAGAGCTCATTATTGGTCCGTTCAGGGTTTCCATTTCTTCACGGTTTCATCTTGGGAGGTTGTATGTTTCCAGGAATTTTTCCATTTCTTCTAGGTTTTCTAGTTTGTGTGCATAGGGGTGTTCATAGTGGTCTCTGAGGATTTTTGTATTTGTGTGAGGTAAGAGGTAGTGTCCCCTTTGTAATTTCTGATTGTGTTTATTTGGATTTTGTTTTTCTTTCTTTTTTTTTTTTAAACCTTCTCTGCATCAATTGAGATAATCATGGGGTTTTTGGAATTTTGTTTTTCTTTATTACCCTAGCTAGTGGTCTGTTAATCTTAGTCTTTCAAAAAACCAAATGCTGGATTTGTTGATCGTTTATATTGTCTTTTTATGTCTCAGTTTCCTTCAGTTCAGCTCTGATTTTGGTTATGTCTTGTCTTCTGCTACCTTTGGGGTTAGTTTGCGTTTCTGTCTATAGATCTTCTAGGCGTGATATTATATTAACTTGAGATCTTTCTAAAATTTTGATGTAAGCACTTAGCACCATAAACTTTCCTTTTATGCTGCTTTAGCTGGGTCCCAGACATTCTGATATATCTTTGTTCTCATTAGTTCAACAAATTTCTTGATTTCTGCCTTAATTTCACTGCTTACCTAAAAGTCATCCAGGAGCAGATTGTTTTATTTCCTTATAATTGTATGCTTTTGAGTGTTTTTCTCAGAATGGATTTCTATTTTTATTGTGCTATGGTGGTTGGTATGAATTCATTTAAGTTTGCTGAGAAATGCAAAAGAACGGAAATCATAACAAACAGTCTCTCAGACCACAGGGCAATTGAGTTAGAACTCAGAATGCAGAAACTAACTCAGAACCGCACAGCTTCATGGACACTGAACAACTGGCTCTTGAATGTTGACTGGATAAACAATGAAACGAAGGCAGAAATAAAGATGTTCTTCGAAACCAACGAGAACGAAGACACAACATACCAGAATCTCTGGGACACATTTAAAGCAGTCTCTAGAGGAAAATACATCGCAGTAAGTGCCCACATGAGAAGCAAGGAGAGATCTAAAATTGAAACCCTAACATCAAAATTGAAAGAGCTAGAGGAGCAAGATCAAAAAAACTCGAAACCTAGCAGAAGATAAGAAATAACTAAGATCAGAGCAGAACTGAAGGAGATAGAGACACAAAAAAACCTTCAAAAAATCAATAAATCCAGGAGCTGGTTTTTCGAAAAAATCAACAAAATAGACAGACCACTAACCAGATGAATAAAAAAGAAAAGAGAGAATAACCAAATTGATGCAATAAAAAATGATAAAGGGGATATCACCACAGATTCCACAGAAATTCAAACCATCATCAGAGATGATTACAGACAAATCTATGCACATAAACTAGTAAACCTGGAAGAAATGGATAAATTCCTGGACACTTGCCACCTCCCAAGCCTAAACCAGGAAGAAGTTGAAACCCTGAATAGACCAATAACAAGGTCTGAAGTTTAGGCAGCAATTAAGAGCCTACCACCCAAAAAAAGCCCAGGTCCTGATGGGTTCACAGCTGAATTCTACCAGACATACAAAGAGGAGCTGGTACCATTCCTTCTGAAACTATTTCAAATAATCCAAAAAGAGGGAATCCTTCCCAAATCATTTTATGAGACAAACATCATCCTGATACCAAAACCCGGCAGAGACTCAACAAGAAAACCTTCAGGCCAATATCCATGAAGAACATAGATGCAAAAATCTTCAGTAAAATGCTGGCAAGCCAATTGCAACAGCAAATTAAAAAGCTTATCCACAATGATCAAGTAGGCTTCATCCCAGGGATGCAAGGATGGTTCCATATATGCAAGTGTATAAACGTAATTCACCACACAAACAGAACCAAAGACAAAAACCACATGATTATCTCAATTGATGCAGAGAAGGCCTTTGACAAAATTCAAGCCCTTTATGCTAAAAACCCTCAAAAAACTAGGTATTGACAGAATGTATCTCAAAATAATAAAAGCTATTTATGACAAACCAACAGCCAATATCATACTGAATGGGCAAAAACTGGAAGCATTCCCTTTGAAATCTGGCACTAGACAAGGATGCCCTCTCTCACCACTCCTATTCAATATAGTACTGGAAGTTCTAGCCAGAGCAATCACACAAGAAAAAGAAATAAAGGGTATTCAATTAGGAAAGGAGGAATTAAAATTGTCTCTATTTGCAGACGACATGATTGTATATCTAGAAGACCCCATCGTCTCAGCCCCAAATCTCCTGAAACTGATAAGCAACTTCAGCAAAGTCTCAGGATACAAAATCAATGTGCAAAAATCACAAGCATTCCTATACACCAATAACAGACTTAAAGAGAACCAAATCAAGAATGAACTGCCATTCACAATTGCTAGGAATAAAATACCTAGGAATACAACTAACAAGGAACGTAAAGGACCTCTTCAAGGAGAACTACAAGCCACTGCTCAATAAAATAAGAGAGGACACAAACAGATGGAGAAACATTCCGTGTTCATGGTTAGGAAGAATCAATATTGTGAAAATGGCCATACTGCCCAAAGTAATTTACAGATTCAATGCTATTCCCATCAAGCTACCAATGACCTTCACAGAACTGCAAAAAACCACCTTAAATTTCATATGGAACCAAAAGAGAGCCTGCATAGCCAAGTCAATCCTAAGCAAAAAGAACAAAGCAGGAGGCATCACACTACCGGATTTCAAACTATACTACAAGACTACAGTAATCAAAACAGCATGGTACTGGTACCAAAACAGAGATATAGGCCAATGGAACAGAACAGAGGCCTTGGAGGCAACACAACATATCTACAACCATCTGATCTTTGACAAACCTGAAAAAAACAAGCAATGGGGAAAGGATTCCCTGTTTAATAAATGGTGTTGGGAAAACTGGCTAGCCATGTGCAGAAAGCAGAAATTGGACCCCTTCCTGACACCTTACACTAAAATTAACTCCAGATGGATTAAAGACTTAAACATAGGACCTAACACCATAAAAACCCTAGAAGAAAATCTAGGCAAAACCATTCAGGACATAGGCGTAGGCAAGGACTTCATGACCAAAACACCAAAAGCATTAGCAACAAAAGCCAAAATACACAAATGGGACCTAATCAAACTCCACAGCTTCTGCACAGCAAAAGAAACAGTTATTAAAGTGAATCGGCAACCCACAGAATGGGAAAAAATTTTTGCAGTCTACAAAGGGCTGATATCCAGAATTTACAAAGAACTAAAACAGATCTACAAGAAAAAAGCAAACAAGCCCATTCAAAAGTGGGCAAAGGATATGAAAAGACACTTTACAAAAGAAGACATACATGAGGCCAACAAACATATGAAAAAATGCTCATCATCACGGTCATTAGAGAAATGCAAATCAAAACTACATTGAGATACCATCTCACGCCAGTTACAATGGTGATCATTAAAAAATCTGTAGACAACAGATGCTGGAGAGGATGTGGAGAAACAGGAACACTCCTACACTGTTGGTGGGAGTGTATATTAGTTCAACCATTGTGGAAGACAGTGTGGTGATTCCTTAAGGACCTAAAAATAGAAATTCCATTTGACCCAGCAATCCCATTACTGGGTATATATCCAAAGGATTATAAATCGTTCTACTATAAAGACACATGCATACGAATGTTCATTGCAGCACTGTTTACAATAGGAAAGACCTGGAACCAACCCAAATGCCCATCGATGATAGACTGGACAGGGAAAATGTGGTACATATACATCATGGAATATTATGCAGCCATCAAAAACAATGAGTTTGTGTCCTTTGTAGGGACATGGATGAACCTGGAAACCATCATTCTCAGCAAAGTGACACAAGAGCAGAAAATCAAACACCGCATGTTCTCACTCATAGGCAGATGTTGAACAATGAGAACACATGGACACAGGGAGGGGAGCACTACATACTGGGTCTGTTGGGGGAAAATGGGGGAGGGGGAGGGAGTGGGGAGGTGAGGAGAGATAGCATGGGGAGAAATGTCAGATATAGGTGAAGGGGAGGAAGGCAGCAAATCACACTGCCATGTGTGTACCTATGCAACAATCTTGCATGTTCTTCACACATACCCCGAAACCTAAAATGCAATAAAAAAAATAAAAATTTGCTGAGAATTGTTTTATGGTTGATTGTGTAGTCAATCTTAAAGCACGTGTCATGTGCAGCTCAGAATAATGTGTATTCTGTTGTTTTCGGGTGGAGAGTTCTATAGATATCTGTTAGGTCCATTTGGTCAAATGAGAAGTTCAGGGTCCCATGTATCTTTGTTAGATTGTCCCTCAAACATCTAGTACTGTTGGTGGGGTGTTGAAGTCTCCCACTATTATTGTGTGGTTACCTAAGTCTCCTTGTAGATCTCTATAGAACTTCCTTTGTAAATCTAGGTGCTCCTGTATTAGGTACATATATATTTGGGATACTTAAGTCTTTTTGCTGAACTGAACTCTATACCATTATGTAATGGTCTTGTCTTTTTTGATAGTTGTTGGTTTAAAAAGTCTGTTTAGTCTGAAATTGCAATAGCAACCCCTGCTCTTTTTTCTTTTCTGTTGTTCTTGTTAGAGCTTTCTCCATTGCTTTACTTTGAGCCTATGGAAGTCACTGTATGTGAGATGGATCTCTTGAAGATAGCATATAGTTTGGTCTTTCTTCTTTATCCAATTTGCCACTCTGTGCCTTTATGTGGGCATTAGTCTTTTTATATTCCTGTAATCATGTTGTTAAGCTGGTTATTATACAGAATTTGTTGTGTGGTTGCTTTACAGTGTCAATGGTTTATGTGCTTAAGTATGTTTTTGTAGTGGCTGGTAACAGTCTTTCCTTTCCATATTTAGCACTCCCTTAAGGATCTCTTGTAAGGCAGGTTTGGTGGTAACGAATTCCTTTAGCATTTACTTATCAGAAAAGTATCTTACTTCTCCTTCAATTATGAAGCTTAGTTTGGCTGTATATGAAATTCTTGGTTGGAATATCTTTTTGTTAATAATGCTGAATATAGGCTCCCAATCTCTTCTGTATTTTACGGTCTCTGCTCGAAGGTCTGCTGTTAGCCTGATAGGATTCCCACTGGAGGTGATCTGCTCCTTCTCTCTAATTGCCTTTAACATTTTTTCATTCATTTTGACTTTGGAGAATCTGAGGACTGTGTGTCTTAGGGATGGTCATCTTGTATATTGCAGGAGTTCTCTGAATATCCTGAATTTGAATGTTGGCCTCTTTAGTGAAGTTGAGGAAATTTTCATGGATGATATACAAGTAAGTTTTCTAAATGACTTGCTTTCTCTTCCTCTCTTTCCAAGATGTCAGTGAGTTGCAGATTTGGTTTCTTTACATAATCCCATATTTCTTGGAGGCTTTGTTAGTCCTTCTTTAGCTTGGTCAATTCTGTTATTAATGTTTGCAACTGCATTCTATTTTTTTTTTTTTTTTTTTGAGATAGTGTCTAACTCTGTTGTTCAGGCTGCAGTGCGGTTGCACAATCATAGCCCACTGCAGTTTTGAACTCCTGGGCTTAAGCGATCCTCCCACTATAGCCTCCCAAGTACCTGGAACTATAAGCATGTACCACCACACCCAGTAAACTTTTAAAAACTTTTTTTGTAGAGATGGGGAAAAATTTGTGAAGTGAGTTTTTCAGCTCTGTCAGATCAGTTTGGTCCTTTTTAAAACAGCTATTTCATCTTTTATCTACTGTATCATTTTATTGTATCCTTTAGATTCCTTATATTGGGCTTCTACTTTCTCCTGAATCTTAATGATCTTTGTTCCTATCCATATTCTGAATTCTATTTCTGTCATTTCAGCCTGGTTAAGACCCAATGCTGGGGAACTAGTGCAGTCATTAGGAGGTGAGAAGATACTGGCTTTCTGATTTGCCAGAGTTCTTGTGCTGCTTCTCTCTCATCTGAGTGAGCTGACATTCCTTCAGTTTCTGCAGTTGTTATCCTTTGAATGGGATTTTTTTTTTTTTGCTTGTATTTTCTTTGATGCACTTGTGGGTTTGATTGTGCTATAAAGAGGGTTCAGTTGAATGGCTTTGTTTCTGGAAAATTTTAGTGGGCCAAGGCTCAGCTTAGCACTCCTGGGCTGTATACACTGAGCCCTTGGCTTTGTTCTCTGGCCCTTCAAGGTTAGGAACCTATTGTGCCAAAAGGGCTGAGGTCTTCTTGGTCCACTGACAATAACTCTGATAGGTGGTGCCAGAAAAAAACACCTCATTGGGGTGGTTGGATCTGTGCTTGCTTGCATGTGCCAGCAGCCACTCAGAGCTGTGTGGTGGGATGCATACACATCAGCTGGGGCAGGCTTGTGGCATTGCTGCATGCTCTTGAGCTGGCTGCAGTAGTGGTACAGTATGTGTGGGGTGCTGGTGCGGGCAAGGATGCTGGCCTCTGTGCACATGCATTTGTACTAGCAGTGGTGGCAGCATGGGAGTGGAGGGGGGTTTGAGTTGCTAGTGTCCGTGTGCACATTTACAGCAGCAATTGTGGCATGATTGGGTGCCTGCATGCCAATGAGGGAAGCAGTGTGTACTCATGCAGCAGTAGCATGGTAGGGTGCACACACCTACTGATGCAGTGGGGAAAAGTGAGGTCCACTCACCCACAAACCTTGGAAAATTGGTGGGAAGGTGACTGTGGACAAATTCACGCTGGCAAAGCAGTGCAGGGGAGGTGGTGATGGGGGAAGGTTGCAGGTAGGGTGGTGTGTGTTGGTGGTGGCCACTCTGCTGGACTCTATGACAGTCAGGAGTGGTCTGCTGGTGAAGGACCTGTGCCCCAGGAAGTAACCTGGTTAGGCATTGAGGGTGCACTGCAAGTGAGTGTGGCCAGGCTGGGGGCCTGGGAGAGGCCAGCAGTCAGAGAAACACTCAGATTGGTTAGGCCACCCTACTCTGTCCAGGTCTGACAGTCATCTCAAGGGTAAAGTCTCCTAGAGGAGAATGGTGGGTCTTGAGAGATGGGCATCCCTGGCCATGCTCCACTGCAGATGTTCCCATACCAAACCATCTGGGCTCCACACAGGCTGGAGTCCTGTCCCTACCACCTGTGTAAGCAACTCTCCTGCTAGCTCAAGTGTCCATGGGGGTCATGCACTCTCCTGTTGCCAGGATTCTGAAGGTCAGTGGCAAGAGCAGGCTGCTTCTTGACTGTTCAACTCACCCTTTCCACAGGAATTGCTGGGGGTCGTTAATAAGTTCCAGTACTTGGTAGCCCCACCCAGGTTTCCCAGCTCCTTCTCCCTTCAGCCCAGCATCTATGTCCTCCATCTGTCTAATCTCAATGCCTTCTCTCTGAAGATCTGCTTGGAGTGTGCCAGTCTTCCTGATGTCCAGTCTCTGGGTGGCAGATGTTCTTCCTGGATGCATCTAGTTGGCCATCTTGGCTGCACATCTCCATTATTGTTTTTTTTAACAGCCTTTAAGACTAGCTTCCTTCATTTAGCAATATGTATTTAATGTTTCTCCATGTCTTTTACACCCATTTGGTATCTCATTTCTTCTTATCACTGAATAATTTCCATGATATGGAATGTACCACAGTTTATCCCTTCACCTATGGAGGGACATTTTTGGTAATTAATAAGGCTGCTATAACCATTTGTGTGCAGGTTTTTGAGTGAACATAAATTTTTAACTCATTTGGGTAAATATGTATGAGTTTAAGTGTGGGATCATATGGTAAGTCTATGTTTAACATTGGAAAACAAATGAAAATACAATCTATCAAAATTTGTGGGACATAACAAAAGCAGTGTTGAGAGGGCAATGTATAGCACTGAATGAATACACTAGCAAAAAATCTAAAGTTAATCTTTTAAGTGCCCGCCTTAGGAAACTAAAACAAAAGAGCAAATTAAATCCAAGGTAAGCAGAAGACAAGATATCATAAAAATTAGAGAAGTCAATGGAACTGAAAAAAGGGAATAGAGAAGATCAACATGACCAAATTATAATTTTTTTGAAGAGATCAATAAAAGTGATAAATCTCTAGCAACACTAATCACAAAAGAAAGTGACAAAACATGAAACTAAATGAAAGATCATTCTCACACTGATTCTATGGACATTAAAAGGATAATATAGGACTATTATGACTAACTCTATGGTCATAAATTTCATAACCTAGATATGTTACTGAAAAACACCATCTACCAAAATTAATATAAGGAGAAACAGGTAATCTGAATAAGCCTACAACTATTAAAGGTACCAAATCAATAATTGTTAACCTTCTAAAACAAAAAACACCAGGTCAGATGGCTTTAATGGTAAATTCTACCAAATATTTAAGAAATAAATGATACTAATTCTTTACAATTTCTTCCAGAAAACAGAAGCAAAGAGAATAAATTCTAAGTCATTCGGTGAGGCCAGCATTACCCTAATACTCAAACCAGAGAAAGACATTACAAGGAAGGAAAATTATAGACCAATACCTCTCATAAACGTAGATGCAAAAAATCCTCAACAAAATATTAGCAAATTGAACCAAAAATATATAAAATTATACAACACAACCAAGTGGGATTTATTTCAGTTTATGCAAATCTAGTTCAACATTTGAAAATAAAGTAATTCATCACATCAACAAGCTAAAAGAGAAAAATCATGTGATCATATCAATAGATGCAAAAGAAGCATCTGATGAAATCCAATACCCACTCATGATAAAAATTATCAGCAAACAAGAAATAGAAGTGAACTTCCTCAACTTGATAAAGAACATCTATTAAAAAACCTACAACTAACATCATAATTAATAGTGAGATACTAGATGTTTCAGGTTCATTTTGTACTTTCCCTGCCTTGGTCTTAGAATTAGCCATTTCTCTAGGGAGCTATTTTTTTTTTATTTTTTATTTTTTAGTGTGAAATGGTATTTAGAAACCAAGATAAGTACAGTGAAGTACTTATTGCTACATTGCTACTGGCACATTATTGCTGTAGTCCCTTTCAGTGCACAGGACTAGAACATACACACTTGCATGCACACACGTGTATCTACATCTATTAAAAACCATGAGATCATTACAATGCATCCAACTCGAATTCAATTCCCAGAATTGTTTTTAGCCTCCCTCATCCCATATTTGTATCTCTCTTTTCTAAAATGGGAAACCTGACTCCCAGAAACATTGATATATTTACTTATTGGTTTAGTTCAACAATACATAGAATGTAATTTCAGAATTATTTGTCTATACCACTGAGGGGGAAAAAAATCCCAAACTACCAAGAAAAGTTAAAGATCTAGGATTACGTAAAGTACTATGTATAAAAGTTTTTCAGTCGAGGTTTTGAAAATATGGTTATAGTATTCATTCAAAATATAGTTAGGGTTAATTATTTTCTGTCTGTATTTCACTTTAGGGATTTTCCCCTCATGTCTGTAGATTCAATGTTTTAATGTATATAAAATATTAATATTTCAAGTCAAAAGAACTCAGAGAGGACTGGTCCATGCTGGGGTAGGCTGAGTGGCTGTCATGTGGGTTATGCCATGAGGCCTCATGCCAACCATGGCCAAGCTCTTGGTGCACAGGTAGCAATGGTGTGTGCTCCAACTGCAGCTGTGTCAGCATGTTATGATAGTATCCAGTACTAGTCTGGCTACCAGAATCCCCAACAGGAAGAGAAATACTCAAGGCTCTGCAGCACAAATGATGGCTACATTAGTCTTTTGTCTACAGAAAGCCCTCCTGGCCAGTCTCGGTGGTTGATACCTCTAATCCTAACAGTTTGGGAGGCCAAGCAGGAGGACTGCTTGAGGCCAGGAGTCCAGGACCAGCCTGAGCAATATAGTGAGATAAGGGATAATTATCTTATACCTTGTACTTATCTCTACCTTCAAGTTCCAATGGAAGACCTTGGTAAAATAAAGTATCAGCATATGTCCATCTGCAATATTTTTTATTTGCTTTCTTACTGACAGCAACCAGGAATTTTTTAAGCTCAGAGTAAGTGTTCAAAATGTGAACACTTTCTCTGTTTACCAATCCTTGGCCAGCTCTGATTTGGTTCACCAATAGTTTGTTCAGCAGATAACTTGGGTCATTCTGGCCTTTGTAGATTAAGATGTTCTGTATGTCATCCCTTTAAGAATTGGACTTTTGGCTGTTTCCTAATTAAAAAGATAGGTAAGTGGTTATTATTGAGAATTTATACCCTATTGCTAGCAAATTTGTATTATGATGTTGTTTGCTAAAGATCATAGACTCAGCCTGGATCCCTTGAGGACTAGATTGCCTTAGGTTGATTCTGTTTCCTAGTTTGCAAAAAATGACTTAAATTCAAAAGAAATTAAAATTTAAAAAAAAATTAAGTTCAGAGAAGTATACTTAGGAATGGAATTATTGGGTTAGGGAATATGCATATGCTTAGTGTTAGATCATGCCAAATATTTTTCCCAAAGTGGTTGTACCAATTTATACTTACATCATCAAGGAATGAAAGTTCCAACTGTTCCACAATATTGCCAATATATTAGGTAGAGTTTTTGAACAATTTTATTAATTTTGATGGATGTGTAATGTTATTTTCATTTCTTTAATGACAAAGGATGTTTATATTTAATAGAAAAGTACTTGGGGCCAGGCATGGTGGCTCACGCCTGTAATCCCAGCCTTTGGGAGGTGGAAGCAGGTGAATCACCTGAGGTCAGGAGTTCAAGACCAGCCTGACCAATATGGTGAAACCCCATCTCTAAAAAAAAAAAAAAGTGAAGTACTCATATTGGAAATAAGACAAAGAGGTCTGCTGTTACTACTTTTATTCACAATTGTGAAAGAGGTCCCAGTCAATGCAAATACATGCATATATCCATATAAGACACAAGAATTAGGAGATAAAACTCTCCTTTTAACAAATGACAAGACTGTATAATACTGGTGTATTATTAGAATTAAGGGATGAATATAGCAAAGTCACTTTACTCTTGAATATAGGTTTGAATTGTGCAAGCCCACTGATGTACAGATTTTCTTTTACCTCTGCCACCTGAGACAGAAAGACCAACCCCTCCTCTTCCTCAGCTTACTCAGTAAGGATCAAGACCTTATAACAGTCCACTCCTACTTAATAGATAATAAATATATTTTCTCTTCCTTATAATTTTCTTAATAACACTGCCTTTTCCTTAGCTTAGTTTATTGTAAGAATACAGCATATAATATATGTAACATATAAAATATGATAACTGTTTATGTTATCAGTAAAACTTCTGGTCAACAATAGGCTATCAGTAATCAAGTTTCTGGGGAATCAAAAGTTATACACAGATTTTTTTTACTGCATGGGGGTTAGTGCCCCAAACCCTCACATTGTTCAAGGGTCAACTGTATTCAGATAAAGATAAAGATATGAAAGCAGTTCCATATATTAGTCACAATTGGAAAATGAAATTATAATAGCATCAAAAAACATGAAGTACCTAGAAATAAATGTAATGAGAAATGTGTAACACTTCAACCCAGAAAACGACAAAACATTACCAGGAGAAATTAAAGAAGACCTAGGTATCTAAAGGGATACAGTATGCTTATGGATTGAAAAGATGTCAATTTTTCACAAATTGATCTACAGCAGTAGGGTTCTCAAAATGCGGTCCCTGGGTCAGAAGCATCAACATATCCTGAGAACTTGTTACAAATGAAAATTCTTGGGCTTCACCCAAGACCTATTGAATCTAAAATTCTGTATTTTAACAAGCCCTTCTTGTGATTCTGATGGAGGCTAATGTTTAAGAATCACTGATCTACAGATTCAATGTAATTCTAATGTAATTAAATAACTTACCTCCTTTTGCTGAGTAAGTAAAGCATGACTTTAGCATGTCTTTCTTAAAAATGATTGGATATAAAGGCATTTGCTGCTTAATTCATAGTTAAAAAATAAAAGAATAAAATAACTTTCTGAGAATTCCAGCTACATTTACTATAAGATTGCATCAGAATTTCTAAGGTAATTATGTTATAAGGTGGTTTTTACAATATTTGTGTGACTGCTTTTGAAATACAGAAGAGACAAAGAATTATACTACTTGCATGTTATAATACTTACAGTATTAATTAAGGTATCATATACAGCATTCACAAATTTAGTATTAATCCCAGAGTCTTCAATGGTATTAAATGAGGCAGTGGCATCTTTCTGCAAATTCAATTTAAGACTTAAGTATATTCAACATTTTAAAGACTATTCTTAGTATTATTTGAACCATACTATTCCTTCATAATTTCTACCATTTTTTAGTCTGATAATTAAAGAGAACTGTTAGACAAAACTCCTGAAAATAAAAAGAAATGTACAAAGATTATTTTAATAACTTTCTTTTTTAAAACTGAAACAATGGAGTTAAACATTAGAGCAAGTAAAAACAGTATTTAAGGGCTGGATGCAGTGGCTTACACCTGTAATCTGAACACTTTGGGAGGCCAAAGTGGGAGGATCACCTGAGACTAGGAGTTCAAGACCAGCCTGGCCAACATGGTGAAACCCCATTTCTACTACAAAGAGAAAAATTAGCCAAGTGTGGTGGTAGGCACCTGCAATTCCAGATACTCAGGAGGCTGAGGCATGAGAATTGCTTGATCCTGGGAGGTGGAGGCTGCAGTGAGCCGAGATTGCGCCACTGCATTCCAGCCTGGGCAACAGAATAAGACTCCGTCTCAAAACAAACAAAAAACCCTCCTAAAAAAACCCATATACTTATATAATATTTGTAATATTACATAATTGTATATACTGTATAATTTCTGAAATCAATCTATATGCGTGTTTAAATCAACACTGAGTAGAAAATGAGGTAAATTTATTGTATCATTTTTGGAAAATTGAAAGCTAAAAGTGAAACGAAAAATGTGGTTTATGTATAATTACCTTAAATGCAGCATTTAATTCTGGGAAAGAATCAAATGTTGTTAGATAAAAATCATGTACTGCTTTCCAATCTCCTGATGACTTAACTTTTTCTACATCTTCCCTAAAATGAAAACATACATTAACCATATTTATATAGAGACATATTCAGATAAATTAGCATTACTTTTTAATAAGTGTCACCAAACATGCAATACAAAATACTGAAAACAAATAAAAGAAATATGTCCCAGTTAGTTAATATAGTTTATGGATTTATAATTCTTAATTGGAATAAGATACTAATCCAGCTTCAACTTTCCCATTTATTTATTTTTTTAAAAAGATAATCCTTAACAAGTCTCTTTCAATGATCACTCTTTCCTTCCCTTCATAGCTAAACTTCTGGAGACTTTGTTTACATTCTGTCTTTATCATTCCCACTTAGTCCTCAAATATGCATTTGGATTTTTTTGAATGGTGACATAACTTTTATAGTATATGTCACATCATAAATGAACTCTTATTTTTAAAAATGGTAAGTCTATTATTTAATTGCCACTTTTATCTCTTTTTGCCTGTTTTGATTCACAGACTCTTACTTAGTGTTTCCTTTATTTTGCTGCAGCCTATCTAACCCTTACCTGTTATTCATACATTTATTTTCTTTCACTGTCAACCTGAGATATCTAGTCTTTTGAATCTCTACTCTTGGCTAATACCTTATAATGATCATGAAGTTAAATTAATTTCTCAAATAAAGACATTAAATTATACAAAGTGCTGACATGCAGATGACTATACATTTACATAGTAAGTTGAAACTTACTGAAAGTCTTTCATAGTTTTGGTCTGGATAGGAAGAATACATTCTGGAAGGACTGGGGCCTTCACTTCAGATGATGATGCATCCATAGAGATACGCTGTTTTTGTCTAACATCAAGGCTAATTGGTGGTTGGTCTCTCACTGTGAAGTATAAAAATATATTCAAAATAATGAATCATTAAACTTTTCCAAATTATAAAACACAAGATTAACTGAACATGAACAGAACACAAATGAATTACTTTGTATCACATTCACTTTGAGATTAAAGAAAAACCAACCATCATGAAGGGTACTTACTGGAGGGCTTATTCGCCCACTCCCCTACTTCATTCACAACACATATTAGGCTGTATCTTACATTGATGTGTACAGTTAATATAGAGCTTCTTCCCTTTTTCCCTTCTCCCTCAAAATTGTCTGTCAATGTAATTTAGCATTTCTTTCTTCTCCTCTCTTCCCAAAAGCCACCTTTCAGGGATTATTTCAATGAGGCTCAATGTTTTTAGTGTTTATTAGCTTTTTAAATGCAGTCACTATTATTATAAATCACACATTGCTTAACGATGAAAACACATTCTGAGAAACATGCCAGTAGGTGATTTTGTCACTATGTGAACATCATACAATGTACTTACACAAACCTAGATGGTATAGCCTACTATACACCAAGACTATAATGTATAGCCTATTGCTCCCAGGCTACATATCTATATAGCATTTTACTGTACTTTATTAAGTACAGTAACTGTAATATAATGATAAGCATTTGTTTATTTAAACATATGTAAACACAGAAAAGGTATGGTTAAAATATTGTATTATAATCTAGGGGACCACTGTCATATATGTGGTCTATCCTTGACTGAAACATCATGACTGTATATGCACTTATGTCCTCTATAAGTCTTATAATTTTGATTTCTGAAAACAGAAAAGTATTTGAAACATTATTAGATTATTCTGTTTATATAATTTTGTCATTTCAGGAATGTTATATGAAGGAAATCATACCTATGTAACCTTTTCATATTGGTTTTGTTTTACTCAGCATAATTTTCTGGAGATTCATCCAAGTTGTTGCATATACAGATAGTTCATTCCTTTTTATTGTTTAATAGTAGTCCACTATATGGTGTACCATGGCTTATTTAACTATTCAACCATTGAAGGACATATGTTTTTAGCTTATTTTAAGTAAAGCTGTTAGAAACATTTGTGTAGAGGTTATTGGGTGAAACAAGTCTTCATTTCTTTGAGGTAAATGTATGGCAGTTACATGTTTAGTTTTTTAACAGACTGCCAAACTTGTTTTCCAGAGTGGCTGTACCATTTTACATTCCTACCAGCAATATATTAGTGATCCAGTTTCTTTATATCCTCACCAGCATTTGGTGTTGTCACTATTTTTCATAGTTGTGTAATATGACTGTGATTTTAATTTTCATTTTCCTAATGGTTAATCATGTTGAACATCTTTTAATGTGCTTAGTTTTCACCCATATATCCTCTTCAGCGAAATGTCTCTTTATATCTTTTGCCTGTGTTTTTTTTTTTTTTTTTAATGACAGAGTTTCATTCTTGTTACCCAGGCTGGAGTGCAATGGCGCAATCTTGGCTCACCGCAACCACCGCCTCCTGGGTTTAGGCAATTCTCCTGCCTCAGCCTCCTGAGTAGCTGGGATTACAGGCACGCACCACCATGCCCAGCTAATTTTTTGTATTTTTAGTAGAGACGGGGTTTCACCATGTTGACCAGGATGGTCTCGATCTCCTGACCTCGAGATCCACCCGCCTCGGCCTCCCAAAGTGCTGGGATTACAGGTTTGAGCCACCGCGCCCGGCCTTGCCTGTGTTTTAACTGGATTACTTACTTTTTTGCTGTTAAGTACTGAAAGTTCCTTACATAGTCTAGATAATTGTTCCTTGTCATATATAAGTAGTTTGCATGTATTTTCCTCCACTTTGCACGCACCACCATGCCCAGCTAATTTTTTGTATTTTTAGTAGAGACGGGGTTTCACCATGTTGACCAGGATGGTCTCGATCTCCTGACCTCGAGATCCACCCGCCTCGGCCTCCCAAAGTGCTGGGATTACAGGCTTGAGCCACCACGCCCAGCCCCTATAAATTTTTCTTTTATGGATTATATTTTTGGTGTCAAGTCATAAGAACTCTTTTCCAGCCCTAGAGGCCAAAGATTTTTTACCTATGGTTTTATTTTTTTTTCTAAAAGTCCAATCATTTTACATTTAAGTCAATTATACATTTTAACTTAATACTTGTATTAAGGTGTGAGTTTTGGGTTAATGTTCATTATTTTTTGTCTATAGATATCCAATCACTCTGGCACCATTTATTAAAAAGGCTAGTTTTCCTCCACTGAATTGCGTTTGCACTTTGGTCAAATTACAACTGTGATTATTTGTGTGGATCTATTTCTGGGACCTCTATTCGGTTCTACCAATTCTTGTATCTCTCCCTCTACTAGTATCTCAGTATGATTATTGTGGCTATATAACAAAAATCAGTAGACTGATTCTTTTAACTCTATTCTCTAAAAGAACCGTTTTAGCCATTCTAGTTCTTCTGCCTTTCCAGGTAAATATGAAAACAATCTTATCTATATCAACAAAAACAAACAAAAAACTTATGGGAATTTTCACAGGAATTGCATGAAATTTGTGTATGAATTTGGGGAGAACTGGCATCTTTACTACAATAAGTGTTCTAATCCATGAACACAGTATGCCTTTGCACTTACTTACATCTTAATTTCTTTCATCAGCGTGGTATAATTCTAAGCATACATATTCTGTAATGTTTGCTGGATTTCAAACATTTCAAACTTTTGCTTTTTAAGTCATTACAAATGACATACATTTTTATTTTAGTGTCCACGTGTTCACTGTTAACATAAAGAAATAGAACTGATTTTGTGTTTATCTTGTATTCTTCAACCTTACTGAACTCACTTATTAATTATAGGAAGGTTTTTTTGGGGGAGATTTTACGGGATTTTTTTTTTTCATAGACAGTCATGTCACCTACAAACAGGGACAGTCTTATTTCTTATTTTCTAATCTACATTTAAAAAAATTCTTCTTGCCTTCTTATATTGGCTGGAATTTACAGCACTGAGTTGAATAAGAGTAAGAGCAAACATACTTGCATTATTCCCACTCTTAAAGGGAAAGCACTAAGTCTAGCCATTAAGAAAAAGGGTAAGCTTTTATCAATATAAGGGTACTCCCTTTGATTCTTAGTATGTTGAGTAAGAGTGCTAAGAGCAGACATCCTTGCCTTGTTCCTGACCTTAAGGTAAAAGCATTTGGTCTTTTCACAATTATAGAAAATGTTAACTGCAGGATTTTTCTAGATGCCGTTTATCAAGAAAAGGAAAATATTCTCTTTTCTTATTTTTCTGGGAGTTTTAATTTTTTCATCATGAACAGGTGTTGGATTTTGTCAAATGATTTTACTGCATGGAATCATTCCCAAGCATGTTAGTATGGTGGATTACATTAATTGCCTGGAATGACCTTGCAGTCATGATGTGTAACTTCTCATATATTGCTAAATTTTATTTGCTAATATTTTGTTAAGGATTTCTGCCATCTATATTCCTGAGGAATACTGATCTGTAATTTTCTTTCTTTTATTTTTTTTTAAACTATCTTTGTTTGGTTTTGTAATAAGTGTAATACCAGTTTGTAAAATAAAATAGAAAGTGTTCCCTTCTCATCTATTTTGTGGTAGAGATTGTACAAAAATGGTGTTAATTCTTAAAGCATTTGGTAGAATTCTCCTGTGAAACCATCCGGATGTGAATATTCCTTTTTGAAAGTTTTAAAACTAGAAACAATTTTCTTAGTGGTTATAGAACTATTCAAATGAACTATTTCAAACTAGAGCTGCAATAGCTTTTGTTTTTTTGAGCAATTGGTCCATTTCATCTGAAATTTATGTGTGTAGAGTTGTTTGTAGTATTTCCTTATCTTTTTTGATGTTTACAGGGTCTGTTGTAATATCTCCTATTTCATTTATGATACTGATTATCTATCTGTTTTTGTCAGTCTTCCTAGAGGTTTGTCAATTTTATTGATCTTAACAAAGAACCATTTCTTTTGTTTTATTGATTTTTCTCAGTTTTTTTTTTTGTTTGTTTTCAGTTTGACTGATTTTATCTTTATATCTCCTCCTTCCTGCTTGCTTTGGGCTGATTTTCTCTTCTTTTCCTAGGTCCATGAGCTAAAGGCTTAGATTTTTGTTTTGAAACTTCTCTCCTTTTCCAATATATGCATGACTGCCATAAATTTCCCTCTCAGCATTGCTATAGCAATATCCCACAAAATTTTGATATATTTTATTATATTTTTATTTTCATTCCATTCAATCCATTTTTTGATTTCCCTTGAGACTTCACCTTTGAAATTAATTTGAATTTCCAAGAATTTTGGAGATGCTCTTGTTATTTTGTTACTGATTTCTAATATGATTACAGTCAGAAAACATACTTTGCATTATCTCAACTCTTTAAAATTTCAGAGTTGTTTTACGGCCCAGAATATAATCAGTCCCATTGGCACTTGAAATGCCATGTGTATTCTGTTGGGTAGAGCGTGCTATAAATGTGGATTAGATCCCGTTGGTTGATAGTGGCACTGAGTTCTTTTACGTACTTGTTGATTTTCTATCTAGTTTCATCAAATATATACTTAGAGTTGGAGACTTCAATACCTATTTGTGGATTTTTCTGTTTCTGCTTTCAAAGGTATTTTCTCCGCATCTTTTACATCTCTGCTGTCTGATGTGTATGCATTTGAAATCACTATATATTTTGGGTGATTATCCCTTATATCATTACATAATGTTCCTCATCTGTCTCCATGAATTTAATTTGTTCTAAGCCCACTTTATCTGATACTAATATAATTTGTTTCCTTTGATTGATGTTTGCATATTTCTTCCTCTATCCATTTGCTTCCAACCTGCTTATACTGTTACATTTGAAGTGAATTTATTATAAATAGAATACAGTTGGGTCATATTTTTTGTTTACTCTGACAGTATCTTTCATTTAGACTATTTACATTTAATGTAATTTTTGATAAGGTAGATCTTAAATCTGTGATTTTCTTTTCTTTTCTCTCTGTTTATCATTTCTGTTATTTTTATGGCCTTTGCATGTTAAAAATGTTTCAGAATTCTCTTTTGATTTATATATAGTGTTTCTGAGAGGTTTCTCTAGCTATTACCTTATAGATATATAATTTATCATAGGCTACTCATATCATTTTACTAGTTGGAATGAAGTATAGAAATCCTACCCTCCTTTGCCTACCCCTGTTTATAATTTTCTTTTTGTGTGTGTGACAAGGTCTTGCTCTTTCACTCAGGATTGGGTGTGGTGGTGTGACCACAGCTAACTGCAGCCTCAAATGCCTGGACTCAAGTGATCTTCCCATGTCAGCCTTCTGAGTAGCTCGGACTACAGGCATGCACCAACATGTCTAATTTTAAATTTTTTGTAGAGACAGAGTCTCGCTATGTTCCCCCAGGCTGGTCTCAAACTCTTGTCCTCAAGCCATCCTCCTGTCTTGACCTCCCAAAGCACTGGGATTACAGGTGTAAGTTGCTGCGCTCAGTCATAATTTTCATTAAGTATTTCCTTTACATACATTTAGAACCACGCCAGTGTTACAATTTTTGTTTCAACTACCAAATATAATTTAGAAAACAATAGAGGAGAAGGAAAGTCTACTGTATTTATCCATACTTTTGTTCATTGCTTTCTTTCGTCTTTCCTGATATTTCAAGGTTCCTTTTTTTGTTTCCTTTCTGTTTACAGAACTTCTTTATTCTTTTAGAGTAAATCTAATGACAACAAATTCTTAGTTTTCCTTCATTTGAAAATATCTTGATTGCCCTTCCCTTCATTTCTGAAAAACATTTACATCAGGTGTAGGATTCTGCATTGATAGTCCTTTTAGCATTTGAAAAATCCAGTAGCATATCCTTCTGGTAGCCTCTATAGATACTGAAGAGAAATCCGTTATTTAAATTGCTTTTTGAGGGGCTGCCTCTGGTGGGGGCCTTTTTGCTAATAGGGACTCTGCAGAGTCCTGAGGTGATGCAGGGCATCACATGGTGAGGGGGCTGAGTGTGCTAGCTCATAGCTCTCTTCCTCTTTTTATAAAGCCAAGTCTTATTCCCATGATAACCCAGATTCCATGAACGCATGAATGAATTAATGTATTCATAAGAGCAGAGCCCTCATGACCCAATTACCTCTTAAAAGTCCCACCTCTCAATACTGCTACACTGGGGATTACATTTCAACATGAATTTTGGTGGGGACAAATACTCAAACGACAGCATTCTCTTTAATGTGTCAATTTTTCCTGGCTGCTTTCAACATCTTTTTGTTGGTTTTCAGTTTTGACAGGTTTAATTATGATGTTTCTTGCTGTGGATTTCTTTGGATTTCTTCTGAATGAAGTTTGTTTAGCTTCTTGAATCTGCAGGCTTATGTCTTTCACCAAATGTAGGAAATGTTCAGTAATTATTGGGTTATGTTTGCAGCCCTACTGTCTTTTCCTCTCATTCTGGGACTCTGATAATAGGAATATAACACCTTTTGTTATAGTACCAGAGGTCCCTGAGACTCTTGATATTCCATCTATTTTCTATTGTTAAGACTGAATAATTTCTATTGTTGTCTTCCATTTCACTGATTCCTGTCCCCTCCGTTCTGTGGTTGAGCCCATCTACTAAGCTTTTTACTTTGATTGTAGTATTTTCTCAAGTATTAACACTTCTAAATCAACAGAACCATTAATCTTACAGATTTTAAGTTCTACAATGGAATATACATATATGGAATTGTCATACGCTAATGTAATCAGGGTATATTTTCAACTATGCAAACACAGCCATATCAGTAGTCACAGAAGTAACATAGCTAATAAGGTCTTCTTACCTTCTTTACCTGCCCTCATATTCAAGCATCTACCCTTGACTCTATCATCAACATTAATAAGCAAAGATAAATTTCATTAGTGTTGGAAAATATTTTAAACTTCCATATTAGAAGACAGCATACACATGCTAATTTTTTATACAACAGCAATGGTTTCCAAACTTTACTGTAACTCAAAACAACCTGCAGAGCTTGTTAAAACTTTAAAACATAGATTACTGGGCCCTCCCCAAAGTTTGTGATTCAGTAGGTCTGGAGTGGGGCACAAGAACTTGTATTTTTTTTATTATTACTAAAGTTCTAAGATAAATGTGCAAGGTACAGGTTTCTTACATAGGTATACACATGCCATGGTGGTTTGCTACATGCATCAATGTGTCACCTACATTAAGTATTTCTCCTAATGCTATCTCTCCCTTAGCCCACTACCCCACAAGAGGCCCCAGTGTGTGATGTTCCCCTCCCTGTGTCTCACTGTTCAACTCCCACTTATGAGTGAGAACATGTGGTGTTTGGTTTTCTGTTCCTGTATTAGTTTGCTGAGAATGATGGTTTCCAGCTTCATCCATGTCCCTGCAAAGGACATGAACCCATCCTTTCTTAAGGCTGCATAGTATTCCATGGTATATATGTGCCATATTTTCTTTATCCAGTCTATCATGATGGGCATTTGGGTTGGTTCCAAATCTTTGCTATTGTGAACAGTGCTGCAATAAACACATGTGTGCATGTGTCTTTATAGTAGAAAGATTATTATAATCGTTTGGGTATATACCCAGTAATAGGATTGTTGGGTCAAATGGTACGTCTGGCTCTAGATCCTTGAGGAATTGCCACACTGTCTTCCAGTTCTAAAAAACAGTGTAAAAGCACTCCTATTTCTCCACATCCTCTCCAGCATTTGTTTTTTTCCGGACTTTTTAATGATTGCCATTCTAACTGGCATGAAATGGTATTTCATTGTGGTTCTGATTTGTATTTCTCTGATGACCAGTGACGATGATCACTTTTTCATGTTTGTCCCATAAATGACTTCTTTTGAAAATTTTCTGTTCATATCCTCCACCTATTTTTTTAATGAGATTTCTTTTTTCTTGTAAATATGTTTAAGTTCCTTGTAGATTCTGGATATTAGCCCTTTGTCAGATGGATAGATTAAATTTTTCTCCCAATCTGTAGGATGCCTGTTCACTCTGATAATAGTTTCTTTTGCTTCGAAGAAGCTCTTTAGTTTAATTTGATCCATTTGCCTATTTTGGCTTTTGTTGCCATTGCTTTTGGTATTTCAGTCATGAAGTCTTTGCCCATGCCTATGTCCTGAATGATACTGCCTAGGTTTTCTTCTAGGGTTTTTGTGGTTTTAGGTCTTATGTTTAAGTATTTAATCCATCTTAATTTTTGTAGAAGGTGTAAGAAAGTGGTCCAGATTCAGTTTCCTGCATTTGACTAGCCAGTTTTTCCAACATTTATTAAATAGAAAAACTTTTTTCCATTACTTGTTTTTGTCAGGTTTGTTGAAGATCAGATGTTTTGTTGCTGGCTGGTTGTTGTGCCCATTAGTTGACTCAGTTTCTTCATTGTGTCTTTGGTCTTTACCATCTGGTACATTTTTGCAGTGGCTGGTACTTGTTATTCCTTTCCATGTTTAGTGCTCTGTCAGAAGCTCTTGTAAGGTAGGTCTAGTGGTGATGAAATATCTCAGCAATTGCTTGTCTGTAAAGGATTTTATTTCTCCTTCACTTAAGCAGCTTAGTTTGGCTGGTCATGAAATTCTGGGTTGAAAGTTCTTTTCTTTAACGATGTTGAATATTGGCCCCCACTCTCTTCTGGCTTGTAGGGTTTCTGCCAAGAGATCTGCTGTGAGTCTGATGGGCTTCCCTTTGTGGGTGAGCCAACCTTTCTCTCTGGCTGCCCTTAGCATTTTTTCCTTCATTTCAACCCTGGTGAATCTGATGATTGTGTCTTGGAGTTGCACTTCCTGTGGATTATCTTTACGGTGTTCTATTTCCTGGATTTGGATGTTGGCCTTGCCTTGCTAGGCTGGGGAAGTTATCCTGGATAATATCCTTAATTGTTATCCAGCTTGGATTCATTCTCCCCATCACATTCAGATACACTGATCAAGCATAGATTAGGTCTTTTCACATAATCCCCTATTTCTTGGAGGCCCTGTTCATTTCTTTTCACTCTTGTTTTTTTCTAATCTTGCCTCTCGTTTTATTTCATTGAGCTGATCTTCAATCTCTGATATCCTTTCTTCTGCTTGATCGATTTGGCTATTGAAACTTGTGTATGCTTCACAAAGTTCTCATACTGTGTTTTCAGGTCCATGAAGTCATTTATGTTCTTTTCCAAGCTAGTTATTCTAGTTAGCATTCTGGCTAACCTTTTTTTTTCCAAGGTTTTTGGTTTCTTTGCATTGGATTAGAACATGGTGCTTTAGCTCAGAGAAGTTTATTACCCACCATCTGAAGCCAGCTTCTGTCAATTCATCAAAACTCATTCTCCCATCTTGTTTTGTTCCCTTGCTGGTGAGGAGTTGTGATCCCTTGGAGGAGAGGCATTCTGGTCTTTGATGATTTCATACTTTTGCACTGGTTTCTTCCCATCTTCATGGATTTATCTACCTTTGATCTTTGAAGTCGCTGATTTCTAATGGGGTCTCTGAGTGGGCATCCTTTCTGCTGATGTTGAAGCTATTTCTTTTTGTTTTTTAGTTTTTCTTCTAACAGGCCCCTTGGCTACAGGACTGCTGGAGGTCCACTCCAGACCTTGCTTGCCTGGGAATCACCCACAGGAGCTGCAGGACAGCAAGTATTGCTGCCTAATTTTTCCTTTGGTAGCTTCATCCCAGAAGGGTACCTGACAGTTGCCAGCTAGATCTCTCCTGTATGTAGCATCTTTTTGGTTATGCAGGGGTGAGGGAGTTACTTAAAGAGGCAGTCTGTCCCTTGTTCTGCCTGCAGAGGTGCTGCTGGCCTGCCATGGGCTCAGTCCAATTGCCATGTAAGCTTCCTCTGGCTTTTGTTCACACAGGTAAGATCAGCTATGGCAGACGCTCTTCCCCCCTTCTAGCTTGATCATCCCGGTTCAAGCTTGAACTGATGTGCTGCCTGTAAAACTCTCAAGCAAGAGGGCTTCAGTTTGCTGGCCTTAGTGGAGGTGGGATCCAACAAGCTGTATCACCTGTCTACTGCTTTCAGCTCCCTCTTTCTGGCGAGTGGGAAGTTCTATCCTGCAGGCTCTCTCAATACTAGTCAAATCATCTGCCCCGATCTGTGCCAACAACCTGCAGTGTCAGCTGCAGCTGCTGCTCAGATTTGTGCTAGTAACTCGTGGAGATTTTCAGCCTGGCAGCAATCTCCTTTTCTGTGGGTTCCAAAGGCCATGGGAGAAGTGCAGTATCTGAACCAGAGTACCAGAGGGGAAGAGTCCCTGATCCTCCGTCCAGTTGCACTTCCCAGGTGGGGCACTGCCCTGCTCTGCCTTGGTTTGCCCTCCTTGGGCTACACCCAGTGTCCAACCAGTCCCATTGAAATAAACCTGGTACCTTGGTTGGAAATGTGGAGATCGCTTGCCTTCTGCATTGCTCTCGCTGGGAACTGCACTCCAGAGCTGTTTGCATTCAGCCATCTTGGCGGAAATCCAGTCTGTGTCTTTTAACTGGGGGCATTTAGGCAGTTTACAGTTAAGGTTAATATTGTTATGTGTGAATCTGATCCTGTCATTATGATGCTAGCTAGTTATTTGGCTATTAGTTGATGCAGTTTCTTCAGTGTTGATGTTCTTTACAATTTGGTGTATTTTTGCAGTGGCTGGTACTGGTTTTTCCTTTCCATATTTAGTGTTTTCTTCAGGAGCTCCCGTAAGGCAGGCCTGGTGGTGATGAAATCTCTCAGTGTTTACTTGTCTGTAATGGATTTTATTTCTCCTTCGCTTATGAAGCTTAGTTTAGCTGGATATGAAATTGTGTTCTTCAAGAATGTTGGAATACTGGCCCCCACTCTCTTCTGGCTTATAGAGTTTCTGCAGAGAGATCTGCTGTTAGTCTAATGGGCTTCCCTTTGTGGGTAACCTGATCTTTCTTTCTGGCTGCCCTTAACGTTTTTTCCTTCAATTCAACCTTGGTGAATCTGATGATGTGTCTTGGGGTTGCTCTTCTCGAGGAGTATCTTTGTGGTGTTCTCTGTATTTCCTGGATTTGAATGTTGGCTTGTCTTGCTAGGTTGGGGAATTTCTCCTGCATAGTATCATGAAGAGTGTTTTCCAACTTCGTTCCATTCTCCCCATCACTTTCAGGTACACCAATCAAATGTATGTTTGGTTTTTTAAATAGACCCATATTTCTTGGGGGCTTTGTTCATTTCTTTTCATTCTTCTTTTTCTAATCTTCTCTTTAGGCTTTATTTCATTAAGTTGATCACCAATCTCTGATATTATTTCTTCCACTTGATTGATTCAGGTATTGATACTTGTGCATTCCTCACAAAGATATCATGCTGTGTTTTTCAGCTCCAGTGGGTCATTTATGTTCTTCTCTAAACGGGTTATTCTAGTTGGCAATTCCTCTAACCTTTTTTCAAGGTTCTTAACTTCCTTGCATTGGGTTAGAACAGGCATCCCCAAACTATGGCCCGTGGGCCGCATGCGGCCCCCTGAAGTCATTTATCTGCCCCCCCCGCTGCACTTCAGGAAGGGGCACCTCTTTCATTGGTGGTCAGTGAGAGGAGCACAGTATGTGGCGGCCCTCCAATGGTCTGAGGGACAGTGAACTGGCCCCCTGTGTAAAAAGTTTGGGGACGCCTGGGTTAGAACATGCTCCTTTAGCTCAGAAGAGTTTGTTATTACCCACCTTCTGAAGCCTACTGCTCTTTATCTTTCAAACTCATTCTTCGTCCAGTTTCGTTCCCTTGCTGGTAAGAACGTCTGATCCTTTGGAGGAAAAGTGGTGTTGATGCTGTTTCTTTCTGCTTCTTTTTGTTAGTTTTCCTTCTAACAGTGAGGCCCCTCTACCACAGGTCTGCTGGAGTTTGCTGGAGGTTCACTCCAGACCCTGTTTGCCTTAGTATCAGCAGTGGAGGCTGCAGAACAGCAAAGATTGCTGCCTGTTCCTCCCTCTCAAAGCTTCAGAGAGGCACCTGCCAGATGCCATCCTGAGCTCTCCTGTATGAGGTGTCTGTCGATCCCTGCTGGGAGGTGTCTCCCAGTCAGAAGGCACGGAGGTCAGGGACCCACTTGAGGAGGCAGTCTGTCCCTTATCAGACCTCAAGCACTGTGCTGGGAGATCCACTGCTCTCTTCAGAGCTGGCAGGCGGTAACATTTAAGTCTGCTGAAACTGCGCCCACAGCCTCCCATTTCCTTGGGAATAATTTTCACTTCTAATATGTTCCCAGGTGATGCTGATGCTGCTAGTCTGCACAACATACTGAGAAACACTATTCCATGGTTTCTGATGATATAGAACAGTTTATTAAATATACTTCAGTTTTATAGTTAATTTTATATCCTTCGTTAATTATGGAAATACCCAATTTCTAGTAATTTGTACTATAAACACAAATTGGACAGAGGTTCAGTTTATAAGTAAGTGAAATTGAGGGAATGTGTTCTCTTTCCGGATCCATGAGGAGGTGTAGTTTTAAGGGCAAGAATTTCCCAGCAGCATGCCCCCCTCCCATCTCTATCCATCCAGGAGATTTAACAGTTTACGTTTGAATTTTGTGGGCATGGGAAGAAACTAAAAGTCAATCACTCCAGCAGAAGTTCTAAGAATCTACTATCATTGGCCCAGCATCTTGGGGAAGGTGGAAATTCCTCCCAGGATAAATTCCCCTGCTCCTTCACCCACACCAGATTTCCAGATCTCTGGAATCCCCTCCCAAATGGTGGGAGCTGCCTTTCCCCTCTGGGATTTCCTCTGTGGAATTCCCTTCCATGCTCTTCATGGAAGTCTTTCTCTTCTTCTCTTTTCTCTACCTAAATAAAATCACCTTTCTGCAACACTTCTTGGGTCCGATATTTACTGTTTACAAGCCTATGGTGCACCTGCAGTGGTCCCATTGCTTATTCTTTAAGAGGTTGGAGACCAAGAATCCACAGAATTCTCTCGGGGGAGCTGTGCCTCACCAGCACCCAACAAAAAACCCAGTTTACAAAATTAGATATCTCCACAAATGACTTCTTATAGATTATACCTGGAAATCTTTATTACAGGGAAAGAAAAGGGCATCTCAGCAGAAAATATATAAATAATAGTCATCTCCTCTCTTCAACATCAGTTGTATTACTATGATCTTTTGTGGTTCCTCTATAGTTTTTCTTCCTCTTCACCAGGCTTATTTACCCTTTCTTATCCCTTCCCACACACTTTTTTCCAACCTGGCTATAAGCACCTACAATTAAATACAAACAGATTCATTCAAATATAAATTAACTTATTCACACACAGAACATATATACAGTTTTATACCCACTCATTTTATTAATACCATGCTGAGGTAGATGAGTGAAATTTGAATTAGTAAGAAAACTGGATTTTGGCAGAGCCTGAGAATGGGCAGATTCTACATAAGAGAAATAGTAATTCCAAGGCCAAGAGGAATATAGGGTAAGATTAGAAACCAGAAGCCCAGATTGGATTTATTTTTAATTGAAAAGGTAACTTAAACTGAAGAGTCATGCAGAATCTGAACACACTATGTTAATGGAACATGAATTAGAAAGAAAGGCAGAATCCTTTGCTCAGATTAGTGAATGAAAACCAAACTACAGGATGCGACATTCAGCTATTAAGAAAAATAACAGATCATAGCTGTTCTCAAGTCTCTGAATATCAAGGCATTGTTTCCAGAGACAGGCTTTCTGCCTGCTCTCACAGATGGTTATTAAAATATAATTCAAAAGGAGAAAATCAATAACTATGATGACGAGAGACTAATTAAATCTCAAACTGACATTATAAATAGAGGCAAATCTTTGTTCTATCATGTGCAAACTTTTCTGCGATATAGAATACTGTAATACAGAGAACAAAACAAAAATATACTTATCATTGAAAAATCTATCATTTAACTTTCATTCAGTGAATACTTAGGAACACTGTGCTAAACTGATAAGCAGTAATCATTTTCCCTTTCTTTTAATATACTGTTGCCAATTTTAGTTGGTTGCTTAGAAACATTAAGCAAAACACTAGAAGCCAACATAAGAAGAATAAGGGCTGTGGTGGGGGTTGCCAATATATTAAAAAATGTGAAGATCAGAATATAACTATATATAAGAGTGCGAGATTATTAGCCAAATTTTGCGAGCTCACTGTTTTCATTGGCATCACAACTCTGGTCGGAAATTGGGAATATGAAGCTTTCTACAACTAGAGCCATGAAAACAAAGACTGACATTTTAAATTGGCCATGTGATTAGGAGATTGATAACTGTTCCTGGTTAGCCAGCATAGATGGCAACAGCGGTTTTGGAGGTAAGTAAGAGTCTTTATGGAGACTGGATATTCAGGAGGAAGAACCTGGGTTTCCCTTCCTTATCCCTCTACTGCTACAGAGGAAGAACTGATATAAAAAGGTTTGCTGCTGGATACATGTTCTTGCAAAATGCTTTACCTTGAGTTTCATTACAAATAATTTTTTTTAAGATGGACTTCTGCTGTTGTTACCCAGGCTGGAGTAGAATTGGTGAGATCATGGCTCACCGCAAACTCCACCTCCTGGGTTCAAGTGATTCTCCTGCCTCAGACTCCCAAGAAGCTGGAATTACAGGCATGCACCACCATGCCTGGCTAATTTTGTATTTTTAATAGAGATGGGACTTCTCTGTGTTGGTCTGGCTGGTCTCAAACTCCCGACCTCAGGTGATTCGCCTGCTTTGGCCACCCAAAGTGCTGGGATTTTATAGGTGTGAGCCGCCACCCATAGCATAAATAATTTTTAATTAAATAAGTATGGGACTGGTCCTATTGCTGGCTGAGCTGTGAAATTTCTTAACTTTAGTAGGAAACCTGAAAGTCCCTAGGGCTCAGTTTAGACATTATAAAATGAAAGAGGAGGAGTGGTTGGCAAGATGGTCAAATAAGAACAGCTCTGGTCTGCAGCTCCCAGAGATATGAACTCAGAAGGTAGTGATTTCTGTATTTCCAACAGAGGTACCTGGCTCATCTCACTGGGACTGGTTAGACAATATGTGCAGCCCACAGGGGGTGAGTCAAAGCAGGGTGGGGCATCACCTCACCAGGGAAGCACCACAAAGGGTAGGGGAACTCTCTCTCTTAGCCAAGGGAAGCCAGGAGGAACTGTGCCCTAAGAAATGGTACACTCTGGCCAGATACTATGCTTTTCCCACAGTCTTCGCAATCCACAACCAGGAGATTCCCTCCAGTGCCTACGCCACTAGGACCCTGGGTTTCAAGCACAAAACTGGGTGGCCATTTGGGCAGAAACTGAGCTAACTGCGGGAGTTTTTAAATTTTTTTTTTATTTTCATACCCCAGTGGCACCTGGAATGCCAGTGAGGCAGAACTGTTCACTCTCCTGGAAAGGGGGCTAAGACAGAGAGCCAAGTGGTCTAGTGAGCAGATCCCACCCCCACAGAGCCCAACAAGCTAAGATTTAGTGGCTTGAAATGCTTGCTGCCAACACAGAAGTCTGAAGTTGACCTGGGATGCTCAAGCTTAGTTGGAGGAGGGGCGTCCACCATTACTGAGTCTTAAGTAGGCGATTTTTGCCTAACAGTGCAAACAAAGCCTCCAGGAAGTTCAAACTGGGTGGAGCCAACCTCAGCTAGGCAAAGCGGCTGTAGCCAGACTGCCTCTCTAGATTCTTCCTCCCTGGGCAGGGCATCTTTGAAAGAAAGGCAGTAGCCCAATCAGGGGCTTATAGATAAAACTCTCATCTCCCTGGTACAGAGCACCTGAGGGAAAGGGCGGCTGTGGGGGATTTCAGCAGTCTTAAATGTTACTGCCTGCCAGCTCTGAAGAGAGCAGTGGATCTCCCAGCTCAATGTTTGAGGTCTGATAAGGGACAGACTGCCTCCTCAAGTGGGTCCCTGACCTCCGTGCCTTCTGACTGGGAGACACCTCCCAGCAGGGATCGACAGACACCTCATACAGGAGAGCTCAGGATGGCATCTGGCAGGTGCCTCTCTGAAGCTTTGAGAGGGAGGAACAGGCAGCAATCTTTGCTGTTCTGCAGCCTCCACTGCTGATACTAAGGCAAACAGGGTCTGGAGTGAACCTCCAGCAAACTCCAGCAGACCTGCAGCAGAGAAGTCTCACTATTAGAAGGAAACTAACAAACAGAAAGGAATAGTAGCATCAACTTCAATAAAAAGGATGTCCACACAAAAACCCCATCTGAAGGTCACCAGCATCAAAGACCAAAGGTACATATATCCACGAAGATGAGGAAAAAACAGCACAAAAAGACTGAAAATTCTAAAAACCAGAACACCTCTTCTCCTCCAAAGAGTCACAACTCCTCAACAGCATGACAACTCCTTGCCAGCAAGGGAACAAAACTGGATAGAGAATGAGTTTGGCGAATTGACAGAAGTAGGCTTCAGAAGGTGGGTAATAACAAACTCTTCTGAGCTAAAGGAGCATGTTCTAACCCAATGCAAGGAAGCTAAGAACCTTGAAAAAAGGTTAGAGGAATTGCTAACTAGAATAAACCGGTTTAGAGAAGAACATAAAAGACCCGATGGAGCTAAAAAACAGAGGACAAGCACTTCATGAAGCATACACAAGTATCAATAGCTGAATCAATGAAGGCAAAGAAACGATATCAGAGATTGAAGATCAACTTAATAAAATAAAGCATAAAAACAAAATTAGAGAAAAAACAATGAAAAGGAATGAACAAAGCCTCCATTTTATGGGAGTATGTGAAAAGACCAAACATATGTTTGACTGTTGTACCTGAAAGTGATGAGAAGAACAGAATCAATTTGAAAAATACTCTTCATATTATCCAGGAGAACTTCCCCAATCTGGCAAGACAAACCAACATTCAAATTCAGGAAATACAGAGAATGCCACAAAGATACTCCTTGAGAAGACCAATGCCAACATACATAATTGTCAGATTCATCAAGGTTGAAATGAAGGAAAAAATGTTAAGGGCAGCCAGAGAGAAAGGTTGAGTTACCCATAAAGGGAAGCCCATCAGACTAACAGCAGATCTCTCTGCAGAAACCTACAAGCCAGAAGAGAGTGGGGGGCCAATATTTAACATTCTTAAAGAAACAAAATTTCAACCCAGAATTTCACGTCCAGCCAAATTAAGCTTCATAAGTGAAGGAGAAATAAAATCCATTACAGACAAGCAAATGCTGAGAGATTGTCACCATCAGGCCTGTCTTATAAGAGCACCTGAATGAAGTACTAAATATGGAAAGGAAAAACCAGCAGTAGCCACTGCAAAAATACACCAAATTGTAAAGAACACTGACACTGTGGAGAAATTGTATCAACCAATGGGCAAAATAACTAGCTAGCATCATAATGACAGGATCAAATTCACACATAACAATATTAACCAGCTACAAACTGGCTAAATGCCCCAATTAAATGACACAAACTGGCAAATTGGATAGAGTTCAGACCCATGGGTGTGCTGTATTCAGGAGACCCATCTTACGTGCAAAGACTAGGCTCAAAATAGAGGGATGGAGGAATATTTACCAAACAAATGGAAAGCAAAAAAAAAAAAAAAAAAAAAAAAAAAAAAGCAAGAGTTGCAATTCCACACTCTGATAAAACAGACTTTAAACCAACAAAGACCAAAAAAGACAAAGAAGGGCATTACACAATGGCAAAGGCATCAATGCAACAAGAAGTACTAACTGTCATAAATATATATCCGCCCAATACAGGAGCATACAGATTCTTAAAGCAAGTTATTAGAGACCTACAAAGAGACTTAGACTCCCACATAATAATAGTGGAAGACTTTAACACCCCACTGTCTGTATTAGACAGATCAATGAGACAAAAAATTAACAAGGATATTCAGGACTTGAACTCAGCTCTGGACCAAGCATACCTAATAGATATCTACAGAACTCTCCACCCCAAATCCACAAAATACACATTCTTCTCAGCACCACATAACACTTATTTTAAAATTGACCACAGAACTGGAAGTAAAATATTTCTCAGCAAATGCAAAATAATGGAAATCATAACAAACAGTCTCTCAGACCACAGTGCAATCAAATTAGAACTCAGGATTAAAAAACTCACTCAAAATCGCACAACTACATGGAAACTGAACAACCTGCTCCTGAATGACTGCTGAGTAAATAAGAAAATTAGGGCAGAAATAATTAATTTCTTTGAAACTAATGAGAGCAAACACAATGTACCAGAATCTCGGGGTCACAGCTAAAGCAGTGTTGAGAAGCAAATTTATAGCACTAATTGCTCAGAGGAGAAAACATGAAAGATCTAAAATTAACATCCTAACATCGCAATTAAACAAACTAGAGAAGCAAGAGCAAATGAATTCAAAAGCTAGCAGAAGACAAGAAATAACTAAGATCAGAGCAGAACTGAAGGAGACAGAGACACAAAAATCCCTTCAAAAAAATAAATGAAATCAGGAGCTGGTTTTTTGAAAACATTACCAAAATAGTTAGACCACTAGTCAGACTAATACAGAAGGAAAGAGAGAAGAATCAAATAGATACAATACAAAATGATAAAGGGGATATCACCACTGATCCCACAGAAACACTAACTACCATCACAGCACACTATAAACATCTTTATGCAATTAAACTAGAAAATCTAGAAGAAATGGACACATTCCTGGATACTTACACCATCCCAAGACTAAACCAGGAAGAAGCTGAATCCCTGAATAGACCAATAACAAGTTCTGAAATTGAAGCAGTAATTAATAGTCTACTAAACAAAAAAAGCCCAGGACCAGACAGATTCCTCACCAAATTCTACCAGAGGTACAAAGAGGAACTGGTACCATTTCTTCTGAAACGGTAATGATTAAAAAAAGGGGGACTCCACTCTAACTCATTTTACAAGGCCAGCATCATTCTGATACCAAAACCTGGCAGAGGCACAACAAAGAAAAATTTCAGGCCAATATCCCTGATGAACATTGATGCAAAAATCCTCAGTAAAATACTGGCCAACCAAACGCAGTAAGCACATCAAAAAGTTTATCCACCACAATCAAGTTGGCTTTATCCCTGGAATGCCAAGCTGGTTCAACATATGCAAATCAATAAATGTAATCCATCACATAAACAGACCCAATGACAAAAACCATGATTATCTCAATAGATGCAGAAGAGACCTTTGATAAAATTCAATACTTCTTCATGTCAAAAATCTCAATAAACTAGGTACTCATGAAACATATCTCAAAATAAAAGAGCTATTTATGACAAACTCAAAGCCAAATGGGCAAAAACTGAAAAAATTCTCTTTGAAAACTGGCACAAGACAAGGATGCCCTCTCTCAACACTCCATTTCAACATAGTATTGGAAGTTCTGGCCAGGGCAATCAGGAAAGAGAAAGAAATAGGGGTATTCGAATAGGAAGAAAAAAAGTCAAATTGTCTCTCTTTACAGATGACATGATTGTATATTTAGAAAACTTAGTCATCTCAGCCCAGAATCTCCTTAAGCTTATGATAAGCAACTTCAGCAAAGTCTCAGGATACAAAATTAATGTGCAAAAATCACAAGTATTCCTATACACCAATAATAGAGAGCCAAAACATGAGTTAACTCCCATTCACAATTGCTACAAAGAGAATAAAATACCTGGGAATGCAACTTACAAGGAATGTGAAGAACCTCTTTAAGGAGAACTACAAATCACTACTCAAGGAAATAAGAGAGGACACAAACAAATGGAAAAACATTCTACGCTCATGCAAAGGAAGAATCAATATTGTGAAAATGGCCATACTGCCCAAAGAAATTTATAGATTCAATGCTATGCCCAACAAGCTACCATTCACCTACTTCATAGAATTTAGAAAAAACTACTTTAAATCTCATATGGAACCAAAAAGTGGCCCAGATAGCCAAGACAATCCTAAGCAAAGAGAACAAAGATGGAGGCATCATGCTACCTGACTTCTGACTATACTACAATGCTACAGTAACCAAAACAGCATGGTACTGGTACCAAAACAGATGTATAGACAAATGGAAGAGAACAGAGAGCTCAGAAATAACACCACATATCTACAACCATCTGATCTTCAACAAGCCTGACAAAAACAAGCAATGGGCAAAGGATTCTCTATCTAACAAATGGTACTGTGCAAACTGTCTAGCCATATGCAGAAAACTGTATCTGGACCCCTTCCTTACACCTTATACAAAAATTAACTCAAGATGGATAAAAGATTTAAATGTAGGACTTAAAACCATAAAATTCCTAGAAGAAAACCTAGGCAATGTCATTCAGGATATAGACATGGGCAAAGACTTCATGACTAAAACACCAAAAGCAATGGCAACAAAAGCCAAAATAGTCAAATGAGATCTAATTAAACTAAAGAGCTTCTACACAGCAAAAGAAACTATTATCAGCGTGAACAGGCAACCTAAAGAATGGGAGAAAAATTTTATAATCTATCCATCTGACAAAGGGCTATGACCAGAATCTAAAAAGAACTTACACAAATTTACGAGAAAAAAACAACCCTAACAAAAAGTGGGCAAAGGATATTAACAGACATTTCTGAAAAGAAGACATTTATGCAGTCAAAAAACATGAAAAGAAGGTCATCATCATTGGCCATTAGAGAAATGCAAATCAAAACCACATTGAGATGCCATCTCATGCCTGTTAGAATGGCAATCACTAAAAAGTCTGGAAACAATAGATGCTGGAGAGGATGTAGAGAAACAGAAATGCTTTTACACTGTTGGTGGGAGTGTAAATTAGTTCAACTATTGTGGAAGACAGTGTGGCAATTCCTCAAGGATCTAGAACCAGAAATACCATTTGACCCAGCAATTCCATTACAAGGTATATACCCAAAGGATTATAAATCTTTCTACTATAAAGACATACGCACACATATGTTTATTACAGCACTGTTCACAATAGCAAAGACTTGGAACCAACCCAAATGCCCATCAATGATAGACTGGATAAAGAAAATGTGGCACATGTACACCATGGAATACTATGCAGCCATAAAAAATGATGAGTTCATGTCTTTTGCAGGGACATGGATGAAGCTGAAGACCATCATTCTCAGCAAACTGATACAGGAACAGAAAACCAAACACCGCATGTTCTCACCCATAAGTGGGAGCTGAACAATGAGAACACATGGACACAAGGAGAGGAACATCACATACCAGGGCCTGTTAGTGGGTGGTGGGCTAAGAGAGGGATAGCATTAGAAGAAATACCAATGTAGATGATGGGTTGATGGGTGTAGTAAACCACCCCAGTATGTGAATACTTATGCAAAAAACCAGCATGTTCTGCATATGTATCCCAGAACTTAAAGGACAAAAAAAAAAAAAAAAAAAAAAAGAGGATGGCTTAAGTCAGTCATTCCTAAGGTTTCAAAAAAGAACTTCAAAGGCCACCTCAGGGGAATGGGGCTGAATGAATAGGTTTACTCAGAGTAACTCAGCTTACTATAATTATGCTCTAAAAAATTGTATTTTTAAGTGTTTTGTCACAATCAAAAACAAAACAAGTTTAAAAACCATTTTTAAAAATTGCTTTCATCTCTACACTATTCAAGAACAAAACGGAAAAGACTTATAAACCTACCAAAAAGTTTTAAAATTCTCTAATAGTGTAACCTATATAATGACCTGTAATAGTAAAATTCAGCATGTATAGAAATTTACAATGTATACATTGTCTATTATAGAAAACTGATTTTTAATTATGAATTTCTGCCTTAGAACACAGTATAAGAAAATTTCTAAAACAAGCAAACAAAACAAAACTAAAAAAATAAACAACCAACCAAATAAATTTGTCCTCTTTTTCTGGATCTACATTAGGTTTATAAATTATTTTATACTCCCCCCAACAAAAGATGGAGTCTAATTCTCCTCCCTTTGAATATGAGCCATCCTTAATGACTCCTTGCTAATCAACAAATATGGCAGAAGTGAAGCTGCATGATGACTAGGTTACTAAAAGGCAGTAACATTTGTGCTTGGCTCTCTCTTTCAGGATGTTTATCTTTGGAATTCAGTCATCATGCTGTGAGGAAGCCAAGGAGCCACCTGAAAAGGCCTTATGTAAGTGTTTCATCTAGGGTCCAAGCCTGGAGTCAGCATCAATCAGCAGGCAAAGGAGTGAGCAAGCCTTGAGGTGAGTCCAGCTTTCAGTATTCAAGCCCCCTCAGCTAATGCTCAGGAGAACTATGGTGAGCTGTTTCCATTGATCCCCAGAGAAATTATGTATTTGTGAATAAAATAAACATTACTGGTATTTTAAGCCACCAAGTTTTGGGGTAGTTTATTACTATACTCAATAGATACTTCAACATGTATAAACATAAATCACATAATCTCTCAGAATCTCATACTCCTTATCTGTTAAACAAAGAAACAAATGCAGGCTTTTTGGGTTAAGATGGCAGACCGAGCACATTTAATTCCTCCTGAAATTTCACTGGAACTACAGTAAAAGGTTCTGTTGTTTCAAAGGTATAAATCTATAAAGACAAACAAAACAGGTGAAACAGCCAGAGCCTCAAAGGTAAAAAAATAGAAGGCAGAGATGTCAGTGAAAATGGGTTTAGTAGACCTGAAACAGCTAAATACCAAGCCCCAATAAGGAAAGATGAAAAGTAACTTGATTTACACTGCTGAATTCTTAAAGGGCACAGAATCAGAAATGGGAATATAACGGGGGAGGCAAAAATTAGAACTACAGTAAAAACTAAAGTAAAAGCCCCCTAGATCTCTCCCTTGCCACTGTATAACTATCCCTCCTCCATCCCTACACAAGCAGAAGTCTGTAAATTCCTACTATTTGGAGGGGGTAAAACAGAGGTGTTTTGGACTAGCGAATGCCAAACACAGATAAGGTTGTAAGAACTATACCAAGACATAGGGGCAGTAAACAACTAATTACTGAATACTAACCGATTGACCAATCAAGAGAGGCTCCCAATCTCCTTCTTCCAACAAACAGAATACTTACCCTGCCCCTCCCTTGGACAGAAGATTAGAAGACACTTTCATGGGGAATCTGATTAGGCTAAGAAGAAATAACTGAAGATACGGACATCAGGGTTCCCTAGTCAACAGGCCACTCATATCACCTCATAATAAAGCTATGGTCAACAAATCTTATTTATGTCTCACCTTTGAATTATCCATTTCAGTTCCCTACTATTAACCATGAGCAGAAAATCAGAGACTACCAAACTTCTGATGAAAGCCTCCAATATGGAGGACAGAGACCAAAACAGACAAAAGCAACGTGGAGGAATCAGAAACCATGCAGGAAGAAGAAAAAAATTTTAAACCTATTACTAGCTTTCTCAAAGGAATAGAAGATAGTACAACCATGAAATAAAAGGGTACCATTAAAAAGAAAGATTCAGAGGGGAAAAAATTATTCACAATTAAAGGCATTATAGCAGAAGTAAAATATTCAATAGAAAAGTTTTGAGAAAATTCCCTAAGTCATAAAGCAAAGGAGAAGGGAAATACAAGTAAAAATGTAGGAAAATTAGGAGTCCAGAAAGTCTGGCTTTTGAATAATAGGAGATTCAGAAAGAAAGAATAGAAAAAAACAGAGGAGAGAAAATCATCAACAAAAGAATTCAACAAAATTTTCTGGAACTTCAGGACATACAGCTGCTAGACAAGTATATAGCAGCACAAGGGATGAATACAAACCCACACCAAGGCACAACACTGCAATTTCAAAACCTCCAAGGCAAGAGATGGCTCAACAAGCTTCCAGAGAGACAGATACAAAGGTTCTAATATCTGATTCAAAGGAACAGGAATCACAGTGGCCTGGGGTGAGAAGAGCACTCCATACAGACTAGAATGAATGGCCTGAAATTTAGCAATGTTGACACCTGTCATCACCAAGACCCTGACTGCCTTTGTACTCTTTTTTTTTTTTAAAAAAACTAAAGATAGAATGTATAGGTGAGCCTACTTCTTATTCCTGGCTTGCCAGGGGTGTCATGAAGTCCCTGCTCTCTTCTTTCTCTGCTGACACAGCTGAAGACGTTCAGTTCACCTCACAGATTAAACCTATAGTACTCTTGACAGTTGGAGGGCTCTTTCTGACAGACATCTAATAGTCTCAATTGTAGCTCTGCTAGATGTCCCAAGAGGTGTCCTTTGTTTCTCAGGACTCATTCACACAGAGGGAACTATAAAAATGGGAACAATAGTTAACCTCTGGACAGAAGGGTGGGGCAATGTGATAGGGGGGGGCTCCCTGGGGCTTTTACAGTACCAGTAGTGCTCTTGAGTGCTGAGTTCTTGGGTTTTAATTTTATTATAAAGATGTATGGAAATGTTGGTTGTCATCTTCTGCATGTGTAACACATTTTGGACTTTTAAAATGTGTGCCATCAGTTGAGATAAGAGTAATGTTCCTGCCCTATCATAATACCTTCCTTCACAATATATATACATTGTCATAACATGTATTGAACTTCCTAAGACATAGGATTAAATATTTTTAAATGCTTTCATTCATATCTTTACAACTTCATAAGGTAGCTTCTTTATTATCCAAATTTACAAATGAGAAAATAAACACAGAGAGGTTAATCACATTTTCTAGGATTGTACAGTTTGTATGTTATGAAGCCAGAATTCAAACCCATCCTGAAAAGCTACAAAATCTGTGTTATTCTGACTGTTGAACAATGCCAAACCTTATACTATGTTTAAAAACAAATAATAAAATGAAAAACTAAATTCACATGGGTGTAGGAGCTAGTAAACTGTAAGACATCCAAAGAAAGAAAAAAATATTCAACAAGTATCAAGCAAAATCAATATATTAGGAAATTAACCATTTAAATCATAAAACTTAGAGGTAAATGACACTGTACAACTCAACATGCCCAATTTCCTCATTCTACAAATGTTCAGTCACGATAAAAAACAAGAGGGCTAAGTTATCTGTTTAAGGTCACACTGGCAGTTATAGGTAGTAGTTGAGTCAAAGACTCAGTTCTTAACTGACAATGTGTGAGTCCAGGCATGTAATAATAAATGAGTTACAATTTGAAGGATCCCTGTATCAGTTTAGTACTTTGGTACTGCCTATGACTACTTTAATAGTGGCAGGCAGCTGAAACGAGGAAAGACCAGAATGGATTAGTCATAACAAGGGGTGTTTACATCATTGTCTATAGGATGACTTTTCTGAACATTTGGCAAAAAATAAAATCGAAGGTGGGAGAGAGAAAGGAAGAAAGATGGGAAAAAAAAGTCTGACTCACAGGACTTTAGCCATCAGAGCCAAATAAAGCAAATACATTCATTAGATTTTGGAGATGTACTTCTTAGTAAGTTCAATGATGTATGTGTTTGTAAAACTGTAATAAAAGCATCAGTGAAATGTTCTTTTATGAGGCTAGTTACAAAAACTTTTGAAAGTCTCCTCTCTAGAAAGTTTTCTTTTATGAAATAGATGTCTTAATCTGGACATATTTTACAGAACTTATCACAGCCTTGAGATCGGTTTGATATTCCAACAGGGTAAACATGCCAGAAACCCAGAAAAAGTGCCTTCCATTCATTCATTACCTCATTCAATAAAATATTAACTGAGTATAGACTACATGTACCACATTTTGGGTCTTTAAAACAAACAGATGGATTCAAACTGAAGGAACTGTATATGCGTTTACTCCTGGACCCAACAACCCTACTTCTAGAAATATCCTATAGATACACCTGCAGATGAACAAAGTGATACATGTATAGTCATTCATTGTGGCATTGTTTACAATAACAAAATAATGAATACAACTCATTTCTTTTAATAGGAATCTAAGTAAATAAATCCAGTTTACTTACCCCAGTAGCAATGTACATCCAATATATTCCATCTGATGGAATATATTTGTAAAAAACAATAAAGCTTTTCATGTACTGATACAGAAAGATACCTAGAATACATGAACTGAACAAAAAGCAAGGTTCTAGATGATGTATACACAGTTACCTACGAAAGGTGGAAAATGAGAATATTTATTTATATTTGTTTGCATTTGCCTAAAAAAAAAAACAACAGGAAGGAATACAAGAGACAACAGAAAAGACAGTGAAAGTGAGATGTCTGAAAGGTATTTATTTTTACTTTTTTCATTTTTGAAAATGTGTTACCTATTCAATAAAAAGTTGAGTTTAATATAAAAAAGAAAAAATAACTCTTCCCATAGGAAGAGCTAAGAAAAGTCAAATCCAAGTTTACCACTCCGACCAAGGGAAAGATCTGAGAGATTTAGTCTAAAATCAGTCCATTCTCTAAGGAAACCTGTAGATAGAGTTATCTGGGCCTTGAAAATACATCTTCTAAGGTAGGACTCCTAATGTGGCAAGTCCTTTGCTTTCCCCAAATGGCAAGCCCTGTGCCAGGTTTCGTCTAACAGCTGCCCCTCAAGTTGCTCTTAGAGAAACTGTGAAAATATGGTACTTGATCTGTGAATATCACAGGACTCACACACAGATCCCATTGTTACTTCAGCTGAAGACCACTTGTTCTTCCCTGGCTATTTTAGAGTGACAAAGATCACAGGATGCTTTTATCCAAGGTGAGTAAAAACTGCAGAATTCACTATGTCATATCAAGGTTCTACTAAACTCATGAAATGAGTTGAGCTGGCTATGAGCTTGCTCCTAAGGTAAATGTCAGAGTTCATAGCTACTCTTTTCTGAACTACCTAGACTGCAATGATATTTTTAAAAATTTGGGGAAGAATTGCTTCATTTCTTTTAAAGATATTCTGTGCTGCTTAAAAATGTTTCAAGTGTGAAAGGGGCATCATAATTTTAGAAAGATACAAAAGTGTTAAGAGAGGATGTACTGCTAACCTCCTCTCCTCTATCACTTACCATACAGGTTGTTTCTCTGAAGATGTATCACCACTAGCAGCTGCTATAGTAGGTAAAACTCCTACACTTTTCACATCTTTTTAAAAGGACAGCCAATTTGACAGGCATATCTAGTCATGTGATCCACAAGGAGCAAAGGCATTCCTCAGCTGTAAGGTGAACCCACGCTGGGTTTTTGCAGTTTCCCTAATACCACTTGAAGATGAGACAGGGGAAACAAGCTGTTAGAGAATACCCAGCATAGGTCCTGCTACCAAAGACGAGGGAGGAAAGCTGTAATAACTGCCAAGAATGAGGCATCTTTGAGAAAACACTCTTACTGGCAAGTAAGAGTGGCTTCCCAAGAGATCAAGTAATTATAAACATGCTTACATTTGGAAGATGTAGCCTAACTTTCTACTCAATAAAAGAATTACTTCCACAGTGCCCCTAACAAATGAACTTCATGCCATACCTGAATTGAGGTGGCAACCAGATAGAACATCTAGGATAATTCAGTACCAGGAGTTCTAATAAGATAAAGGAAGTCTGCTAAAAGGTCTACTCATCTAGAGTGAAACTCACATATGCAAATATCCCAAGTTCAGGTTGGGGCTAAGTCCAGATTCCACAAGACTGGCACAAATGAGAGGGAAGCAGACACCTGAGATACAGATGAGGTAGAAGCTCAAATAAGTGGACCATATTCAGAGTCAATATAGCCACTCAAAAACTTGTAGGCATATGAGTTGGCAAACTGACTTCAGAGATCAAGATATTAGTACAAAAAGAACGGAGTAGACAGAAATCAGAGTGTGAACTCAAAGGTGCCTCCTTGGGGCAATATTGGCATGATGGAGGGGTGTGTGTGTATGCAAATAAATAAAAGGAAGTCATCAAAAGCAAATGTTCAAAAATGAAGTATTACAAACACTAACCTTTAAGAATGTAGAATAGGTCTAGCACTAGCTTAGAGTGTCAAACAGAAAATCTCTGTGTAAGAATAATTTATACCACATGCAGCTTATGGACATGGGTAATTTACCAGAAACTATGCCCTTAAATATTTCTAGGTTTGTTTCATTTGGTTAGAATGTGAGGGGCATTTAAACCTTTCAAGGTTTGTCTTGTTACAAGGTGAGGGGCACTTAGAAGTATTTAAGTAATGTACATTTCCCTGTGGTAAAACAGTATAGAGCTACATAAAGAAACATTAATAATACATACAATTTTACCTCCCTGAGGAAACTATTAACAGATTGGTGAGCACCCTCCTATGCTCAAATTACAAAAGGTTTCGCTGCACTTAAAAACACTGGAGTCATATTCTACCTATAACAATGTAACTTACTTTTTTTTACTTTACAATGTATTGTGAACATTTCTCTTAGTCACTTTATATACATATCATATTAACATAACTGAATTATGTTAATCTATATTGCAAATACTGTGCCGCTATTAAGATGTTAAGATAAATACTGTGCTGCTATTAAGATAGCTGCACAGTATTTGCAATATAGATTAACATAATTTAGTTAACTAATCTAATTAGATTGCTTCAAATATCACTACTATAAATAATGTACATGCTTTCCATTTATCTTTTTACCTATGTTACATCTCTATAATACTTATGGTAAGCTTTTCCATTCAAACTACCTTTTGGTCTTTAGATAATAGTTTTATAGTTTTCTCCATATAGATTTTACACATTTCTTTTTAGGTTTATTTCTAAGTATTTAATATATTTTCCATAAAGTCTTCTAATTGATTACTGCTTTAATATGAGATATCAACTAAATATTTGCATACATACATTTATATAATAGATATATAAAATATATACGTATATTTATTTTTTAATAATGCAGCCGCCTCTCTAATCAAATTTGTTTATTATTCACGAGTTTTGTATTTTATTCTCTTACTCTAGGTAACAATCACCTAAAAATAAAGATTTTGCTGTTTCCAGTAAATATGTATACAGCTTCTTTTTGTTGTATTAACTAGACCTATCAGAACAATGCTGTATAATTAGTGTCTACTTTTTAAATAATTTAATAATATACTTTCAGCCAAAATATATTTAAACATTATTTACCATTCTTGATGTTAGGGAAAACAAGATGTGCAGGTGAACTTTTGTTTTCAGCGGCTTCTTTCTTCGGGCTAACAGCTGAAATAAAACTGCTGAAAGTGGAAATCTGGCCTTTGGCTCCTCTGTCCAAACCCTAAAAACAGAAAAGTTAACATTGCTATTTAATTCCTACTACCTATACTTAAATTATTTTACTGCAAAAATCACAAACATTTATAAGAGACTTTAATTTGATGATACGTAGATAATAAAAACGTATATAAATTTAACTTACCTTTTCTAGGACTTAACTGCAAGGGCCTTATCATCTAACCATTTACAAATTGAGAAGTTTGGAAATGGGAATAACAGTACCTATCTTACAGAGTTATTGTAAAATTTAACGGAAATAATGCATATAATTAGCATTGTTCCTTGCACATTGTACACCCCCCATTAATGTTAACTACTATTTCAACTATGTATTTAAATAATACTATTTTTGTGACCTCCATAAATGTTATTTTTAATAAATAGCATGCATGTGATTCTTTACAGGCTGATTCACTAAAGGCTATCCTCTCATGCGATGCAACTTTATAGGTTCGGGTAAAAAGATAACCCTTTAGAGTTTATTTTTTCTAAACCCCATGATTGGGTATACCAGCTTCATACGTAGTGCTAAGCACTTTGGGATCCTTAGGCACAGGTAACAGCAATCTTCTAAAACACAGAATCTATCCATTAACACATCTTACACGAAATAGCAACTCTATAAAATTCACAGTACATATTTAATTAATCAGTACTTTGTAATTATAAATAAAATCTTTACACATAATTTAAAGTGCAAGATTAAGCTACAGAGCTGCCTCAGAGCTTATTCTCAGCTCTCTGAGATCTTTTTATACTATGTTCCAGCTTCCAGGTGCTCAAGAGAATATAGTAGTTAACTTAACACTACTTTTTAATTCTAAAGGTAATGTCTTCACTTCCACAGTAGAGGAAGAGTTTTTTTTTTCATCTCCCCCAAATTCACCTGAATGATTGCCATTTACCTTTCCAGAATTCACTCATATAACATAGCAGAAGCATTTATGCTCACTAAATTCCCCATTCTCTTACAGTTAGGTAGGGCCATCTGATTAATTCTAATAGGCCACAAGTGGAAATTACATCTGTCATTTCCGGGTCAGAAAGTATCAGTGCATTTAAGACTGGGGCAAAACTCTAGCTCTTCTCTGTTTTCAACTGTGGCAACCATCCAGGCTGAGTTGTTACAGCATCTTAGCTTGGGTTCTTGAGTAACTATGTGAAACAGAGCCAATCATGACCAATGTTAGACTATACCATTTGCAATGAGAAATGTTAACAGTTTTCAAACACTGAAACCTGGGGCTAATTTATAACTGCAGAATAGACTATCATAGCTTGCTTCTGAAGATTTTTCCAGTGTTCAACATTTCTACAAAACCAATCATTCTCATTTATTCTTGTAATTTATTTAAATTGTTCCACTGAAATTATAATCATTCTAATATTGGTCTTTCATGCTGAACTAGAAATTCATCACAGAGATTGTCATACAGTGAATCTTGTGCATAGGTGCTACACTTTAGAGTAAAAATTTTTTTTAAATCCGTATAAAAGAACCCAAAGACAATACATTTCAGATACTATACACATAGAATTAAAAAGTCTCCAGAATTAAGAAACTTTTAGAAATTAGTTAATTCCTTTATTTCACAGAAAGAAAAGTGGAACTATCTGAGACTGACCTGAAGTGACCTAATAAGCATCAGAAACGAAATGGGCACTAAATGGGAACCTGAGGGACACTTCCATGAGTAAAGTAAAGAAATATAAGCATTTTTTTGGTGTGACATCTTTGTTTGTTCATAGATTTTACTATAATTTGTTTTGTTTTTGCTTGCCACTTGATTCTTGGCTAGATTTCAGCTCAGTAATGTCTGGGTTTATATTTCTGTGTTAGGACACAAATTATTTATTGAGTACTTGTTATATACCTCCTACTACGGTAGCTTCTTTAGTACATTATAACATTCCCATATGTATTTACACCCCATTTTATAGATGGGGAAATTGAATTACCATGCCCATGTTCACAGAGCTGATAAATGGGAAGCCAGGTTTCAAACTCCAGTTTGAAGGACCATGAAATCTGTATTCTTAACACTTATATTACAGTCTCTCACTTTAGCAGCTGCCACTAATTAAGGGCTTACCATGTGACAGTAGGTGTGTTAAACACATCAGACATTTTTCACAGTAACCCTTTGTGGATGATGTAATCTCTGCTTTTATGAGTTAAATTTAATTGCTTTAGTAAGAGCAAGTCACTTAACCGAGAAAATTACATAAGCAGAACGAATTGTACTTTAGGGAAACTTCTGATGTCCTACGCCATCCAGGAAAGCCTTTAACATTTTCTTCTCTTTTCTTCCCCCTTCCTTCACCTTTTCTTAATAAAAGGAGGTCTCAAAGAATATTGCTTATCTCCAAATAATAAAAACTAAAAATTCAATTAAGTTTTTCAACAACTATCAGTTATAATGTCTAGTGGATTTATAATGTAGAGTCTTAAAAGAGAGAAAACTGAAAAGAGAGGTAAGACAGAGATACACATTATCTTTCTATAAAATAGTAAATTATGTAATTATATAATATTGGTAAATTAAAGCAATTTGTTCAAGTATACAAAACTAGTGTGTTGATGAGGAAAATGAAATCTAAACAGGTTACATATTTGAAAAAGTAAATCATTCCTTATTACATATATTAGGATGCTTAAATAAGAATTTTATTAATGACTGGAGCTAAGTTTGCATATTTGTATGTTTTGTTCTATCAGAAAATCTTAATAGTGGGAACAAACGCCAAACTGGACACACAAATTTGAAAGTTATAAGAAAGTAAACAATTTGTAAAATAAGGTTAGTTATGCTTATATAATAAATGGTCCCTCAGCAACAGACCTTTGTTAACTGTAAATATCCACAATAATTTAACACATGAAGGGAATTTTTTCATTGGCAGCTGTCATGAATGTTATCTAAGACTAAGCAACAGTAGAACTTGGGAAGCAGTGCAACTGGAATACAGAATCAGAAAGGAAGAATGGTCTAGCAAGATATGACTAGAAAGGTAGGTAGTGGCTGTATTGTGAAGCCTTCAGGCTACAGAGTATAGATTCTATCCTGCACGGAGATAGGGAAAAAATCACTGAGGACTTCTAAGCAAGAAATGATATGATCATATCTATATTTTAGAAAAAAATCAATATGGTAGCAAGAAATGACATGATCATATCTGTATTTTAGAAAAAATTACTAAGGTAGCTAAACCAGGCCTACTGGGAGAAATGAAATTTGAACAGAGATAGTAATAACAGGGAATGAAGAGGAATGGCAGCCTGGGCCAGGCAATGACCAAATGTTAACAGCTATTTCAGGTGTAAGTCTGAAGCATAATGAAAATGAACAAACCCTCCCATCAATTAGAAAGTCAATGAAATGCAATGTAAAATGCTTTCTTCAAATTTCAGAAGAATAGGCATATTCTGACACCCTCACTGTATAGAAGAGGGCATCTTTGAAGAAAATTCTAGACTGGGTTCTATCAACATGCTTTGTGAGTAACTATAAAAAGGAACCAATGCTCACTAGGCAAAAGTATGCTTTGCATGAAAAAATTATAAATTTTTATAATAGGGTTATTGTAATGTAGCAACAGAAACCTGCAACAAGCTTGTCTAACCCACAGCCCACAGGCTGCATGCAGCCTAGGATGGCCTTGAATGCAGCCTAACACAAATTTGTAAACTTTCTTAAAACATTTTTTAAAAATTTGTGATTTTTTTTTTTTTAGCTCCTCAGCCATAGTTTGTGTTAGTGTATTTTATGTGTAACACAAGACAATTCTTCTTCCAGTGTGGCCCAGGGAAGCCAAAAGATTGGACACACCTGATAATATAAGGAAAGAACTGTGGGAAATACTGGCACGTATGATGTGAGCTGGCAAAGGAGATTAAAAATGAATGACCAAAGAGATAAGAAATCCAGAAGAAAGTGATGTGTTAAAAATAAGGCAGGATAACGTTTCAAGAAAAAAATGGTCAATAATGTTAAATAATAAAGAGTAGTTAGGCCTAAAATGTGCCTGAAATGGGCAATTATGAAATCTTGAGGACAGCTGAGACAACAGATTTAGGGTAATGGTAGTGGCAGGGACTATAAAAATAAATTGACAAATGAATGGGAAGTTAGAAAATGAAAGCAATGAGCAGGGATGGCTCAGAAGCTTTACTGAAGAGGAAAAAAGCCTGAAGAGGGAAGAATGCAAAGGTTTGAGGGAAAAGCTGCTAAGCACATTATCATGGCTGCCAAATCTAATGTCCCCTTCTATTTAAACTGCCCACTCATGGTCCCCATAGCATTGCTATTATTCTTTGTGCAGGAATGGCTGTGGATTAGGGCAGAGGCAAGCACTCGACCAAGAGGTAGCCCATCTGCAATTAGAGTAGCCATATATTAGTTGGCTTGGCATGTTGGACATTGATGCTTCCTAGTAAGACAATCAGAGGTCTTTCCAGATTTTAGAGGAATACAGAAAAGACTGATTAGCTAAGAGACAACAGCAGAGGCACAAAAAACAGCCAGTCTCTGTTCCTGTTTGTTTTCTGGTTCCAATCCATGTGTGTCATTCCAATAAATTCTCTTTTGCCAAAAGGAGGCATAGTGGACTGATTTTCTTTCTTTCTTTCTTTTTTTTTTTTTTGTAATCAGAAAAGCTTAAACAACATAAAAAATCCTTGGTCTAATAAATCTCTTGTTTGTAAAATAATTGTGTTCTTGACACTTTATATTTGAGATGACATGAAATTAATCATGGATACTTTCACGATTGATATATTTAAGTAAATCTTCAAAACAGCAGTTGCCCCACATCAGCTTCCACAAACGAAATCTTACAACTTAACACTTTCATGAGAAAAAAAAAAACCAGGCATCATTTTTTGCAATGGCAAACTGATTAATACTAGAGAATAAAATCAAGAAGTTATTGGGTATTAATACAACACCAAACTCCAGACTACACTAAACGTTGAAGAACATTACTTTACAAACCTTCTGAAATTTGGATCACAGCTATTACATCTGGCTTGGTGAGAAGTTTAGTAAACGTTATCTATGTGTCCTACAGAAGAACACTAATGGTGATGGCCTGGAATGCGGCCAGCTTACATACAGTGGGCTGGGGGTGTTGAAGACTAGAGTAGCAGGATACTCAATCAGCTGTTCCAGATTGAAGAAAAGTACAAAGAGACAACATAGGGAAAAACACTAAGAATTAATTGAGGGAAAAAACTACTCAACATATTTAAACCTGGCATAATAAATAATAGACCTGATTCTCTAGGCAGAGGCTAACCATACATTTATTAAACTCGAATTCAATAAACACTGCAAACAGCAGAAAAATGTTATGTAGTAATTATAATAACTAATCAAAAATCTTACTTCACAAGTACCTTACATGGGCTTCAATGATCTTTTTGATGATACAGTCACACAAATGATATGTAAAATTATAGTATAAAATAATCTCAAAATATTGAAATACACAAATACTTGGAGTCCCTGTTCTGCTATTAACATAGTTAAATATTTACAACCTTATTTTAAATTTTATTTGAATACATGAGTTCCTACTTTCAACCTTTATTGAGGAACAGGCTGAATCTTAAATTTCCTATTTCTCCATCATATTTTTCTACCAATGGCAAAAAGCAGAATAACCATGGTTTTCCATAATTGTTCCTGAATTGACTAACAAGTTCTACTATATTCAAAATTCTGGTAAAATTTATTTTGATCATCTTCTCTACTCCAAAAGTTGCTTTAGAAGACCAGCATTTTTCTTCACATTCTACGCAATTCTTGAAAAAGGAGTAAGTGCTGGCTGTTCCATCATGAAACACTTTTCGGAATTAAAATATTTTAAATTGAATGGCTATGTCTACAAAATTCACCCTTTAGTCTCAATGAGGCCAGAAATCTGTGACGCATATAAAAACTACTTTTTCAAAAGAATGAGTGGCTTCTTGAGATACTGAGCAAAGGTTATTATGTCAAAAGACTGAGAAAAAGAAGTGTATTTATATGTTTCAAATTAAAACAGAAAAATTTAAGAAATTCTGCTTTACCAATTTTTAATAAACTGACCGAAACTACCAGTCAGAGCCATCCTGGAGCCAACAATATAACTTAGACTCTACTACTAGGTCCTGATACTGGGTAAAGATATTTTGTTTCTCTTTTTCTATTTTTCACAGTTCCCTGTTAGAATGGTAGGTTATAAAATCAGAAATGCTAACTTTGTTCTACGTCCTTCTACTAAGATATGAAAAATCAGCTACTTTCAAGGTGCAAACTTCCCTCCCAACCTACATAGCAGCAGCCCAAGTTGGTTTAAGTGATACAAATCATATCTTTAAATGGAGACTAAGAAATAAGGATGTGGATTCTGAAACAAAATTTTGTTCCGGCCCCGCACTGCCAAAAAAATCAATGCAATTGATCATAAGATGGCTGAAAATTAGCCCTAAAAACATTAGTCCTAAAGCTCAGAAATTTCAGTGTTCATTTATCATTAGGAAAGCAAGGTGGCATTAGAGATTTTATTCATTTATTTTATTACATAGGAAAAGATAAAAATACATGAATACATTAGGCTTACACAGTAAAATACTACTTTCAAAATGTGTAATTTGATGCAGTCAAAATTTCTCAACCAATTCAGAGTCTTGTTCTTTTTTTTTTAAACAAAAACATCTAGAAGAAAACTAAGTTAATTTGAAATATATTAAGCAGACTCACATTTCAGACTGACTTTTCAATTCAGCTGAATTGGTAAAATCTCAATAATTTCTATTTTTAAAAGGCATATTCATTTAATTGTTCATTTCAAAAAATGTTTTTGATAGCTTACTAGAATGTCACACAGATATCCTCCAAGTTACACATCTCAACTTAAGAACAAGTAGTTATTAATGTAGCTCATCAGTATAATATTTTACCATACAAGAAGGGATTCTTCACTCAGAGTCAACTATAAAACTATTTTTTTTTTAAAAAAAAAGGAGAAAAAATAGGGAAATCAAAGCTTCTTAGAGCTTTCTCAGCTCCATCTACTTCCTCACTCATCTTCTGTTGATCTTTCTCTACTCTTCTTCATCTCTAACTAAAAATAAAGTTAATTTCCAAACACTATGCCAAAAGTTGCTACTTAGCAATAGTAGCTGTAAACCTTTTGAAGGCTCTTTCTTTTCCCCTTCAAAAGAAATTAATACAAACTGAGACATAAGTCAGCCCGAAAGAGTTCAGAGAGTGTATGACATCCCTTAATTCTGGGGGGTTGGGAGGGACAGGATAATAACTCTGATTTGTGGGGGACAGTGTAGGGTCAGACAGGTTTATAAAGGCAAAAGCAATACATACAGGGCCTGAGGCTTGATATAGAAGGCTGTGGAAAAAAAGAACTAAATCCACAGGACAGGAGTAGGGTAGAAAGGGCTGGCTGGCTTACAAACAGCTTTTCAGCTACAGATGTTGGTTTGTAAATACAACCATGTGTCTCTTAACTATGGGGATATTTTCTGAGAAATGCTTCGTTAGATAACTTTGTAGCTGTGCAAACATCACAGAGTGCACTTACACAATCTACATAGTATAGCCTATTACACATCTAGGTTATATGATATAGCCCATTGCTCATAGGCTACAAACACCTATAGAGCATGTTACCATACTGAATACTGTAGACAACTGTAACAATGGTAAGTGTGCATCTAAACATATTTAAACATAGAAAAGGCATTAGACCACCTTCAGATTACGTGATCTGTCATTGACTGGAACATTGTTATGTGACACATGACTTTAATAATCTCATGTAACACTAAGTGCTTACTTCGTACAAGGTTTTTTCCTAAATGTTTTATGTGTATTAATTTAGACTTTATTTCTACCTTAGGAGGTAGGTTCAAGTATTATTTTCCCCATTTTATAGACAGACAGTTTCAAACAGCAAAGCAGCAACACATTTGACTTTTTTGGAGGTTCTCTGATTCACAATGTATACTGACCACTTTTCTCCAATCGTTAAATATAGTTATAAATTATTTGTGTCCTAACGGGTTATTTAGGAAGGGGAGAATAAGCAAGCAATACATTATGGCTTTGTAGTTTAAAAAAAAGTTGATAAAGAGACTTTACAACCCACTCAAACTTAGAGGCTTGCTGGGTATGTATTTATACAGCCATAGCCCTCTCTTTTTATGTCTTAAGTCTCTTGGACTATTTTTCTTCAATCAAACTGATTTTACATATAATTTAATGATTTATTCATAACAAAAAAAATCAGATATCCTGGAACAGATCTTTCCTGTAATTGTTCCATCTCTAGGAACAAAAATTTGAACAAATTTGTTACTGGACGACATGCTTTTTTTCAAACTAGAAATACTGCTATAACTGCAGCTTCTTTGTACCACATGGCCCCTATTACCTATGACCACAGATACAGAATGTTCAGAATTGGGCAAAGAACATGAGCCAGAAACGTCTCAGTTATAAAGCAACCTCTGTCCTTGACTAGCCATTTTACTCTTCAGCAGGGTACACATAACGTGCTCAGATTCCTTTTCTGTGAAGTGGGAAAATATCTTCCTCAAAGGGTTGTTGTGATTGCTTTTGGTTGCATTATTTAACTAAATAAAAGAATACATGACAAATGTTTAGCACAAAGTAGGCACACAATAAATAGCTATTATTGTTGTAAACACTTATTTTGTATATTTGTAATATCTGTAGTTTATTAAATTACTTAAAACATCATCACCATAGCATTCATTCTTTCCTGTCTTACCTCTTGTTTAGAACATAGTAAACAAAGGGCACAAGATTTTTCATATAAGATTGTTCCAAATACCTAGCTGGGCATATTGTTGTTAAGTACACACACGTACACACACACACACACACACACACACACACACACACTTTCTCTTTCTCTATTTTGCTCTCTAATTTGGGATGCTGTTGACCTCATCTGGAAACCTCAGAATCCTTTTCGTTTATTAATCTTTCTTCTCTTTCATTTCTGCTGTCTAGTTAGGTTCCATATCGTGTGTATGCTTACATCACTTACACTCTGTCCCATGGCCACCACCTTAGTGGATGCACTCATCACCTCAGGTATGAGCTACAATGCTCCTTCCTTCACTTTCTTCCTCCTTCCTCCTCTAGTTAAACTATACACTACCACTGATTTCATTACGTTGTTCCTCTATTTCAGAAATTCCAATAGCTTCCCACTAACCACAGAAAAAACTATCTAAGCTTCTCTGCCTAGTGATCTGGCTCCAACCTGCATGCAATGTTTCTTAACTCCCACAAGTTCCCAGCATGCTTCCATTGGGTTCGCTTTATTATTCGCTAATTTTTCCCTTTAAGCCTTGATCATGTTGTTTTCTTCACTGGATTACTTTGCCCACTTTCTTCTGCCTATCCAAACCCTGTCATTTTTCATGGCCAGCCAGCCTAAATCATTACCTTTACTTCAAGGCCTTTCTTCACAGTTCTGCACACCGTGATCTCCTTTCTCTCATCTCTGATAGTACAAATTGTTTCTATGGCTCATTATAGCTTTTACATATTGCTTTGCTTTTCATGTGTTAACCCTGTATACCCTGAGGCAGATACCATTTTTTAAAACCTTGTTTTTGCATTTTTTGTAGCACCTAGCACAAAGCTAAACATAACAGATGTTCGATAATTCGTAGTTACATTTTGTCCCAGGGACTCCATCAACCCCATTTATATGCACCTGATAAGCAAACTTCTCATTCTTGTTACTGAACTTTCCATCAAATCCTCCCCACACAACTTAAGCTCACCCTCAAGCTCTTCCCCTTATTTTTCATTATGGGCTAGCATCCCTTTAAAATTCTCAACTAATTTCCTCCCATTTCTCTTCATCTCCCTGACCTAAGTCAAATCTAGCTCTTTCTGGAACCCACTGTACTGGTACCCTATCCCATATAGAACCTCTCTTTTCTGTTCACCTGCAGGTGTGGAAGTAGACAGTCAAATTCATCCTCACAGCCCCTGTTATTTCTGCCCCACCTCTGAGCATTTTCTTCTTTCTCATTCACCACTTTTTAAAATATTTGTAATACATCAGTAATTAATTTATAATAATCCACTCCAATCCATCAACCTCAGTAATTTAATAGTCATAACATCAGCCCTTCATAACCATACACTACTTCAAATTCTTTATTCTGCTTGACTCCATGGACTTTGCATCACCTCTCCACAGCAGCAAGGCCAAGACCCAAACACTGAAAGTCTCTGAGGGCTCTATCTTGAGCCTCTTGAACATCTTTAACTAGAACCATGTAACCTGCCATTTCTTTTAATTACCCACCACGCCTGATTTCTGCTGTGTCTTGTCCACTTAATCCGTGCCCGTGAGCAGTCCATTTCAAATGCTGCTCCACAAACTAAGCAGATTTGGGAGAGGGTAGTTACAAAATACAGATTCCTACGTCTTGCCCGTGGAGCTATTAACTCAGTATATAGAGTCTCCAGTTTCAATCTTAGTATACCCAGGGAATTAAATTTAAAAAAGATGCCTGAACAACATGCCCAGAAATACTGATTTAATAAGCCTACATTTGGGCCTGGATAATGATGGCTTTAAAAGTTCCTCAGTTAATTCTACTGTGCATCTAAGGTTGAAAACCAGTACTCTAGGGTGAGATGCAGGACAGGACTTTAACGTGCTACCAAGGTAACTCTGTGGCCAGTCAGGTTTGAAACTTCTGTGTTAGGCACCTCCTGACTCCTGGAATGGACTTTCTTCATGCTTAGGTAGTCTTAAGATAAAACACGTTGGGACTGCCCTTTCCAGCATTCTTTTTCCCACCCCTGTTACCTTTCTGTAAACATACAGGATATAACCTAAACTCTTCAACCCTTATTGGGTCACTGTAAACTGATCTTCTATTTATTTTAGTAAGCAGTCACATTCAATTGTTTCCACATTCTCATAAATGTGATACAATGATTTTCTGAAAAAGCCACAATTATAGGGTCATGAATTGAGTCATAAACACAAAGTAGACAGGTAGAGCCATAAAGCTGGGGCAAAAAGGAATAATCACTGGAATGTCTCAAAGAAAAAGTTACTGATGACAAATAGGTTCATAAGTAAACCTCTAGGAGCTCTATTTAATCTACAGGAGGCTGAAAAACAACTAAAGAGGCCACATGCTGTCTTTCCCTGCCCACCTACTTCACACACCAAGACCTTCTTCCCCTCCCCACACATACCATAGCCTTCTCTAGCGGCTGTGAAAGTCCATCACCATCCCAGTTCTCCTAGATTTCTGATTCTTTCAATGCACCAAGGACCAAGCATAGATTGTCTATACTTAGGCTCTTCACTGCTATAGCTCTGAATTGTAGCTTTGAAGTCTCTCTTTGACACACACACACATATTCTGCCACAGATCCTGTCATAAATTCTGGTGTGTGTGTTTTTTTTTAGCTGTCATAAAAAATCAGTGGTACTGACTCCAAAAGACTTTATAAGGCACAAGCGAGGCTGAGGCAGAATGACTTGAAACCGGGAGGTGGAGATTGCAGTGAGCCGAGATCGCGCCACTGCACTCCAGCCTGGTGACACAGCAAGACTCTGTTTCAATTAAAAAAAAAAAAAAAAAAAAAAAAAAACCTCAAGTTTTTCTATGTATCTTTATCCTCTTCTATTCTAACTTACATCTTTCCAAAGTTTATTTCGAGATTCAAATTTTTTTCTTGAATATATTCTCTGTCTAGCAGTACAAGTCCATAATCCTCTATTTACAATTTCAAAGTCCTATAAATTCTTGAAACTGAAATGCTTTTGCAATTCATTTGGAGGCAAAAACATGCACCTGTCCTGAACTGACTTGACGCTACTGACTTTGTTCCCTTTAGCATGAACACATACATTTCACTGCAATTATTAATATGCTTGATTAGAGAGAACTGGCTAGACCCTTACTGTGGGTATTAAATAACATACATGCACTGAATTACCTTTCTAAAATCTGAAAAACTTGAAATCCCAAAGCAGACTGTAGACCCATATCCGCACTCGCAAATTTTTATTCCAAAATGGCATTTTTTCAGTTACACTGAAATAAATAGGTTTTTGGGAAAGCATTTGCTTGAGGACCTAAACCCACTCATTTAACTGTTTCTATAAGAACATGCATTTACTGTTTTAAACAACCAACTTAGAAATGAACTGCTGGAACTCTGTGAGTTAAAAACTTCCTACAAAATATCTGAAAACCTGAGGTATTGGCATCAAGAATCAGGTTTCCAAACAGCTGGGTGACAAATTCCTTCAAAGCATTTCCCAGGGTAATCCCTAACCCCAGCTCTAATCTACCTATCAACTGTAGCTACCCTTTTAAATGTGTATCATTACTGTCCACAATTTGCTGCATTGATTTAACTTAAAGAGCTTGTTTTAACAATTTCCAGCTATCACGGCCCTCAGACATTTTTAAAAACCTACCGAATCCAAACATTATTCCTAACACCAATACAGTACTTAACGAAGAGTGAGCTATTTTGGTAAGTTCTTAGTCATTTAAGAGGGAGGTTTTAAGAAATGAATTGCAAGTAGGAATAAAGAAAATGTATAATGTTCACTAAACTTTTACTATTTTGTCATACACAACTGCATGACAAGTCATGATCTTTAAATATATCAAAGCAAACTTTCAAAAAGTACTTAAATATTGTGTCAAAATAAAAAACTGCAAAATCCGAGGTTAATTTTTTTTAAAATTGTGCTTCAAATTAACCAGTCACAACCACCAGTAAAAATAGGGAAAGTGGGGGAGGGGGCTGTCCCATGACATCATCTGGCAATATGTAGTTTGAAGCCTGAGAGCGCTCTCCAAATAACCCTTAGGAAGATACAGCTGGGAAATCATCCCTGTCAAGCTTAGATAACTTGAGTTTAAATAAAAGGTTCAAAAAGCCTCCCCCAACCCGAGTCACATGTCTGTACCATATGAAAAATAAAACCATCACTGATGCATCTACCTCCCACTACCGTGACAGCAACGGAAAGGTCACAATTAAGTGGAAACTCGCCGCAGAGCCTGTTTAATCTGAAGGGGAAGGGAAAGAGAAGCGAGGAAAAAAGACAAAAATCTGCGCGCCTCCAAGGCAGGCAGGCACCTCTGTGGAAAACCCACTCCCTCCTGCTGACACCTATGCTCATCCAACAGATCATGCCGATTCAAGACGCAGATCGCGCTCTTAACAGAAAGTGGGGGCCCAAGCCCTAGAAAATAACCCAAACACACAGCGGTACCGACCACCCCCAACATCTCCCGACGGAGGAAGGTGTAGCTCCCGAAGTGTTCGGGGATGTCCACGAGGCACAACTCTTTATATTTCGGCCCAAGGAAGGGCGGCCTGGGTGCGTCTTCCTGCACTGCCCGGGCGCCCCCAGGGGAGACGCGGGCCTCCTGGAGCTCCTCGCCCGGCCGCCGTCCCTCCCGACTCCCGCCGTCGGGGCGCCAGGCGGCCCCGGCCCAGCACCTACCGCGGTCGCGCCAGCTCCTGCCGACACGATGGGCGGCAGCTTCTCGCGCTCCGGCTCCTTCCCTTTCCTCTCCTCAGGCGCGGCCGCCGCCACCACCAGCGGAGTGGCGGGCGAGGGTACCCGACCCGCCTCACTCATGTCGGGCCGGGCGGCGGGAGCGCCAGGCGGCGGCAGCGCCAAGTGGCGGCGGCGGCCTCACTGTAGCAGGGGCTGGCGTTGCTGCTGCCGCCGCGGCCGCGAGAGGGCTCTGGGCCGCCGCTACCAGCCGCCGCCGCCGCCGCCGCCGCCGCCGCCACTCCGCCCCCGCGCCTTTGCGCGCGAGCCCGAGGCCGCGCGCCCCCACGGCCACCCCCGCGCGCGCCTGCCCCGCGGACGCGGCTCCCCTCCGCTTCCACGGGTTTCTTGCTCCCGCCTCCCCCGCCCGCCCGAGGCTCGCGCGACGCGGGTCGGGAGCGCCGGCGGTAGCCGCCCTCATCAACTCTGAGAGAAGGCGCCGCGGTCGACGCCCGGCCGCCATGTTGTTTGCAGAGTGTCGTCCGAGATGACGAGGAGGGGACTCCCGCACGGGGGCAGCGCAGGAGAACCTGGACTAGGGATGGGCACTGAAGGAGACGAGCCGAGCCCTGCAAAGGGTTGGGCGGGGATAGAGTGTCCGAGTGGTTCCAGGGCGGGCCATAGGCACAGACTACCCTTCACTGACGGCCCCGGCCTGCGGTGCCCGGTCCCGCGGACGAGCGCCCTGCGGGGCTGGGCTGCTGGCCTTTTGCCTTCTCCCAGGCGCCCACAAAGCTGTCCGCCTTTGGGCCTCTGCCCTCTTATTCTTGCCCGCCCTTTTGAGCCCAGGAGAGGCGGCCCTGAGCCTGCGCAGCCTGAGGAGACAGCCCGTCCCGCTCAGCGACCGACCCTTTGGTACGAGCCTCGAGGGCCTCAATCCGCCCCGGCAAAGCCTGGAGGTGGGGAGGAGTGCGACGTGGTGGGCCCCACCTTCCCTCTTCCCCCACAGGATTGGACGGCCCGGCCGCACTTTCCCTTCCGGTTCCTCTTGTCCCTCTTTGACTGCCAAATCCGCCTCTCCCTTCCCGTTCCCACGCAGCTGCGTTTTGCTCTCTCCTCGCAACCCTTTGCTGCCTCCTATCCATCCCTTCTTTGTTCCTTTCCGTTTGTTAGAGATGTACGTACCCAAACCCTGCTGCACTGTCCTCAATCAAATCATTAGAAATAGGAGTAAGAACTTGAAAGCCGAAGAAGAGAGTTTTTAATTATTGAAATTAAAATATCCTCCACCTCCACCACGACACCTAGACACTTTCCCTTCCTTTGCTGTCGCCCCCTCCTTTTCCTTTTTCTCAGTCTACTGGAGCAGCGGAGACACCTGCTGATCTAGAAGGGAGAGAGAAGAATGTGCTATATTGCCTATTAAAAGCAAGGAATTTCGATATTCAGGTCTATCAGATTTTTAATCCGTGCCTTCATTATTTTATTTGAGGTGGACTGAATTTTTAGATTAAGAGTAGTACCTAGGGCCAAATATAAGAACCAGAAATATCTCTGAAACAAACCCAAAGATGATTTGGGAATATCTATTGTTTTACATAATTTGGAGTTATTAGTAAAACTAAGTACTAGTTATGGTGCATATGAGATGAGGTTGCATGTTTTTCAGACCCACAATTTGTAACAAGTAGATCTGAAACAAGCAATGTTGCCTTCTAAATTATGAAATCTGACTCTATAGAAAGGCTTTCTACTTTAATATAGTTGCTGTTGCTGCCTATTGTTAATTAACAAAAGGTATGGACTTAGTGCCGTATAGTCAGCAAAAAGTATTTCATTACTAATTAGCATTGGAGGGAAAGTGATGTATCCAGGAATTACTTTGAAGCATCCTCCTTCTCCTTTCTATTAATATTTTTCTTAAATTCTTTTTCAGGATTTTCTTTCCTTTTTTACTGAAATGCTCACCCCAGAGAGGAACATACCATTATTTTCTGCTTTAACAGGTCTGTATGCTGATCATTCATACAGCAACAATTCAACTGTTATTTTATAAAATGAACCCTTTATTTTAACTGCAATTTCATATATTCTGTGCTGCTAAGTCTAGGTTGATAGAACAAATGCTAGAGGGAAAAGTATCCTCTTTCCTATTGTTTTCAACTAGATTTAGTAATTTGCTATAAAAATGCTTGGATGAGAAACCACTTGGATAACAGACCTTCTGCTTTCTTTTTTCATGTGTGAGACTAAATAAAAGTGTCTGTACATGTAGTCACATTCAATAGAACAAAATGCTTAAATATTGGCAAAACAAGGCAAGTCAGAAATGTTAATTTCTGCTACTGCACCAGAGTAGATAATAACCCATTTCTTAGCAAATTCTCTGAGTAATTAACTTCTGAGTTCTGTGTATAAAAAAAAAAAATTTGTTCATGTTTCCTTTTACTTCTTGTTAAATAAATGTCCTCAATCACACCACCTCATCCCTCCCTCATACATGGTCCAGGAGGGAGTTGGAGGGTGGGAATGGGGCCTGCTGGAAAGCTGTAGAATGATAGCTTTGGGGGAACTTGTGGTGTGCTTGAGAGACACATTACCAACTGCCATCAGTGTGCTTCTGGAGACCCAGAAGGGAAAAGAGAGTGTTGTAAAGCAGGACATACAGAGAGCTCTGGCCATTCTGTACAGAGATATGGAGGAGGTGATTTTTAGCTATGCCAAGTGTCAGAAGTGCAACAGTGAGGGTATCCAAGTATAAACTCATTCACTTTGGAAAAACTAGGAGTGTGGTATGAGAAGCATATCATGTTTCTAAGTCCGGATGGAAAACCTGAGCTCATTAATTTACCTATGGGGAATAGGGTTTTGCAGGGTGGGAGTGGAGGTTAGAGAACTCATTATTTCCCTGGAAGAAAAAGAAAGACAAAATTGCAAGGTAATGGAAGGTTGAAATTATAGATAGCTTTTATTTTAATTACATATAGTAATACTAATGTAGTAAACAATAGCAAAATAGGTGCACAGGTTACCTAAGAATGGTTTATACCACTAATACCTTAATTTTGGAAGGTATAGCCATGAAATAGTGCAACTTATTTTTTTTAAAAAGACATCTTTTGTATATTTCAACTGAGTGTTGTCCTAAAGTAAACTTAGGGAAATATACTTGTTTTATCTATGTTGCCCTTATTAAAAAGGTTGTTAGAACTCTTTCTTAGGTGTAACGATTGTGGATTTTTTAAATTACTATTTAAAAAATAATTTGGCTGGGCACAGTGGTTCATGCCTGTAATCCTAAAACTTTGGGAGCCAAGGAAGGTGGCTCACTTGAGGTCAGTAGTTTGAAACTAGCTTGGCCAACATGGTGAAAGCCTGTCTCTACATACAAAAAAAAATTAGCTGTTTGGTGGGCCCCTGTAATACCAGCTACTGGGGAGGCTGAGGTAGGAGAATTGCTGAACCCGGGAGGCGGAAGTTGCAGTGAGCTGAGATCACACCACTGCACTCCAGCATGGGCAACAGAGTAAGACTCCATCTCAAAAGAAAACAAAACAAACCAAAAAAATCTTTTCTTTATTAAAAAAAAAAAAAGATGCTTTGTCATTACAGAAAAACATAGAAAATACAGATTAGTGGAATGAGTTAAACTTAGATATTCACTAAGACCTTGCTCTGTATCTTTACAAATCTCCTGTATCTACACACACACACACCACACAGTGTTTCTTCTTGTTTTATAAAAATAGAACACACTGAAAGACTGTTTTGAATCTTTGTAACTCATAACTCATTCTTTAGAATAACCCCAGTGATGTGATAAATCTTTAGAGGATGTTTTTTTAAAATTGCACAATGTTATACAGAGCCAGGACTGAAGAATAAAGTGAATGATCATCAAGCTTTGTATTTTTAATCAGACTTCTCTTGAATCTGTTCTCTGTCTGCATGCCCATTGCCGTTGACCTAATCAAGGCCTTCAGCATCTCTAACCCTGATTATTTCCATAGCCTGGCAACTGGTCTTGCCTTCAGTTTCTTACCTGCTCTAACAGCCACCAGAATGACCTCTTCAAAATATATAATTTCTTGCCAGCGCTTTGTTTTAAAATTCCGTAGTAGTCTTTCAAACCCTTTATGCTAAAAATTTGCCCCCTAGTGTGGCATTCTCCTGAATTCTTTCAAAAGAAGGCATTTTCTTAATATCTTAAATAGAATCATTCCTTTCTTTCTGCTCCCAGATCATGTTGTATATACTTACTTTTATATACCTATTACAGTACATCTTAGTTATTTGTTTCCCTAATAAGTCATGGCATAGATGGGAAAGACTGTGTCTGATTACTCCGAGTCCCCACTACCTGGAGTGTGCTATTGAGGGTGAGTGGAGTGTGCTATTGAGGAGGCACTCAGCAAACTCAGAAGAAACGAAACAAGATGTTTTCTTGAAGTGGTTTGTACAAGGGCTCTCAAATCTTTTCCAAAGATAAATTATAAAAATGCCCTGAGTGATGGACTAGACTCATTCAGATGATTTGGTCTTGATACTGCTTCTTTAAAATCTTAATCTTCTAGAGCAGTGCTATCAGTAGAACTTTCCATAACAGGAGAAATGGTCTATATCTGCACTGTCCAATATGGTAGCCAATTGCCTCATGTAGTTATTGGGCACTTGAAATGTATCTATTATCAGAGGAATTGAATTTTTAATTTTAGTTCACATTATGTAAGGTATATTTTAACAGCCACATGTGACTAGTGGCCAACATATTGGACAGTACATTTTAGAGCTGCATCTCAGCTGTAAAAGATCAAGTCCAAATTAGTGGCTCACTAATTAATGAGCCTCATTGTATCTTAACCTCATTGTTCAGAATATATGTAAACAAATGTTCACCAAAGTAATGAGAGCAGGTTTAAAAGAGCTCTGATAAAAGCCTAAAAGGCTAAACAACTTCTTCCTTTTTTATTGTTTCTTTTTTAAATATTGTTTTCATAGGAGATTGCATTTGTTGGTGAAACCAAATTTATGACGTGACTGTATGTGTTTTCAAGTTGGTTTTGGATGTCCTCTTTAGATATTTTCAAAGGAAATGGTAATTAAAAAGTTCTAATTAGTGCTAATGCTAGTTAAAGAGTTCTGCTTGATAAACTAGTTCTATAGAAATGCCACATGTGAAATATTAATAGTCTAACCTGGATATATTTATAACCCTTTTAAATTTAACCCTAATTTTACATTTGTTTTCTGCACAAAACCAAGAAAAACAACAAAACAAATCGCATATCAGAAAAATCCTATGCGTGACATACCTATTTAAATCGTTCTTGAGTCTGAGTTAACTTGTATATTCTAAAGCCGCTGAAGTCATCCAGACAAGTCAGAATGGCATATATTGCTATACATCTTTAACTTTTGTCTTGCTAAGAGTACCCTGATTTAATTTGGCATAACTGTATGCTCAAATGAAAGTGATTTCTTTTCTGGACTTTCTTGTGGCTAGGGGTGACCATATAACATTATTCTAGCCAATGAGGTGTATGTTGAACATTTTAGGGAAAGTATTTGCTACCTTTATTCTTCCTGAAATGAAAATATGATATGAATATGGTGCTACAATCTTATAACAGGAGGCTGCAAACATGAGGATGAATGTCAAAACATTAAGGACAGGGTGATGGAGAGAGAGAAGGAATCTGGAGCAGTCCTGAAATTGTAGAACTGCTAAACGCGCTTTGACTGCCCATATCTGCATTTCTTTTTATGTGACACAAATGAATCCCTATCTTGTTTAAATCCAAATGAGTTCTTCTGTTATTTACAGCTAAACAATTCCTGTCCCACTTAATGCATGCACATATGTGCACATGCATGAGTGCACACACACACACACGCGCGCGCGCACACACACACACACACACACACACATATAAACCCATAGTATTTTTTTGTCTTAGTTCATTCCCAAACTTGTCAGTTGGTTGAAATTCTACTGGTTTAACCTGTTGTTTCAGGCACAACTTTAATTAAGTAAAATAGCTATCTTCTTATCTTAATTCTATGATTTATAATAGTTCAGGAATTATAGTAACCTTTATAAAAACATGAATTTTCTTCTTCAGAGTTAGAAAAGATGCCTCTACACTTCGATTCAAAGTATTAGATTAAAATTAGGAATTCTGAAAATTGGCTTTAGTCCTGGCTCTTCCAGTTTTTAACTAATTATGTAGTTTTGGCAAAATCACTGTATTTGAATTAATTTGCTTAACCTTGTATGAGTGTTGTGGAAAAAAGTGAAAAAGCATGCAACAGTGCTTTGTGAACCATGCTGCATTTTAGTGAATCCAACTTAATGAGCACTGCTGGGCACTAGAGACTGTGCTAAGTACTTTCCATGGATTTATTCATGTCTTCTCAGAAATCTGCTTTTAGTATTGCTATAGAGTAGGGACTCATTCCCATTTCATAGATGGGCAAATTAAGGAATTATTTCTAGTAAACTGTTCAGATTCATCTCTGTACTCTCCACAAAGCATAGACTAGCTGTTCGATAAATATTTATGGCAAGAATAAATGTTCATTTTGTTTATTTTGCTATCCTATAATTGTGTACCATTTAGGACATTATAAACCCAGAGTAGATTTGGCCACTTAATAAAGGACTGCTATTGGAAGCCTACTCAGCACCTCCCTGTTGTCCAGCATCCTAACAGAACATTTTCTTCTAGAGATACTGAAATAATCAGCTATTACTGAGGCGAAAATCCAATCTAAGCATCTTTGGGTAATAACATCTCTGCCTTTAGAGGTTTTTAAGGACATATACAGAGGATCCCTAGTCTTTAGCACACTTCCTGGCCCTCAGGCTCAACAAATATTATCGAATGGGTGAACGTTAAATGCTTCACAGAGACTGCTTTTGGGGACTTGGCAACTATTAATATTATTTTATAATCATGCTTTGATCAGTAGGATGCATTCTGGAAAGATTTTAATAATTCTTGTATTCTTTAAACACATCAGGTATTGGAGTTGATTTACTTTTTAGGTTTTTTTTAGCTTTATTGACGTATAATTGAAAAATAAAAATTGTATAGATTTGAGGTATACAATGCAATGTTCTGATATATGTATATCTTGTGAAATAGTTACCACAATCAAGCTAATATTTCCATCACCTCCTATAATTACTTTTGTGTCTGTGTGTGTGGTGAGAGCATTTAAGACCTACTCTCTTAGCAAATTTCAAGTATACAATATATTATTAACTCTAGTCACCATGCTGTTCATTAGATCTCCAGAACTTACCTGCTATGGTTCGAATATGTCCCCTAGAGTTCATATGCTAGAAACTTAATCGCCATTGTAGCAATGAAACTTTTAAGAGGTGAGTAGGCCATGAGGGCTCTGTCTTCATGTATGAATTGATGCTGTTATCGCAAGAGTGTATTTGTTATTACAGGAGTGGGTTCGTTAAAACCACTGTAATATCATGAGAGTGCGTTTCTTAATAGAAGAATGAGTTTAGACTTCTTTTCTCTCTCTCTCTCTTTCTTACCCTTCTGCTTTCTGTAGTGGAGTAACTTAGCAAGAAAATCCTCACCAGATGCTGGCACCAGAACTTTGAGCCAATATATTTCTGTTCTTTATAAATTACCCATTCTGTAGTATTCTGTGATAACAGCACAAAACAAAGGCATTATTTGTCCTGTATTACTGAAATTTCCTACTTTTTAACCAACATCTCCCCATTTTTCCTGGCTCCCAGGCCATGGAAACCACCCTTCTACTCTCTGCTTCTATGTGTTTAACACTTTTAGATTCCACATATAAGTGAGGATCCATGCAGTATTTGTCTTTTTGTGCTTAGCTTATTTTACTTAGCGTAATATCCTTTAGGTTCATCCTTGTTGTCCCAAATGACAGGATTTCCTTTTTTAAAGGCTGAATGACATTTCTCTCTCTCTCTCTCTCTCTCTCTCTCTCTCTCTCTCTCTCTGTGTGTGTGTGTGTGTGTGTGTGTGTGTGTGTGTCCATTTATTCATCCCTGGACAATTAGGTTGATTTTATTTCTTGGCTATTGTAAATGCTGCAATGAATATGAAAATGCAGATATTAAGATACTGATTTCATTTCCTTTGCATGTATATCTATTAATAAAAGTAGGACTGTTGGATCATATGGTAGTGAGGAACTTCTATATTACTTTCCTTAATGGTTGTACCAATTTCCATTCCCACCAACAGTGCATAAGGGTTCTCTTTCCTCCAAATCCTCTCCAACACTTGTTATCCTTTATCTTTATTATAATATATAGCCATTCTAATAGGTGTGAGACAATATCTCAATGGGGTTTTGATTTGTATTTCTCTGATGATTAGAGATGTTGAACATTTTAAAATATGCCTGTTAGCCATTTGTGTGTCTTCTTTTGAGAAAAGTCTTTTCAGATCCTTTGCCCACTTTAAAATCAGGTTACTTGTCTTCTTGCCATTGAGTTGTTTGAATTCCTTACATATTTTATATATTAACCCTTTATCAGATGCACGGTTTGTAAATAATTTTTCCTACTCCATAGGTTGCCTCTTCACTCTGTTGATTGTTTCCTTTGCTATGCAGAAGCTTTTTAGTTTGATGCAATCTCATTTATCTATACTTGCTTTTGTTTCTTATACTTTTGGGATAATAGCAAAAATTCCTTTCTAAGACCTCTTTCGGGAAGCTTTTCTCCTATATTTTCTTCTGGTAGTTTTACAATTTCAGGTCTTACATTTAAGTCTTTAATCCATTCTGACCTGATTTTTGTAGATGGTGTGAAGTAAGGATCTAATTTTATTCTTTTTTTTTTTTTTTTTTGAGATGGAGTTTCACTCTTGTTTTTGGCTGGAGTGCAATGACATGATCTCAGCTCATTGCAACTTCCACCTCATGAGTTCAAGCAATTCTCCTGCCTCAGCCTCCTGAGTAGCTGGGATTACAGGCATGGCCACCACTCCCAGCTAATTTTGTATTTTTAGTAGAGAAAGGATTTCACCATGTTGGTCAGGCTGGTCTCGAACTCCTAACCTCAGGTTATCTGCCCACCTTGGCCTCCCTAAGTGCTGGGATTACAGGTGTGAGTCACTGCACCTGGCCTAATTTTATTCTTCTGCATGCATATATACAGTTTTCTCAGTACCATTTATCGAATAGATTATCCTTTCCTTGTTGTATGTCCCTGCACCTTTGCCAAAGATTGATTGACTTTAAATGAGTGGATTTATTTCTGAGGTCTCTATTCTTTTTGATTGGTGTATGTGAATGTTTTCATGCCAGTATAATACTATTTTTATTTACTGTAGCTTTGTTAGATATTTTGAAATTAGGTAGTGTGATGCCTCCAGCTTTGCTCTCCTTGATCAAGATCACTTTGGCTATTTTGATCTTTTGTGATTTCATGTGAATTTTAGGATTGCTTTTTCTATTTATGTAAAAAATGCCATTGGAATTTTGACAGAGATTACATTGAATCTGTAGATTGCCTTGGGTAGTTTGGACATTTTAACAAATGGCAAGTTTTCTTAATTTCTTTTTTGAATAGTTAATTGTTAGTCTACAGACTAATAATGTTGTGTGTTTATTTTATATTCTGCAACTTTACTAAATTTATTAGTTCTAACTTTTTTGTGGAGTACTTAGAGTTTATTACACACACTGTCCCTTATGATGGTATTATTTATGAATTTTGACTTTACAATTGGTTTATTAAGATATAATCCCATTGTAAATAGAGGAGTATCTGAATTATGATGGCTCATCTTATGATTTTTCAACCTTTTGATTGATGTATTGGGACATAACGATGTATTCCAACTTAGAGATTTTCAACTTATTATTGGTTTATTGGGATGTAACCACATTATAAATTTAGGAGCATCTACGTGTAAGATCATGCCACCTCCAAACGGAGAAAATTTTACTTCTTCCTTTTCTATTTGATGACTTTTATGTTTTCATCTTGTGTAATTGCTCTGACCAGGACTTCCAGTACTATGTTGAATAGAAATGGTAAGAGTGGGCATCTCTTGTCTTGTTCCTGATCTTAGAGGAAAAGCTTATAGCTTTTCACCATTAAGTATGATGTTAGCTGCGTGTGTGTTATATATGGCCTTTATTATATTGAGGTACATTCCTTCTATACCTAATTTGTTGAACATTTTTATGATAGGAGGATTTGGATTTGGTCAAATGATTTTTTTTTTGCATCTACTGAGATGATCATATGATTTCTATTCTTCATTCTGTTAATGTGGTATATCACATTTATTGATTTGCATATGTTGAACTATCTTTGCATCCCAGGGATAAATCCCATTTGATCATGATATATGATATGTTAATATGCTGTTGAAGTTGGTTTGCTAGTAATTTGTTGAAAATTTTTTGTGGCTATGTTCATCAGGGATATTGGTCTGTATTTTTCTTGTAGAATCCTTGTCTGGCTTTGACATCAGGGTAATGTTGGCCATAAAATGAATCTGGACGTGTTCCCTCCTCTTCGATTTTCAGAAAAGTTTGAGAAAAATTGGTGTTAATTATTCTGTAAAAGTTTGATAGAATTTACCAGTGAAGCGATCAGGTTCTGGGCCTTTTTTCTTGGGAGGTTTTTGGTTGCCAGTTTAATCTCCTTACCTATTATGGGTCTGTTCATATTTCCTACTTCTTCATGTCTTCAGCCTTATTAGGTTGTATGTTATAGAAATTTATTCATTTCTTCTAGGTTACCCAATTTATTGCTATGTAGTTGCTCATTTTAGTTTCTTATGATCATTTGTATTTCTGTTCTATCAGTTGTAGTGTTTACTCTCTCATTTGTAATTTTATTTATTTGAGTCTCTTCTTCATTAGATTTGTCATTCTTACCTTTTCAAAAAGTCAACTCTCAGTTTCGTTATTTTCAATAAATTTTTCTTGTCTCATTTTATTTATTTTTGTTTGGATTCTTTATTTCTTTCCTTCTGTTAATTTTTGTATAGTTTGTTCTATTTTCTAGTTCCTTGAAGTTTAAGGCTAAATTGTTTAAGACCTTTTTTTTTTTCTTAATATAGGCAGTCAGCACTACAAATTTCCCTCTTGGAACTGCTTTCACTATAAGTTTTGGTATATTGTGTTTCTATTTTTGTCTCAAGATTTACTTTTAACCTTTTAAAAAATTTCTTCTTGAATCATTGGTTGTAGAATATGTTAATTTCTACTTATTTATGAATTTTTCAATTGTTTTTCTGTTATTGATTTTTGGTTTTATACCATTGTGGTCACAAAAGATGATTTCAATCTTATATTTGTTAAGACTTATTTTGTAGCCTAACATATCTATTTTGGAGATTGTTCACAGGACATGCACTTGCAAAGAATACGCATTCTACTGCTGTTGGATGGACTATTCTGTATATATCTGTTAAGTCCATTTGGTCTGTAGTGTTGTTCAAGCCCTCTGTTTCCTTAGTGATTTTCTGTATAGATGATATATCCATTATTGAAAGTGGGGTGTTGAAATCATCTACTATTATCAAATTGCCATATATTTATTCCTTCAGGACTATTAATATTTTGCTTTATACATTTATATGCTCTGATGCTAAGCACTTACATTTTATAACTGTTATATTCTCTTGATGAATTGACTCCTTTTTCATTATATAATGACCTTGTTTGTCTGTTGTTACAGTTTTTGACCTATAATCTATTTTGTCAGACATGAGTATAGCTATGTCTGGCTCTCTTTTGGTTACTATTTGCATGGTATATATCCTTTTCCATCTCTTCACTCTCAGTCTGTGTGTTGTCCATAAACCTAAAGTGAGTCTCTTATGGGCAGCATTTGGTTGGATCCTGTTTGTTTTATACAATTATTCAGCAACACTATGTCTTTTGATTGGAGAATTTAATCCATTTACAATTAAATGAATTATTAATAGTAAGGACTGACTACAGGTTAAGTATCCCTAATCTGAAAATTCAAAATCCAGAATACTCCATATCTTGAAACTTTTTGAGGGATGACATGATGCTCCAAGAAAATGTTCATTGGAGCATTTTTGAATTTTGGATTTTTGAATTAAAGATTCTAAGCTGGTATGTGTAATGAAAATATTCTAAAATAAAAAAAAAATCTTAAATACCTCTAGTCCCACATTTCACATAAGGGATACTCAACCTATTTGGTCATTTCGTGAATTCTTTTCTGTTTTTAGTTCCTTTGTTTCTTTCCTTCTCTCTTGCTGCCTCCATTTGCTATTTGATGATTTTCTAAAGTGATATGCTTTAATATCTTTCTCTTTTGTGCAATAACTACAGGGTTTTTTTCCTTGTGAATACTATGAAACTTGCACAAGATGTCTTATAGTTATAACAGCCTACTTTAAGTCAATAAAAGCTTAACTCTGACTGCATACAAAAACTCTGCACCTTAACCTCTCTCTCCCCTGCTCGTAAGTTATGTTATTGATACCACAATTTACATTTTTTTGTTGTACATCTATTAGCAAATTATTATTGCTGTAGTTATTTTTAATACTTTTGTCTTTTGACTTTTATACTAGAGTTAAAATTGATTTACACACACCACATTACAGTATTAGAGTATTCTGAATTTGCCCATATTATTATCTTTATAATATTTTTTACTTTTGTAAATTTTAATGTTACTAATGATAATAATGTTACTTTCATTTCTGCTTGAAGAACTTTCTTTAGCATCTTTTATAAGTCAAATGTAGTAGGAAGGAAATCCCTCAGCTTTTGTTTGTCTTTATCTCTCCTTCATTTCTGAAGGACAGCTTTGCCAATAGTATTTCTGGTTGAAAATCTTAGTCATATTATTCTTTCAGCACTTAGAAATGTGATCTCACTCTCTCCTTGCATGTGAGATCTCTGCTGAGAAATCGACTATTAACCTGATTCACTGAAATTCCTTTTATGTGACAAATTGCTTTTCTTTTGCTGCTTCAAAATTCTTTCTCTTTGATTCTTGACAATTTGATTATAAGGTGTCTCAATGAATATCTCTGTATGTTTAATCTATTTAAAGTTCTTTGGGCTTGGTAAAGCTGGCGTTTCCATCTACATATTTGGCAAGTTTTCTGTCATTATTTCTTTAAGCTTTCTTCCCTCTTTCTCTCTCTTTGCTTCTATTTGAGTCTCTCATAGTGCATATATTGGTTTGCTTGATGGTATCCCATAAGTCCTGTAGACTTTTTTTATTCTTTTGTTGTTGTTGTTCCTCTGACTGAATAATTTCAAGTAGCCTGTCGTTGGGCTCACTGATTCTTCTCTTTGATTTTGTCAGCTTGTTGAAACTTTCTTTAGAATTTTTCAGTTGCATTATGTTTCTCAGCTCCAAATTTTCTGTTGGATTTATTTTGGTGTGGCTTCAGTCTCTTTGTTGAACTTCTAATTTTGTTCAAGAATTGTTTTCCTGATTTTGTTTTGTTATCTATCTGCATTTCTTTTGCAGTTCACTGAGCCTCTTTAAGACAATTGTTTTGAATTATTTGTCAGACAGTTTGTAGATTTCTGTTTATTTAGGATCAGTAACTGATGATATATTTTATTCCTTTAGGACTGTATGTTTGCTTGATCCTTTTGGCCTTGCTTTGGTGTCTGGCATTTGAAGAAGTAGGCACATCTTTCAGTCTTTACAGACTGGCTTCAGCAAGGAAAGTACTTCACCAGTCAGCCCATCCAAAGATTCTGGGTGGGCTGACTGAAAGGGTTTATTGGTGGGCTTCATGCTAGAGTCCCCAAGTGATCTGAACTAGTGACTGTTTTCATGGGTGGATGGGCCTGGTGCTTCAATACACGGAAGCTGGCCTGTTACTAGAGTCTACTGGAGTGAACTTAGCGACTAGATCTGGGAGGATGGGCCTAGAGCTTGGCTCCATGAGGCCAGGCCTGGAGTCTAGGCTTGTAGGGGCTGGCCTGATGCCTGTGTTAATGGGGGCTAAACTGGCACTGAGGCAGGCCTTGATTCTGAGTCTGTAGAGGCTGGCCTTTTGTTGGGGCGGGCTTGGAGCCTGGGTCCTAGGAGTCTCAGGTGGCCAGTGTAGCCCTAGTATTCTCTGGCGCAGGCCTCGTGATGGGGTTTGCAGTGACATTTGATGTTCACTGAACTCTCTTTCCCCGCTCACAGAGGGCCTTTCTATCCAAACTACACTACTCAGGCTACTACTGCTTGGGGGTGGAGTGATACAGATAATGTGAAACTATCCTTTCTACTCTCTGCAATGCATCCTTCCCCATTTCTATGCTCCACTATGTGCCATAATCTCTCAACTAGATTTCCCGGCTATTGTGAAGGCATTCTCATGTATGGATGGTTGTTCAAATTGATATTTCTGTGAGGAAACTAGTGCTGGAAGCTCCTATTCTACCATTTTACTGATGCAGCTCTGGAGTTTACTTTTTAAAGAGCAGGCAAATATGAGATTGATTTCCAGTATCACTATTTAGGCAAAGGCATTAATACTCCTGAGATGCTAGAGAAAGTTATTCAAACAGAAATGAAGATTTACTCACATGGTAAATCTACACACACACACACACACACACACACACAAAAGGAGGTACTTTAAGCCTTCCTGGGGCTACTCTGTTATATTTTTCTTCAAAGGAGTCTGATGTACTATGTTATTTTATCAGCCATAGGATAAAATGATCCTGTGGCATGAGAATTGCCCACATGAGGACACCTTCCAGGATGTCAGGGAGTTCCTGGCTTCATGGTCTGTGCTAATGCAGTCTAATGATCAACCAAAGGAAAATCCCAAATGTACAAGTAAAAAAAATCCAAACTGTTAACACAGGCTTAATGTCACCTACTTTTATGTACAGCTGTATAAGTTCAAAAAAGCTATCCTATGTGTATATACAAAAGTTGTTTATACACAGGTCTGTACATAAGGGTCTATACATTTATTTCCTCAGAACCCTTAGATGCCTTCTCTTGGTGAGGACACCAACACTTCCTTCTTTGATCCTTCTGTTCAGTTCAAAGGAAATTTTCTTAGTCACAGAATGCTAAATGGCACTAAAATATCTACTTCTACAATATAAAAGTGTTAATATATTAGTAACGAAGCTCATAGTGAAAGTCAAGAAGTTCCATGATTATCTTGAAACTTATATGCTTTTATAATTTGTACTGATCATAAACCTCTATTGGAAACACATTTCTAAGGAGAAATCTGAATTCTTAGTAATGTCCACAATAATTTATATTGTTAGATTCTTTTGTTTATTGCTACTGATGAGACATTTGTCTATAAGCCCAGAAAAGCTAGGCTGAATGTCAGTGCTCTCTGCTATTTCCCACTATAGATATTGTGCCACTGAAAGTTTTAATTTTAAAAGGTTTTTTGACCAACTTTTTCAAATTGACAAAAAGTAATGTCATCAATTGACTAACATTATTGATCACTCACTGTATATTAGACCACATATTTGACTTGGTTCCTAGGATATAAGAATTAATGAAACTATCCTCAAGAAGTATTACAGTACAGTGCAGTGGTCCTCAAACTTTTGTATGCAGCAGACTCACTTGGGTAGTTTATTAAAATTCATACTTTTAGACTTCCCCCAGAGACTAGGGCTGTCAAATTGAGAAACTATCAAGGGAGAATAAGGGGGACGATGGGCTTCATATTCTATAAGAAGGGTGCTCCCTGAAATGTGATGTACCATTTGTGTGAATGTAGAGTCTGAGAAATATCATGGGCTTTGTGATGTCTTCCCATCATCAGTTTCTCCATTTTTTGGTTTATATACATCCCCATCCAGTATGCTTTAGGAGAAGATGTCTCCATGTCTGCTTTTAAGAGGGCACATGGCTCAAAGTAAATCAGTGCAAGCACGTCTCTTGAGTGATTCACTCAGAAATGGGAACTTGACCTAATTCAAGTTAGCAAGAGATGAAGTGTTTTTCCGGGAACGTTTAAGTCAGGCTGCTTCTTTCCATAGAGAACTTGCAGGAACAAGCTCTTCTCTCTTCCAAGATGTGGTGGAGCAAGCAAGTTCCTAGGGAACTGGAGATAGTTCTCTTCAGAATGAAGCTGAAACCATGGAGGGCAGAGAGGAAGAAACAAAAGGAACCAGATGTTTGATGACATTGATGAGCTACTGAACTCCTTTGACTCATTTAGTCCTCTTTATTTTAAGAAAGAGTTTGAGTTTTATTATTGTTGTTGTTGTTGTTATTGTTGTTACTTGCAACAAAACAAGTCCTAGCTGGTATGGTAACTTAGGGAGTGGGCCCAGAAATCCTAATTTTTAGTGATCTATTCCGGGTGATTCTGAAGCAGATGGTGGTAGATCTAGTCTAATATGTTTTGCCAGAATCATTTTCAGAGAGTAGTGGTGTTTGTTTCCTCCTAATCTTAGTTTTGAAAACTTTTAAGGAAAACCCATAGGTTAATTACAACATTTAACAAAATTATATTTAACGAATGGTACTTTAACGGATTGAGTCGTTTGTCCGTAATACATCTGACAGAAGTAAATGCTTTTGGAACTTAAAAAGTCCCAGCAGTGACACCAATTTTATATTTTTTATCTGTTGAAGTGGAGAAAATGGGCTTTAAGTAATCATTACTTAGTGAAAATTGAACGGTCATCTCAAATCGTCCATAGTCAGATTTGAAAATATAAACAAAACTAAGTTCCTTTACTCTTCAACTCCACACAAGTAAAAATGCTGCATAAAATTGATAGTATGATTATCATCATTTTACCCTTTCAGATGTCAGCTCATCCAATTCATCTATATTCTGTTGATGAAATAGTTAAATATTAAAAGTTAATGAATGCCAGTTAGAAATGGATCCCCAAAATGTATTATTAACCTATATCTTAGAGGATTACGCATAAAAATATTTTATAAATGGCAATTCTTAAATATTATTAACGTTAATTTAATTACTATTCAGTTACTTGAAGCTGCTCATTATATCTGTGATTAACCTTATACTTTTCTAAAGATATGATGTTTCATAAGGAAAAGACATAAAGAGAAAAAGATTAAAATAATCTTAAAATAGTCTCATAAAGGGCTGGGTGTGGCGGCGTATGCCTGTAATTCCAACAATTTGGGAGGCTGAGGCGGGTGGATCACTGAAGTCAGGAGTTCGAGACTGGCCTGACCAACATGATGAAACCCAGTCTCTACTAAAAATAAAAAAATTAGCTGGACATGATTGTGCAGATCTGTAATCTCAGCTACTAGGGAGACAGAACCAGGAGAATCACTTGAACCCAGGAGGCAGAGGTTGCAGTGAGCCAAGATCCCTCCACTGCACTCTAGCCTGGATGACAGAGGGAGACGCCATCTCAAAAAAAAAAAAAAAAAAAGGAAAAAAAGAGAAAATAAGTCTCATAAAATTCCAACCTCTCTTTTATTATTATTTTTAAATTTTATTTTATTTCTTTTGAGACAGGGTCTCATCTGTTGTCCAGGCTGAAGTGCAGTGGTGTGATCTCAGCTCACTGCAGCCTCTGCATCTTGGATTCAAGCAGTTCTCCTGTCTCAGCCTCCTGAGTAGCTGGAATTATAGGCACCTGCCATCATGCCCGGCTAATTTTTTTATTTTTACTAGAGATGGGGTTTTGCCATGTTGGCCAGGCTGGTCTCAGACTCCTGACCTCAAGTGATTCACCTGCTTCGGCCTCCCAATATGCTGGCTTATAGGCTTGAGCCGCCACACATAGCCCCAACCTGCACTTTTAAAAGACCTTCATTCTATTAAATAAAATTATGTTATATGATTCTACAACCCTTATCTGTGGCATGGATCTGAAATCTTTCTGTTTGACAGTAAGAGACTCTTAATGATGGACTGCTTGAGGCAAAAATTCCACTGGTTAATACACTAGGCAGAATTTCTGAAATAATCTCCCAAGATGTTAGATCCAACTACCCAGGCCCTCTGTTGTGATGAGATTCAGTCCTGTGATGGTATGGTATTATATGGCATAGTTGACCTTAAGATAGGGAGAATATCCAGGTGGGCCTCATCTAATCAGATAGGCCCTGAAAACAGAAATGCATTCTCTGGCTGGCAGCAGAAGTCAGAGAAATTCTCAATATGAGAAGGGCTCACTGTGTCATTGCTGGATTTGATGATAGAGGGAGCTACCTGAGAAGGAATATAAATGGCCCTAAGGAGCTGAGAGAGAGGTCCCTGACTGACTGCCAGCCAGGAAACAGGGATCTCAGCCCCACAACTGCAAGGAACTGGATTCTGCCAACAACCTGAATGACCTTATAAGTGGGTTCTCTCTAGTAGAGCCTCCAGCCTTGTGAGCCCCTAAGTAGAGAAACCAATCACGTCTACCTGGACTTCTGACCCACAGAACTATGAGATTATGAATGACTTTTTAAAAATTAATTAAGTTTGTGATTTTTGACACCACGGTAAAAAACTAATGTAGTCAGAAAAATTGTGACCAAAATATTCAAGGTAGAAGGAATATCAGAGAGCTTCTATCCACTGGTGTCCTTGACAAAGAATGTCCCTAGACACAGTAGACAGTATGAAACCCAAATTCTTTCAAAGCTTTAAAAAGCCTAAATTAAGTCATATAATTATTAATCAAATAGTGCTTCACAGACCTGCTTCACCTTGATAAATAATCAAGTTGCTTTGTTTTTATCCTTACTAGAATGTAAGCACCACTTAGGCAGGGATGTTGACTCTTCTGTTTACCATTATCCTTAATGTCAAGAACAGAACCTGATAACCAGTAGGCATTCAATAAACAAATACATAATTAGGGCCAAAACTGTCATCATCAGTATTGTAATGACACATTATTCAACTGCCAACAATTACTTATGCTTGAATTCATTAGAGATAATAAACTTCTGGGGGGGACTTTCAAGATGGCCGCCTAAGAACAGCTCAGGACTTCAGCTCCCAGTGAAAGTGCAGAGGGTGAGTGGACGCCGCATTTCCAGACGAACTCTTATTGCCCACAGACCAGGAGATACCCAGGCAGAGGGGTCGCCAGCGTCGCAGTCCCAGCCGGTGCGGCTGTTTTGGCCCCCGCGGGGCTGATTCCGCCCGCGCGGCTGCTGTGACCACTCCCTGTTGCTGCCGTTCTCCGTACAAAAGCCACTGGTCTGGGAGCCCTCTTAGCTGGCGAGCAGAGCCTTGAGACGGCAGAGCTGCCCATTCATCTGAAATAGCGAGTCAGGCCAGGAGATTCCTAGGCAAAAAATCCGCCAGGAGCCGGCGCCGCGGTTCGAGCCGACTCCGTGAGTCGCAGCACGGGAGATCCCGGCGCCTTTTCAACAAGCGACCGGAACGCGGGGTCGTTCAACTTAAAAGAAAAGACTGAGTCAGGGAGCCAGGTGATCAGGCTCGGTTGGTCCCACCCCTCCACCCCCAACAACAACGAAAACAAAAACAGTAATTGGAAACCCTCTGGGTTGAGCCCTTCAAACCAAGCACAGCTGAACCGGGACGGTCCGGCTCGGTGGGGGAGGGGCTTCCGCCATTACTGAGACTCTCCACCTCTACGGAGGCAGGCTGCCGTTGCCGAGGCAACCCGCCGTTGCCGAGGCAACCTGCCACAACAGAGAGAGTCCGCCATAACAGAGGCGGGGCCACCATTGCCCAGACAGTTCTAACTACGCCCATATAAAAAGGACTACAGGGAAGAGCTCAGGGCAGCTGGGCGGAGCCCACAGCAGCTCAGCAAAGCCCCTGCGGGCAGGCAGAGGCTAGGCGTGCTGCTAGCTGGGCGGGTCCGACCTGAAAAAAAAAAATCAAAAAAGGCAGTAGTGCAACGGAAACTCATAAAGCTCCAACTCCCTGGGACAGAGACAGACAACAGGTGGATAAACCCACAAAAATGGGTAGAAACCAGCGTAAAAAGGATGAAAACTCCCGAAACCAGAACACCTCTCCTCCTAAAAGTGATCACAACTCCTCACCAGCAAGGGAACCAGACCGGATGGAGAAGGAGGGTGATGAAATGACAGAATCAGACTTCAGAAGATGGGTAGTAAGAAACTACAATGAGCTAAAAGAACATGTTCTAACCCATCGCAAAGAAAATAGGAACCTTGAAAAAAGATTGGACGAACTGCTGACGAGAATGGACAGCATAGAGAGGAGAATAAGTGAATTGATGGAGCTGAAAAACGCAACACGAGAACTTCGTGAAGCATGCACAAGCTTCAACAGCCGAATTGACCAAGCAGAAGAAAGGATATCAGAGGTCGAAGACCAACTCAATGAAATAAAAAGAGAAGGCAAGAACAGAGAAAAAAGCGCAAAAAGGAATGAACAAAATCTTCAAGAAATGTGGGACTATGTGAAAAGACCTAATCTACGTCTGATAGGTGTACCTGAATGTGATGAAGAGAATGAATCCAAGCTGGAAAATACTCTTCAGGATATTATCCAGGAAAACTTCCCCAACCTAGCAAGGCAGACCAATATTCAAATCCAGGAAATACAGAGAACACCACAGAGATATTCCTCAAGAAGAGCAACCCCAAGGCACATAATCGTCAGATTCACCAGGGTTGAAATGAAAGAGAAAATGCTAAGGGCAGCCAGAGAGAAAGGTCGGGTTACCCACAAAGGGAAGCCCATTAGACTCACAGCAGATCTCTCAGCAGAAACCCTACAAGCCAGAAGAGACTGGGGGCCAACATTCAACATCCTTAAAGAAAAGAACTTTCAACCCAGAATCTCCTATCCAGCCAAACTCAGCTTCATAAGTGAAGGAAAAATAAAATCCTTTGTGAACAAGCAAGCACTCAGAGACTTCATCACCACCAAACCTGCTCTACAAGAACTCCTGAAAGAGGCTCTACACATATAAAGGAACAACCAGTACCAGCCACTCCAAAAACACACCAAATGGTAAAAAAGCAGCAACACAATCAAGAAGCTGCATCAACTAACCAACAAAACAGCCAGGTAGCATCAAAATGACAGCATCGAATTCACACATAACAATACTATCCCTAAATGTCAATGGACTAAATGCCCCAATCAAAAGACACAGACTGGCAAATTGGATAAAAAGCCAAAACCCATCAGTGTGCTGTATCCAGGAAACCCATCTTACATGCAAGGATACACAAAGGCTCAAAATAAAGGGATGGAGGAAGATCTACCAAGCAAATGGAGAGCAAAAAAAGGCAGGAGTTGCAATTCTCATCTCTGATAAAATAGACTTTAAAGCAACAAAGATCAAAAGAGACAAAGAAGGACATTACATAATGGTAAAAGGATCACTGCAACAAGAAGAGCTAACGATCCTAAATATATATGCACCCAATACAGGAGCACCCAGATACATAAGGCAAGTTCTTAATGACTTACAAAGAGACTTAGACTCCCACACAATAATAGTGGGAGACTTTAACACCCCATTGTCAATATTAGACAGATCAACCAGACAGAAAATCAACAAGGATATCCAGGACCTGAACACAGACCTGGAACGAGCAAACCTAATAGACATTTACAGAACTCTCCACCCCAAATCCACAGAATATACATTCTTCTCAGCACCACATCACACCTACTCTAAAATTGACCACATAATTGGCAATAAATCACTCCTCAGCAAATGCAAAAGAACAGAAATCATAACAGTCTCTCAGACCACAGTGCAATCGAGTTAGAACTCAGAATGCAGAAACTAACTCAGAACCGCACAGCTTCATGGAAACTGAACAACTTGCTCTTGAATGTTGACTGGATAAACAATGAAATGAAGGCAGAAATAAAGATGTTCTTCGAAACCAATGAGAACGAAGACACAACATACCAGAATCTCTGGGACACATTTAAAGCAGTCTCTAGAGGAAAATATATAGCAATGAGTGCCCACATGAGAAGAAAGGAGAGATCTAAAATTGACACCCTATCATCAAAATTGAAAGAGCTAGAGGAGCAAGATCAAAAAAACTCAAAACCTAGCAGAAGACAGGAAATAACTAAGATCAGAGCAGAACTGAAGGAAATAGAGACACAAAAAACTCTTCAAAAAATCAATAAATCCAGGAGCTGGTTTTTTGAAAAGATCAACAAAATAGACAGACCACTAGCCAGATTAATAAAAAAGAAAAGAGAGAATAACCAAATTGATGCAATAAAAAACGATAAAGGGGATATCACCACAGATTCCACAGAAATCCAAACCATCATCAGAGATTATTACAAACAACTCTATGCACATAAACTAGTAAACCTGGAAGAAATGGATAAATTCCTGGACACCTGCAACCTCCCAAGCCTAAACCTGGAAGAAGCCGAAACCCTGAATAGACCAATAACATGGTCTGAAGTTGAGGCAGCAATAAAGAGCCTACCACCCAAAAAAAGCCCAGGTCCAGATGGGTTCACAGCTGAATTCTACCAGACATACAAGGAGGAGCTGATACCATTCCTTCTGAAACTATTCCAGACAATCCAAAAAGAGGGAATCCTTCCCAAATCATTTTACGAGACAAACATCATCCTGATACCAAAACCCGGCAGAGACTCAACAAGAAAAGAAAATTTCAGGCCAATATCCATGATGAACATAGATGCAAAAATCTTCAATAAAATACTGGCAAACCGATTGCAACAGCATATCAAAAAGCTCATCCACCATGATCAAGTAGGATTCATCCCGGGGATGCAAGGCTGGTTCAACATACGCAAGTCCATAAACATAATTCACCACATAAACAGAACCAAAGACAAAAACCACATGATTATCTCGATTGATGCAGAGAAGGCTTTTGACAAAATTCAACAACCCTTTATGCTAAAAACCCTCAATAAACTAGGTATTGACGGAACGTATCTCAAAACAATAAAAGCTATTTACGACAAACCAACAGCCAATATCATACTGAATGGGCAAAAACTGGAAGCATTCCCTTTGAAATCTGGCACTAGACAAGGATGCCCTCTCTCACCACTCCTATTCAATATAGTACTGGAAGTTCTAGCCAGAGCAATCAGGCAAGAAAAAGAAATAAAGGGTATCCAAATTGGAAAGGAGGAAATCAAATTGTCTCTATTTGCAGATGACATGATTGTATATCTGGAAGACCCCATCATCTCAGCCCAAAATCTCCTGAAACTGATAAACAACTTCAGCAAAGTCTCAGGATACAAAATCAACGTGCAAAAATCACAAGCATTCCTATACACCAGTAATAGACTTCAAGAGAGCCAAATCAAGAACGAACTGCCATTCACAATTGCTACAAAGAGAATAAAGTACCTAGGAATACAACTAACAAGGAACGTAAAGGACCTCTTCAAGGAGAACTACAAGCCATTGCTCAACGAAATAAGAGAGGATACAAACAGATGGAGAAACATTCCATGTTCATGGTTAGGAAGAATCAACATCGTGAAAATGGCCATACTGCCCAAAGTAATTTACAGATTCAACGCTATTCCCATCAAGCTACCAATGACCTTCTTCACAGAACTGGAAAAAAACACCTTAAACTTCATATGGAACCAAAAGAGAGCCCGCATAGCCAAGTCAATTCTAAGCAAAAAGAACAAAGCGGGAGGCATCACACTACCGGACTTCAAACTATACTACAAGGCTACAGTAATCAAAACAGCATGGTACTGGTACCAAAACAGAGATATAGACCAATGGAACAGAACAGAGGCCTCACAGGAAATACAACACACCCACAACCATCTGATCTTCGACAAACCTGACAAAAACAAGCAATGGGGAAAGGACTCCCTGTTTAATAAATGGTGTTGGGAAAACTGGCTAGCCATGTGCAGAAAGCAGAAACAGGACCCCTTCCTGACACCTTACACCAAAATTAACTCCAGATGGATTAAAGACTTAAACATCAGACCTAATACCATAAAAACCTTAGAAGAAAATCTAGGCAAAACCATTCAGGACATAGGTGTAGGCAAGGACTTCATGACCAAAATGCCAAAAGCAATGGCAACAAAAGCCAAAATAGACAAATGGGACCTAATCAAACACCACAGCTTCTGCACGGCAAAAGAAACAGTCAGTAGAGTGAATCGGCAACCAACAGAATGGGAAAAAATTTTTGCAGTCTACCCATCTGACAAGGGGCTGATATCCAGAATTTACAAAGAACTAAAGCAGATCTACAAGAAAAAAACAAACAAGCCCATTCAAAAATGGGCAAAGGATATGAACAGATACTTTACAAAAGAAGACATACAGGAGGCCAACAAACATATGAAAAAATGCTCATCATCACTGGTCATCAGAGAAATGCAAATCAAAACCACATTGAGATACCATCTCACACCAGTTAGAATGGCGATCATTAAAAAATCGGGAAACAACAGATGCTGGAGAGGATGTGGAGAAATAGGAACACTTTTACACTGTTGGTGGGAATGTAAATTAATTCAACCATTGTGGAAGACAGTGTGGCGATTCCTCAAGGACCTAAAAATAGAAATCCCATTTGACCCAGCAATCCCATTACTGGGTATATATCCAAAGGATTATAAATCATTCTACTACAAGGACACGTGCACACGAATGTTCATTGCAGCACTGTTTACAATAGCAAAGACCTGGAACCAACCCAAATGCCCAACGATGATAGACTGGATAGGGAAAATGTGGTACATATACACCATGGAATATTATGCAGCCATCAAAAACGATGAGTTCACGTCCTTTATAGGGACATGGATGAACCTGGAAACCATCATTCTCAGCAAACTGACACAAGAGCAGAAAATCAAACACCGTATATTCTCGCTCATAGGCGGGTGTTGAACAATGAGAACACATGGACACAGGGAGGGGAGCACTACACACTGGGGTCTGTTGGGGGGAAATGGGGGAGGGGCGGGGGGTGGGGAGGCGGGAAGAGATAGCATGGGGAGAAATGACAGATACAGGTGAGGGGACGGAAGGCAGCAAAGCACACTGCCATGTGTGTACCTATGCAACAATCTTGCATGTTCATCACATGTACCCCAAAACCTAAAATGCAATAAAAAAAAAAAAAAAGAGAGATAATAAACTTCTTTGAATGTGTAAATGCAGTTAGATTGGACAAATCATTCAAAACATAGGCTTCATGGGTAGGAAAAAGTAACAAAAGGGACATTAGTTATTGTGGTTTTTCTTTAAACATTTCTGTCCATTTCCCCTTCTAAAAATCCAGATGAGGAAACTGAAGCCAAGTGAGGTTAAGTAATAAATATGTAACTATTAGCTAAATTGTTGTACTAGATCTAAATGTTTATGATAGAAACTATTTAATCAAAATTAATCTGTCCACATTTAAAACTGATTGGTGCTTCTGTTAAATCAACTGTGGGAAGATAAAGTGAAAACAGACTAAAAAAGCAGGCTTCAGAGCCACAGTCACTGGAACACAAACTCCATTCCATTTAGTTTAATTAAACACAACTTAGCAAACATCTATCGTGCAAGATATTAATAGACACTCTTTGGGTTATGGGGATGAACAGACATGCCCAGATCCTTCAGGATTTCCAGTCTAGGAGGGGAGCTAAGGCATGAACCCAGGTAAATACAACACAAGGTAGAATGCGAAGGGTACTATCACAGGGGTACAAATAAAGAACTATGGGAGCAAAACTGGTGGGGAGCTTTTTTGTGGCTGGAAAGGTAGGAGAAGTTTCACAGAGGAGGTGTCATCTGGTGCCCAGGCAATGGCATTGAGTGGAGTTTCCTCTCAAGTTTATTTACATTGTACAGAAGAAACGTCACACTGAAAACTTGTCCCTTGAGGCCGGGTGCAATGGCTCACGCCTGTAATCTCAGCACTTTTGGAGGCTGAGATGGGTGAGTCACTTGAGGTCAGGAGTTCAAGACCAGCCTGGGTAACATGTCGAAACCCTGTCTCTACTAAAAAATGCAAAACTTAGCCGGGCATTGTGGCATGTACCTGTAATCCAAGCTACTCAGGAGGCTGAGGCAGGAGAATCGCTTGAACCTGGGAAGCAGTTTGCAGGGAGCTGAGATCACTCACTGTATTCCAGCCTGAGTGACAGAGTGAGACTCAGTCTCAAAAAGAAAGAAAGAAAAAGACACTTGCCCCTTGAATTCTTGTTTTATCACTGCCCTGAAATCTAAACAGAAGGAAAACCAGCTGTAGAATTGCTATGTTCCAGAAATAAATATACAGAAACTTCTTAAAGTTGCCCTTGATTTGTATTTTACTGAATTACAAGGAAATAAGCACTCAAAATTCGTATTTTCTTGTAATTCATGTCGTTGTTAAATACAATAATGCTTAATTCTACCTTGTGGTTAATGTGGAGGATGGAGCATTTTGAGAATGTGAGAAGATACAGCACTAATTTATTAGGATGGCTGCTTTCTGTCTGAGAGGAATCCCATCTCCAGTCCCATTTGTAGCTTGTAGTTTTTTGTCTCCAGGCCAGGCAATTAATTCTTACTCCTTAGTACTCTGGCACTTAGTCTCTGTTTCAAGTGTTCTTCTTACATTTGTTGGATATTTCCTCAAACTTAAATACCAAATTGATTAAAAGGCGTGGAAAAAATTACAAAGAATATATGAGAAATACGATATTTTTTAAAAAGCTGCTTTTGTTATTCATCTGGAATTGCACCAGTGGTGTATAGTAATCTTGGTTACATTGCCCTCTAGTGGTGGTAGTAGGATATAACGTGCAAGAAGCATTTCCTTTTTGGTAGTCATTTTATTAACATTTATTGAGCATCTAATTGTGTAGGTAGGCTCTGAGGATGTTGAGACTTTTAAGAAACAGTTCCTACTCTTTTTGATTTCTCATTCTAGCAGAAGGTGCATTTCAGCATAGCACAGTGTGAAAAGGAACTATAGCAGAATTACATACAAAGTTCTATGAGTGCCCTGAGGAAGGAATAATTAATTCTAAGTGCATCCAGAAGGGATTTTCAAATACATTACGCTTGAGCAGCACCCTGAAAAGTTGATAGAAGTGTTTCAGATATTCTGTCTTCAAGAGACTCATCTCAAATGCAGTGATACCCATAAGCTCAAGGTAAAGGGATGGGGAAAAATCTATTAAGCAAACAGGCAAAAAGCAAAAACAAAAACAAAAACAAAAACAAAACAAAACAAAAAAAAACAAAAAAAAAACAAGCAGGTGTTGCTTTTCTTATTTAGACAAAACAGACTTTAAAGCAACAATGATCAAAAAGACAAAGGCATTACGTACCGCAAAGGGTTCAATTCAACAAGAAGAGTTGACTGTTCTAAATAGATATGCACCTGACATTGGAACACCCAGATTCATAAAACAATTTATTAGAGACCTATGAAGGGGCTTAGATAACCACACAATAACAGTGGGAGATTTTGACACCCAACTGACAGCATCAGATAGATCACTGAGGCAGGAAATTAAAAAAGATATTTGGGACCTAAACTCAATACTTGAACAAATGAACCTAACAGACATTTGCAGAACACTACTCCCAACAACAACAGAACATACATGGCTATCATCTGCACATGCCACATACTCTAAGACCACACACTTGGCCATAAAGCAATTCTCAATAAATTATAAAAAAAACTGAAATCATACCAACTGTACTTGTAGACTACAGCACAATAAAAATAGAAATCAGTACTCAAAAAACTGCTGAAGACCACACAATTACATGGAAATTAAACAATCTTCTCCTTAATGACTTTTAGGTAAACAATGAAATTAATGCAGCAATTAGGACATTATTTGAAATGAATAAAAACAAAGATACACCATATCAGAATCTCTGGGACACAGCTAAAGCAGTGTTAAGAGGAAAGTATAGTGCCTACATCACTAAATGCCACATCAAAAAGTTAGAAAAATCTCAAATTAACAACCTAATATCACAACTAGAGGAACTAGAAAAGCAGGAGCAAACTAACCCCAAATCTAGCAGAAGAACCAAAAGCAGAGCTGAACTAAACAAAATTCAGATGTGAAAAACCATACAAAAGATCAGTGAAACCAAAAGTTGGTTTTTTGAAAGAATAATAAGATTGATAGATCACTGACTAGACTAATAAGAGAAGATCCAAATAAATGCAATTAGAAATGACGAAGGTGACATTACCATTGACCCCACAGAAATAAAAAAAAAAAAAATCCATAGAGACTATGAACACCTCTATGCACACAAACTAGAAAAGTTAAAAGAAATGGATAAATTCCAGGAAACATACAATCCCCTCAAGATAGAACAGGAAGAATTTGACTGCCTGAACAGACCAATAATGAGTTCTGAAATTGAATCAGCAATTTAAAAAAAACCTACCAAACAGAAAAACTCCTGGACCAGATGGATTCACAGCTAAATTCTACCAGATGTATAAAGAGCTGGTACCAATCCTACTGAAACTATTCCAAAAAATAAAAAAAAAGGAGGGATTCCTTCCTAACTCATTCTATAAGGCCAGTATTCTGATACCAAAATCTTGCAGAGACACAACTTATTTAATTATCAAAATCCAGTTGATTTGTTGAATTTGCTTACATCGTGGGTGAATGTCATGTCTTTTTGCTGTGGAGATTCTTTAGACAATTTCTGACTTCTGGGAGTCCAGTCAACACTTGTGCAAACTCTTGGACTATCCTGAGCTCAGCTACCATTCAGCTGCATACCTTAGGCAATTTATTCTCGTATATAAATATTTTTCAAGTGTGTGGAATAGGGGAATGAGTGAAAGGGTGAGCAGAGTAATTTTCTAGGATCTAAGATCCTTTCCTCTGCAAAGGCCTGTAGGGAGGCAAACATGGGTTCTGGAAGCAGACAGAACTTAGGTCAAATCCTGGCTCTGCCATTTATTGTGTGATATTGGAAAGTGTTTTTGTTTCTCTGAATTCCAATTTTCTTATCTGTAAGAAGGAGATATTAATACCTATCTCCAGGATTGCTGGAGGGATTACTAAGAATATATGAAAAGCACCTGGCACTGAGAAAGTAATCTATAAAAATTACTTACCTTCCCAACTCCCCTTAATCATTGAAACAAGCTTAAGCTGTACCAAACTTCCTCTTAAATATAGGTACAATAAAACAAATTTTATATGTGTTCCATTTTGCCAAAACTACCTAACATCTAGAAAAGGTCTTATCATCTGAAACTTGATCTCATATGTCTCATCTCACTGGATTCTCACACAACTATAGGAGGGAGGGCATCTTAACATCTTTCATCCCCCATTTACTGAGAGTCTGTTCTGTGTCAAATAAAATGCTGGGATTAAAGCACCCAATAGATGCCCTCCAGAAGCCCCCACCCACCCCTACTGAAGTAGGAAGAGGCAGATGATAAAACCAGCCACAATTCAGCTTAATAAATGCCATGGAACAGCTAAACAAAGGGTACTAATGGAACATGGAGCAAGGACACCTAATTTAAGCTGGCCCTTGAGGTGAAGTGGGCAGGTAAATGGAATCAGGCAGAATAAGTAAGAGTTCTGGTGGGAGATGAGAAGAAGGGTGCTTGTTTTGGGGGTGATGAAAGTGAGCGAATGAGGGAGAGAGCTGTGCAGAGGACGAGTGTAGTGGACTTTTCTAGGAAGAGAAATCCCAACTTATTGAGGGTAGAAGACAAAAAGTCCATGTTTGTGATCAAATGAGTCTCTAGGTCATCACATTTTGGTCATTTATTTATCTGTATGGTGGACATAGTGTTATGGAATGGGCTTTGTAGCCTTTTCTTTGTAGCCCATTTTTCTTAGAAAAACTAAGTTACTTCTTTTTTTTTTTTTTTTTTTTTTTTTTTTCCTTGAGACAGAGTTTCGCTCTTGTTACCCAGGCTGGAGTGCAATGGCACGATCTCGGCTCACCGCAACCTCCGCCTCCTGGGTTCAGGCAATTCTCCTGCCTCAGCCTCCTGAGTAGCTGGGATTACAGGCACGTGCCACCATGCCCAGCTAATTTTTTTTTTTTGTATTTTTAGTAGATACGGGGTTTCACCATGTTGACCAGGATGGTCTCAATCTCTCGACCTCGTGATCCACCCGCCTCGGCCTCCCAAAGTGCTGGGATTACAGGCTTGAGCCACCGCGCCCGGCCCAAACTAAGTTACTTCTATGTGAAGTAACTTAGCCATCCTCCAGTTAAGTCCTAAATCAAAGTCATGAGTTAAAAATCAGCAGCATCTCTAATTCTCATCAGACAAGCAATAATTGTTTTTGGAGTTATGGTGCCTATACAATTATTTCATATATGCAGATATTCTTGTGATTTTTTCCTAAAGAAAACCATGCATGTTCCAGATTATTAAAACTGCCTTTAAAAAGTGGGGAAAGTTTCTTAGCTAACCATATGATTTACTTATTCACTCTGTCTTTGCCCATTCCATCCATGCAACCTGCTATTTGGCAGATATGGCTGTCTTGGACTTACTCCCCCTTTTCTCAGCTGAAAAGGCAGCTCTCAAAAATAAGAATGCCAGTACAGTACCCCCACTCTCTATCTTTGGTTTTGCTTTATGTGGTTTCAGAGACCTGAAGTCAACTGCAGTCTGAAAATACTTAATAGAAATTTTCAGAAATAACCAATTAATAAGTTTTAAATTGTGTGCCTCTCTTAGTAGCATCATAAAATCTTGTGCCATCCTGTTCTGTCCTGTTCTGATGGGAATCCTCCCTTTGTCCAGCATATCTACTCTGTCTCTGCTATCTGCCTGGTTAGCCACTTAGTAGTTACCTCAATTGTCGCTGAATCACAGTGCTTGGTTCAAGGTCAGTAGCAGCCTAATGCTAAGTCACAATGCCTATGTCATTTACCTCACTTCATCTCATTGCATCACGCACATCACATTTTATCATCTCACATCGTCACAAGAAGGATGAGTAGGGTACAATAAGGTATTTTAAAACAGAGTGAGAGACCGCATCCACATAACTTATAGTATATTTTTAGAATTGTTCTGTTTTATTATTAGCTATTGTTGCTAATCTCTTACTCTAAGTTATAAATTAAGCTTCATCACAGATATGTATGTACAGGAACAAACATAGTACACATAGGTTTCTGGACCATCTGTGGTTTCAGGCATCCACAGGGGGTCTTGGAACATATTCTCCATGGATAATGGGGAACTACTGTAGTGAGATAAAGGAACATAAAGCTTCCAGCCCCGATGGTGACAGATTTGTGCTACAAGATGCACAGCAGATTTTCTCTCTCTCTCTAACTTGGGAAGGGTAGAATTCTCTAGCCCTGATTACTGGCATGAACAACCAAACATTTACATTTTTAGAGTCTTTTTTTGAGTGAATGTTTGGTGTGTAGAACTCTTCCTCCAAGGATAAATTTAGCATGAAAAGTGCACCAAATTATTTCATATCCTGGCAAGTTTCAAAATATGAGTGGGTGAGTAAGGAAGGGTTTATTCATGCTCAGGAAATAACAATGGTGTCAGTACAATCGAAGAGGCTTGGAAAAAATGTACACACACAATCACACACACAATCACACACACACATATGCACTCTCACTTTCCAGAAAATTAAATTAATTTTAGCACACTGATATTATGTTACTTGGGTGTTTCTTTTAAATGCCAAGGAATAAATTTACTTTGGCATTATAGACAAACTGTTCTAATCCACAGAAAAGAAGGCATAGAGTTTGGGCTTACAAAGTATTATGGCAGAATTACTGTTGCAAATGCAACATCTTTCCCCAATATACCACCCCTTCTTTCCTGGGGCTTTCCCTCATGGAACACCAAAATATCAACAGGGCAAGTAAGGTAGAGATTCAGGGTATATGCAAATTATCCTGTGTGGTTGCAGAATATACATTTGCAAGAGCAAAATGAAACACCCCGAAAGAATAAGTACACATCCAATTTTCAGAAATAATTACCCATATTTGCCTGCATTCCTCATTCTTCTCCTTTTCATGTTTTCCTCCTACCTCCCAAGTTTTGAGAAAGGAATACGAGATGTAGTTTTTATGTACCGTATCTTCCCAGGTGGGCTGCCGTCATCCTTCGTAGCAGGTAAACAGTAGACCTGAAGTGACTGCTCTATTTCGGTACAGTTTGCAGAATCCAAAACAACATAAGAGCTCAGTGTAATAGTTCTATGCACTTATATAATGAGAGTTAATCTACTAATACATACCAGTTTAACTTGGGAAAATTTTATTTCTAAATGACAGGAGAATGTAGACTATCTCTTACAATTTGATAATTCATACCTTTTTTCTTTGGCCTCAGTTCCTGACATATATATATATAAATAAAAATGACCCACATTCCCACAGCATGGAGATGACTAACATATGCATATATCACATGTATGACCTTGGGAGGGCTGTGGTGAGGTGGGCTCCAGGCCATGGCTGCTGGTTTGCCCAAGCACTGTGTGTTCTGGCACTTGGCTGGAGTGGAGCACCACTGGGTGTTCTACACTTCACAGCCCACAGCTTTAACGCAGGAGCAAAAAGAAGCAAATGGAAGTATACTGGAACTAGAAAGAGAAGCCTTCGCATCCGACAGCATCCGTCTAGTACCTGCGTTGATAAAGCTTAACTGTGTTTGCTGCAAAGGAAAAATGCTTAAAGAATCCAGCACTGTTATCACAGAGCAGGTAATGCGGAGTGTATTTGGAGCTGAGGGGCAATACATTGATAACTGGTTTACCACCCAAGCAGAAGGGAGGAAGGAAGCCTGCCCAGACACTGACTTTGGATGATTTGAGGAAGGCCAATTTCACACAAAAGCAGGCCTGCTTTCTCTGGTTTTCCAGGGCAGAGGCTCTGAGTCCCTGAGAACTCTTAGCCCCTCGTTATCTAGCTTGGTAAGCATAATTTTGCTGGAATATCTCTCTCTCACAGTTCTCATTTGCTCAGTCACTTATTAAGCTTTCAAAAAACTTTCCACAAGATAGAAAGAAAACAAAAAGTGACCCTCCGATGCTTGTGATCTGTGGGGCCTTAGGAACCTGAGCCCAGGCAAGACTCTCTTTTCCTCCTTGAGTTAGAGCAGAACCTTCCCGGTCACACTGGAGATCCTCAGAGCCACTTAGCGGTCCTTTGCCTCCTAGTTGCTCCCATATCAAATTCTCCAGAGCTGCTCTTTTCCAGGCCCCTGTGTCTGCACTTTCCTAAGCTTTTCTCCAAGGCCTCTCTCTTGGTAGGTGACCTGGCCATCTATTTTATCAAGATTTCAGGCTAAATGGTTTCACCTTCTTAGACTTCTCTTTCCTTTGTCTCAAATTCTTCCTCTTTTTTTTTTTTCAACTTTGAGGAAGAAATACCCCTCCTTGTGGTGCCCACCACAGCCCTGCTGAGTGGACAGTGGGGAGGATCTTGCCCTTGAGCCACAGATGATTATAATATGACTCAAAGCCAGATCATTTTGTTGGCCAAGACTGGACAATCTAAAAAAATTAAACACAAAGAAAAATTAAACACAAAGATGCTAAGTAATGCGTGTCTACAGGCTTGACCCCAAAATTGCTGTAGAGTCAGGGTTGGGACTGACTATCTGGGCCACACGCTAGGGAAGCAGAGAGTAGAAAGAGGATGAGGCAGAGAAGCGGAGACCAGAAAAAGGCAGTCTGTGGCCCTGGAGTGAATAAGATGGTGGAAATGGCTTCCAAAGCACTGTCCAGGTCCTATGAGGCTGCAGTCCAAACTTGGCTTCTGGAAAATTCCCCAAATTATGTCAGTATCTTCCAATTTTCACTTGTGCTAGTTTGAATATCTGTTTCATGCTAACTTTCTGCTTTGTCTCTTTCTAGACCAAGGTTCTCAAGCTTGACATTAACATTTTGGGTAAGATAACTTGTTGTTGGGAGAGGTGTGTCCTATGCATTGCAGGTTGCTTTAGCGGCATCACTGGTCCCTGCCCACTAGATACCAGCCTCTCCCCACAACCCTACCCTAGTTCTAATAACCAAATATGTCTCCAGGATTCTCAAGCCACTGACCAGAAGGATGTCAAGATTTGGGGGCTGCCCTGCTCTGCGCAGTTTAGGGCCTTGGAGATGCAGTGGGCAGTAAGGTGTAGGGCTTTGGCCTGGTGAATAGTCCCCAGGGTGTGGACTGAGTTTTTCTGGCGTTTTGTGTATATGCTGCCTTTCTTTTCTAATCAATACTCTGTTTTGCCTGTGACACCATGCCTAGTGCTCTCTCTATCCCAGCTGCCCACTTGAAGCATTGCAAGGTTTGAAGCTGGTATTTTAAAACAAGGCAGAATTCAGAAGACAGCATAGGTGAGGCTATTTCAGTACTACTGTACTTCAGTACTTCAAAGTACTGGAATTACAGATGTGAGCCATTGTGCCTGGCCTAAGCTATGGGGTGAAGTCCTGGGGCACCCAAGAAAGGCCTGAATACAGATAAGAGTCTGAGATGAAATCAGTTCAGGTGGAGCTGATTATTGTGATCCACTGAGATCTGGGAAGGGAAGCCTGGACCTGACTGCCCTAGTACTAGGACTTGGAGGCAACCAGTGAGATGATGAAAATGTTTCATGAAGATCACTCTAGTAGGGAGGGGGAACACTCAACACAAAAATCAGAGCTTCTCCATAGCTGAGATGTGAGGTGATGAGGGTTAGAATGATGATGGTGACAAGAGAAATTGGCGGAACATGATGACAAGTTTGATAGTGGAAATAAAGGAGAGGAATAAATAATAGGTTACAAAGAAAAAGAAGTTGTTTGGGGTTGTCTCTAATCTATTGAGATGAATAGCTTGAAGGGCAGCCTGATAGGCACTGCTGCTGTTAAGAGCCCAGGTCTGCCTGGGAAGGAAGACTGGTCTAATCTAGTGTGCCTTTTCTTCTGTTCTTTAACTTGAATGTGATGCAGTATGAATGCTGAGGCATGTGGTTCAGGCAATTCACAGAGGTTTCACCCAGGAAGCCAGTTGGCTGCCAACACACAGTACAGAGTGACATTCATGTGTAGTGAATTGGACACAGTGAATGGTCTGGCTTTAACCCTGTTGGCAAGATGAGTTTTTCTCCCTCCCTCTTTTCCTTTCCCTAGAGCATGGCACACACCCAACTGCCCTCTGGAGTTAGACGTGCACTAAGAATAACAGAAAGGGGTCTTTTTTATGCCAGACCTTCCTTCACCAAGACAGCTGTAAACTCTCTGTAGCTCTATCTCAGGGGTCTGTTGGGGGTGGTGGGGAAAGAAAAGAAAAGCAGATGGAGTGGCATGAATTGACAACTGCAAGGCAAGGAGGGGAAGCGATATGATCAGAGAATGAGAGCAGAGGGGTTTTATAGGCTGAGAGGTGGTAGGGAACAAGGAGCATTTGTTAAAGGAGAGCAGCTCCCTAGGACATTGGGAGAGCAGGTACAGTGTGGGTGGCCCTGGAAATCGTGGACAAAGGCCAGCCAAGGTTGGAGCTTTAGAGAGGGTAGACGCTGTTGGGCTCAGAGCAGGAAGTTACTTTTCTGAACATTCTTCTGTATGTGAGACTGATCAACTCCGCTTTCATTTGCGTTGTGAGAAACTGCTTTTCAGGAGAGACCTGTAGTAACCAAAGCTACAGAAATGAAAATGTAAGCACAATGCCAATGTATTGATTTTGTAATGAGAAAGAGCTGTCAACAGAGTAGAGTGCTCATATCAGATCTGTCAATTTTCTCCCTGCAGGCAAGCCACAAGGGAGATTGAATTATGGCCAGGAGGTTGTAGATCAGCCCAGAACCAGGACAAGGGTAGCAGCTACATAATTCACATCAGGGGTGCAGCCTGCACAGAGATCACTTATCTTCCGGACAGTCTTTAGGTGACCCCAGCAACTTTTGCAACTTTAAATTTTCTCTTTTTATTGTCTAGGCCACTGAAAACTACCTGCATCTAAACTTGCTAGGGAATTTAAATATTCAGATTCCAAGGTATCATTCCAAATTTTCAGAATTAAAATCTCAAGAGAGGAGCCCTGGAATCTGCATTTTTCATAAAATTTGCAGAATTTATGAAGGCTAAATATAGTTTTAGGCCTATCATTCACTTCCTTTTCAGTCTTTCTTCAAGTGGAGTACATTTGATTCATTAGTTTTGTCCAGTTAGACTACCTCTATGAGGTCTGGGAAGGTAATAGCTCATTCCTTCTCTTTGATTTTAATCCATTAAATGATAAATACAAAAAGGTAAATGAGAATCTAAGTGTCAGTTGTTTGTTGTTTGTTTTTTGGTTGAGATGGGGTCTTAGTATGTTGCCCAGGCTGGTCTTAAACTCATGGGCTTATGGTCTTCTCCTGCTTCAGTCTTATCAAAGTACTGGGTGGAATTACAGATATGAGCCATTGTGCCTGGCTTAAGTGTCAGTTTCATATAGTACTCACTGGTCAGGCTTAGATTGACAAATGGACAGAGGCCTCTCAACTCTCTGTTATGACTTAGATCTTGGGATTTTTGCAGGCCTGAAGCTGGAGAATGATAGGGAGGTCCTGCCAGTGGGGATTTTTTGCACAGAGAGTGGAGATAGCGTCAGTTACCTATGCACAGGTCCAGAGGAAGTGAGAGATAAAATGCTAAAGCTATACTGGAACATGGGAACACTGCCAGGTAGATAGGTGTGGCCCTGTGAGTTCCTCCTCCTTCCATGCTGTCCCCAAGAGGGGCCAGTACTGACAGTTTCCCTCTAGAATCCCATGGAAATTCTGCTTCCTGGGGCTACTCTAAATTGGATTCCACTTGACTTCTCCATTAATTTTCGACTTATATGGTTTGGATATTTGTCCCTACCCAAATCTCATGTTGAACTGTAATTCCCAGCTGGAAGAGGGGCCTGGTAGGAGATGTCTGGATCATGGGTTGTGAATCCCTCATGGTTGGGGGCTGTCTTCATGATAGTGAGTGAGTTCTCATGATAATCTGATCCTTAAAGGCTGTGGGATCTCTCCCCCTTCTCTCACTTGCCTCTGCTTTTGCCATGTGAATTTCCTGCTTGCAGTTTGCCTTCTGCCGTGATTAAAAGCTCTCTTGAGGCCACCAGAAGTTGAGCAAATGCCAGCACCATGATTTCTGTAAAGCCTACAGAACCGCAAGCCAAGTAAACCTTTTTTTAAAAAATTGCCCAGTCTTGGGTTTTTCTTTAGTAATGCGAGAATGACCTAATATAAGACTTCACCTCTCCAGCCCAGGTTTTGGCTTAGCTCTTTCCTCCAGCTCAGTTTCTCCCATTGTCTCTAATGAGGACTTCTGCCTCCCTTTCACCCTCAAGGAAGTATAGAGCCTCTGACCTTTAGGTCAGAGCCTGAATAGGCTCTGACCCTTCTGCCACTTCTCTGGGAAGACCACCAGTAATGGTTGGTGGAGGGCGGGGGTAGGGGAAGGTGGGGACTTGGGCAGAGGCTGGACCCTGTTCTCAGTTACCTTTTCTTAGGCCTCCTCTGAAGCTACCTTCCCAACGATGGAGAATTGGAGAATGATTGTTCAGTCAAGGGAAGAGGGCCATTTGTGTTTGCTCTCTAGACTCTCCAAAAGTGAGCCTCGAGGAAGAGAGGGCTTAAATCATCATGAAATGGTCAGGATTGTTCCTCAGAGATGCTCTTCATGGTGAAGTAGGAAGAGATGCCCAGTGTGCTGGTGCGGCTTGTGGGGCAGCCCACTGTAGGAACTCACTGGTCAGTGGGGAAAAGGATGCGGTGTGACTGGAATAGAAGGGCATGCTTAGGAAACTGCAAGGACTTAGATACAGCAAAAGCCAGGAAACAAGTGGTGTGAGTCAAAGCCAAAATGTGGACAGGACTTGCATCCTGATGGACATTCTATTATCCCAAGCTAGAAAGTTTGAGTTTTGTTTTGTGGTCAATGGTCTCCAAAGTGGTTCTGACCATCCATCATTGGGGATGTGCAAGGCAAACGACTGGGGTGTGGACAGAAATCCTAAACATAATCACATTCATTTGAACAAAATCAATTTTATTGGGGGTATTTTGTGTTAATCTGTTTTATGTTTTAAAAAAGGTAGAAATAAATGAAACATTTCTAAATTAAAATGTATAGATTGGCCTTGGCCCCTCACTTAGTCCATCTGTCCAATATGCCATATATAGATTAATATGTGTCATGAGTGAAGAATGAGAGTGGGAGGTCTGTAATCCAGTGAAGCTTTCATTAGTGCCTTTGGTCTTTGCTTCCTTTCAACATATAGCACATATTACAATTTATGTTACCTGGTTAAATGGACTTACTGATTATATTTTGTCTAACTTTTAAAAATGGGCACATGGCTTAAGATAATGTTGCAAAGAAACTACAGATTACTAACAACCTTTTTCCCCCCCAAAATGGGCTGAGATACACATAGATAGCTCACAACAAATAGCTTTTAACCATATGAAAAGATATTCAGCCTAGCTCACAGCAAGAAATGCAAATGAAAACCATACAAAGATACCACTTCCCACCTATCAGATTGGCAAAACTCCAGCAGTTTGACTCAGTACTCTATTGGTAAGGTTGTGGGGGAAGCCAGCACTCATACATTGCAGGGGGAAATGAAAAAAGGTACCACCTCTATGGAAAGGATTTTATATTGTCTAGTATAAATACGTAAACCAGAAATATTTTGTCAAACCAGAAAGAAGGGAAACTATCAAAGACTACTGGGGCCATGTCAAAACGATGGAGGAATCACCTTGAATAAGCTCCACTGACCAAAGATGAGACAAACAAAACCTTAACAAGAATCATAAGTGAAATGGATTGAAATACATGAAATATGTTTAAATCCATGAGTTCATAGTGATACAAAAAATCTTTGGTTACATCTGGAGAATGTTAGGGGAAAAAAATCACTATTTTGAAAACTGGTAAATGAAGGGGAAAAATAAGCAGTTATCCCCCTTTTCTAATACAATTTCTATCCCTTGGGAAAAAATACTTGCAATTAAGAACTATGTTTATAGAATATTCAGTCTACTAAGTGAAGAAGGCATGATAGAATTAGAATGTAACCATGAAGATAAGATTGTCTTTTTACATGTATTCTAGCTAAGAAATGAAGACAAATAATAGAATTAAACATCACAGTGAATCTGTGAATTTATGCAATGATTTTCCAGAGCTACTAGTATCACCAAATGTGCATCCTGGTAGAGTTACACACCACCCATGAAGTAATTTGGTTAAAAAAAAGTGAACTTGAATTTGATCAAATGTCTATATATGATTACCAATTTATGGGAAATATAGGTGACAGAGGAATCTCTTAAATGACACCTGATCTTTGAGCAAAATGCAAGTGATAAAAAAACTCAATAGGTTAAACAGTTGTTTCCTTAACACATAAATTGCAGAGAAAAAGAGAGCTGGAGGAGCCTATAAATTAAAATATACTTAAGAAACAAACATATAACCAACCACAATATATGCACATTATTTGGATGCTGATTATCTTAGTTCATTTTCCACTGCTATAATAGGATATCACAGACTGAGTAATTTATAAAGAACAGAAGTTTATTTGGCTCATGGTTCTGGAGGCTGGGAAGTCCAAGAACATGGCACCAGCATCTGGCAACAGTCATCTCATGGCAGAAGGTGGAAAGGCAAATGAGCATGCAAGACAGAGACAGTAAGTGAGCCAAACTTCATTCTTTTATCAGGAGACACTCCCATGACAAGTAATACATTTCTGCAATAAATGCATTAATCCATTCATGAGAGTGGAGCCTTCATGACAATTTACCTCTTAAAGGTCTCATCTCTTAATACTATCACAGTGGCAATTAAATTTTAACATGAGTTTTGAAGGGTACCATATCAATGATTCAAATAAACACAAAAACCAAAAAGTTTGAATTAATCAAAAAAGTTTGAAGACTGATTGCATATTCATGATATTAAGCAGTTATTGTTATATTTTTGGGGAGATAATTAAGCAATAGTTTGTTTTTTGGATATACATGCTGAAAGAATTATAGATGAAATAATATAATACCTGGGATTCACTTCAGGATAATCCAGAATGAGGGAGGGCACTGTGAGTAGTGGGTGGGAGTATAGAGAAGACAAAATTGGCTGTGAATTGGTAATTTTCAAAACTGAGTAAAGGGTACATCAGGTTGATTATGTGATCTCTACTTCTCTGTGCAAGTGCATTTTTCTATAATAAAAATAAAATAGATTTCTGCAAACAAAACACAGATTGAAGATAATAAAATAACACAAATACTAACAACAAGAAAATGGCAGAGCTGGCATATGTACTCCTATATCAGCCATTTGTCAGCCATCTAGCAAGATAAAGACTATAGCATAATTTGAGCTGACATAAAGCTAGGGAAAATCATCTAAATTAACAAGACTATTTGAAATATTTTTAAGGATGAACTCATATTGTGCCTTAAGACATTAGCTAATAATAATATGACAATTTACTGATTAAAAGCATATTAAAAACTAAAACTTTACAACTATTCAAGCACTTCTACCCCTGGCCATGATGGAGGGACAGGGATTGATTGTACTTACTCTCCTGAGTGAAATGACCCCAAAACAAGCAAAATATATAAATCAGTGACTTTCAAACACTGAACAACAGGGAGTGCAGGACAGTCATCCCTAGAAGAAGAGAAACAAATAAAGAGAGTCCTATAATTATCCCAACTTACTGCTTAGAGACAGTTTTGGGGCCACTGAACAGAAAGGACATCCCAAACAGCGCCTGCAGACACTGTGCATTCAGGAGACATAGTTGAGATTCTAGAGAGATGATTGTGGTTAGGGTTCACAAGGCGAAGTCCTGAAGAAGAGCTTTACAGAATCAGACCTCTGAAAATCTGTAGAGGATTTCTTTCACTCTTTGACTAAGAATTCATCAGGACATGTGTGTGAGGAAACTACCAGAGGTCACCATAAAAGATAATAAAAAACAATTATTGGACCTCTCACAGGGCTTGAAATAATTTTCTTTTCCCCAAACTGGGATAGAGAAATCTCTGAATACACAGAGCATCAGATGGAGCACTCAGAAGGGTGTTGTCTTGGTAGTGGAACCAAAATAGCCCTAGACCATGGTTTCTCATTCTTGGCTCCGTTGACATTTTGGGCTAATAATTTTTTGTTGTAGGATGCTGTCCTGTGCATTATAGGATATGTGGCAGTATCTCTAGCCTCCACCACTGTAGCACTCCCCCTCCCTCACCATTTATAACAATCGAAAGTGTCTCTATAGACTGCAAAATGTTGCCTCTGGTTGAGATTAATTACTGAGATTAAAGCTACTCTACTTCTACCTAACAGAGCTTAAAAGCATGGCACAAAAGGATTAAACTGTTTCTAAGGAACTCAACAGCATCCCAGAACAAAGTTTAAAAAAGAACACAAAACAATGTAGCGTGCCAAAATATAAAATTCACCATAATTGGCATCTGATTTTAAAAAAATGCAAAGAAGCAGAAAAGACAATCTATGATGAGGAGGAAAATCAGTTAATTAGAAACAGACTCAGAAATAACACAGATAATAAAATTAAGAGAGAAGGATGTTAAAATATACATGATTAATATATTTTGTTTGTTCAAGTAAGTAGACAAAAATATGAGCAGTTTTAAGAGACAAATAGATGATATGAAAATGATGCCCAATGAACTCCTAAAGAAAAAAAATTCAGTATCTAACATGACAAGTACGTTGGATGGGATTAATAGCAGATTAGTTACTTCAAAAGAAAAAAATAGTGAACTTGAAATTTTAGAATGAAAATCATACCATTAAAACATTACAGAGTATCAAAGAGTTTTAGAATAGCTACAACTGATTTACCATAGTCATGATTAGAGTTTTGAAGAAGAAGAAAAGCTGAGGGCAAACACTTTTGAAGAAATAATGGCTGAAAATTTTCCAAATTTGATGAAAACTTAAGTATCTAGAGATCCAAGAATCTCAATGAACCATAAGCAAATTAAAGATGAAAAATACCACACCAAGGGACATTCTAATCCAGTTGATTAAAATAAGTGATAAAGGGAAAAGTCTTAAAAAGCAAGAGTAAAAACACACATTAAATAAAGAAGAACAAAAGCAAAAATGACAGCAGATTTCTTGTTGGAAATAATGCAAGTAAAAAAAAAAAGACAGTGGAATAGCATCTTTAAAGTACTGAAAGAAGAAAACTCTATCAACTTAGAATTCTGTACTCAGCAAAAATATTTTAAAAGTGAAAGCAAAATAAAGACTTTTTGCAGGCATTAAAAAAACTGAAAAAATTTATCATTAGTAGACTAGTGCTACAAAGAAATCTTAAAAGAATTATTTCAAGGTAGAAGGAAAATAAAACCAGATTGAAGTCTAGATCTACACAATGGAATGAAGAGCACTTAAAATGGTTAACTATGTGAGTAAGTACAAAAGACTTTTTTTTCTTATTTTAAAATCTCTTTTAAAAGACCAAGATATTATTTTATGAGCCAAATTCTTCTTTTTCCAAAATCACTTAATAAGATAACATTATTTCACTATTAGCTAATACTTCAAACATTTCTGTTTTTCTGTTTTATTATGTGTTACTGTGTTAGTCTGGTTATCCATGCACATTATTTATCAACAGAAAAAATACAGAAAAAATGCATGTTTGTCTTTTTTCTGATAGAATAAATAATCAAAGTCTTGGAGATGACTGCTGTGGCCTATAAAGATAATTGTAGTGTCTCGAATAATGGTATAATATTATTTTATTATTTAATTTGCTCTTAGAAAAAAATCACTGAGGTTAACAATATAGACAAATACTTGAAATTGTCTATATATTGGGGAGCTTGAAATGAGATTAAACTGCTATGCTGAATGTGAGCGCTCAAAATCTGAGGTCATTCAAGAACCTTAAGCTGTCTAAACAACATTTGATTTTCGTGACAAAGTAAAGCAAAAAGACATGTGTCTCATCCTGGATAATTGTTTCCGATTGTCTGCAACAAAGATAAGCCTCTGATTGTCTGCAACAACGATAAACCTTTGAACTATTGAGGATTTTTAACTAGTTAGAAATAAACTAGTGCTCACTTTATGGATTTGGAAACAAATTTACTTGCCTAAAATCACACAGCAAATTAATTGGATTGCAGTTGGCAAACAGTCACCTTATGTTCTAGTCTATGAGGATACCGACACACATGAATTTCAAGCAGCAACATGACTCTTGGTTGTGACATCCTTAGGGTACCTTATCTGCTGTGCAAAATGTTTGTCACTAGGTGGCAATCCAGATGACAGCACCACCAGATCCTGTGATTTCTCCAGTTTTGAATATCCATTTAAAGCAATCAAATGCTATTCACTTTGTTTGTGTAAAATAAAGAAATTGCCTAAAAATTTACCTGGCTGTGACAGAATTAAATAAACATGATTTTCAAGGACTGACAACAAACAGAAAAAGAAAATACTTGCAAACACATTTAGGAAGGAATGTTGGTTTGTCTACCATAGTGGCATCCCTTGTGCAATAAATTAAACTGTTTAAAATTCCAGGTACTCATAGAAGTCACATAGAATCATCCAATTTCCCCATTTAGCACAGTTACAGGTGTTTACTGGCCTATTTATTTCAGGAAGAGTTTTCCAGGCCTATTCTACCTCAAAAACCTCTTATAAATCTGTCACCTCCTCACCATCTCTGCTGCTGCTTCCCAGTCCCACTCTTATTATTGCTCTCCTGGACTCTTCCCTCCTAATTTGGCTTCCTGGACCCTTCCTTCCTAATTTGGCTTCCTGCTTTTATTCTTAACCCATTTCAAACTCATGTCCCACACTGTTGTCTAAGTAGTGTTTTGAAAATATGAATCTGGTCAAGTTAATCCCCTGCTGAAAGTGCTTAATAGGGATTTCTGGGTTATCCATCATGAAAAAAATACAAAAAGTGATTCTTATAAGTTACTAACACTGTAAGTTTGTCAACTAATATTTGGAATGAAGCTAAGAAGCAGAAGCATGTGGCTACTCCCCTTACTTCACAGACAAGAGCATTCAACCCTGGGACAAGAGTGTTGGTGGAAAATAGGGGTGTGGGGATGGGTGAGTGACTAGGGGAAGAGAGAGAGAGGGAGACATTACGCTTATTACACAAGAACTACTTTCAGGTTGACCAAACTCATGTACATCCTCCTTTCTCCCCACATAGGGTTGCAGTTTCTGATATTGTGAGATGGCTGGGAGCACTTACACTTGGCATGTGAGGTTCATAGTTGCAAGAGACCGAATCTGAAAGAAGTGTTTTTGGGAGGGAAAGAAATATAGAGGGTTTCAAAGAATTTTGAAATATATTCCACTTCTCATGGAAAGATAATCAGGCAAAAAGATCAAAAGACATCTCCCAAGGACTACAAATTTATACCAAAAAAAAAAAAGGCATAAAAATTTAGAAAGTTATCTAGGACATAGAAATCACTGAGGTTAACAGTATAGACAATTATTTGAAATTATATATTGAGGAGCTTGAAATGAGATTAAGGTTCTGAGCAAAGAGGTTCTGAGCAAAGAGGAGGATTTTGGTCGTAACTATGTGAATGGCAAGGGAAACAAGGAGAAACTATATGTTTTCCTGTTTATGGACAAATGCCAGGACTCAATAGAACTTTCTTTTTTGACAAGTAAACTTAAACACAGCACACAAATATTTTCTAGCTTGAAAGATGGTAACATAACACTCTGAGGATGAAAAGAACTAACTTTTGAGAAAGACCTACTTCAAGGAGCTAGTTAATTTTATAAATAGTCTGTTTTGTACTCTTAAAATGTGGAGAATGTGGACCTCCTTACTTCTTTTTAAATAATTAGGATAATAAATGAAACTGAAAAGGGAAAATGTTTTCATTTACTCTGATCTCCAGACCTTTGTTATAACACTATAGTCTGGCAGTCTGCATAGACCAAATGCTGATAGACACTCAGTCTTTTTAGCTATATTCAGAAAATGACAGAACACACAGCTGAGTGTAACAAAAACATTCATATTTGAACAAGGTTTTCTCTGTGAATCTTTTCCTAAATAGAATTGGCAATTAAAAATCATATAAAAATCATGTAAGTACTAGTAAAAGAAAAAAGGAAGAAAAAATATCATCATATAAGACACTGGAAAATACAAGAAATGGTCATTGAATACTTCTAAATGTAAAGTTTGTTCTCTGAAGGTTCATTTGCCAAGTTAAAAACGAGGAAACTGAGGCCAGCACAAGAAAATTAGGTGCCAATTTATTCAGCCCCCCTGGGGCGAGCTTCTGTGATCCTAGGGCGAGGGGCCAGGAAAGTCGCGCTGCTTCCTCTCAGGAGTGGGGTTTTATAGGGAGTGAAGGCATTCGATTGGATTTGGAGAAACAGGATGTGGACAGCGGGAGCTGCTATTGGTAGGTAGGTGGGACTTCCGGTGAGCCGGCTAAGTGCTGAGTGCAGAGGGGATTTCCAAGGCGGGCTAGGTGCTGAGTGCAGAGGGAATTTCCAAGGCGGAGCTAGATGATTGGCATCCTAGTGCAGACAGGATTTCCAAGTGGGGAGGGAGATGGGCGTGTCCGAACTCCCAGCGAGGCAACCAGCTTTACACTAAATGGCATGAAGTAGAATAAAATGTGAATCACAAATCCCATTGTAATTTTATTAGTTATGCACTGTCACAGATTAACTCATAGTTCTTTGGCTTTGTGTGTGTGTGTGTGTGTGTGTGTGTGTGTGTGTGTAACTTTACTTCCTGGAAAGGAACAAAGAATAAATCATCAGGACACTCGTGCTTTATCCAAAAGTAAGAATCCCAGAACTAAGTTCTGTTCTTTATCCTGTGGTTAACCTATATAACCTTATAAGTCCAGGTATTTTATTATTTCCCTAGGACAGGGGTAGGGTTGGGGCTGGATTTGCCTAGAGTGGTGACATGTTAGTGCTAACATCAAAAAAGATGTTAATGCCTGGTCCTTGTGAGTATTCATGACTTAGGCTTAGTGGTGAAATTAATAATTTCATAGACCAGCAGAATGTCCTTGGTACTCACAGTTCTGAAAATTTCCTGTCTATAGACTTGTTTAAATTCAGCACTGTATGCTTCCTTTAGTTCATCTAACTTTTCTGTTACAGTACTACCATATACACTGCCATGTCTGCAGTACAGTAGTTTAATTGCCAACTTCCTAACACTCAGTCACATGGCTGAGTGTTAGAACACTGAGTGTCCTATGGAGTGATATTAACACATAAATATAAATAGGTGACACTCAGTCTATTTTAAGCACAGGTAGATTACCAAGAAAATATCCAAACATATAAACTAAATCTATGTGTCTACCTAGTCTGTTGTTACCAATGACCTGAATAGGTTTTAGCATATCTAGAAAATTTCAACAACAAACCATTGGATCCCACTTAAGTTTTCAGTACCCATAATTCATGATGTGTAAATAGCATGCTGCCTTGTCAGTAGTCAATAGATGAGAAGTTTTGTCTTCAAATATGATATGGTGTTTCAATTCTCATCAGGAGAGCTAAATTTCAGTAGCAGCTTGTTTCTAAAAGTACCCTGTACTTTAGCTGTGTAAATATGTCCCTGTTATCTTCTAGGGAGCAAAGGGGGTGGGGGTGGGGTGACTCAGGCATACAGGAATAGGAAAGAACAGTGACTTCTTAGAAATAAAAACTTGAAATAAAATCCTTTGAGTCAACAGGGAAGATGCTACAATTGTGTGCATTTACACATACGCAAATCTATATTTAGAGATATGATTCACAGCCAAGAAGAATAGAGACTTTATATTTATACCTTATAAGATGTCTTCTTTTCCAGTTCTTCATGGATCAATATGAGAAAATAGGTGCTTTTGTTCCTTGTGATGTTATAACTTACGCAAACATTATTCTTCACAGTCTCTAGTAAGTTACAGAATCTCAAGATGTTGTCCAAAGTACACTCATAAAGTAACTTCTGGATTTGCAAATTCATCACATCTTGAATGCAACAATGATATTTTACATATTGACATCTTACAGTGTAGAAGTTCCTGTCAACGTTGGAAGTCTGTTATTGATTTTGTTTTCCTAAGATAACTCGGCCATATCTCAAAGGTGATAATTTCACCAGATCCTTTGTGGACAGTTCTCATTCTGAGTCTGTTTGGGATCTGTAGGGAATGAATTCAACCTAAGGAAGGCTAAAGAGGCCATATCTTGTCCAGGTCATAACCAAAAAGTGGAGTATGTTTAGGGCCAATGAAGGAGTTCAGAACTCACTGCAGAGCTGACTAAGGCAAAAGACTGGAATGAACTTAGCCTGGACTGGATTCTACTTCAGGCATGTTGTTACCCATGCCTTTCCACGTTCTTTTGGTCAAGAACCAGTCAACAAGTGACTGGCTTGTACATCCATGGAATCTCTAAGTCAGTGTATTTCTTAGGGTAACCCTATGGTTACCACCACATTATATCAGTTACAAGTGTGCATCATCATGGAACTTGTGGAGTTACTTTGTAAAGGAAAAAAAAATCATATACATTAAAGACAAAAAACAAAAGGTAGGAATATGAGCACTTAATGGAGTCCTACATAATGGAATCTAGAGGGATCAGAGCACAACTAGTTATTCCTTTTGATCAGGAACACACTGTCAAAGACATCTGTAGTCAACCTTCTAAGTTTGTAGGAGATAGTTGAGGGAGTAAAATGTCAACCAGCGAAGATAATCACAGGGAGCTCACAAGAAAATTAGCAGCAGAGTGTCAGTGAGGGTGAATATAAAATGGAGTGTGAAGAAATACGATTCAAATTTTGATTATGAGAATGAACGTTAAACTATCAGATATGCTCATAGAAGTCCTAAAGTCACCCTGACCCAGTAAATAACTTTACCATGAAGGCTGGCTTGACATTTTTGGGAAGACCTCTGGAAGCAAACTGAAAAGAATATGATCTTGCCTTGTTTCAAAACCCCAATTTATCTGTATCTAGAGAAAAGGAAACATAAATGATCATTATGACAGGAAAAATCAATAGAACTGAAGCAGGTCCAAAAAAAGGCAATTGGAAAAATCTAGCAGATGGGGAAATATCTGGACAGTTTGAAAACTGTATTCTGATTTGGATATCTGAACACTAAAAGGAGATATTGTCTTTGTCTATGAATCTATAAGATAAACATGAAATTTGGATTATGATTTGTTTGCCAGTTCCTGGGATGCCACTTGAAATACTAGTAACAACAATGATGATGATGATCATGACAATGACAACAATGATGGCAGCACGTAATTTTGTGCTTGATAAAGAATTCATACTTAATGAATGCCTCTTGAATGACATGGGTCATTTTTTTTTCATATTTCCTAATAACTCAGAAGCGAAGCTTCTAAGGCATCTCTCAGGGAAAAAGCAAGATTTTTCTGGGCCTGTTGAAACTCCTTTGTCATTGAACCAAGTTTCCCAGTGTAGTAGGCAGACATGTACAGAAGCCCAAGACATTCCGGTCCTCTCAGGTATTTAATGGTGTAGGATGGAGTTTGTTCACTTGGGAAATGGGAGCTTCCTGGATTGGTTACTGCAATTCAGGGTCTCCAGGAAGCAGATCCTGTGATGGAGATTGACATTCAGGAGATATTTTAGGGCCTTTTGATGTCAATGCCTATGGAAGGAAGGGAAAGCAAGTAGGATTTGAGAGAAGGAGAAGCTGAGCTGTAATGCAGTCTCAACAGATGACTTAGCCAACTATACAGGGAGTTACGAAGATAGAGCAAAAGTACAGAGGATCTCAGGAGGGACTTTATTCACTATGTTAATCAGTCATCAGATGTGAGGCCCCTTGAAAAGGAGATATACTCTTGGTCATCTTCAGCAGAAGTAATCCCCACAAAGGGCTGAAGTGGAATACCAGGAGCAGTCTCAGTATCTGGGAGGTGATTAGCCCTTCATTCTCGAAGGGGGATCTTGGCAGTTTATCCCACTGTCGCCCACACTGGCCTCCCTCTTGACATCGAGTTCCCATTTCTGATTTACATGGCTGAACAGCAAGAGGCTACTACTAAGGCTCTGTTTAGTGAAAGACAATGGTTTAGTTGCCAAGTACAAGCCCTTGTGGAAATCAAGGAGCTGACAGATCTGCAATCAGTGGTCCTGGCTTTCCTTCCCAGACTCCTTTCTCCCTTTGTAATGTTTTTTCCTTTTTCTGCTCTTCCCTTCCTTGCCTGATGCACTTCTCCCCACCTCCCCTTACCTCTACCACAACCACCTTTCCAGTGGAAATAACTGGATAATTTCATTCATCCAAACTTGTCAATGACAGGACTCGATTTGCATTTCAATTTAAAACAGAGTCTTAGGCTAAAAGAGTGAAACCCTTTGCAATTTCAGGCAGTCTTGGGTGAGGGGAACACTTTCCTGAACTTAAGAATGAAGTGGCCGGGCGCGGTGGCTCAAGCCTGTAATCCCAGCACTTTGGGAGGCCGAGGCGGGTGGATCACGAGGTCGAGAGATCGAGACCATCCTGGTCAACATAGTGAAACCCCGTTCTACTAAAAATACAAAAAACTAGCTGGGCGTGGTGGCGCGTGCCTGTAATCCCAGCTACTTAGGAGGCTGAGGCAGGAGAATTGCCTGAACCCAGGAGGCGGAGGTTGCGGTGAGCCGAGATTGCGCCATTGCACTCCAGCCTGGGTAACAAGAGCAAAACTCGGTCTCAAAAAAAAAAAAAGAATGAAGTGGTATTGAGAGTTACCAATTTTTTGGAAAGTTAAGTGTGGTCCTGGAGAGATCCCACAAAAACTGGTGTGGATGGGGCCAGCAGGAGAGAGGAGAAAAATAATCTTTTTGTGGAGGTTCTTGCCTGCCAGGCATGATTGACAACTGCTGATAAAACCAAGAACTGGATCCCTCAGAGCGGTAATTGCTGCTGCCTAGCAACTCAGGCTAAAGAATGAAAGCAGAGGTTTTTCTACCCTGAACTAAGAATCTGTTCCTGGTCAATTGCAACCAATTGGTTAGAGTAAATCCAAGTAGAGAGCTGGAGAAGCCAGAACTCTGTTAAAATGATGATGGTGAAGGTAGTTTGCACAGAACTACAGATAGTTCTTTAGTCTTCTTCCCCATCAATGATTCCACCTGTTCTACCTGCCAGTATTCCACTTTTTAGTGGTAAGAACTTTTGATAACCTAAAAGAAGACTTTAAAAAGGAAGAATCTTAGAAGATTTTATTGATACATTGCAATCCTCTTTGTTTCAGGCTGGGTGACTTTCTCGAAGATTTTATGTGCTCAAGCATGTTGTAGAATTTGTACCTTTACAGCTCCATCTAATCCCATCTTATTGGGGAAACTCATGTCTTCCTTTAATAGTCTTTAATTTATACCATCATCAACAAATTTGGCCTTATATTTTGAAAATGTTACCTACGTTTTACGTATCAGTGGGTTGTTCCCTAGAAGATGCATGTGTAAAATAAGTGAGTTATGAAGCAGTCGATTTGAAAAAATATTTACAGCTGTATTCACTGTCAATTCTGCTTCATATTGTACCTCTTTTTTTCAGTATAATTCTTCTGTAACATCAGTAATTTTTTATATTCCATTTGAATGTAAATTCCATAAAGGCAGGGATTTTTTGTTTCTTCATTCATAGATGTATTCCTGCACTGAGAATAGTACCTGGAATGTAGTTAGGGAATCAGCAAATATTTGTAAAATGAAATCAGTATTTCCTGTTGCCATCTAAAGGCTCTAAAATTCTCAAGCTGCCTTTTAGCTTCTCAGAATATCTTATTATCTCTCATCAAAATGAAATTGTCTTTGCTCCAATCTCTCTTTTTGCTGATAATGACTAGATAGTAGTTCTTTTGGTTTAGTATATTGGAAAGAGTCAACTAGGAGTTGTGCTTTTCAGGATTAATCAATAATTAGCTGGGGGAGCATTGGGAAAGTCACTTAAATTTTCTGGGTCTTTGTTTGTTCATATGTAAAAGGTGGTTTAACGATGCCTTTATGTTATAGGATTTTGAATTGGATCAAATAGCATAATGGTTAAAAGCAAGAACTTTGGATCCAGACTCAAATCCTACTTTCTCCACTTTCTAATTGTATAACCTTAGGCAGTTTATTGAATTTTTTATAAGCTTTAGTTTCCTTACATGTGAAATGGAGATAATTATGCTACCCTTTCCATAGAATTATGGTGTAGATAAAAATTGTCAATATATGCAAAACACTTAAAACAGTGCCTGTCACATAAAAAGTGCCCAAGTACCCATCATGAATGTTAGGTATTATTATTAAGTGTAAAACACTTTTGGAAAATTGTGAATTGCTGTACAAATGGAAGATAATTAGTTCCATTTTAACAGGTCATTGATGGCTCAAGCTAAAATGAATGACTAATGCTGAAATTTTAGGCCCTGTGATTAGCTAGGGAATAAGTGATTTGGCATCTTTCAAATTATATCTCATAGTTGGCTATGTATGCCGCCTATATGCAGAACTGGCATGAGGTTCCCATGTACAAGGAATTAACTGATACATTTATTCACAGTGACTTTGCCTTTGTGACTTCTGTCATCATCCACCTGTGTGATGTTGGATAACTCAATTAACTGAATTGATCCTGAGTTTCGTCATTTGCAAAATGGGAGCAATAACCGCTTATCACCTTTTTCAGAGGATTAGTGAGAGACCCAAATAACATATTCACAATTCAAATATGAGATAGAGTCATCCTTCTGCTGATTTTCCCTGACGTTTTGATATGACTGTCCTGCTCTATAAAAATAGTGGGCTGTTCAAATACTTTTTCTATCCAGACTCCCCTTTCATGCAAAGTTGAAAACAGACCCAATAAGTGGTCCAAGAAGTCACAGCCCAGCTCAAATAGACTGTGTGGGCAGAGGTAGTAGAGAAAGGCTTACTGACTAATCATTCAGCCTGAATGACCAATCTCAGAGCAGTACAGTGTTTACAAATAGCTAAGTGATCTAACTGGCTTAGTTTGGAAAGTTTAGATATTAAACTCCTTACTGAATTAATACATCTACATTCTTATTATGTTCCATAAATATGAATTTTATAGGGTTGGGAAACTGGGTGTAGAATATGGAAGAGATTCAGGAAATGTTATTATCATTATTATTATTATTAAGACAGAGTCTCACTCTGTCACCCAGGCTGGAATGCAGTGGTACGATCTTGGCTCACTGCAACCTACACCTTCTGGGTTCAAATAATTCTTGTGCCTCAGTCTCCCAAGTAGCTGAGACTATAGGCATGGTAGTCCTGCTGAGCTGAGGAAATCTAGATCAGAGTTTGGTGTATCCGAAGTGGCTGGAATCTGCAAAGTAGGGCACCAGAGTTGAGAAGCAGCACAGAATAGTGGGAGAGGTCTTGAAGGGGCCTCTCAAGTTTTTGGCTGAGGATTGCAATCAAGTATTCAGGGTAAGACTGCACAAAGCTTACCAGAGAGTTAACTGCTACATAGCTGGGTATAAGAACACAGAAAGTAAAGGTTAAGAAGAACTAAGGAATGCTGGAGGTCCTCTGCAGCTACAGTGGAGGGACATCATTAACATCTTGTTGCTACCTCAAGAATCCAGCTTTGAGACCACAAGGGCCATGCCCTAAGAGGAATACCCCATGCCTTAGAGTAAAGGCTGCTTTCTCAGTCTTTTCTACAAAAGCCTAATATCAATCTTGTACAAGATGTACAGTTGAGGAGATTCCACACATCCACCCCAACAAAGTATAAGCCAAACCTATACAAATTCAAGGTGGTCAGCCAGAAATTGATCTGCCTGTGAGAACAAAAACAAGATTATTTCTCAGACGATAATAGAACGCAAAGTTTCTATAATGTATTATGAACAGTACCCAGTGTACAATAAAAGATTACTAGATATGTAAAGAAACAGGCCAAGAATAAAAGAATATAAAATAAAATAAAATAAAATAAAAGAATAAAACAGCCAAGAATAAAAGAAATCAATGAAACTATGTCTTAATGAATAAGTAGATAGGGAATTTCAGCAGAGAAATATATGAAGCAGCTATTGTCAAACATTGGGAAAAAAGCAACACAAATTATGATTCCTGAGAGAAACTCTTGAGGTATACCTCACATTGTTGCCTTTCTGCCTAGGAAAATCTCCACACTGAACTCTACATTCAGTTCACTCTAAAACTGAAAGTCTTCTCTAATGTGAAGCACAAAAACAAAATAATTTGAATAAAAGTAAGTAGAGCCTTAAGAATGATGTGTTTAAAGTGAGGAACAAAAGCAAAGAAGAATCAAAGAAAAACCTTGTTAACCCATAATTCTATATCCAGTGAAAATATATTTCAATAACTAGGGTGAAATAAAGACATTTTCAGATAAGTAAAAGCTTAAATAATCTATCACTAACAGATCTGCAACAAGAGACAAGTGAAATTCTTTAGGCTAATAGGAAATGATACAGAAGGAAAGTAATATTTAAGGGAGGAAAGACAAGCTCCAGATAGTAAATAAGAGAGTACATTTTCAAGGAAATATTATTTTTTCTCATAATTTTCTTAAAAGTAAACTACTAAAGCAAAATTAATAATGTTGTAGTGAGATTTTACAACATTTATGGAAGTAAAAGATATGGCAGTGATAGCATGAAGGACAAGGGTTGGTGAGTAAATGGAATTATGCTGTTGGAAGTTGATTACAGACCGGAGACAAAAATTTGTAATACATAATCTGACACATGATTATATCCAGAATATATAAATACCTCTTATAGATTAATAGTAAGAAGTCAAACAACCCAATAAAAAAGTGCATATTTGGACACTACGAAAGAAGACATACAGATAAGCCAATAAGCACATGAACACATACTCAACGTCTTTCATCATTAGGGAAATGCAATTTAAAACAAGACGGACATTCTCTGACAAATCCACTGAAATGACTATAATTAAAAAGACTGACAACAGCAAATGTTGGTGAGAATCTAGAGCAACCAGAATTAATGATGTAAAATGATACAATCTTTTTGGGGAACACTTTGGCAGTTTCTTTTAAAGTTATGCATACACTTGCCATCAGTTCCTCTTCCAGGTATTTGCCCAAGAAAACTGAAAGCATATGTCCACACAGGCTTGTATACATTTGTTTTGGCAGCTTTACTTAAAATAGACAAAAACTGGAAATAATCCAAATGTTCATCAAAAGGGGGAATGGATAAACAAATTATGGTGCAACCATTGAATGATTTTCAGCAATAAAAAGGAACAAGTATCAATATACACAACAAGATAAGTAAATGTCAAGGCTTATGCTGAGCCAAAGAAGCCAGGCACAAAAGAGTGTATACCATATGATTCCATTTACATCAAACTTCAGAACAGGCATAATTAATCTCTATTGGTAGAAAACATATCAATGATTGCCTGAAGTCAGGCATGGGTGGATACTTGGCTTACAGCTGGTTGCCTGTCTTTTCTGGTGCTGATTCCAGTTTGATGGCTCTGATTAAGCCTTGGCACTTCATTGGCATGCTGTTTCCAGCATGGACTCCTTCATCTCTGCATGTACCTCCAACCACAGCCAAGCAGCACCATGTTCTCCAATGTTCCCAACCTCCCGGCTATAACACTGGAAGAAGCTTCAAATGACCTGTTTGATGACGTAGAAAGGAGACTGATGTAATTGCATAATTTTCACATCTAACCATCAGAATTGGAAGAGAAAAGAGTAACACTATGGATGCATTACAATTTCACTGATGAGTTGGATAAGGAGAATTAACAGATATCACAGGAACAACACTGGAAACTGATTAAATTCTCTTTCTAGTTATACTTTGAATTTTATCAGAATTCTATAAATTGTCATTTTTCAAACTGTTTCTTTCATGGTTTGTGAAGTTAATGGGCAGCATAAAACATTTTTAATGGATTAGACTAGTCTGGAATAAAGTGAAATATTAAAGTGAATCATACATAGTAAGAGTAAATACACTTTTTGTAGAATTTTTGTTTTAGTTTTGCCTGTGTGTGTGTTGTCACAGTATAAAATCAATTTCTTACTGTGACCATTATCAAAAGTATTTGAAAATCCCTATGTAATGAAGTTCTATATATGGTAGCAAAAAACCAAAAGGATTCAGGGGGCAAAAAAGATAACTCTGAAGGAAAATTTCTGTCAAAACAAAATCATAATAATTCAATAATTAACTTGTCACCTGAATCAGAGAACTAATCCATACCAACCAGTCAGAAACCGTAAATAACCTGGCAGAAGGAACAGGCTACTAGATATCACCTGATTTGTTCTTTTTGTATGGTTTTACTGACTATGTTTTCTTGTTGAATTTAAAAGGCCCTACTCATTTTTGTAACTTGATAACTGCCATTTTCAGACTAGCATTTGTCTGTTTCTAAATGCAGCCCGCAGGACGCCAGCTGATGGTGGAAGGACTGAGGAAGGTTGTATAATTTTGTACAAGGTCCACCACAAGTCCAGCTGAAGAACTGCTCCACAGTTTAGGTCATGGTAAAAACAAGGTAAGATGATATTAGTCACTCAAACACAGACTCAAGCTGCAACAACTAATGCTCCTATAAGATTGGCTATATGCCTAGGTCATATTTGGCCAAAGAATGCATGCCCTTTGAAATCCCAGCAGGCATAGACCTACAAATTCTCAGCTAATGAGATGTTCATTTATTCTTACAGCTCCAGGGTGGAGAAAACAATTTCCCCCTTGCCAATTTTTTCTTTTACATAAAACATTAAGAACTAAGAGCTTTCATAGTACCTACAAACCTGGAAATTTTTAATACAAATCCTCTAAAAGTTTGTGACACAGCTTCTTGCTTTTTCTTTTAGAGCCTCCTCAAAATGGACTTGCATGTTCCCATTCCAGAAGGAGTAAGTCCTATTCAAACCCTTTAAATCAAATCTGGGCATGGTGGCCCACACCTGTAATCCTTTGGGAGGCTAAGCCGGGAAGATCACTTGAGATCAGGAGATTGAGACCAGCCTGCCAATGTAGTGAAACCTCATCTCTACTAGAAATAAAAAAATCAACCAGGCATGGTGGTGGGTGCCTGTAATCCCAGCTACCTGGGAAGCTGAGGCAGAAGAATTGCTTGAACCCAGGAGGTGGAGGCTACAGTGAGCTGAGATTGCACCACTGCACTCCAGCCTGGGTGACAGAGCAAGAATCCATCTCATAACAAAAACCAAAACCCAAACCCAAATCAAAAACAACAAACCCTTTAAATGAAGAGGTGAATCCCCATCTGGAAGGTACTGTGGGAGGGCATAATTATGATAGAGAATCTATCTCAAAATAACATGTGAAATATAAGTGTTCAAATTCTGACCAAGGGAGTCAGAAGGAAATAAGTCTTAAAGTCTTAAAAGGGGAAGGTAGGATGGGGAACACAAATGGAGGGAAATCACAAGGCATGTGAAATGTACTTATCATATGGCTTGACAATGTGCTCTTATTGGTGGTGTCCCTGGGCACTAAGGAGGCCGGGCCTACCATATTGAAAGCAGAGTGGAATGGAGCGAGGTGTGGCTCCTCTGAGCAGTCACAGGTGATTCATCCAGGCCCAGCTGGAGCCCCAAGAAGAATGATGAGGGTGCAGTAGTGTGGACACTGTGGGTTCCTAGGAACCATAGCAATCCACAGCTCTGGCTCAACAATGATGCAAACCAGGACCTTGCCAAGCTATCTTTTCCCAGAGAACAGACTCTGCTCAGGCTTATGTTCTTACCTCATTGCAAGTTTCAAATGAGATGACGAGAATGGCATCTGGAACATTTTCTGGCAGAGAGGGCATTTCTCCCCTCCCCTCTCCTAGAGCTTGTTCCTTTTCTTACCTCTCTCTGTTCCTGCTCCACACTGAAAGAGCCTGGAAATGGAATGAGACCAAACCTTCATTCAAATCCAGCCTCCCTACTTGCTTGCTTAGAGCAAATCACTGGACTCCTTTAAGCCTCAGTTTCCTCAGCAACAAAATGAAGAGATAATAACTCTTATTTTATAGAGTCCTATGAGGTTTGGGAGAATGTACACAATGTGCTCTGCAAACATTCAACACTGAAGGCCAGGGTTTCTCAACTTTGTACTTTAACATTTTGGCCAGGTAATTCTTTGTTGCAGGGAACTGTCTTGTGCATTATAGGATGTTTAACAGAATCTCTGATTTCTACAAACTGGATACTAGTAGTACCTTCCCTCTCCTCCCCACAGTCATGACAACAAAGAGTGCCTCTAGAAATTGCCAAAGGTCCCCCTGAGGGCTAAATCAGGCCTGGTTGACTATGACTTCCATCTTGCTTTCTTTTCTCTCTGTCTCTCTCTCCCTCTGAGTTTTGGGAAAGCAAACTGTCATGTTATGAACAGCCCAGATCACAAGTAACTAATGTCCCAAGCAAATAGCCAGCAAGCACCTGAGGCCTGCTCGCAGCCAAGTGAGTGACTTTGGAAAATGACCCTTCCTTGGTGGAGCCCTGAGATGACTGTAGACCTAGATGACGCACTGATTACATCGTATTCACTATATATTAATACATTTTTCTTGGCTATCATCAGTGCTAGACTAGTTTGTGTTCTCCTTTTCCTAAACATGTTTTATTATAAATGTAACAAATAGTTAATATAAAGAAATTGAAACAGTGGGGGAAAGCAGAATTTTTATGAGAATTAACCATTATTAGCAATTTAGTATGTATCTTTCCAGATATTATTTTCCATGAAACACAATTATACCACATAAAGACTTTAAAAAAAAAAAAGATTCTTTGTTTCAAGAAATAGAAACCAAAGCAAACTGGCTTAAGCAGAAAGACTTACTTGGCTTGGATAACCAAAATTCTGGAAGCATAAGGATAGAATCACCTACCTTAGGGATGATTGAAGCCAGGACTAATCATTCTCTTTGTCTCTCATCTCTGCATCTCAAGGTGTGTTGGCTTCATTCTCTCACATTGGGTTTTCCATGAGTCAAGGAATGTTTATGTACTGACTTTCCCAATAGCTTGCAAGTAAGGGTTTTTAAAAGCAGGTGTAAATTTCAGGAAAGCAGAAGTTACAGGCAAAACCATAAATAAATACATGGAGGCTACACATTGGTTTTTGGCCTGAAAAGGTGGGATATCTTGAAGTAGGGGCTTACAGGTCATAGGCAGTTTTAAAGATTTTCTGATTGATTTGCAATTGTTTAAGAAAGAGAAGCTTTGTTTAAAAATTTAAGGTCAGCAGAAAGAATGTTAGCTCTAGCTCTTGGGTGTGACTTCTTCTGGGACCCTCAGGAAGAAATTTAAAACAAAAAATAGTTGTCAGAATTCAGTCCTCAGTTCTCCATTATCTGAGGTCTGTGTGCCAGTGTATCCATTTGTTAGAGGTCCAGATTTCTGAAAAATAATGCAGGGACATATGTTAAGATGTTATCTTTAGTTTCTGTAGGGAACCAAACATCTAGGGACTCTCAGTTCCTTGACTATTATTTCAGGCTACCATTACCTTCTTGCTTGTCAAGCTGCTTATTCACTTTCAGGGCTAGCTAGGAGTCTGGAATTTCCCTTGAAGGAGCTCAAAATTTTTATTTCCATGCTTGTGGGGCGGGATGGGGGGGCAGGCTACAGGCCCCTAAAAGGGGTCCCTGCTCCGTCTCAGTACCTGGATTTTCACTTCCTTGCTAAATCAGTCAGTTATAAAAAGCAAATTCAGCTCTAGCCCACATCTGAGTAACTGAGACATTATCATCTCCACTTGGCAAAAACGGAAGCGTGAAATGTGAGTCAGTTGTTTTATTCCACTTCCTAGTAGAGAGAGACAGTTTCTCATCCCGTGTGAATCGAGTCATTCAGGAAGAAACTCAATCCCAGAGAATTATTCAGATGGCGATTGCAGCCCGCTCCTAATTAGACACAGACTGACTCAGGGGCTGGGGCCTGATGCGGCTGGCGAGCAGCTGTCTCACAGGCTCACTTCTTACTCAGTCTCCTGGCAGCTGTGCCTCCCTCTATCAGATAAACACAATTATAATTACTCTCTATTTAAGGGCAGCACAACCTGTTTTCCACGTTATATACACTCCCCACCCCCAAATACACACACCATCTTCTGAGGAGTTGGGTTCCAGCTGCTGGAGGGCCACAAGGTGCTACTAGCATGCAAGGCTGGAGGTGAACTCCCAGGCAGAGCTGAATTGCTCATCAAGAAGGGGACGGGGTGGCGCTGCAGGAAAACAAAAATTCCAGGAGAGAAAAAACAGGAGAGGGAGACACAAGACCACAAGGTCGGGAAAGGGGTCCAGAACAAAGAAGAATACAGGTTGGAGACCAGATATTTCCAAAGAGAATTGGAGAGGTCAGGCTGAGATTTTGCATAGGAGTTTCCTATAGGATTTGTACAGGAGATTTTGTGTAGGAGCTTCCCATAGGATTTGTATAGGAGATTTTGTAAGATTTTGTGTAGGAGTTTCCCATAGGATTTGTATAAGAGATTTTGTAAGATTTTGTGTAGGAGTTTCCCATAGGATTTGTATAGGAGATTTTGTAAGATTTTGTGTAGGAGTTTCCCATAGGATTTGTATAAGAGATTTTGTAAGATTTTGTGTAGGAGTTTCCCATAGGATTTGTATAGAGATTTTGTAAGATTTTGTGTAGGAGTTTCCTATACAAAATCTTGGTCAACATCTATGTAGCTCATTAATGCTTTTGGTGGGGAGGAGATTGTCTATTTACTTACTGGAAAGGAGAGAGATGCTGTGTGTCCTGCATCAAGGTTAGCAAGAGATGAAAAGAGAGGCTGTTTGTGGGGATGGGAACGTCTAAGTTACTTGTGTAGTTGCAGTATTTTTTAAATGTCAGTTTGCCAGCCTAATCTGTGAGCTACATGGGGATAGGGATTGTGTCTCTTGTTAGCAGATCCCCAGTGCCTAGCACAATGTGAGCACATAATAGGTGTTCAAACATTTATTGTATGAATATATTGAATGCCTCTACTCAGTGGCTCCATACAACATCTGATTCCCAACTGCACTGAAGTCTAAAAGAATGCTTTTTGTCCCTGTGCCCAGGGTCCTCAGGGCACATTAGAAAACTGGCAATTTGGAGAATGATCAGAGTGGCAGCAGCAGCTTTAGTGCAATGCTTTCAAAAATATATTCTTCAGCCCTCAGGAAGTGGTACTGCTGGCTGACAACACAGCTGTAACCCCATGGACAGGAAATAACATAGACCATCGAGATGCCCACTTTATTTCTAATAAGGGAGGCCAATCTGATTTCCATAAGTATTAAAGTCAAATGTTGCTAAGGGATTTTGCATGCTGATTTATAGAGCAAAATAAAGCTTTGCTTGAAGAATACATACATTCTTTCTCTGTTTACCCTCTGGGAACATCCATTGTAAAGGGAAATTGAACTTTAGTTGTACTCAATTGTGACACGTAGGAAGAAATATAAAGTATATGCAGTAACAACAACCTTCAATCTTTTCCTTAGGCTAAATGAAACATAATAAATTCAGAAGGAAGTGCTATAGGCTTCATGGTGTCTATAGCCATTTTAGAAGAAAATGGTATAAATGATATTTTGAATCAGAAGATGTGGCTTGAAGGCCCAACTAAATCATTTACTGGTGATGTGAGTTCCAAGGCTTATTTTAATAACTAATTTTGATTTTGCTTAAGTTCTTAATTTCAATAAAAAGTATAATCTTAACTGTATAAAACCGGTAATAAAAATGTGGGAAGAATTTTTAAAAAGAGCAAGAAAAATATTCCTAATAATGATATTTTAATATTTCCTTATATTTGTAGTTTTTCTATTGTGTCTAGATATGGCTCTTGTTTTGCTTAACTTCATTTGAGACCCAGTGTACTTCATCATTCTGAAGGCTTATGTCTCTTTTTAATTCTGAAAATTTTTCTGATTTTATATTTTTCAGATACCCTTTATTCTTGCTACTTTGTTTTTCTGGAACTCCTATTTGGTAATGTTGAACTTTATCTAAAATCTGTGCTTCTGGAAAGCAGGGATGGTTATAAAATCTCTCCATGCTTTTGTGTTCTGCAAACAGCCAACCTCAAAGGGCACTCTGCCCTTATATAGTCTGATATAAGACACATCTCCATCTTTCCTCATGACTCTGTTAGACTTTTGATGACTCTCTTGTTTGCCTGCCTCTGGAAACCCAGGTTCCCTTCCTTTTCACTGAAACGTTTCTTGTTAATGAACATTCATCTATTGCTATAGACTGAATAAAATCATCTCCTTAATTGCTTGGTGCACTTTGTCTTTGACACGTTAGACACGCTAGATACATATAGCATCAACCTTCTTACTCATTTATCCTTATTTCTGCTTCTATTTCATGATGAATCTCCATCTCTTTATCTCTCTGTGTTACATTGTGAGTACTTTGTTCAAATCTATCCACCAGTTTGCTAATTCTCTATTCAGTGTTAAATCTGATATTTAAACAGATTTTTCATTTCTAAAAGTTCTATTTCTTCTCTCTCTCTCTCTCTCTCTGCCTATTCTTTTCACATCCCATTGTTATTTCATGATTATATCATTGCAAGACTTTTCCTTAGTTCAGCTGAAGACAGGGTCCTTGTCCCATGGCCATGAAAGTTCAGGCTTGTAGACAGTTTGAAGGGTGAGTAAGATAGGGTTTTATTGGGTGAAAAGGAAATAAAGGGGGAAACAGGGACTCTCCATAAGGCCAGAGTTCCCCTGGTGTGCTTCTCACCTTGCAGCTTGAATCCCAGCTTCCACACACAGGAGGAGGAGGGGCTAGGCTCCTTCCCCCTGCAAATGGGGTGAACTTCTGTGCCTCCACTCCAATGTGCAGGCCAGTGGAGTTTTGCCAGGGACCCCCTCCCACCTGGTTGTCTCAATATCTTTAATTATTTTAAATATACTTATATTTTAATTTCATAGATTGCTATATTTTCTACAGACCATGAAAATACTGCTTCTCCTGTTTATTGCATCTGCCAATTCTCCCTCAAGGTAGATTGTTTCCTCATGCAGTTTGTAGCTTCTTACTGTAAAGTTATCTTAGTGTTTCATTCATGTTGGAGGGTGATGTGGTGACTCCTCTGTTCTCTGAATTGTCAAAATATCACTACAACACTTCGGAGTTTGCTTCTACTTCAGTCCTAGAGTCTCACAAATCCTAGACCAATTTTTTTCTTTTTTTTTTGATACTGGGTCTGACTCTGATACCTAGGCTGGAGTGCAGTAGCAGAGTCTCACTCACTGTAGCCTCCACCTCCTGGGCCTAAGCGATCTTCTCACTTCAGTCCCCTGAGTAGCTGGGACTACAGGGGTACACCACCACACCTGGCTAATTTTTTGTATTGTTTTTTGTAGAGACAGAGTTTCATCATTTTGCCCAGGCTGGTCTTGATCTCCTGGACTCAAGCGATCATCTGCCTAGGCCTCCCAAAGTGCTGAGACTACAGGCATGAGCTACCATGCCCAGCCCAATTTTTTTTCAGTTTAATTTATTTTTTATTTATTTATTTTTGAGACAGGGTCTCACTGTGTTGTCCAGGCCAGAGTTCAGTGGCGGAATCTAGGCTCACTGTAACCTCCCCCTCCTGGATTCAAGTGATTCTCCTGCCTCAGCCTCCTAAGTAGCTGGGATTACAGGCATGCACCACCATGCCCAGCTAGTTTTTGTATTTTTAGTAGAAACAGGATCTCACCATGTTGCACAGGCTGGTCTGAAACTCCTGGCCTTAAGTGATCTGTCCCCCTTACCTTCCCAAAGTACTGGCATAACAGACATGAGCCACCACACTAGGCCTTAATTTCTTTTTTTAGAGACAGGGTCTTCCTCTTTTGCTGAGGCTGGAGTGCAGTGATGCCATCATAGCTCACTGGAGCCTTGATCTCCTATGCTCAAGTGATCCTCCTGCCTTAGGCTTTCTAGTAACTGGGACAATAGGCACGGACTACTATACCTGGCTAATCTCAGACAAATTTTAATGTTAATTTATCACTTTGGTTTCCTGCAAGAGGAAGGTAGTGAAAATTTGGGCCCTAAAACCATGTCTGGCATGGGCTTTGATTTCTCATGAGTTATATATTTTCCATCCAGGCCCCTGGTTAACTTCAAGATCTTGACACTTTCCCAGGCTAGTGGATGGGGGTTTTCCTAGTTCCATTTTCATAGATAGGATAGCTTTCCAAAATTCTCAGATTTTTTTTTTGTCAGAGACATAGTTCCAGTTCTGTCTTTATGTAAGCTGCTTACACACATAGGCTTTTAAAATTATCCCTTAATAAAAACAAACAAATAAAACTGAACTGTTACATATCGTAAATCTTAATTCAAAAATAGTCTCCCATGGATCTCTATATAATTTCCACACCTCTCCTGTTACCATAGTATTGAATTGGATCATACAGATAGTGTCTGTTTTCTTCCCAACATTGATCTCCATTATAAAACTCTCTTTGATTAATGGAGTTTTGGGAGATGCTGACTCAGTTGTAGTCAGCAATGTCAAGAGCAGACAAATTCAGATTTTCAAATGTTAAGCAGTGAAGGAAGAACTTCCATATGGGGAGGAAATTTGGGACCTTATAATTAGAGTCCCAAGAGAGTCTCCTTCCCTTTGCAAGTTACTGTTGCTATCACCATGCTGACTTAGAGGGTGGCTACTATTCCCTGTGCATCTCTGTGAGCCCCATGTGGATCCACTTTCTTCACTTAAAATAGGGAAGAAAAAAGAGGTCAGGGACATAAAATAGAACTAGAAATGAGGCTCTTACAAGGAAATGTACTAAGAAGTTTTTACATACTTGCTATTGGTAGGGCATAAGTTTGTTTGTAAGCTTTCCAACTGCCAATTTTAAGTAGAAAACACAACTGGTTAACACATTTCATCTGTATTAGTCCCTTTTCACACTTCCATAAAGAAATACCTGGCCAGGTGCGGTGGCTCACACTTATAATCCCAACACTTTGGGAGGTCAAGGCAGGTGGTTCACTTGAGTTCAGGAGTTTGAGACCAGCCAGAACAACATAGTGAAACCCTGTCTCTACAAAAAATACAAAAATTAGCCAGTCATGGTGGTGACACATGCCTGTAGTCCCAGCTACTTGGGAGGCTGAAGCAGGAGGATCATCTGAGCCCAGGAAGCAGAGGTTGCAGGGAGCCAAGATTATGCCACTGTACTCCAGTCTGGGTGAGAGAGTGAGATCCTGTCTTAAAAAAGAAAAAAGAAAGAGATACCTGAGACTGGGTAATTTATAAAGAAAGGAGGTGTAATTGGCTTGTGATTCTGTGGGCTGTACAGAAAGCACAGAGGCTTCTGCTTCTGGGGAGGCCTCAGGAAACTTAAAATCTTGGCAGAATGTGAAGAGACAGCAGCCGTGTCTTACGTGGTGGAGCAGGAGAAAAAGAGAGAGTAGGGAGGTGCTACACATTTTTAAATAACTAGATCTCATGATAGCTCACTAACTCATTGTCACAAGAACAGCACTGAAGGGGTGATGCTAAACCATTCAGCAAGGATCCACCTTCATATTTCAGTCACCTCCCACCATGACCCACCTCTAACACTGGGGATTACAATTCAGCATGAGATGTAGGTGGGGACACAGATCCAAACCATGTCAGTGACTAAGAGATTAAAACAAGTTCCTCAACTGAAGTTTTGGATGCTAATAAAGTGAATTAATATGAGGAGAAGTTGAAAGAAATACTTTGCTATATCACTTGGAGTGAAGAGTATTAGAACCCAGAGTTTTGTGCTTGAGGAAGAATAAATACACACTAAGCTGCCTTTTAAGGAGGACAATTCCTTACAGATACCTTGCTTTGCTTGGTAGAAAATGCAGATTTGGGGCCAGAGCTTAAGGGAAACTATGAACTACTCTGGTCTTTCCCTATATTTCACTCAGCCTTCCTTCTAAATAAAAGTAGAGTTTGCAGTGGCCTGGCTAGAGAATCTATGTTTCCATTCAAGCCTGTTTGATTGTAAATTTCTCCTGGCACAGGCCCTTCCTTGTGTCTCCCAGATAATCAGTTTTTTGTGTTCATATTTACTTTTCTAGTTTTTATTCTCCACTGATATTTGTTTCTGGGTCTCAGCCCTTTCAGGTTCCTATTACCCTTTCTTGTCATCCTACACACGTGGCTGAATGACTGACAACTAACAACTCTTTTCCTGAGTTGTACAACTCCATAATAGTTCTGCAAATCATGGGGGTAGAATTGCCAAGGAGTGGATAATGTGCCTCTAGGAATTCTAGCCAGAGTTTTTCTCTAGCCACTGTATGTAGACTGGGCACTCTCTTCACTCAGCTTTTAATTTTTTGTTTTATTTTTTAGGTTAGGGGTTCTTTGAGAGAGCACTCCCCTGATTGGTTTTAATTTAGGGTGGTGGAAGGATCTCTCAGACCTGAGAATCATGAGATTTGGGTTAGAAGGAACCATGTAACATTGAGTAAGTAATTCACTTTCCCACCTCATTCTTTATGTTCGTATTTGAAAAAAAGTTGAAATAAAATAGTAGATTTAAATGTTCTAAGATGCTGTTTTCCAAAGAAATTTTAAAAGGCAACCCAATAGATAAAAAAGAGTTGAGTGAGAACATGCGGTGTTTAGTTTTCTATTCCTGTGTTGGTTTGCTGAAGATGATGACTTCCAGCTTCATTTCTTTTTATGGCTACATAGTATTCTATGGTGTGTATGTACCACATTTTCTTTATCCAGTCTCTCATTGATGGGCATTTGGGTTGGTTCCATGTCTTTGCTATTGTAAATAGTGCTGCAGTAAACATACATATGCATTTATCTTTATAGTGGAATGATTTATATTCCTTGAGGATTTGCTACACTGTCTTCCACAATGATTGAAATAATTTATATTCCCACTGACAGTGTAAAAGCATTCCTGTTTCTCCACAGCCTTGCCAGAATCTTTTGTTTCCTGACTTTTTAATAATCATCATTCTGACTTGTATGGTATGGTATCTTATTGTGGTTTTGATTTTCATTTCTCTGATGATCAGTGATGTTGAGCTTTTTTTTTAAATGTTAGCCATGTAAATGTCTTATTTTGAGAAATGTCTGTTTATAGTCTTTGTCCACTTTTTGATGGGGTTGTTTTTTTCTTGTAAATTTTTTTAAGTTCCTTGTAAATTCTAGATATTAGACCTTTGTCAGATGGGCAGACTGCAAAATTATGTCTCATTCTGTAGGTTGCCTATTCACTCTGATTAATAGTTTCTTGCTTAACTTTTTTAAAAAAACTGTCATATTGTTTCTCAAAGCAGCAGAATCATTTTACTTCCTCCTTCATTTTTGAAGGATCATTTTGCTGAGTATAGAATTTTTGGCCTTTTTCAGCACTTTATGTTATGCCACTGCTTTCTGACATCCATTGTTTCTGATGAGAAATTAGCTGTTAATCTTATTTAGGATCCCTGCTGAGAAATGTTAAGTTTATGAATACTGATGAATGCTGAGTGTATGACAGAATATATTATTTCCTAGGAAGAGTGATGGCAAGGAAAACCTAGCCGCCTCCCTCCCAAGTAGGAAACTACTTGGGACATTCTGAAGTGGCAGGAAAATGCATAAATATCATAAACTGGTTAAAAAACAATTCTTTGAGATATCTGACGCTGCCCCCATGATTCCCTCTTGGCGAATACCTTTTAGCTTGTTTGTAATCAGTGGTAAGCAGGCAACAGCTGCCCACTTGGTATGTTTTTGTGTTATGAGAAAATACCAGACACGTGTTTGTTAATTATAATCACCTGGGGGCTCAGCGAGACTAAATACATGGATCAGAATCTGCTTGTTCAGCCTGAAATGCTGTCAGCCCCTGAGGGTCTCAGTTTGGAAGGCTGCAGCCGCCCCCTGGGTGGACTCACTTTGCTGTTCTGAGTGTCTGCCTCTCATTTCCTTCAGCGCCGCCTGGGTGGGGGTCTCTACAGCCGAGCTGGCTCTCGGTAAGTAGCGCCCAGACATGAGGCTCAAACCCAGGATGAAGAGTTGCCTGAGCAATGGAGAGATGGGCATTTGGGTTGGTTCCACGTCTTTGCTATTGTAAATAATGCTGCAGTAAACATACATGTGCATGTGTCATTATAGTAGAATCATTTACATTCCTTTGAGTAGGAAGAGGCTATGCTGAAGGTATCCCAAGTACTCTTGAAAAAAAAAAAAATCCCCAGGGTAAGCTGGGGGAGCTCGGAAAGCAGCCCAGGAACTTTTGAAGGAATCTCCCAAGTGAGTTATGAAGAACCCAGAAATAAACCTAGAACTCTTAAGGAAAGAAATTTCCCAGGGTTAGTTGGGGGAGCTTGGAATTAGCCAGAGAACTCTTGAAAAAATCTCACAGGGTGAGCTGGGGAGCTCAGTAATATTACGGTAACAAAGATCAAGAAAACACAAGGCTTATTTGGTGTGGTGTATTTGGGCTTTGGTGCATTCTGCTCTGGAGCGGTTTCAGGCAGACCTTTAGGATGAAGATTCAGGAGAGGGAGTATCATGAAGTATATAGAGAAATTATAGAGCAAAAGGATGAGAAGTCAAATGAGGAAAAGGTGTGCCCGTCAGCCCCAACTCAGTATCTTGTCAAGGGATGGCCGCCTGTTTCTACTAAAAAAAAATACAAAAAATTAGCTAGGCATGGTGGCACGTGCCTGTAATCCCAGCTACTCAGGAGGCTGAGGCAGAATTGCCTGAACCCAGGAGGCAGAGGTTGCGGTGAGGCGAGATCGCGCCATTGCACTCTAGCCTGGGTAACAACAGCGAAACTCCGTCTCAAATAAATAAATAAATAAATAAATAAATAAATAAATAAATAAATAAATAAATCATTGGAAGCTGCCTTGAAAGTGAAACTAGCTGTTTCTGTTGCCGTGTGTACTCCTAGAGCTACGGTAACTGGTGCAGGCGTGTGAACTACTAGAACTACGGTAACCAGTCCCGTTAAGGTAGGAATTTAACAGGGGAGAGAAAAGGGAGATTTAGAAGCTGGCAGGTTCGGTTGATTCTTAGAGATTTAGAGACTTCAACCCAAACTTGTTTATCTCGCTCTCAGTTTTTACAATTTAAGACCTGCTGGACTGACGAGGCTAATATTCAAGCTAACATAAATGAGAAAATTACATGAGGAAGTGAAAAAATTCCTTCTGTTGGAGCTGTTAAGCAGGGGCCGAAAGAGCCATATGCTGACTTTATAACTCAATTGCAAGAAGCCGTAAGAAAGGCCATATCAGATACAGAGGCTCAGGATATTGTTTTACGCTTACGGGCGTTCGACGATACTAATTCTGAATGCCAGGCTGCTTTACAGCCACTTAAAGGGAAAACGCACTTAGTAGATTACCTTAAGGCATGTGATGGAATGGTGGAAGTTTACATAACGCTACTTTGCTGGCACAAGCTATGACTGGTCTTAAATGAAGGGGGTTCATCTTTTCCTAGAGTGTGTTACAATTGTGGGAAAAAAAGGTCATACAGGAAAGGAATGCAGAAAAGGACAAAAAACAAGGCCTTTACCTTCCTTAAAGCAAAAGAGTACTGAGCCCGGAGTATGTTCCAGATGTAGGAAAGGTTTCTGATGCTGTCTCCCTCTCTCTATCTTTTTATATATTTTCTTTCTGATCCTCACACTGGGTCATCTCAGTCATTTTCAAGTTTGCTGGCTCATTCTTCTACAAGCTCAAATCTGTAAGTCTCACTACTGACCTTTTCATTTTAATTATTATACTTTTTAACTCCAGAATTTCTATGTTTTTCTTTTTAATAGTCTTTATCCCTTCACTGATAGTCTCTATTTAGTGAGGCATCAGTCTTATACTTTCATTCTTTGAACATATTTTAAATAGCTAATTTATATTCTTTGCTTATTGATGCTAATATCTGGGCTGCTTCAGCAATAGTTTACATTGAATACTTTTTGCTTCTGTGTATGAGCCAAACTTACTTGTTTCTTTGGTGACTTTTTGTTAAGAACTGGAGATTTTAAAACATAATATTGTAACATTTGAAATAATATTTGTCCCTTCTCTAAGATTTGTAGTTTCTGCAAGCCTGTTTAATAACTTTCTTGAACTAATTTTATAAAGTTTTCATTCTTTGTAATGTTTGGCCAATAAAGTCTTCCTTGGCTCACTTAGTGGTTAGCTAATGATTGAACAAAAACTTTCTCGAATGCCTGGAACCAGTGTCTCCCAGCCTTTGCTCACTGGGTCTGCGTGTGATTTGAACACTGTTAAAGAGTGAGGCAGGCAGTTTTAAACTCTGCTTTAGTCTTCACTTGCTGTTCTTCCTGTTTATGCAAAGACTCAAGATTAGTTAGTCATGAAAGCTTATGGTGAGGCCTTTTCGGTTATTTCTTGGGCATACACAGAGCCATGGGCATGTGTACAACTTTACATATGTACATAGCTTTCTCAATGCCCAGGAATATCTCAGAGCCTTTTAATCACTGCCTGCACCCCCATCCCCCAACCCCCATGGAAATCTCATTCCCTAATTTTTCCTTTTAAGTTTTTTGTTAGTTTCTAATTAGCCCCAACTGGTTTTGTCGCCCTAGACAACTGTGGTGTTAAGCAATTGCCACTAACTCTTTTCAGTGAATACTCCCAGGGAAAGTAGGAGGGTTTCTGTTTTGTTTTTGTTTTTGTTTTTTTTTTTTTTGCTGTTTTCTTTCTTCCCCTTTTTCTTTTCTTTTTGAGACAGTGTCTACCTCTGTCACCCAGGCTGGAGTGCAGTGGTATGAACATGGCTCACTGCAACCTCCACCTCCTGAGCTCAAGTGATCATCCTGCCTCAGCCTCCCCAGTAGCAGCTGGGACTACAGGCATATGTCACCATGGCTAATTTTTTGTGTGTATTTTTTGTAGAGAAGGGGTCTCACCATGTTGCCCTGGCTGGTCTTGAACTCCTGGGTTCACGTGATTTTCCCACCTCATCCTCCCAAAGTGTTGGGATCACAGGCATGAGCCGCAGCACCCAGGCTGTGCTGTTTCCAAAGCTCTTTCACAGGGAAAGGCTGTTTGAAATGAGAGTTATGAGTCATGTCAAATAAAGATAAGCCCCACAATTTGCCATTTCTAGGTCACTGCCATATTAGTCAAATGATAATTCTCTGAGAACAGTGTTTTGGGGGAACTTAAAACCCATTCCGCCACTTGCTGTGGTTGCCAGGCTGCTGGTTTTTACTGAGTGTAGAGGGCCCTTTTCAAGACTGCTGTGGAGCTAAGCAGAAGCGGGAAGGAATAGGGCAAATCAAAACACCACAAATCTTGCTGTTCTTACTAAGCCTCAGCCATTCATTTTAATTAATGCTTCTTGGATTATTGTCATTATTTGGTTAATTTCCAGAGTTTTGGAAGTAGTGATTTCGACAACTTTTGCCAGTGTTCTTGTTGCTTTCACAGAGGAGCAAATTTTGGATATCTTTACTCCATCATTCCTGCTGATGTTGTCCTTTGTAGTGCTTAATTGTTTTAAATCCATGATCATGTATAGATTTTTAAAATTAAACAAATAATACAGAAATGAGGAAAAACATAAAGCAAGTTTCAAAATTTGGTCATGTTTTGGAACTTTGTGAACACAATTTCTCTTTCTGTATAACTTGGGGGTAGGAAACAAACTCTAATCCCTGGAAAGGCACGTGTAGACCCAAGTATACCATATATAGGACTTTCAGGCAAAATACAGGATGCCCAGTTAAAATGGAATTTCAAATAAAAGCAAATAATATTCTAGTATACATATGTCCCGAGTATTTAATGGAATATGCTTATACTAAAATGTTGCCTGTTATTTATCTGTAATTCAGATTAATTGGGGCATCTAGGTTTGTGTTGTTCTTGTTAGTTTGTCTTTGTTAAATCTTGCAACCCTACCCACAAACAATACAAATTCTGGCACTGCAAGAAATAGGAAGGCCTTCCTGCCCCCCAAACCCACCATGTGGACCTCTGAGAAGGCTGTCAGAGCACTTCTCAGCTGTCAGTGGAAGCCATATAGAGTTAAAGAAGCCACTGATTGTACACTGGCCTGAGGGCAGATGAGTTCCCAGCTGTGGGGAAGGAGAGGAGCAATACAAGCCAGCTGTGTTGAGAAGCACTGATTCTTCAGTATCCATTCACACCCCAAACAGAACTCCAGCCTTGGCATCTATCCCGGGAAAGCCCCTTACTAGGAAAGCCACATTCACCAAGGTTCCAGAGCCACATTCACCTCCTCTTTGCCTTTGTTTCTCAAACTTCTGCTGTTTTCAGGTCTGCCCTAGGATTCTATGTATTTTTTGCCCTTTTTTAACTTTTATTTTTAATTGACACATAATTTTAAGTATTTATGGGATACAGAGTGATATTTTGATACATATCTATAATGTGTAATGATCAAAACAGGGTAATTAGGACATCACCTCAAACATTTATTATTTCTTTGTGTTGGGAATATTGAAAATCCCCTCTTCTAGCTATATAAAAATATGCAATAAATTAATGTTAACTGTATTCATCCTACAGTGCTGTAGAATGTAAAAGAAAAAAAATGTTACAGCTAGATGGCAAGAATAAGTTAGAGACCTAGTTGCCTGTCTAGCCCCAGGATTTCTCTCAGACAGAACTAGTTCTAGTACTTATTCCTGCTATCTAGCTGTAACTTTTTCCTTTTTTTTTTTTTTTTTTTTTTTTTTTTTTTTTTTTTTGAGATAGCATCTTGCTCTGTCATCCAGGCTAGAGTACAGTGGCATGATCTTGGCTCACTGCAACCTCTGCTTCCAGGGTTCAAGCGATCCTCTTGTGTCAGTCTCCTGAATAGCTGGGATTACAGGCTCATGCTACTACGCCTGACTAATTTTAGCATTTTTAGTATGGGGTTTTACCATGTTAGTGAGACTAGTCTTGAACTCCTGACCTCAGGTGATCTGCCCACCTCTGCCTTCCAATCTAGCTGTAATTTTTAACCAACCTATCTCTATCCTTCTCAGCTTCTAATAACCATAACTTCATTATCTACTTCCATGATTTCATTCTTTTTTAGCTCCCACATATGACATGGACTCTATTATATTTTTGAAGAAGATCCCATGAATGTGCGTTGGTTATGAGCCTCAGTCAAAACCCCACCTTCATTCAGTGTTAGGAAAAGTATAAAGTCAACTCAAAATAACTAGTTTTTATCTCATTTATGTAATATATACATATATCATATGTAGACATATTACATGTAATATATATGATCTCTATCTTGATCTGTATCTGTTTAAACTATTTTACAAATGTGTATTTCTTAAAAGTTTTTTAATTGAAGTTTTTATTGAAGTAAAACATATATGCAGAAATCACTGGTATAAGCCCAATAAATTCTCATGAATGAATCTTGAGCTATGAATACAGTTTTAACCAAATTCAAGATGGAACATCTAGACTGTGAAAGATTTTTTTTCCTCTCCTCTTTCCCAGAATCCTTACATGTTCTTAGAGACCTAGTTGCTTCTCTAGCCCCAGGATTTCTCTCATCTAAAGCACTCAGGTGTTTTTTTCTGTACCATTATGTATCAGCTTGTCAAATGCTAGTTTGACTCATGATCTATCTTGATATGGATGTGCCTTGTGTCCTCCATTGTACTGTGAGCTCCTTGATGTAGGAACCAAGTATGTTCCTCTTTATACCCCCACTCCTTAGCATTGTGCTGCACAGTTCAATGAGTTTTGAATGATAATGGTATGACTGGCACTGATACATAGAATTAGCTCCATAGGTAGCCCTAGGATTGTTTTCTCTTAATGAACAGAATTTCATTCTGTTCCAGGACATGAGACAGAACCATAGGTTTGAGCTGACCATAAAATACTTCCTACATTGTTTACAATGCCAATTTCCCATCATCCCCTAACCTCACATGGAAGATTGTTTCTGATGAACTAATGGGGAATTTCTAAACCTCTGAGGCTTATTTAGGAAGCCTTGTATCCAGGACGCTAAAACAGCCAATCATTTGAACCTCTGGATAACGATGATTCTGCATCTTGTTTGATGTTTTAAAAGTTATTATTGCCTTTCATACTTAGCTAGAAAACCAGTGCAGTGCAATTTAAAATGATTCCAATAGGCCAGGCATCCCCAAACTTTTTACACAGGGGGCCAGTTCACTGTCCCTCAGACCGCTGGAGGGCTGCCACATACTGTGCTCCTCTCACCACCAATGAAAGAGGTGCCCCTTCCTGAAGTGCAGCGAGGGGGCCAGAGAAATGGCCTCAGGGGGCCGCATGCGGCCCTCGGGCCAGGCCGTAGTTTGGGGACGCCTGCAATAGGCTTTCTCATCCCAGTTTCTTTGGAAGATAAACAGCCCCAATTAAAATGTGTTAAGAAATAATTTGTCTTGAGCTTCTCAAGAAGAGTCCTCATTTTTGGTTTATTTTTCAAAAAAATTTACTCAAAGCTCTATTTTATTTATTATTAAATCCTTCATTTATAGCAGTATGAAGACTATTAAGAATAGAATTCTTAATAGTCCTTAAATGCCCATGATCTGTGGGCATTTTACATTTTGAATGGAGACCAGGGGTTTACTCCAATCATAATTGTATAAAATGTCTTCCCAACTTTGAATTGTGAAAGATGCCCAGGAGTGTGCCATTTTCAGTACAGCAATGCAGAGGCTCCTTTGCTGTTGTTCATAATCCATTGCATGCCCCCTAGGCAGGAGCAATTTTCTTTCACAGAGCTCCTTACCTGGATACATGTTTCCAATGTATTTGTTTTTGTTTTTGAGACAGAGTCTTGCTCTGAGGCTGGAGTGCAGTGGGGCAACCTCGATCGGCTCACTCCAACCTCTGCCTTCCGAGTTGAAATGATGAATGTGCTTCAGTCCCCCAAGGATATACATTTCTAATCTGCTTTATTTTATGAATTGGGGAGGCCTTTGCTTATAGTAATAAAGTAGATAATTTTCTGAAGAGTTCTGTTTTTGGTTGAACCCCTCAATACCAGTTGAACCCAGAATGTCTTTTCTATAGAGAACATAAACACAAGTTGTATTTGTTTGAATCCTTTCAAGAGCAGTGATACTTTCTTCATATTCTCACAACCTCAGGAGTCAAGATTCCTGAATCCAAGCATATGTCTGGTACTTACCAGCAGGTGTCCTTGTGGCAAATTGCTTAATCTCTTTTGTTTCCTTTTCTACAAAATGAGGATTATAATAGTACTGATTTCATAGAAGTGTAATAAGGATTAAGTGAGAGAACAAAGCTGGAGTGCTTAGCACACTTCACTCAGCAGAAGTTCAACAAATGTTAGCTATTGTTATTTCCACTGTATTGGGCTTTTTATTCAAATCCATGGAATTTTTAGAGACAGAAGTTCAGAGACATTCCATAGTTACAGAGAACTGCCACCAAATCTTTCAAACCTTTGCTCCCAGAAATACTCATATTTCTATTAAGGCCTTGATGTTTTGCCAGCTAACTAACTGTTGTTTCCTACCACTGGTATCCCACAAATGATACCATTCCCTTTTCCATTTCTTGTAACCGAATATGGCTAAACCTCTCCAACAGCAAGCTAGGAAGAACAGATGAAAGAGAACCAGAGCAAAATTAACTAAACATTCTATCCCTTTTCCAAGTATTTCTGGCAACTTGAGGCTAGTGTTAATACTAGTTAAACTGAGTGTTTTCAATAAAGATACAAATAAATGCCTATCGTCACACAGAATTGACATTTTCATCTCAGTAGGCTATATATATAATGCACTGTGACATTAGGGTGAACTTTTGGTACTCTCCCAAGATAGCCTTTATGTTGAAAGAGGCTGTGGAGTTATTGAAAATGCCTCTTTTATCTGCATAGAGTTCTAGGCAAGATACACCCTGGGTATGGATAGAAATACTCTTAGTCAGGGGGCAGAGAGCAAGTCTTTGTATGACTACAGTAGTTAAATGCACCAATTAATATCACTAACAATAACAAATAAGCACCCTGAGAAAATTACCCCAAAGAGTACACAGATATATGACAGGGCTTATGTCACATGACCCAGCAGGTTGTCAAGCCCTGGGGCAGCCATTCCAGTTGAAGAAACCAGTGGTAACCTGTACCTTTTATATATTCATGTTTCTCAGGCAGCGGGTCATGTTGTCCATCTTTAGCATAATGAGATTAATTAACCATTTGTCATTTCACATATATCTATCTTCTGGAAAATTCTTTGTAAAGAGATGTCCAAGACTAATTATGATTTTCCTTCTGGAATCCTTTTCCAATAGATGCTCTGCTTTTCCCTTGCTAGATAACATTTTGAGAAGGCAATGGAATTGTTGGCTGTGACCTGTGGAAACTTCTAGATTTATTGTTAGAAGGCAAGTCAAAGCACATAATAAGTGGCATTAACTCTAATTGTGCAGTGAACATGCGCAATTCATAAGTTGCATGAGTGACTTATGTTAGTGAGTTTGAGTAACTGAGTAGATGTAACTCATTCTCTTCATCCTTATTTATTTTTCTGCAGGGACATCCTCCGTGTTGTAAATTTTACAAGGGAGCCCCCATCTCTTCTGGAAGCCTACAGATTTCCAGTTCTGCTGTCATTGAGCAGGTGAGTTTAATTCTGGGGTGCAACATTAGAAAGTCCTCTGTTGCCACATAGCTAAACCTCATTCTCCAACCAGATTGCTCCTTTAGGGCTGTATCTGTGTTATTTCTTAGTCTCTTTCTTAACTGATTCTGAACTTTGACAGAGAAAAAGAGTAGTACTTACCCTTTAAATCCCTGATCTTTATCATTTATTGAGTAACTACTATGTGCCAGGCTCTCTGATCACATCATCTCATGTAATCTTCATTATGCCTGTGAGTTTGACATTGTTATCCCCATTTTGCAGAAGATTTGGGCCAGGGACATTCAGTGAATATCAATAAGAGGTGGAGCTGAGATTTAAGTGCACAATCTTCTGATTCCAAAATTCATCCTCTGTCTACTTTGCAGCAGTTTCCAAACAGTTTCTACAAATAAAGGATTTCAAATCCAACATGAGAAACCGGAAACAGATAAGATATTTTGTTTGTTGTGTGGGTGGGGTCTCAGAGTTCCACTCATCTCATTCCCCCACCCTTCCTTCTCTGTGGTAACCCTGAGTTGTGTCTCTATGTCTTTTCTAAGCCTAGGTTGCAAGCCACTGCCTTTCTGGATTTCCAAGGGATCTTTGCAACAAGATCCCTGAAGCAGGGGGCTCCTAAGAATTAGGGTACAGTTCTCAGTTCTCAGTTCCAAGAACAGCCAGAGGTATACTGAGGCAGAGTCACTCCCAATAACCAGATCCTTGCCTGTGTGTGTTTAGACCTGAGCTCTCCTGGTCCTGGCCTGCCAGGCTATGAGGAAACATGAGATGTGATGCAGCTCAGCTCTTTGAAGGACCCCCAAGGTCAGGCCAGTCCTTCCCACATGTGGGGAGTGCTGAGAGCTGAACAGAAAATGGTAGGGTCTGCAAGGAAGGACACAGCCTCTAGAAGCTCTTCCTTACTTTGGAGGACAGCCACATGTGGATGGGGCACGTTTCCAATGGAAAGGAATGCAAAGCAAGGAAGAACAAATGGTTACATGTACAATTATTTCCTTTTGTGCAAGTGAAAGGTCTAATTTACAAATCCTGCAAACCCTACTGACTGTGGAAAGATTTGTCCATATGGTAAGGTTTTCTACTGTTGCCTTGGCTGGAGAATATTTGTAGTTTAGACTAATTGTCAGAGATTAGTCACAGGGATGTATGAGATGAAGTCAGCCCTGCTCCCCTACATAGGGGCAGAGCTAGCTTCAGTCACAAGATGTTTCTGTGAATGTTTTTTCCCCTCATTTCCTCTTAGAGCAGAATAATTTCTGAGCCTTTCTAGTAAGCAAGGCTTTGTTCAGTAACTAAGAACATCTCTTTGTAGAAGCCTCTAATAATTATGCTTATGACACTCATCTTAACAGGTGTTACATTACTTGCCTTAATTAAGCAGAGACTGCTTTCATTCCAGAAGCCTTTTATGATTTTAATTTACATTCTGATGGATTCTACATGTGCAGGCTCTGAAGATTTTTTTTTTTTTTTCTGAGACAGAGTCTTGTTCTTGTTGTCCAGGCTAGAGTGCAATAGCGTGATTTCAGCTTACTGCAACCTCTGCCTCCCAGGTTCAAGCAATTCTCTTGTCTCAGCCTTCTAAGTAGCTAGGATTACTGGCATGCACCACCACGCCCAGCTAATTTTGTATTTTTGGTAGAGATAGGGTTTCACCAGGTTGGTCAGGCTGGTCACGAACTCCTGACCTCAGGTGATCCACCTGCCTCAGCCTCCCAAAGCGCTGAGATTACAGGCGTGAGCCACCACACCCGGCCTGTTTTTATTTATGGAATAAGACAATCACTGATGAATGCTCGTATGCCTGTATGTCTTTGTATATGCTTGGTCTGAAAATTAACAAAGGGTTCAACAACCCCATTCAAGAGTAGAGAAGAAAAAATCAGGGGTTTTCTACAGTGGTAATGCCCAGAGGCAATTGGTACAGTTATTATTAATGTGTAGTGAATTTCCCCATTATTTAGCAGATTACAACAAGTATTGTATTTTGAGAGTCAGATTTAGAAATAGTATGGCAGTTCTCACTGTCTCTCATGTGGTTGGGGTCAGATATTGGCTGGGGTTGCAGTCATTGGAAGGTTTGACTGAGCCAGATGTCCAACATGGCTCATGTACATGGCTGGTAGTTGACACTAGCTTTTAAAAATTATTATTTTAATTTTTTATGGAGGTGGGGTCCTGCCATGTTGACCAGGTCAGTCTTAAACTCCTGACCTGAAGTGATACTGCCATGCCAGCCTCCTAAAGCACTAGGATCACAGTGTGTGAGCCACTGTGCCCAATACTGGCTACTGACTGGGAGCTCAGCTGGGGCTGTTGACCAGAGACCCACAAACACACGGCACCTCCAGCACAGCAATCCCAGGATAGCCCGAGTTCTTATGTGGTGGCAGGGTTAGGCTCTCCTAAAATGAGCATCCTAAGAGAATCGGGTAGAAGCAGGATAGCCTTTTCTGACAGCCTCAGAAGTTATGCGACACCACTTCCATTGCATTCTATTGGCTACAGCTGAGTCACAAAATAGGCCAGGAGTCAAGGGGAAAAATATAGTTGTCCTATCTCGATGAGAAGCATATCAAAGAATTTCACTTACTATGTGCATTCTCCCAGATGACTGAGCCCAGAGATAAGACTTTTCCCCTTTGCTGATTTTATAGCTAAATACTAAGTTTCTCCTGTCTTTTCCCTTCTTTGTCCAGTACTGAAGAAAGGAACTTTATCCAGTTTTTATTTTTTACCTTTAAATTCTCAGTTAAAGAGAAGAAAAAAAATGCATCTCTGATGTGTATTCATTGATTTGAGAAATGTGTGTTATGTGTAAATGGGTGTCTGCTTCCTAACAAACTCCTGATGTAGCACAGCAAGACAGAGAGCTGTGTGTTTTCAGTAATTCTATGTCCATGTGTGTGCAGTCTGCAATAATAGTGACTATATGAGTGCTAAGAACAATGCTATGGGAACTGGAAGACAGCGGTTATTTCTGAGATGAGGGAAGGGAGAAAGGAGAGGCAGCTTTTAAGGAGCCTCATCAGGGTCAATCATTGCAGTGTTTCGGGGCTGGATCTCACAGATAACTGGCTTAGAATCAGGTATTTGTAGTGGGGAAGAAAAGTATAGAAAAAGATTTATCCTGGAATTTTTAACTTTCTGCCTTGTGCCTAGAGCTCTGCCTGGGAGAAAATGGATATTATAAATGCTATTTGACAAGAAAAGCAAGACTCAAAGTCTAATGAAACTATAAACTTTTTAAATTTTAAAAATCTGGCCTCCCCATGCCTTCATTGTTGGTAAATTGCAAGTAACTTAATGTGACCAGCAAAATATTCAAAGCCAAAGCTGTCCAACTGCTCAGTGGTCATGTCATTTTTCATGTATTAATCTAGGCAGTAAGTAGTTATTGAGCACTGGCCATGGGTCAGGAATGTACTAAACACAGGGATAAATTGGTGAACATGATATATTACATCAACCTTGGTTTGGAACATGGTTCTGTTTTGTTCCACTATGCTGAACTTGTATAAAGGGAATTGATTAACATTCAACTCAAAACTAAAAAGAACTACTCCTTTCTGAAAGGGAAGTTATATGGCTTCGATATCATCAAACCTACGCATGATGAGAATTATACCATCAGACCCCCCTAGTGAAGCCCCAGATCCTGGTGTTAGTGCAGCATGTTGCCAGATTAGAATTTTGACTTTGAATGAAAGTGCAGAGATGGGAAGGATCAATGGTTCATCCTTCCTAATATTTCCCCCCAGTGTGATAGAGGAAAATCAATTGGCTGTTAATGGAACATTGAAGACAAACTTCTGCCTTAAAACAAACCTTAACTGTCACTGTCCCTAGTGAACAGAACTTCATATTATGTTTTCTAAAAGTTAAAAATCTAAATGAACAAAGATATTCTCTCTTTTTTTCTTTTTTTAAGATGAAGTCTCACTCTGTCACGCAGGCTGTAGTGCAGTGGTGCAGTTTCAGCTCACTGCAACCTCTGCCTCCCAGGTTCAAGTGATGCTCCTGCCTCAGCCTCAGTCTAATTAGATGGCCAGGCTCTTCTTAGGTCAGTCTGATATAGAAAGAATTCAGGTTCTTGTCCATGTTAGCCCAGCTCCATACTTCTTGTGATGAAAAATAATAAATTTTCCTTATTTGTTAACCCAATTTGTTAAGTTGAATTAGGGTTCTTGATTTGCATTCTAATGCTTATGGAGGATAAAGAAGAAAAACTACAGATGTTGATGGAATTTATATTCAGAATCTGTATCTCAAGGCAAGAAACATCTACTAGGACAGCCTTGTGGATAAATTACTATTTGCTTGCTTGGTAAAAATTAGAATAGTATTGTTTTCCAAAAATTATGTAGATATTGCATTAAGGCATTATTTGTCTTTAGGGTCATTGAATGCTGTTTACTGAAATAAACAATATGCTGTCTGATTAGGCTTTTTTTGAAAGGGTGGAAGTGGAAGTCGTGGAGGTGTGGCAGTTGAGAACACTGGGTCTCAAACTGCAGCATGTATTCGAATCACCTGGAAGTCTTGTTAAAACAGGTTCCACCCTCATAGGTCCATGGCAGGCCTGAGAGTTCGCATTTCTAACAAGTTCCCAGATAATACTGGTGTTGCTGGCTTGGGACCACACTTTGAGAACACAGAGTTCTGAGAGTGGCCCTTCTCAAGTCTGGCTACTCATTAAAAATCACCTGGTATCCCCCTCCCCACTGCCCTTGCAGAGACCAACTAAATCAGAATCTCTGGGAAGTGGGTCTCAGTTTACGGCTCAGCTCCAAAGGTGATTCCAGTGTTCATCCAGGTGCCATAATTAGTGCCTTGCATAAACAAGACAAATTTAAAAATTACAGGACAGAGAGAAGGCCCTTGGAGAGAGCCTTAGACACATGAACTATAAGCTAAATTTTCATATGTCAGTCGGTTTGATTAGTACTGACTGCCAAATAGCAAAAGAAGCCCCCACGGATACATGGGGTCAGGAAAGGCTCAGTACTTTTAAAATTTGTGAAGGGATCCCAAGAGCAAATGTGAGAAGCAGTATTATTAGCTGTTTGGTGAATAATAGTACCCTCAAGAAGTGCCAGACTTGGGAGCGAACTCGGGCACCCTCCCGCCCAGTTCCTCTTTTTACAGATGAGAAAACTGAGGCCCGGATCTCTAACGGTTTGCAGGAAGGTCACCCAAAGGGTAATGACAGAGCCAGCCTTGGCCTCCGATGGCAGCTTCTGTACTTCCTGATTCCCACCCCTGGGATTGAGACGGGGGCAACGCACAATGCTTTCCCACAGGTGTTCCTACATTACCAGCGGATGCTGGGAACAGCTTTCTGTGGCTCATTCTTGCATAGAAAGAAGGCAGATCCCCCTAATGGTTTTGGAATCTCGCCCCTCATGTTCACTGTGCTCACACAAAGCTCTTCTTTTTAGAAGCAGTTCTTTTCTTAGAACATTTCAAATGTAACAAATGCACATCCATCAGCGTGGAGCGGCAATCGGCAATCAGCTCCCTATTCTTTCCAGCCGGTGACCCAGGGCCTCCGCGCCCTGGAAACGCTCCACGGGGACACCGCGCCGTGCCAGGGAAGCTGGCCTCCACACAACCGGCTGTAAACAGCTTTGCAGAGATCTTCCTCTGGAGGGCACAGATCCCTGGGATTGCTAGGCTGAGGTTTCTCATTCTTTCCGAAGTAAAGGAGGCTGGCAAAGTTAAAGCAGGAATGAAAGAGCTTTAATCTTGTGAGGCGGAGGTGCTTATCTCAGCTGGGGTTAATAAGGAGGACATTCAAGCACTGGGAGTGGTCCACTCCTCGTTCGTGCTTGCCCCAGCCCTGAAAGCAGTGGGTTGCACTCTCCTTACCCTCCAGGTGGATCGGCTTCCTCCTACCAGCCCCAAGAAGGCAAAGAACCACTGCGGGCTGATGGCGCCCTCTGGAGGCTGTGATGGGGAACTGTGTGCATCAATTTTGCAGCCAGGGTTGCGTTCCCCTACCCCGCTTTCCAAAGGTCTCCTGACCAGGTCGGGCTTCTCAGGGCCTCTTCCCCAGTACATTACACATACTCCTTCCTATGTGTGCGCGCATTGATAGCAAAGCAACCAGAGGCATGCATACCCTTCTTTAACCCCCCGGTTCATCTCAAGTCTTATCTGTCAGTTAATTCAGGGAAAAAAACAATTCCACCTCCCTCATTTTATTCCATTTGTATTGCCCAGAGTTTAATCACATCTGAAAAGACTCACAGGGGTGTTAGTCAAAGAACTCTACCAAAAGAAAGAAACCCCACCTGCATTGAAGTAAAACTGAGTGCAGTCAACAGATGTAATCCTGTAGGGCCGGGCCAGAGTGCCAGGCTCCCAGGTAGAGGAAACTACCATCCCAGTTTGCAGAGGACTGGTGGAACTCCTAGGTCATGAAATGGTTAAGTACTAAAACTGGGAAATTCCCATTAAAACTGTGGCAGTTGGTCACCCTACTTCAAGGACTTGGTGGTCCAGAGGCTTCGTCCTCCCGGGAGATTTCTCCCTGATTCAGTTGGGAGAAATGAAAGAACTCTAAGTGGGAAAGGAAAAATGAAAGTAAGTTAAATAGCTCTTACAAGTTACCGCATTTGGGGAGCACCCATGCTCACACAGACATGTAGGCAGGTGTATAGAGTACATTGATTTGGATTTAATGCTGGATGAGTATTGATTTCATTTTTGAAGCATTTATACTAAAAATGTCCCTTAAATAAAAGCAACCCCAAATTTTTGTCAAAGAAACATTAATAATTTTCATTTATGCACGTTTGTATAGTTTCTTATTACTCTAGTTAAAAAGCTTATGCATCTCATAAAAGCTAAAAAGTAATAGCTACTTTTAACATTTATTTTTTATTTTTATGGGTACATAGTTGGTGTATATATGTATGGGGTATATGAGATATTTTGCTACAGGGATACAATGCATTATAATCACATCAGGGTAAGTGAGGTATCTGTCATCTCAAACATTTATCATTTCTTTGTGTTACAAACATTCCAATTATACTCTTTTAGTTATTTTTAAGTGTGCAATAAATGACTATTGACTGTAGTCACCCTGTTGTGCTATCAAACATTTTATCTGATTCATTCTAACTATATTTTTGTACCCATTAACCATCCACAATATCCTCCCCTCCCTACCACCCTTCTCAGCCTATGTTAGCCATCATCATTCTGCTGTCTATCTCCATGACTTCAACTGTTTTAGTTTTTAGTTCCCACAAATAAGTAAGAACATGCAAAATTTGTCTTTCTGTGAATGGCTACTTTTTAATGAGCACTTGACTACTCATAACTGCATCAACTTTTTATTATACACAATTGATGCATGAGGAAACTGAGCCTTAGAGAGGCAGGTGACTTGCCCAAAGAAAGGGCAGAGAAATATTTACATTCAGGTCTCTGACCATAAAGCCTGTGACCTAAACCACACATATTTGATTTGTTGTATATATGGTCTCTTCCCTTATATAAATAACACATTGCTTAACATTTTATAAGCATCTCCCTCCACTGCCATCCAAATAGTCTTTCCAGTCTGCTGTTAACCACCCCACCTCCCCCGCTCCAGTTTCTTTCCTGTGACTTAGAATTTTGTTTTCTGATAAAGTGCTAGTGTCCCCTGTAAACTTCCCAGTTGACCAGGGGAGATTGGACTTGAGCTGCAGTCACACCTAGAGTTGAGTTTTATGGGGGAACGTTGATGAGAAGCCACAAGCCTTAGCTGGCAGTCATTGGACAGGGAAATGACTTACTGAGAAAGAAACCCAAGGCACCTAAACAGCATTTGGAGTAAACCATAGATTTTGTCCTTTCTGAGTTCGCCTTTTATCTGTTTTTGTATGTTACTTCTTGATACGGGGAACAAATTTGATGATATGGAACAGAATGAAGCCAAAAGTTACTCTCCCCTCACCTCAAACCACATGCTTCATTTTAGTTTTCTATAAATATTACCTTTAAAGTAAAATTCAATCACAACGTTTTCTACTTATTAAACTTACTCTTATAAATTTATTTTTAAAAAGTATTTAACTTTCACCCACAATGCATGAGATTGCATGATGCTGCCATCACAAGTTAAAGGAAAAACCACAGATTTCTCTTTTACAAATAAATATTACAGATAAAAAAGAATCATTGATTGAGTTGGAAATTCTTCAGGCTATTTGCATTTTATTTCCATTAGCTTCTAGCAGTTGAATTCACAAATGACATTTTTCTATGGCTTTGTGCAGGGATCAAGTGTACCTGTGTTCTTCCTCTGAGCATTCATTGAGTGTCTTTCTGGTTGGCCATGTCCAGGCTATGACCCCTCCAGCAGCCTGCTGGTACAGTAAAGAAAAAACCAACAATAAAAAAAAAGAAAAAAACCAAAAGCACAGAAGTAATCAATTATGTAACTGTAACATGCAAGAAATGAAGATTCTCAAACCCAGAACCATTTGGTCCAGGTGATATGACTGACATACTCCCTCTTTTCTCTTCCTTGTTTGTCCACAACATGAAAACCCCTAAATTCTGAGATCTTTTGACCTGACCAGTTTCTCTCTTTGCATCATGGTCCCCAAACTCTAGAATTCCATTCTTGAAGAAAAGGCAAGACAGCCCACGGGTCTTTGAGATCATGCGCATTCTTGCATGGCTATACGTTGGTTCTGCAGTGAAGCAAAGGGAAAGTTAGAGAGAAGCAGTAACCACAGAATACAACTCAGTGCATATTTTTGCAGATCTTTTGCTAAGCTATAATCTATTATATTTTCGTGGTTTTGTTGGACTCTTCTAACTAGTTGAACCATCAGGTGGTTAAACAGTTGTGACCTTTCAATGATTGGATAGACAACACATGCTTTTGTTCCTTGTTTGTAACTTAATATGTTCTTTTTTAGCTCTTACTTTTTGAAGGGATTAACTTTGAACCAATATCAAGGTTTCTCTTTTAAAACAACCCATTCTTTGTTACTCGAAGCTTTATCACTTAAGAACGTTGTTTTTCACATTTGTATGTAGGAGGCCTTATGGGTTTTCAACCCGTTTATAATGGAAACCAATAATTCGGGGAAGAGGTCAACCTTAATTCAAGGTCCACCATGTGGAGGCAGAGAATTTCAGACTCCTCTGCACCCAATCACTTCACCAACAAAAACCTGGAGGGGTTGGGGAGAGAGAGATGAAAGATAGATTTTTTTCAAAATGAAATTTTCTTTTTTAAGAAATTGATCTGTCACTCAAAAAAGTGCATTGCACATTTCCTGCGTTCCAAGCACTGTTCTAAGCACAGTGGAGATGACGGTGAGAAAAGGTGGACAAAGTTTCTGCTTGTATGTAGTTTACATCCTAGAGAGGAGAGACGGATCATAAGCAAGTAAATCACTTATATTACTAGAGTTTTTAAGCTAGAAACATAATGTGCTTTTACCATCAATTTGGATAATATAGTGGAATATAAAGCAAGAAGTAATGATGACCTTCCCAAGTTCCCTCCAAGTCCTTCCTCAAAGCTAACCATTATTGCAATTTAATGTGTACCCTCCCAGATTTCTACCATGTATATGCAGATATATATGTTTATTGTTGGGGAGGGATCATAATATACGTATTACATGGCAGCTTGCCTTTCTCCTCCTTGGCAAGGATTAGATACAGCTTTCATCATCAGAACAGAGATCTACTACACTCTGCAAGGTCATAGTGTGAATTTATGAATCCATTCCTCTATTGGCAGACATCTTGTTTCCATTTTCTTGTCATTACAAACACTGCTGCTGTGGACACTATGTATTATGTCATTTGTAATGACAGTAGTGTTCCTAGGAGCTAGAATCCTTCAGCTGAAATATCTGGGTCAAAGGGGGCATGCACATTAGACTGATTTTGCTGATGATGAAGGCATTTAAAAAACATATAGGAGGGAAAAAAGAAGAGATGAGGAGTCATAAAAACAAAGTATCAGGAAAAGCAGCTCTTAGTGAAGAGTGCAAACAGAGCAGGATGGGAGTAGAACTGACCACAGAATGTAATTATATCATCTCTTTGCCAGCCTCTCATGAATTGCCCATAAATTCCATAGCCGGACAAAGTTATTTCATCTGAGCTCCACAAAAATACATGTGAATGGTTCTCATTTGGTACTATTTGCTTTAACTAATACTATGTTTTATGGAATCCCAGTAAGTGTTAGTCAAATTCAAGCCATCAAATATATATTGAATTTATCCTTATACTACATTGTATTTATTTAATTCAGTCAGGAAATATTCCTGGAATGCCTGATATGTGTCAGACACTGTGCTGAGTCCTAGAGATTCAGCAGTGAATCCAGTAGAGACCATCAAACTCAAAAGCCTAGCATGGGAGAGAGTTATTAATCCAATTCCAGAACATAAAGTTGCCAGTGTGACATGCTAAGAAGATACCTGATATTTACAAGAGCCTCTGATGAAACGCTTGATCCAGTTGGGAAGGCCAGGAAAGTTTTCTCTGAAGAAAGGTCTCTTGAGTTGAGTTGGAAAAGGTTTGCTTATTAGGTAATGATGTGTAGGCTAAGACAGGAAGGGTTGCTTGGATTTACTTAGTTACGTAGATTAAGAGGGAGGTAGTGGGGACATGATCAAAGCCTCAGCACTGGGGTAAAATTGGCAAGGATGGGATAGAAGAAAGCCAGGTGTATCTGGACGGAACGTGTAGTTCATGACTAAGCATGAGACCTTGCTGAACAATGTCAGCTTCACTGGAGAAGCTGATGAGGACAATGGGATCCTTAAAGAACCTGACACTAGCACAATATCCAGCACATAGTAGGAGCTTTAAAAAGATTCATTAGGCCAGGCATGGTAGCTCACGCCTGTAATTCCAACACTGGGAGGCTGAGGTGGGTGGATCACGAGGTCAGGAGATTGAGAACACCCTGGCTAACACGGTGAAACCCCGTGTCTATTAAAAATACAAAAAATTAGCTCAGTGTGGTGGCACGTGCCTGTAGTTCCAGCTACTGGGGAGGCTGAGACAGGAGAATCACTTGAACTCAGGAGGTGGAGGTTGCAGTGAGCAGGGATCGTGCCACTGCACTCCAGCCTGGGTGACAGAGTGAGACTTCATCTCAAAAAAAAAAAAAAAAGATTGATTAAAGGCGTAAAGGAATGATAGCTCATGACTAATTAAGCCTGAGCATTGAGGAACCATGCAGATACATCCCTGAATTTGCAGGGCTTAAAGCAAGTGTACAAATGAAGCCCACATAGCATGTGCCTACATAATTTAAAGTTATATATAATATCACATTCACAGCCATTCTCTGTTCTTACCCAGGGCCCTGCAGTGTGATCGCCAGAGAATGACACTGGTGTTCTTCCCCTGGCAGTTCTGCTGCCTGTCAACTTGACAGATTTCATGACCCTGTCAAGGCAGGTGTGGTGGAAGCTGGCCCAGGCTCCCAGGTTACCTGGACCCACCTGGGCCCACTGGATCTGGGATGGAGACTGACTTGTCAAGCTGCCCAGGAAGCCGGGTCTCCTGAAACTATATCATCCAAGCAGAGGTGAAGTAGAAGGCACAGTGATCTGTCTGCCTGGATGTCCATCTGGGGTGATTTGGGGTATGTGACCAAACAGCAGCCCTTTTCCATTTCCCAGGGCAAAACCCATCATCCCTCACTTCCCCTCCCTACCTGGGAGGCCCAATTGGATGGCATATCCTCTTGCCCCAGTCTAGGGGTGGTGTTGATACTGCAACTGTTTCTGGATTGATAATAGAAGCTTTGAGTTTGGAGTGTAGGAGAATTACTGCTCATATTATTCACTCAGGTGTTTCCTTTCTCTGGAGACCTCCCATGGACCAGGCCCCATGCTAGGGCTGGGACATAGGGTTAAACACCAAGGCCTGGCCTGTGTGCTCCGGCAGCTTGCACCTTGGCTGGGATGACAGATTCTACACAAGCAGTTGCAATTGAGATGAGTGTCATGAGAAGGGAGGTCCAGGGTGAAGAAGACGGGCATGGCCACAGGCTAGTCTAGTGAGTGGCCGACCTATGAATGAAGCCCACCTTGGTCCGACTCCTGGATCCTTTCTCATCTCCCCAGCACCATACTGTTGAACCCAGAGCTCTGGGGCCGCCTTGGAGGGGAACCCCAGTGGCAGCTCCTGGATGCCCCTCAGTGAGCACATCTTTAAGAATCAGAGACACCATCCTCGGGCTCTTTCCACCTCACTTCTGGGTCAGGCCAAAGGGAAAACTTCCCAGAACACAACCTGCCCCTTCAACAAGGGATCTCCAAATGCTTCTGTGTGGGGAGCTTGAGAAATGGAGGGTGTTTGATGCCAGTAGGCAGCACTAAGCAGCCCAGAGCAGCTGGCACCGACTCCGTGGTCAGAGGCAGAGCCTTCCGCATTTAGATCAGCAGCAGCTTTGGCCTGTGGTGCATCAGACAGAGCTTCACTGTCCCTCTCTACAATCCAACCCTTAGCCCTCAGGGGTGGCTGTTCTGAAAGAGCCTGGACTGGACACGGTAAAGGTGGTCATGGGTGGCTCTCTCTTCATCTGCTTTTGCCATCAGGAGCTGAAATATGCTTGAAGGGCTGTGTGCCCTCTTGCTTCTGGACGAGGTAACCATAGAGAGAGCTGTGTTTTCCTGGGAGCCTGGACAACCTCTGTTCCTCTGGCCATTAAGGTAGAAGAAACACAGGGAGAGTCTGCTCAGACCCAGTGATAATAAAGTACCCAGGGGCTCTAATTACCTGGGTGGCTGGGACTCTCCTTCCAGTTTTCAAAGATACAGTCCAGGAACGAAGGAGGGAAAACTTAGGCAAAGGCTTTCTGTGGAATGAGCTGCACTGTGAACACTGTTCCTCTGGGTAGAGGGGTGGAGGGTGCAGTTCCCTTCTCCCAAACCAGTGGGAGCGGGGCTTCAGCAGCACCTTAGGAAGGCTTGACAAGTGTAACTGCAGTTAACGGATGCCTTACCTGGAGTCCATGGACCCAGAGGGATCTGAAGCCACAGGCTGTGCCCCTAGGCCAGAGGCATGGGGCAGGAGGAGGGAGAGAGAACGTGGCTGCTGTGCGGATCAACACAGAGTCCTCTTGGATAGTGAATCAATGTTGCTTGACTCTTGGGGATGAGGCGAGTGACTGGCAGTAGGAATATGAGTCAGGAGCCACTTAAGAGGAATCCTGCCCAAGATGGCAGCCTGTGGGAAGAGCACATCCCTGTAGTAAGAGGCTGTGGGCCCTAACCCGGGAACAGGTGAGGGTTATGGGAAACTGCCCAGTGAGATGGAGGCATGGCCCCTGGCAAGGCAAGTGGCAGCTGAGAGTTGGGGAGAGGATCCCCCAAAAAACCAAGCAAGATTTCTGAGAGCTTTAAATATCAGGCAGGCCCAGATGGGCTGGAGCTGGTTTACAACCTCTTCTGCTCTCCATTCACCTTCCTCCCCAATCAAGTACCACAACTAGGAATGGGAGGAGAGGGAGGGTAACAGAAAACATCCAGGGATTGCTGAAGTTGATCTGTGGAAGGGGTCTGTGAGAGGCAAAGACAAAATAAGCAAATGTTTTAATTTACGTCTTGTGGGTTCTGTTAGTTCAGTGTTGCATTTACATTTGTGTTAGTTCAGTGTTGCATTTACGCAGGCCACAGGGGAGAGATTATGGGATTTGCAAGTCAGTGGTGGAACCCAAACTGGATCCACGGCTGCACCACTCCAGTGCCTGTGACAGGGCAGGATGTGCAAAGCGCTGCGGAGGAAGCAGGCAAGAGCCACCTCTGGGGAGGGCGGAGAGTGGGTGGCACTGAAGAAGGCATGCCAGCGCAGGTGCTGGGGCTGGGCCTGGATGGAGGAGTGAGGGGCTGAGCAGGGGTGCTCGGTGGGGCAGCTAGTTCTGTGGGGAGCCCCTGGATAGGGCTAGTGGAAAAGGCTTTTCAGGATCCCTTCACTCCTCCCCTCCACTCTCATCTAGAGCTTCACCCATGACCTAAAAACTTAGGTTACATTGAACTGAGGTCCTGTGCACCAGGGTGAGGGCTGAGATGTGCAGAGGACCCCACTCTTCTCCATCAGCATTTATTTTCATCTTGAGCGCCACCCATACCACCCTGGGACCCTCGTGTTGTTTTCTGTTAACCTGGACAACTGCACTAGGCTTTTCATCTGTTTCCATTTCTATCCTACCCCTACCCGCTGAAAGTCTATTTTCCACCAAGCTCCCAGCGTGATCATTTAAAAATATAAATAAGATGATGTCAGTTCCCTGTTTAAAATCCTCTTACTGTGCTCAGAATAAAATACCAGCTTTTAAATATGGCCTGAAAGTGTCTCCACGACCTGGCCCTGCCTCTTTCTGCAGAGTCCTCTTCCAGCCCTCTCCTGCTTCTGGCTCTGGCCACACTGGCCTTCTGCAGGTTGCTGGGCTGCCTGAGCTGTCATTGTAATGATGACTTTTTCTCAGGAAAAAGTTTCTTCCTCCTGCCCTTGGCCTGGCTAGCTCCAGCTTATCCTTCTGGTCTCAGCTTCAATGCCATTTTCTTAGACAGGTCCTCTCATTCTTTCTCATTGTGCTTATTTTCTTCAGAACTCACCACCAGTCTTTTTATTATGTGTTTATTGTATGTGTTTAGCATCCAGCTTTTCCTATGGTCTCACCTCCTGCAAGCTCGATTTTTATAAAGGTGGAAGCTGCTCAGCTCACCTCCAAGCCCTAGAGCCTAGCACAGTGCCTGGTATGTTGTGGGCACTCAAGACGGTGTGACCACATGAATGATGTACATGTCGTCCTTGACACGCACTGGCCTCCAAGTGTCTGTCCTCTACACTGTCCCTCTCTGAGTGGCCAGGAGGGCTTAAGTACAGTCTTCTCTGGATATCTCAGAGCCATTGCCCCTGAGGACAGGGCTACCCTTGGAAAAAGACAGACCCATGGTGGAGACCCAAATATGTCCCTGTTGATTGTTTGCTAGTTACTTAGATTCACATTCACATCAGTAAGATTAAGAATGCCTGCCTCTTAAGTCTGTTCTGAGGAGTAAATGAGTGTGAGAGAAAAGGAGGACACTTCTAAAGTGCCTACTATGCAGTAGACCCTGTGCTAATAGGTCCTTTATGTATTAGCACATTCAGTGGGAATAAGTTTTATGAACCATCATGTGAATGTGATAGCTCTAGGCAAGCAGGATTTTGGCTACTTGGCAGAATTTTTGGATGTAAGTCAAATATAGAACATTGATCTAACTAAGGGTTGAAATCTGCAGATGATCAGATAGAGATGGAAAACAACAGTGCTGTTATTTAGTGTGTCCTCTGGCATTGCTCTGAATGCTTTATAACACATTTAATTCCTCCATAAACCTATGGGATACATTATAATAATTTCTGTTTATAAATGAGGAAGCTGAATCTCAGTAAGATTAGGTAAATTGCCCAGTTATACAACAGAATGACCCTGCATTTGGAGCCAGGTCTGTGGGGCACTGAGTAGCTGTTTTGGATTGAATTTGTGTCCTCCCCAAATGTGTATGTTGAAGCTCTAATCCCCAGAGCATCAGAATATGACTATATTTGGACATAAGGCCTTTAAAAAGGTGGTTTAGGTTGTATGAGGTTATAAGGATGGGACCTCAGTGCACTATGACTTGTGGCCTTATAAGAAGAGATGCCGGGCATGGTGGCTCACGCCCATAATCCCGGCACTTTGGGAGGCCGAGGCGGGCAGATCACGAGGTCAGGAGATTGAGACCATCCTGGCCAACATGGTGAAACCCTGTCTCTACTAAAATACAACAAATTAGCCGGGTGTGGTGGCATGCGCCTGTAGTCCCAACTATTTGGGAGGCTGAGGCAGGGGAATCATTTGAACCTGGGAGGCAGAGGTTGTAATGAGCCAAGATCATGCCACTGCATTCCAGCCTGGTGACAGAGCAAGACTCAGTCTCAGAAGAAGAAAGAAGAAAGAAGAAAAGAAGAAAAGAAGAAAATAAGGAAGAAGGAAGAAGGAAGAAGAAGAAGGAAGAAGAAGAGGAGGTGGAGGAGGAGACATCGAGGTGACTGTGCACAGAGGCAGGGCCATGTGAGGTCACAGGGAGAAGGCAGCCATCTGTAAGCCCAGGGGAGACACCTTAGGAAGAATCGAACCTGACAACACCTTGACTTTGGACTTCCATCCTTCAGAACTCTGAGGAAAATAATTTTCTGTTGTTGAAGCTACCCAGCCTGTGGTATTTTGTTATATCGGTCCTAGCAAACTGGTATGCTGTCTTACCTTCTGAGAAAGGCTGTTACCTTGCTGGCCCTTAGGCCTGATTAAAGAGGTCTGGCTGGAGATTGGCAGCATTTACTGAAGGATCCAAGCTCAACTGTGCCTGCAAGATGCTCTCTGCTGTTTCCATTTCTTACTGTATGTGTGTGTGAAGTGAGTGAAAATCTGGTTTGCAAAGGAGAGTGACTCCTGGGGTGGGGCAGAAGACCAAATGGAAAGAAGACCAAAAGGATCTGGAAGAAGAGGGAGAAGAGAAAGAAAAAGGATAAAGAGAATGAGATGAAGCTACAAACAATGGCCCATGAAATGACAGAAAGGAACTAGAAACAGAGATGAGAAGGGAGAGGCGAGGAAGTAACACGTGGGAAAAGGAAGGGAGAGTGTTAGAAGTAGCAGAGGATAGAGAAGAGACCAATAGAGAAGGAAAACAGGAAAACAAGAAAACAAAAGTGCAAGGTAGAGAGGGACTCAGAAGAGGGAAAACAGAAGAGAGATAGGCGATGATAGTGAGGATGAAAACGGGCAGAAAGGTGAGGAGAGAAAAGAAGGCAGAAATAATGGGCTCTGCTTTCTCTGAGAGCCGGCCAGCGCGCACTGCTTTATCTCCTCTGCTCAGCCTCTCCCTCCTCCCACTGGTCAGTGCCATGTAGTTATAGGCAAGCTGCCTGAAATTAAGAATTCAGAGGTGGACCTGGGGAAGGGGAGGAAGCCACAGGCTACAGGGCAGGAGCCCTTGCCTGAGCCCCTGCTCTTCAGGCCTGGGTGGTCCAGCATGAATGCCTGACTTTGCTCCCAGTAGGTCCTAGGTGCTGAGAGCTTCAGTAAGCTAATTTCATAGAATAAGAAAAGGAAGGGAGCGAAAAAGACAGGGAAAAGGAGAGGCTGGCTGGAGACTGCCTGACACCATGATATGAACAATGACCAGGATGAGCTCCCTGGGGACCACAGCTCTATGCCAGAGCCCAAGGCTCTGATATGGGAATTCACTTCTTCACCCATTCATCCCAGAATTGTCTGGCATATGAATCTGGGGATATGGTGAGAAGAGGAGGACAGTTCCTGCCTTCCTAGAACTTAAGAAGCCGGTGGTGAAGAGGGAAGCATGTTTGCAAGGGGGGGATGTATACAGTAAGTCTAAAAGCTCGTGATCTAACAGGTGACTGCTGAGATCCTGTTTTCCTCGGCGGACAATGCTTCATGGAATTGGCTTCCCTTCTAGGGCTTGACTTGCTGCTTGTGCAGGGGTTCTACTCGGGCCATTGGTTTCAAGCATGTCTACTGACTAATGATCACTTAAGCTAACTTTAGCTTGTCACCTCATTTGAGGCTCACCAAAGCAGGTGGGACATATGATCTGATGCCACATAGCCTTCCTCTAGAAACTTTTATTGTAAGAGGGAATGTTGTCCACCTAAAGGAACACATCTTAATACTGTGATCTTACACAAGAGGATCAAGGTGTCTATTTTAAAGTGAGGAGAGGCCCACCTGGAACCTTGGCATCTTTCATATACTTACTATACCAAAGTTCTGAAGGCAGAGATGGAGCCCATGGGGGGACAGGAGATTGTCGGGGTGAGTGCTGAATTCTATGTCAGCAATACTTGTCTTTCTGAAATTCAGTTTTTTTCCCCACTGTATACTGGTGCCAGTAACTATGTGTGTGTCTGTGAGGGTGGGGAAATACCACAATAACTAAGTCAGCATTCTTCCCAAGCTCACAGTCTAATGGGAGTGCAAACAAACATCAAAGACTGTGGTTGTGGTAAGAGAGCTAAGGGTTATAAAAGGGGAAGAAGTCTGGATAAGCTTGAGATGATGGACTAGAAATTGGTCTATGTTGGACAAATAGGATTTTGTAAAGAGGGGCAGGCCTTGGTAGGAAGAACAAGCTTTTGGAAGGTGGAGCAAGGCTTGGTAGGAGGAGCACAGTCTCTAACGAGAAGGGGCATTATGGAGCTGCACTCTGTAAGAGGAGTTGCACTTTGTAATGAGGCATGGGGGTGCTTTGTAGGAGGTACAGGGATTTAGGAGGAGCAGAGCTTTTATAGACAGAATAGGGCTTTGTAAGGAGGAGTGGGCTTTGTAGGAATAGTAGGGCTTTTAAATAAGACATAGGGTTTGTGTGATGGGTGGGGCTTTGTAGGAACATGGTTGTGTAAGCAGGAGCAGGTCTTAGGAGCACATATTTGTAAGGAGAAACAGGGCTGGTCGCAGCATCAGAACTTTGTGAGGAGGAGCAGGGATCTGTAGGAAGAAGCAGGCTCTGTAAAGGAGCAGGGTTTGTAGCAGGACTGGGGCTTTGAAAGAAGAGCAGGGCTTTGTAAAGAGGAGCTGGACTTTGAAGAAGTGGGGATTCTAGGAGCAACATTGGAAAAAGCAGCTCTCTTTAAAAAGGAGGGCTTTGTAAGGAGCAGGGTTTGCAGAAGGAGCGGGGCTTTGTAAGGAGGAGCAGTGCTTTGCAGGAGAAACAGGGCATTGTTAGGAGGAGCAGGGCTTCCTAAGGATAAGCTGGGATTGTTGAAGAAGTAGGGCTTTTTAAGGATGAGCAGGGCTCTGTTGGAGAAGTGATTTGTAGTAGGAGGAATGCTCTGTATGAAGAACATTGCCTTGTAGGAGAAGCAGGGCTTTGTAGGTAGAGTGGGGTTTTGTAGGGGAAACAAAGCTTTTTAAGGAAGATCAGGGCTTTGTAGGAGGAGCAGGACTTCTCAGAAAGAGTAGAGTTTGCTGAAGGAGCAGGACTTTGTATGACAGCAGAGCCTTGAAGGAGGAAAAGGCTTTTGTGAGGAGAAAGAGGCCTTTGTGAGGAAGAAGAGGGATTTGTAGAAACAAGGTTTTGTAAGATGGAGCAGGGCTTTGTGGGAGCTGCAGGATGTATAGAGAGGAGTAAGGCACTGAAAGAAGGAACAGGGCTTTGTACAAGCAAGACTTCCAAGTTTCCTTGGGAGGACTAGATTCTTTTGAGGAGCTGAGATTCCTAAGAAGAGCAGGGTCTGTAGGAGGAGCAGGGTAAGGATACAGCAGAGCTTTTGTGGAGGAGCAAGGCACTATATGCAGAAACAGGGCTTGTAGGAGGAGCAGGGCTTCCTAGGAGGATCAGAAGTTCTTTTCAGGACCAGGTCTTTTTAGAGAGGAGAGGCTTTTGTAGTAGAGGTGCTTCCTGAAGAGCAGCTGGGCTTTGAATATGGAACAGGCTCTGTGGGTTGAGTGGGGCTTTGTAAGGAGGAGCAGGGCTTCCTAGAAGGAGGGATGTGTAAAGAAGGTTGAGCTTTGTAAGGAGGAACAGGGCTTTGCTGGTTTCCACTGGTAATGATTGCTGTGTATTTGTTCTCTCTGGGCATTATTATCTATGGTTGCTAGGGGCAAATCTTGGCACCGCAAAGTCCACAGCAAGGGTTGGGGTGCCACGTAGGGTTGTACATGGCTTCCAACAAAATACTACCTGAATGTTCCCCAGCCACATGAAGAGCACAGTGACTCCCAAACTTCTCAGGCCTGGCCTAAGTGCAAGACCCCTCTTTCACTTTCCAAACCAGTGAAAAGGAAGTGCTGAGCTTGTGTGGACAAACACTTCTCAGACCTAAGTAAACTGTGACCTCCTTTTGCAAATGTAGGGTGTGGCAGACATTAGCAGGTCACAAAACTTTCCTCTTCCTCCTTGGGATGTAGCTTCACTAGGTCCTCCGGCCTTGGTTGCAGTTAGGTGAAGGTATGTTCTGGTCAGTGACATGTGATGAAAGCAACATGTGCTACATGTTCCAGCACTTCCCATGCACAATCCTCCACATCGTTTCCCTTTCTGCAGCAGCCTTGGAGAGGGTGGAGCTCAAATACAGAAGGAAGCCAAATTCTGCTCAGAGGAAAAGCTGCTTTCCCTATCGGAAGGACTGCCATGGTTTCACTAACATAAGACAAAGCTTCAGGCATCAAAATTACAATGGGCAGAGCTAGAAACCATCACAACATTCCTGACATAAATGTCTTGCCTTGGCCTAATGAATTCCTGGGGCAAGTGTACATGGTAAGTATTAATAAAACAAAGCTCAGCTATGTAACTGGCTGAAAGAAACAGTCTTTCAATTCACTTGGATCTGCCTTTGATTCCTAATTATTTTCAAGATTTTTTTTGGATTTAATCTAACGAAACAAAAAATTCTTCAAGGGTGTGTTGTGTGTGTATACATCTTAAGTAGTATTTGAGGAGCAGTGTGCCATTTTAAAACTAAATAGCTGAAGAATCCTTAGAAAATATTTTGGAGCAGATCTGGAGAAATAGGAACACTTTTACACTGCTGGTGAGAGTGTAAATTAGTTCAACCGTTGTGGAAGACAGTGTGGCGATTCCTCGAGGACCTGGAAATAGAAATTCCATTTGACCCAGCAATCCCATTACTGGGTACAAATCCAAAGGATTATAAATCATTCTATGAAAAAGACACATGCACACGTATGTTCACTCACTGTGGCACTGTTTACAATAGTAAAGACCTGGAACCAACCCAAATGCCCATCGATGATAGACTGGACAAGGAAAATGCGGCACATATACACCATGGAATACTATGCAGCCATAAAAAACGATGAGTTCGTGTCCTTTGTAGAGACATGGATGAATCCGGAAACCATCATTCTCAGCAAACTGACACAAGAACAGAAAATCAAGCACCGCATGTTCTCATTCATAGGTGGGTGTTGAACAATGAAAACACATGAACACAGGGAGGGGAGCATCACACACTGGGGTCTGCTGGGGGGGTGGGGAGGTTGGGGAGGGATAACATGGGGAGAAATGCCAGATATAGGTGACGGGGGGGAGGGGATGGAGGCAGCAAACCACCTTGCCATGTATGTACCTATGCAACAATCCTGCATGATCTGCACATGTACCCCAGAACCTAAAGTACAATGAAAAAAATTTTATGATCTCAAATACGCAATAAATTTCAATAAAATTTACTACAGGACTAGTACTTAAAGGAGACATTTTTAATGAAGGTTGCAATCCACAGCTACTAATATTAAAGATGACAAACAACAATAAATTATGCAATTGAATTTTTAATAACAAAGATACTATATTTTAACATGGTGAAATATACTTGGCTAAGTCCAGATTTAAAAAAAAAAAAAGTATCTAGCCCAACAGTACAATCATACAGCTTTGTACAGAACATTCCATAGATCAACAGAAAATACATTTGAGCACAAAAATAAAAAATAAAGAGAATCTCTAAGCAGCATTTTATTTCTGCAAAAGACATATCTTGTACTGATTAAATATCTACAAGTGCTTTTCCTTTACAAAAATACATATATTCTTAATAGACTAAGTCATTAACAATGACCTGGTAATTCTTTCACTTCAATTTGAATGATTTATAAGCTAAATCTTACAACCACAAAAAGGTTTTTATTTGTATTAAGATGTTACCACTTTTGACAAAAAGCTTAAAATATTTTATATTTCAAAGGAAAATTAGCAACATAACTTTACAATATATTCTATGATATTCAACTGATTGTGAGGGCTACTCTATTTAAAACTGATGATCTCTGTTGTGTTGCTCAGATGCAGGAAAGCAGCAGAACCCTGGTACTCCCCCAATAAGCTCCTGTCGTGGACCACAGCTTCATAAGGACACTTAGGCCCCCACCCCCATTCTAAAAAATACAACAAAAGAAAACCGACCCCAAACAATGCTAGGCTGATCCCATTATATTTTTAATGTGTAGAACTCCTGCTCCAGTGGACTGATGTGCACAGGATGGATAAATTGGTTGACTATCTCTACATCACCCAGAAATATTTAATCTTCATTTGCACTAGATTAGTTTCTTATTCCATGAAGCTCTATACAGTGGAAGAAAACGAGACTCGTATTCAACATACGTTTTACTTGATTCTAGATTTAAAATTATTAAAATTAAAAAATATTTTTGAAAAAATATGAGTCTCAGTTTTGAATCATAGAAAAAGGGGCATAACGAGTATATAGACACATTTGAATGAGCATTTAAAGTAATTATTTTTAATTTTATAACTTTCTGAAAGGAAGTGCTCAAGCATTTTAATTCTATTTGAAAATATAGTAAGAAAAGCAAGTAAACATTATTTATGAAAACTGTATTACACTAGGAAGAGAATCACTTAAATTGGAAAAACATCACTGCAATAAAAACTATGAAAACTGTATTTTACATTTAAGCACATTTTAATGAACTTTCAGTCTTATGTCTTCCATCAAAATGCTACTCAACTAGGTTTATCAAGTAAATCCAGAAACAGTTATTGTGTGCCTTAAAAGGGTTTGAGTCTCTGGTTTATTTAATATTTTTCATAAACTAGATCTAGCAGACCAAACTGTAGGAATATATATTATTTTTGCCCAAACTGTAGGAATATATATTATAAAACATTGATAACTGCATTTCAAGTTTTTTGTGTTTCTAATCCAGAAAATTAAAGTTATGGCAAACTCATTAATTTTTGAACTACCAACCAATATCTTACTAGTATAAAGCTTAGCTTTCTGGAAAATTCCTTATGATAAACCGGAGTATGTAATAGAGTGTGCATCCATTTTTACCCTATCCAAAGAGATTTACCTAATGACCTATCAGAAAGACTTCATGAGTTTTACCTTTAAGGTAAATCTTATTCCTGCCCACAGTACGAATTCCCAAGGAGAAATGGTACAAGGGGGAAAAGGAACTTCCTCTTGATGTACACGCTTCTTTTGTGACCCATATTGTCAAAGTTGGCTGTATGGCTAAATTCTAATAATAAACTAAGTGCTAAGAAACAAGAGAAAGAGTTGCTTTTTTTTTTTTTTTTTTTTTTGGAAATGAAGTTTTGCTCTGTCGCCCAGGTTGGAGTTCAGTGGTGTGATCTTGGCTCACTGCAACCCTACCTCTTTCTCTCGGGTTCAAGAGATTCTCCTGCCTCAGCCTCCCATGCAGCTAGGATTATAGGCGACTGTCACCATGCCCAGCTATTTTTTGTATTTTTAGTAGAGATGGGGTTTCACCATGTTGACCAGGCTGGTCTCAAACTCTTGACCTCAAATGATTCACCTGCCTTGGCCTCCCAAAGTGCTGGGATCACAGACATAAGCCACTGCACCCAGTCTACAGTTGCTTTTTAAGGGGGAAAAAAACCACAGGCCCTTATGGAATATTTTGAATATAGAGACAGTACTTACATAAATCCCATAAAATGTACTCTTTTCTATACAAGTATGTCAGCACTTTTACCAAAGTCTATCTTTAATAAAATTTCTTTTATTATGAAGAATGCAGGAGCTAAATCTAAGCTTAGTTTTAGTTTACACTGCCTCCATGAAATAAAAAGCCTGTCAAATTGAAAATCTCACATTTCAATGTATGTATTTCTCTCACTTTTCATGCAGAGGAAGGCTATTTGTTGTGTTTATCTCTTTCTCACCTTTGAGGATTTCCTAAGATCTGTTAGATGATGCTGGAAAACAATAAACATATTTGAAAGGAAGTGTGTTCTGATTATTGCAAGAAAAACCTGCATTTGACTGATCTCACCAAGAAAATTCAGTTTAAAGCCTTTCTTTGGTGATATTTTAGCAATTAATCAAGGTTATTGCCTAACTATATAAAATTAAATTGTAATCTAAAAATTTCCAACCTCCAAACTATTAAAACTGTCTCTCCAACATGGTTAATTTATTGTAAAATGTCTTTGGTGATATCTATATTCTTATGAAAATCTTTCAAAAAAAGATTAACTTACAAGAGCCTATTTAGATATGAAACCATTCATTGGAGACAGGTACAGATAACTCAAACTTTATGCAGTAAATTTAAAACAGAAATGCACTTTAGCAATGAGGCACTTTCTCTTAAATATTTCAGTAAAGCTAAACAGTTCACAATATTATATGACACACTTTTTTTCCTTAAAGAATCAGTTGAAATTTAGATTACATTTGAGTGTGTAATGTAGTTGAGCAAAGTCATTACATTTATAAAATATGGCACATTAGCATGGGATAGATGTTTAATGTATAAAGAAATAATATATTTCTCTAAAAGTAGTTAAAATACATTACCCAAGTTACCTGCACTCCAGACTGAGTAATGACCTCATCAATGAGCATTTGAGTTTATTTTTTCATACTTTGTAAAAGTGTTTTGCTAATTTAAAGGGCCATATTTTGATTTCTCTATTAACTGATGTGATTACTTCAATTAAAGTAATGTTTATAAACCACAGTCATTCTTTATATCTAAGTTTCTTTGACCCTTTTAAATTTACAATTTCTAAGGCAGATAAAACAGATAACAAAATCTTTTATGGAAGTAAAGGTCTTTCAGTTTATTGCTTAAGAAACAGATTAAAGAAAACTTTTAGTTTTATTCTCTGATTTTACAGATTCAGATGATTATTCCTATAGTTTATATAAAGAATTCATTTTATAAGCACCCTAAATTTATAAAGCTAACCACAGAATTTGCCTGTATATTTTTTCTATACCTAGTTTCTTACAAATTCTACAACCTGACTTAAGGGATAATTAATGGGGAATACAGTGTATTACTAGACATAAAAGTAGTCCTATCCTTAGAAAGCTATAGCTGAATATACCAAAAGAAGTCAGTCAAAGAAATCTGTGATTCTAGTAGTAATACCACATCACTTAGGACCATCAAAAAAATGTGTACCTTTCTCCAAATGACAGTTGATGCCTTTCTTAATGTAAGCTTTTCACATGTTTTGGCACATATTCCACAGCATTTCAATAAAAATGTTAATGCATTATCAGTAAATAGAGGAATTCTATATAAAACTATTCTCAGTTTCATCATTGCTTCCTATGTATTTCCTTGGAAAATAGTGAAATTACATATGACAAGGCAACCAACCAAATTTAAAGAGATTTTGTAGATAAAATTCATTTATGGCCATTAAGTTTTGGCTGGGGACGGCAAAAACATCAAAGTCTCACTTGTGATTTTTAAAATGCACTCTTAATTCATTCTGAGTTGATTAAAATTAACTTCTATTTGCAAAACACTATTTTAATCACTGACCTAGATGTGACAAATTTATAGTGATTTTTAAAAGTTCTTAGGGATATCTGCAAACTGGGTTTCACAGCATAGAAAAATAATTTCTGTAGCTAGATAGTAAATTCAGTTTTCAGCCATTTATAGTTAATAGAAATCTGCCTTTTAAATTCTGCTTGTGAGCCATTCCAAGAATAAAAACAATCTAACAAAACAAAGTTAGGAAAGTATTGCCGTAACCTTTTTCACCAAATTTGGAACAACAGAAAAATTTAATAGACTTTTTGACTCAAAAAAAGATAAAAGGAAAAGATAATTATGAAGTTTCAGGCTTTTACACAGTGAAATGTATTAAGATCTACCTGTATTTTATATGTTTGCTATAGTTGTACAATATCTTATTTCCACGAATCATTTCGAAATTCAGAAGGCATTAATTTCTGATACATTTTACTGGAAAATGTGGGACATTTACCACATATGCAGTATAAAAACTAAATGTGTGTAACACACAGATTGTGCTCATGTCATATTTCTAAAATATTTTTCCTAACTTTCAAGATTTTTTTCTAAGTTTCAAAGGTTAGCTTGTTTGTTTCAAAGCAATTTCCAAATAAGTTTTTTGACAACTGTAAATTTTAAATGGTTTAAAATGACCGTTTTCATATAACTTAAGGTAACAAGACTTTCTTTGACTTGTAGACTAATTCTAAAATGAATGGAAGACTTAACAAAACTGCAAAATACAAGACATTTTCTATTTCTGATCTTAATGAACTCATGTATAAAACAATAATCCCATTTCCCCGATTACTACAGGATTTAAAATAAAATACCCTTAACCTATTAATTCTGGTTAGCATAGTTATCTTCTACACTGCATTTGTTCTATTTTATGCATATAGTTTTGAAATGTGAAAGGTAACTAAGAGTTTTAATCTACAACTGTTTTGAGACTTCTGAAATCCATAAAATAGCTAATGTTATGTGCTCTAAAAATCCTAATATTTAAAATCATCATAACTCTCTGCATGCCACAGTGACATATACCTAAGGCCAACTTAAAAAGAGAAATAATGCACTCATTGAATGACAGCAACAATGTAATGATACATGAAATGGGCTATACAATGACATTTCATGAAGCAGCACCTGCTTGTCATAAGGCATCATGAAAGAAGATTAACCTTACTTACACATTAATTTTATCAGAAGTAAATGTGATCAGCTGCCAACATTTTGAATGGTTGGGAATCTAACTTCAGTTCAAGAGGTCACATACATTTTCAATCTGGAGGGCTAACGTGCCTTCCTTGTGCAATTGGTAGACTACACAGACAGATGCTTAGAATGTCTACAATTATGTTGTGCTCTAATGTTACAGAATAATTGGAATTCTTCGCAAAAGGACTTGCACACTCAAGAATGGACTGTTTTTTTTTCCACACAAAAAGCTTACCAAGAACAAGACAGTGGCTCAAAAACCACTTTTCTAAATATATTTCCATACAAAATAATTTCAAGATATAATTATTAGTTTCTTGTACAGTACACTATTTAAACAAGAATAAAATAGTAAGTATGTGAAAACTGCAACACCACAACAATTGAGCCATTTTACTAGTGTAATTAAACATTAGAACAATCTTGGAACAGGCAAGCAAAATATTCAGAAGGCTGAATCATGGCGGCACACCTAACTGATTTTGACCGTGACTTGCACACTGAGACAACACAGATACCTTATGCAGATGTTCAGTAGCAGAATGGCACTTGGTTTGCTCTTAATAGAAACAACATGAATGCAACTGACAATTTAGAGATAGACAATGGCCTTATTTGCATGCTGAAAATCTGGTTGTGTTCCTCTAGTCCACACACCGTTAACTGTGCAATCTGTTGACGAGTAAACAAATAGTGCAGGATTCATCTCAGTGAGGTCTGGGCCCCTTGGTCTAACCAAAATCAATTCTTGGTCGATACTGCAATACCATAGGGTATGACTATAAAATAAAGACAGATAACAAATAAGACTGTATTTATATAAAAACAACACAGTTGTTTATATACAAAAAATTTTTAAGAATTTGGGATTATAATTTACAATATTTCCTGGTACTAGTGATTACAACAGTTAAAATTTGAGTTACCATTAAAACTCGATTTCTTTTGATTGCCATTATTTTTCTAGAATCAGTCAAGTTTTCAATAATATGCAGCAGAGGTCAAGTTCAAAGGCCTACAGACATCATACAGGTTATATATATGACTAGTACTAGCATGACACTTAGCACAGGCAGGACCCGGGAAGGACTGAAAGTTATATACCCTGCTTAACAGGCATTCAACTAATAACCCTATGATGTGAACAAGACAAATCAGCAGCCTGGATTCCACCATAGCCTAGGCTGGTGAGAGCCCACTAAATCACAAATTGACAAAGAGACTCCCTCTGCTAGGAACCTGTAAACCTGCAGTAGTGTTCACAAATCACATTTCTTACAAGTTTGACACATTTTTTTTAAGTATCTAAAATTTATTTTAATGATCCTTTAAAAATATTGAAAAAGTAGCTAATTGTTACATGAAGCATTTAGGTCACTGCCTCCTTTCAACAGTTGATACTACTAAACATTTGGATTTGACTATTACATAAAATAATTTAATGGTTCATATTGTTCTTCATGTCACTAATTATGTAGAAAAGGTATCATATATTTGGCTATCATACAGAACTAGAGAGGAAACAGCTTTTTGGGATAAAGGCATATGCCATGCTACCTCTGTTTGTTTTTACCCTCCACCATATCTTACAGAACGAAAATATCAATAGTTTTCCTTTTCTTAAAGCTGCAGATACCCCCCTTAAAATAAAATTCGAGGAGCTACTTTTATAGAATCAAAAAGGGGCTGAGATGGCCACTGACCAATGTTTCTCCATCTTAGTATACGTGAATACAAAAATATGGTACAAAGAATTTGGTATTCTTTCATACAGATAAAAGGGCTAGACAGAGATTTAACAATCCTGAAAAAGACCATTTCAGTGCTTACTATAGCTATGCTACACACTGGGAAGACTCAATGTTGGAATCTGTCACCATTTAGCTCAAGATGGGACTAGAGGGTAGGAATACAAATGCCCTGGGTCTTGCTCTCCCAGCTGAAGTACAGCAGATGCTACTACAGTTGTCTAAGGGCTGGAGTAAAAGTCTCAGACAGACTCTCAGGGTTTCCAGGGTCTAAAACTTCTAAAACTGTTTTGCTTCTGTTTACTTGTTTTTAGTTTAAACTTTATTTAGTTACCTCTGAATCAGAATACCTGGGAGCAAAATACAGATATCTCCACTTTACTAAACTCTCTGGATGTTTCTTAAGCCCAGTGAGATTCTGAGACGACCAACATCCTTTCCATTCTACCTCACCCAACCCGCAATTTGCCTTTCACTGCATTATTCTAGTTTTGTGTTTGATTCTTGTTGAATCTGTACACTTTCTGCAAATACATAAGCTACTCATTTTATAATTCACTCATCATACTTAGAAGTATCCATCAACAATTCTATTAGGGATAAAGGTACAAAGGGAAGTAAAGTGGCTTGACTGACAATGCTTAGGATTTTCTCAGTTTTTGGCTGAAGATAATTTTTTCTCCTCCAAGCAACCATTTTTGGGTGTTCTATAAGAACATATGAAGTGTAATAATTTTATGAAATGTGTCACAACACTGAAAATTGTAAAGATATTTTAAGTTCTATTAGTGTTTCAGTTTGTTTTCTGAAATAAAATGGCACCACACTAACTATAATGAAATACAGCATATCATTACCTCTTAGTGTTAAGTGACTGCACTAAATAGACCTACATTTCAGTTTCTAGTTCTCAAGTCTCATTATGTACTAAAAATAAAGAACAGATACTTTCAAAGAATAAATTTCAAATAAAATATATTTAGAAAATGATAAAACTGTCTTTGATGTCCTTTTTTCCTTAGAGAATAAATTACTTTTATCAAAACGTCTTTACTGTAGATTTGGAAAATACAAAAAGGTATCAAGAAATGAACTGTGAGTTACAAGTCTCCTTTTGCTGTACATTTGAGTTTAGTCCTTTTTTCTTTGCTATTATAACTTAATCTTAACCCACTGATCTATTTCTTATAGATTCCTAAAAGTGGAACTGCTAGTTCAAACAGCACACACATTTTAAAAGGCTTTTTGATAAATGCTGTACATTGGTCTTTGAGAAAGTTGTTCTATTTTTCTACATTTTTAAAAGAAATGTGAATGCCTGTCACTCTATAGCCTCATCAATAATGAGTACTATCTTTTCACACCTCTTAATTTGGCAACTTAATAAGCATAAAATAGTATTTTATTTTTTTCATTTCTTGACTTCTAAGGAAGTTCATCCTTTTTATACACTTATTAGCTCACTGTTTCTTGTGTATCTTGCCTGATCATGTCCTTTGCCCATTTTTATGAAAAGCTGGCCTTTTTCTTACATTTGTATGAATACTTTATGTATTAGTAACATTAAATCTTTATCATACATTGCAAATATATTTTGATATTGAACAATCACCACCTCAAAGAGGGTTTCCTTTGGCTATCTCATTAAAACTATTTACCTATTTTTTCTTCTAATGCTATAAAATTTAACCTGTTTATTTTTTGTCTGTTACCATCATTAGTGTAAGTTCCATGAAAGAAAAGATTTGTGTTCATTTTTACTTCTGAACCCTCAAGGGCCTAGAAGAGTGCCCAATGCATAATATTTACCAGATATTTGTTAAATTTATCTTTTTTCTGCATTAATTTGAATACCCTTTACAGACTCATACATACTAGGGTCTGTTCCTGAGCTATTCTTTTTATTCATATGTCTATGTTTAAGGCAGTATCCTATTTTAATTACTTCAGCTTTAAAATATGTTTTAGTATGTGGTAGTACAGATTCCCCCTCAATACTCTTTGTAAAAACATGACTGATCAGAAGCATCTGTTGATATTTCCTCATGAGCTTTAGAATGACTGACTGTCAAGTTAAACAAAGATCTGGTAAAAATGTGTTTGGAATTACATTTAACTTTATAATTTAATTGTGGGGAGAACTGGCATCTTTATAAAATTTAATGTACTATTTAAATTTCTTAGGTATAAAATGAAATTTTGGATATATATGAGAATGTCTTTGTTTTTAAGAAATATATGCTGAAGTGTTTAGTGGTCAGCTTTCCTGATACCTGCAATTTACTTTCAAATGATTAAAAAAAAAAATATATATATATATATATACACACACACAGATTGATTAATAAGGTAAGGAGATGGGAAGAGAAAGAGAGGGGAAGAGGAGGTGAAAATGTGGCAAAATGTTAACTGATGAATCTAGGTAATGGTAAAGAATATTCCTTTGTATAATTATTTCAATTTTTTGTTTTGAAAAATTTTTAAATAGGAAAAACATCAAGACTTCACATTAAATTTTATCAAATACCTTTTCAGTATCTACCGATGACTTTTTGTTTTTTTGAGATGAAGTCTCGCTCTGTTGCCCAGGATGGAGTGCAGTGGCGTGATCTCGGCTCACTGCAACCTCTGCCTCCCAGGTTCAAGCCATTCTCCTGCCTCAGCCTCCTGAGTAGCTGGGATTACAGGTGCATGCCACCACGCCTGGCTAATTTTTGTATTTTTAGTAGAGATGGGGTTTCACCATGTTGGTCAGGCTGGCCCAAACTCCTGACCTCATGATCCGCCCACCTCAGCCTCCCAAAGTGCTGAGACTACAGGCATGAGTCACTATGCCTGGCCTAATTTTTGTATTTTTAGTAGAGACGGGGTTTCATGTTGGCCTGGCTGGTCTTGAACTCCTGACCTCATGATCTGCCTGCCTCAGCCTCCCACAGTGCTGGGATTACAGGCAAGAGCCACTGCGCTCCACCCTGATGATTTTTCTTACTTAGTGTATATATGTATAAAATGTATATAAATCTATATAATATATACATATTTAATCCCCTTCTCCCAATACTGTCATTCCTTCATTTCTGATAAAAATGATATTAAGTCTTGGTTTACTATTCTCTTACTATATTAGTATATTATTTATCATCTTTCTATTTATATTCAAAATGAGATTTGGTGCTAGTTTTCTAATAGTGGGTTCCCTGTCAGTTTTTGCTATTTTAAGAATGGCAAAGTGGAAGGATTCCACCTTTTCTAGTGATTCACAATAGATACAACATAGAAATGATCTATTCCTTAAAAATTTGAGAATATGACTATAAAATCATTTAGGTATCCTTTCAGGAAGTTAAAGGTGCATCCTATGAGCTAAAAGTTCAATTTTCTTACAGGACTATAATCCATTAATGAGGTGTTGAAAGAATAAAAGAAAATTTGTATGGATTTAGAAATTTGGTCTCACTCCAGTTTTTCCCTAATACTTTGGATCATGGTTTAAGGACATATTCATTTCTAAGGAAATACATAGGCATCAATACCAAGAGTAAAAGCAGAAAGCCACGTATTGCACAGGTTATAGCTACAGGCAGTGTTATTACAATTCAGCATCTCCAAATCAGCTATGAGGCTAAAGCAGCTGAAACATTTATACACCTCAGATACACACAAATCTCACAAAGCTCAGTTAAATTATTTACCCCTCACCCTTATCTGCATAAAGAGAAGAATGATCTTGCTCCCTCCATGACTTGACTTGGCCTTCAGAGATGTTAAATTTACTTACTACATTGCTGAAAAGGTAGGATTTAAAGAGTGTGTATCAAAAAGCACATATTTTAATGAATGCATGAGAATTCCCATATCATAACATTGACAAAAAGGCTGAGGCAAATTCTAAACTGCTAATTAAACTTTTTCAATAAGCAATTTCAAGTGATTCTTTTAATGCTTAATATACATTCGTCGCAACTCCAAAACTGTAACACTGGAGGTAAGTATGTCAGTTAAGTTTATTATATAATTACAATCATCCTTTCTCCCTGGCTCCAAGGAAATAAAGATGAAAACTACTTTAATTACTGAAATAAAAGAACAATGGATATTTTATCATTTATTTGTTTGTTTGAGACAGGGTCTTGTTCTGTCACCCATGCTGGAGTGCAGTGTCACAATCTCAGTTCACTGCAACTTCTACCTCCTGGGCTCAAGCAATCCACCCAGCTCAACCTCCTAAGTAGCTGGGACTACAGGCGTGTACCAACACACCCAGCTAATTTTTGTATTTTTTTTTTTTTGTAGATACAGAGTTTCACCATGTTGTCCAGGCTGGTCTTGAGCTCCTGGACTCAAGCAATCTGTCCACCTCAGCCTCCAAAACTGCTGAGAATTACAAGTGTGAGTCACTGTGTCTGGCCTAAAATTTATTTTAAAAAAATACACACACACACACACACACACACATATATATATATATATATATATATATATATATATTTTTTTTTTTTTCTTTTGAGATAGAGTTTCACTCTTGTTGCCCAGGCTGGAGTGCAATGGCGCAGTCTCGGCTCACTGCAACCTCCGCCTCCCAGGTTCAAGTAATTCTCTTGCCTCAGCCTCCTGAGTAGCTGGGATTACAGGCGTGTGCCACCACGTCCGGCTAATTTTTGTATTTTTAGTAGAGACAAGGTTTCTCCATGTTGGTCAGGCTGGTTTCTAACTCCCAACCTCAGGTGATCTGCCCACCTTGGCCTCCCAGAATGTTGGGATTACAGGCGTGAGCCACTGCACCGAGCTGACTACTGGCCTCAAGCAATCTTCTATCCTCAGCCTTCCAAAGCACTGAAATTACAGGCATAAGCCACCATGCCTGGCCTAACAATGGATATTTTAAAGAAATGCTATGATCAATTCACAGGATTAAAGTTGATCATCAATCATGTCTGTACCCAACAATAGTCTTTACTATAACCTCGTCTATTTCCCAAATTTTTAGAATTTATCAGCTAAACTTTCCTCAGACACATGTTCAAGTTTTCTTAGTGCATTATTAAATTAGTTCACTATCATTTTTAAAGAAGTAACCCAAGTACAGTACTTAGGGAAGGGCTAATAAGCAAGTTGTTATTTAGATTCACCTAATTTGGCATTTTATATTTCACTTGTGGTTGAATGATTCACTAAAAAATAACATTTCTGCAAAGAAAGTAATGTCTCAATCCAATACTGAGCAGAGATTTCTCAAGGACTGAAAGCAGTAATTATTAAAAATTCCTGACTCATAAATAATAGCCTTAACATTTCTAATTTCATTTTTAGTTCAGTAAAATAGATAATTCAGGAGAAATAAATAATGGGAAATCTTGGGTATATAAGTTGAAAAGGTAAGTTTTTTGTAGCTCCAATAACAATTAGATTTACAAAGTCAAACATCTTAGGAATTGAGTCTGGGATGGACGTGCTCACCGCCACGGTGTCATGATGGTCATATGTACAGTCGTGAGTGCCTCTTACCTGATACAAAGGGCCATCCTGAGAGCAGACTTGCGAAGCTGAGCAGTTCAGACACCGAAACTGCGGAGGAGATGAACTCATCAGATAAGAGGCATCCACAACTGGACACATATTTAAAATTGATTATTTAAAATATTTTACCGTCAAACACAAGAGTCAACATGATTAATGGTAAATAAACACTTTCCGAGAAAATGGTGGTTGTTTTTGAAAAAAAAAAAAAAAGACTTTAATAACTTAGTAATTGGTAAATTTAGCTTGAAGTAATTTTAGCATCTAGCTATGAGTTTTGTTTAATATTCTGCAAATGTGAAAATGGTGGCCTCTCCTTCCCAGAACGTTTTCAAATACTATTTCCTGGGAAAACCTCACTTCTTGCATACACAAGGGACATCCTCTTTCTTCCACCCTTTCCTGTGATCACTCTCTCCTAGATCTCTTCTTCAACTTCCCCTGAAAGTAATACTGTTCAAGGAGATCAGAGCTCTGAGAGGGACATGGAATTCCGCTCAACCTATAAGGAATCTACTTTCTGTTTTATAGTAGGTTATTTATGTTGCATTATATTGCTCAGATTAGATTAGCATTAGATTGTGAGCTCCTTGAATCTATATTTTAGTCACAGTGATCTTAATAGCTAAGGCCCAGAACTGGCATACATCAGTCACTGAGATGTTTTATGAGTAAAGCAATGAGAGAACACACTTTAAAACTATTGAGTAGATTCATTTGTAAACCTACTACTTTGAAACAATTTATTCACATTAAAAAATCATTCCCAAATTCTAATTTTTAAATATTATGCTAAACTATTAGGAAATATAATTTTAATTGTAATAAACCCCAATTTTAAATATTATGCTAAACTATTATTAAATATATTTTTTATTGTAATTAGACTGTAAAACATTAAATGTATTCTTTAAAATTATGCATATATGAATTCAACATTGCCTACTCTTCAAAATGGAAGAAAAATTAAATACATAAAAAATGTAAGGTACAAATTAACCAGGATATTTCTAACACAGCAAAGTAGGTTTTTTAAAGATATACTTTGAAAGAGTATTTAAATAAGCATTGATTAAAACAAATATATTTGTAGCCTTTAAAATAAAATTTAAGAAATTTTCTATTTTCCCAAGATAGTAATTTTTTTTCTCCAGCAGTCAGTTAATTTTGGGTGCTTTGTGCATCAACATGCTGTAAGGCAGGCTCAGCTCTGCAATCCTTTAGCAACCTTCTCCTTTCTCTCTGAAGAGTCGCCAAACTCTGGTCTATCAGACTTTGTCTAACACTGAAAATCCTAAACAGGGTTCAACAAGAGTAAGCAGTAAAGTGGCAATTTCACTAAGTGATTCTCTTTTTTTTTTTTTTCCTACTGATCTCTTCAGTATCAAGTCAAGATGTCCACACTTGTATTTCTTACAAGTGCCTGCTAATGCAAATAAAGCAAAAGAAGACAAGCATGGTGCAGTAACTTTAGGTGCCGGATGGCAGAGGTGGCTAGAAGACATAAAACTAAATCAGGATGATCTGGGAAAGGTGGCCATACTGAGAACTACCCAAGAAAAGGTAAGCAGGAAGAACGTAAGTCCATGATGAAAGCTAAGGCTAGATAGAGATATTGACAATAAGCTCTCAGGTATGAAACTAAGTGAAGGAGGAGAGAATTATAATCATAATGAAGGTGAATGTACATAAGCTACTAAAAAAATAACATTTATCATGTCAGACACTCTATGAAACACTTTAGTATAGTTCATTAATTCTTAGTTTTACCTAGATTTTAAAGAATACAAAAACTGAAAACTGAGGCAAAACTAGGAAGCAGGACACAACTGGAAGAAAATAGCTGTAACTCATAATAGTCAAAGATTCATATTCAGAACACATAAAGAGGTCCTAGAATTCAATAAGAAAAAGACAAACATCATGAAAAGAAATCAAGGCAATGAATATGAAAGGTAAGTTCACAGAAGAAATGTACAATTGATAATATGCAGTGTTGATGAAAATGTCGAAAAATGGGCACTCTCCTACATTATTCGTATAATTATAAATTTCAAATAATATCCACTAAAACCTTTTTAGAGATAATTTGTATCTATCAACATTTAAAACATGCATACTCTATTGAAAATCCACTTCTAAGAATCTAGCCAATGGATATGCTTGCATATGTGTAAAAAGATGTATGTACTAGAATACCTTGCTTATAATGTCAAAAAATTTGAAAAAAATAAATGTCGACCAAAGTACTGTGTTAATTATGCTACAGCCACACAAATGTAATATTATTAATGTATTAAAAAATTGTTTCAAAGTTTACTGCCTCTGCACAAGACACATTCTCAAACTTTAAAAAAGTTGCAAAACAATACATATGATTCCATTTATGTTTCAAAAAATGTGATGACCCTTGGGCATGAATATTGTAAAGAAAATCCAATTATTAGATTGATGACAGATTAGATGACATAAATCCCTTCCAAACTGAGATCTGATTCTGTAATTTTGCATCCTCAATTTATAGATGTGGAAACTACAGGGAAAGTCAGTAGTCACAGATCACATCTCCTGAAACACTATTATTCAAAGGATGGTCCAAAGATCAGATGCATTAGCAGCTCCTGGGAGTTTGCTAGAAATACAGTATCTTAAGCCTCACTCCCAGACCTACTGAGTCAGAATCTGTATTTTACCAAGATCCTCAGATGATTTACATCTGCATTAAAGATTGAGAAGCATTGTTTTTTTCTTTTTTCTCCCACTAATTAGAAAAAGATTAATGTCAAGCTTGAGTACAGAATCTTGAGGTGGCAATACTGATATGAACTGAAAAAATTTCAAGAGCTAAGTCTGACCAGCTGTTTGTTTTGATTCCTAAAAATAAAAATCTTTCAAAAATGCATCACAGTAGAGATAAGGGTCTAGAGTAGGCAGGGGCCATAGAAAACAGGCTGAGCCTGAAATGGAACTGCCCCAAGATAAAGGAGAACAGTGAAACAGAATCTGTATGGTGCAGGGAAATACCCAACTATACTTGAGAAATTGAGGCAAAATCAATTCTCCTGAGATTCCTCCTAAGAGGCTAGAAGTAGGAAGAGGTAAAGGGGTGATCTGAATATGGAGTATCCTTGTTGGAGATGAAAGACTCCAGGGGGCAGAGTAGTATCCAATATGAGGAAAGAAAATGACAGACTTAGTCCCAGTATGTAGAATAGATGAGGAGACATCCCATAGTACTAAATAGAATAAAAAACTGCAAAGATGCCAATTCCAGCCAAATCGATCTAGAAATAATCCAGTGCCAGTCACAATCCCATTCTAAAGCTCATCTTGAAGAATAAACGGGTAAAATTAGCCAATACAACTTCCAAAAGAATAATTGAGGATTTTGCCCTAACAGGTACTAATTACACATTATAAAGCAACCTAGAAGGCCCAACTACTTGTCCTATAAAACATGTTTAAACTTCATCCAAATTTATCCCAAAGAAAGTAGACAACTGGAGGGTTTCAGATAGGGGTGGTCAGCTCTTTATAAAAGCTAGATGATGTGTAATGCTGGTATAGAATAAGACCTGCTGACAAGAACAAAACAATGTCTAGGAACATATAGATATATACACACACACATGAACTAAATTAATCCCAGGTAGATTAAAATTTTTAATACCAAAAAGTAATAGAAACAAGTAAAAGAGCCACATGGTGGTCATTAGTTTAGGAAATAAGCTGATTCCAGTCTAAGGCAGAGCAAGTTAGTTGGTAAGTAGACTAGTAAGAGCTCTTCGGACATCCTGCCATCTTGCTGGCAGTGGATGATGAAATGAGAAGGGATGTGATCACAATATGCTATAGGAGCTTAATCAAGAAATGATTGTTTTAGTGATACTGCTGCATTCATCCACGTTACTCAACTGTCAGAATTCATCTGTTAATATTATAATAATTTGTAATTGGAAGCTGAACAAAAATTTAAAGTTTATTTAACAGAAACAAATAGAAGGCTGAGATTTAAATAAATATTTTTAGGATATATTTTGCATAACCATTACTTTATAAAAGATAACATTTTCATTCAATTTACTTTTTGAACAAGTACTGATTGAGTATATATGCTGGGCACGGCTCTAGGTGCTGGAGATTTAGCAGGGAACAAACAAAAATCCTTGTCCTCAGATTATATTTTACTTGGGGGACAAACAATAAACATATAAATAAGAGGCATAATAAGCCAGAGGTGGCAAGAAATACTATGGAAAACAATAAGGCATGAAAAGGGAGTAAGAATGCCATCGGTAGAGGGGGTTGTAATTTTAGAGGAGGTCAGAGGCCTCACTGAGAAGGTGACATAGAAGCAAAGTTACTTAAGTGAAGGGGGTAAAGGAAACCAGTTAGGAAGATATCGTGGGAGGTGAGGGCAAGCCAGGTGTGGCTGAGGAAACAGGCCAGTGTGGCTGCAGTGCTGTGAGGCCAGGGAGGCAAAGTAAACAATGAGGTGAGAGAGTATCTAGGGAGATTATAAGGTGGCCACATATGTAGGTCTCTAGAAAGACTCTGATTTTTCCTAAATTAAACATTATTAAAGGAATCAGAGAATGGAGTGGGCATGTTCTAACCTGTTTTAAGAGGATCACTCTGGCTGCTGTATGAGGTGAAGACAGAGGTTGGGCAAGCGTGGTGGCATGGCCTTGCTAGGAGATTGGCTAGGGTGGGTTGGACCAGTAGTGAAGTGGAGGTAAGTGAGACATAGCTGGATCCTGAATGTATATTTTGATGGTAAAGGTTACAGAATTTGCTAAGGATGGATGAAAGAAAAAGAAGGCCGTCAGTGCTGACTTCAGGGATTTTGGTCTGAGCAACTGGAAAAATGGAGCTACCAATCTTAGAATTATTGAGGTTGTGATGACTGAGGGTGAAACAGGTTTGGAGAAGAGTAACCAAAAAAGCAGGTTTGTTACACCAACAAATGAAATGGGCTAATATATTGTTTTACTGGTGCACTAAATGTAAAAGGTAGTAATTTTTCAGTTTATGGGTTTAGTTTCCACCTGAATGACGAAACATAGCTACTGAACCAATTTTTGAACTTTTACTAAAATGGGCCTTAAACAACCAAAACATTTAAACTATTCACAAATACATAATCAGAAATGTAATTCATTAAGGACTGATTTAAATCACAGTCTCTTACTAAAAAATGTCTATAAATTAGGTCTTTCATACTTTGACATTAATATAATGGCAGCTGGAGTAACTTTGAGAAGAGATCTTGTAAAGAACAAGTGAGCACTCATAGAGGTCATCCACTGGATGTCCACTTACATCTCTAACCTGAAGGCAAGTCTATTCATCAAGATGATTTCAAGCACTGAAACACACTGCAATGCTTGCTAAACTGTCAAAGAAAGCTGAAGTTACATTTAATACAGTATTATGTGTAATATAATAATATCCATTCCTCAACTGTGTTCAGTAAAAAAGAATTTACTACCTGTGCAATCCGTACCTGGTACCTGGAACATTTTGGTTGTAGGGGTTAACTGAGGGTGATTGATACATGTACAGTCATTTAAAATATTATAAAATGTCACAGAAAGGCAGGTTGTAATTTACCAAATACAAAAGTAGTTAGATTTTTAAAAACATGAGCTACATAGATGTTTGATGAGTTCTTCAAGGGCACACACTATTTGGTGGCTGGTATTAGAATGTATTTTTTCCTTCTTGCTTTCCGCTATTAATGAAAGCATTCAGTCTCATAAGAAAGGTTTTACCCAGGGTTTTTCCTATGTCTCAAGTAGGGAAAAAACCTGATTTACAAATTTAGGTGCTTCACTTATTATTATATCATATTGAGACATTTCTTCTGCAAAAGAGCCAAGTATCTTACCCATAAGACAATGAGTTTTTGAGTCTTGTTTTCTAACAATTCCACAGATGTTTATATTCAATATAAATATGTTTTTGAAATACTGTAACATGGCAACCCTCATTATATCTGGATTCTATATTACTTATTCTTGTGTGAGGTTAAATTTCTTAATGTGTGTTTGTTTTTATAATTTACATTTTCATTTACATTTCAGAAAATGTAATAAATCTAGTTTACAGAATAAATTACAGTTTAAGAGTATGACATACTGTATCATAAATACCGCAGAAGATAATTTTAGAATCCCAAAAGATAATCTTAGAAGTTATCTGGTCCAACCTTCTAGTCAATTTTAATTCATGTTTATTTATGCACTCAGATTATGAAGATAATTTCTGACAGCATTACTACTGTATTCCTAGTCTCGTATGTCAGTCCTACAATCCCTAAGTACCTCAAATTTCCCTAATATCCTATGCTTGAACCTAAGTTATAGTTACTGCTATAGAACTTAGTAGAACCTAAGTTCCTATTGTATTCCTTAGTCTCATATATCCAACTTACAAACCAGAATCAAAGATATAGTTCAAAATACAAAATTCGTCTTTTGGATTTTCTTTAGTTTTCTCCTTTGAATCATTTCTCCCATACTGCTTAGAGCCTAAGGCACAATAATCTAATTCTGGCATCAGAAAGCACAGCCAAGTCACTTACCCTTAAGTCTGAGTTTATATTTTCAATGAAAAGGAGGTACCTGAAAGAAGATTATTTAGATTCTACCCCATCTGTCCCCTCTACCACAACCAAAAATAAACTTTCTTATCAACCATTAATCATATTAGTCAGGGCAGAACTTAGTTTCCCTCCCTACCATTCCATATACATAAATGTTCCAATAATTTATTGGGTTTAAAAAAATATGTTATCTTCTCTGTCTTGGTTAGTAAAGTCCTGAACATAATTTAGATGGGGTTTTAATCTCACTTTAAATCTGATAAAACCACATTTAACACAGACCTTGATTTTATACATGGGACCAATTTTCAGAGTGCTAGAAGAAATAGTTAACAAAAGGAATCAGTTTATTCTCTCTCCCAAGCTAGTTTATCTTTTTTAGTTCCTAATATTGTTAAAAATTTGAGTAACATAATGGTATATAACTAAATATACACATAGTAAATATAAAAGCAATTTACGTTTTCGCCTCTTAGTCGCCATCTTGTCATGTAGATGAATTCCATAGTATGATCCTTCCCCATAATTTCACCATTGCACAGCACATCCAACTTTAAAAAGAATAATTATAGATCTATTAACATAATGTTGAATTCAAAAGTATTTTGCAGTTTTCGAAATTTCAAAAAATATTCAAATAGTTATAACAAAAGCATTAACCATTATTTTACACAGAAAGCATTTATTCTCCTAAAGTGTTAACGATTTTGATATAAGGAACACACAGCACTGTTTATCTTGTCCCACATACCTGTATCTCAAGTCCATACACATAATTTACAAATGCAATGTAACTTTCTTAGTGCAAATCTCTGTCATGTCTCTTAGAAGTTTAAGGCAGATTTCTGTGGCTGCCCCTTTTTGAACAAGAACTTATAGAAACCTCACAGTTCTTCTCAGCTCCTTTGGCTTCTCAATTCCTCTCTCAGAATTCTTTCACCTTCCCAAGATTTGAAGAGGTTAGTTTCTTCTTACTAGTTTGGGCTTGAAGAAGGAAATGAATGAATGTGGATACAGTGATTTATGGGGCTTTAAAGGTATATGAGAATTTTCAGTAATTACCAATAGCTAATTTGATACAAAAGTTAGGACTACACCACAGGTCTGTGTCTCTTAGGGCTGTCTGGCTTCTCTGGTTTGCCTGGTTGGTAATTTGCACAATACTTACAGGATCCTCTTCTAACTTTGCACAAAGCTTCAAAAAAGTGTTGTACTTATCAGCGTTAACTTTTGCTCCAAGTTGCAGGAACCGAACAACCCCTAAATCTTTAAGAAGGGTACAGGAACTCTGGCTATATTTCACTAATTCAACAAAGCATAATCAAGCAAATGTTCATCATCAATCCTTATAAATAAAATAACATTTTAGCTATCTAGCTATTAAAAACAGACTGGAAAGATTTCATTTGAAGTATGGGAGAGGAAGAAGAATGAGGTTTAAATAATTCTTCATCTGGCTAGAGACTACAGTTTTGAACTTTAAGTCTAAGATGAGTATAGTTTCAGTTAATTGTATTAGACATATGAAGCAAAATTATTGATTTTTTGATGATTTATGATGACTTACATGGATCCCAAAATGTTTTTCAGGCATCGTTTTATTAACTCTTAAAAGAATAAAGGAATCATTTCATTTTTCTTTATCTTGCTTAAAAATAAATTCATAAGCAAAGTGAAGAGACTTACTTAGGATGCAATTGCTAATCAGGTATACTGCATCTATCAGTGTCATTTAGCAACTAAACTATCTTGCCCCAGTTAGCAATGCTGTTACAAAAGCTTCCACTGTGAGGTATTTAATTAAATCATCCCCCTGCATGCTAGGCAGCAAAATAAGGGGGGAACTGAAAAAGATTCCTAAAAGTCATAGGAAAACTCCTTTGCACTGGGATAGATAAGGAGATGTCAGTGTACTGAATCTCTCCCTCTGCCATCTTTTATAGAGAAATATGTACATGCCAGAGGTAAGACTAAACAAGAGTAATAGTTGTCTTAGTAATAACAGCTTCCTAAAAATTAGAAAATGTTAACTCAATGAATCAGACTTCAAAGGAAATAAAACTGCACATGGTATTTTGGATGAAGAAATTAAAGTGTAAAACCAAACCATAAAAACAATTTTATTGTCTATTTTTCACTGTAGTCATATCTATACATTGTTATTATCATTTATTTTTACCAAGTACATTGGGCTTTGATACTTCCGTATTTTTTTCCTAATACAAAAGTTGATGTCTCTAGGATTTGAAAAAATATTTGTAGAACCATAACAACAATTGTTATTATTATACTTTAAGTTCTGGGGCACATGTGCAGATTGTGCAGGATTGTTACATAGGTATAAACATGCCATGGTGGTTTGCTGCATCCATCCCCGCCGTCACCTACATTAGGTATTTCTCCTAATGTTATCCCTCCCCAATCTCCCCACCCCCAAACAGACCCCAGTGTGTGACGTTCCCACCCTGTATCCATGTGATCTCATTGTTCAACACCCACTTATAAGTGAGAACATGCAGTGTTTGGTTTTCTGTTCTTGTGTCAGTTTGCTGAGAATGATGGTTTCCAGCTTCATCCATGTCCCTGCAAAGAACATGAACCCATCCTTTTTTATGACTGCATAGTATTCCATGGTGTATATGGGCCACATTTTCTTTAACCAGTCTATCACTGATGGGCATTTGGGTTGGTTCCAAGTCTTTGCTATTGTAAACAGTGCTGCAATGAACATACATGTGCATGTGTCTTTATAGCAGAATGATTTATAATCTTTTGGGTATATACCCAGTAATGGGATTGCTGGGTCAAATAGTATTTCTATTTCTAGATCCTTGAGGAATCACCACACTGTCCTCCACAATGGTTGAACTAATTTACATTCCCACCAACAGTGTAAAAGCATTCTTATTTCTCCATATCCTCTCCAGCATCTGTTGCCTCCAGATTTTTAAATGATTGCCATTCTCACTGGTATGAGATAGTATCTCAATGTGGTTTGGATTTGCATTTCTCTAATGATCAGTGATGATGAACATTTTTTCAGTTTGTTGGCCTCATAAATGTCTTCTTTTGAAAAGTGTCTGTTCATATCCTTTGCCCACTTTTTGATGGGGTGTTTTTTTTCTTGTAAATTTGTTGTAGATTGCAAAAAAATTTTCCCATTCTGTTGGTTGCCAGTTCACTCTAACGACTGTTTCTTTTGCTGTGCAGAAGCTCTTAAGTTTAATTAGTTCCCATTTATCTATTTTGGCTTTTGTTGCCATTGCTTTTGGTGTTTTAGTAGTAATGTCCTTGCCTATACCTATGTCCTGAATGGCACTGCCTAGGTTTTTTTCTAGGGTTGTTATGATTTTAGGTCTTACGTTTATATCTTTTAATCCACTGGAGTTAATTTTTATATAAGGTCTAAGGAAGGGGTCCAGTTTTAGCTTTCTGCACATGGCTAGTTTTTCCCAATACCATTTATTAAATAGGATATCCTTCCCCATTGCTTGTTTTTGTCAGGTTTGTCAAAGATCAGATGGTTGTAGATGTGCAGTGTTAATTCCAAGGCCTCTGTCCTGTTCCATTGGTCTATATCTCTGTTGTGGTACTAGTACCATGCTGTTTTGATTACTGTAGCCTTGTAGTGTAGTTTGAAGTCAGGTAGTGTTATGACTCCAGCTTTGTTCTTTTTGCTTAGGATTGTCTTGGCTATGCAGGTTCTTTCTTGGTTCCATATGAGGTTAAAGGTGGTTTTCTCCAGTTCTGTGAATAAAGTCAATGGTAGCTTGATGGGATAGCACTGAATCTATAAATCACTTTGGGCAGTATGGCTATTTTCACGATACTGATTCTTCTTAACCATGAGCATAGAATGTTTTTTCATTTGTTTGTGTCCTCTCTTATTTCCTTGAGCAGTGGTTTATAGTTCTCCTTGAAGAGGTCCTTCACATCCTTTGTTAGTTGTATTCCCAGGTATTTTATTCTCTTTGCAGCAATCGTGAATGGGAGTTGACTCATGTTTTGGCTCTCTGTCTGTTATTGGTGTATAGGATGCTTGTAATTTTTGCACATTGATTTTGTATCCTGAGACTTTGCTGAAGTTGCTTATCAGTTTGAGGAGATTTTGGGCTGAGATGACGGGGTCTTATAAATATACAATCATGTTGTCTGCAAATAGAGACAATTTGACTTCCTCTTTTCCTAAATGAATACCCTTTATTTCTTTTTCTTGTCTAATTGCTCTGGCTAGAACTTCCAATACTATGTTGAATAGGAATGGTGAGAAGAGGGCATCCTTGTCTAGGTGCCAGTTTTCAAAGAGGATGCTTCCAGTTTTCACAGAGGATGCTTCCAGTTTTGGGGCATTCAGTATGATATTCGCTGTGGGTTTGTGGTAAACAGCTCTTATTATTTTGAGATACATTCCACTGATAACTAGTTTATTGAGAGTTTTTAGCATAAAGGGCTGTTGAATTTTGTTGCAGGCACTCTCTGCATCTATTGAGATAATCATGTGATTTTTGTCTTTGGTTCTGTTTATGTGATGGATTATGTTTATAGATTTGTGTATGTTGAACCAGCCTTGCATTCCCCAGTTGAAGCCTACCTGATCATGATGGATAAGCTTTTTGATGTGCTGTTGCATTCAGTTTGCCAGTATTTTATTGAAGATTTTTCTATCAATGTTCATCATGGATATTGGCCTGAAATTTTCTTTTTTAGTTGTGTTTCTGCCAGGTTTGGGCATCAGGATGATGTTGGTCTCATAAAATAAGTTAGGGAGGATTCTCTCTTTTTGTATTGCTTGGAAGTTTCAGAAGGAATGGTACCAGCTCCTCTTTGTATGTCTGGTAGAAATTGGCTGTGAACCCGTCTGGACTGGGACTTTTTTTGGTTGGTAGGTTATTAATTGCTGCCTCAATTTCAAACCTTGTTATTAGTCTATTCAGGGATTCAACTTCTTCCTGGTTTAGTCTTGGGAGGGTGTAAGTGTCCAGGAATTTATCCATTTCTTCTAGATTTACTGGTTTATGTGCATAAAGTTGTTGGTAGTAATCTCTGATGGAAGTCTGTATTTCTGTGGAATCGGTGGTGATATCCCCTTATCATTTTGTTATTGCATCTATTCTATTATTCTCTTTTCTTTGTTAGTCTGGCTAGCGGTCTATTTTGTTGATCTTTTCAAAAAACCAGCTGCTGAATTCATTGATTCTTTGAAGGATTTTTTTGTGTCTCTATCTCCTTCAGTTCTGCTCTGATCTTAGCAATTTCTTGTCCTCTGCTAGCTTTTGAATTTGTTTGATCTTGCTTCTTTAGCCCTTTTAATCATGACGTTAAGGTATTGATTTTAGATCTTTCCTCACTTCTCATGTGGGTATTTAGTACTATACATTTCCCTCTAGACACTGCTTTAAATGTGTCCCAGAGATTCTGGTTCTTTGTTCTCATTGGTTTTGAAGAACATCCTTATTTCTGCCTTCATTTCGTTATTTATCCAGTAGTCATTCAGGAGCATGTTGTTAAGTTTCCATGCAGTTGTGTGGTTGTGAGTGAGTTTCTTAATCCTGAGGTCTACTTTGATTGCACTGTGGTCTGAGACTGTTATGATTTCTGATCTTTTGCATTTGCTGAGGAGTGATTTATTTCCAATTATGTGGTCAATTTTAGAGTAAGTCTGATGTGGTGCTGAGAAGAATGTATATTCTGTGGATTTGGGGTGGAGAGTTCTGTAGATATCTACTGGTGTGCTTGGTCCAGATCTGAGTTCAAGTCCTGGAAATCAAGTCCTGTCTAATATGGACAGTGGCGTGTTAAAGTATCCCACTATTATTGTGTGGGAGTCTAAGTCTCTTTGTAGATCATTAAGAACTTGCTTTATGTATCTGGGTGCTCCTGTATTGGGTGTACATATATTTAGGATAGTTAGCTCTTCTTGTTGCATTGATCCCTTTACCATTATGTAATGCCCTTGTCTCTTTTGTTCTTTGTTGGTTTAAAGTCTGTTTTATCACAGACTAGGATTGCAACCCCCGCTTTTTTTTTTTTTGCTCTCCATTTGCTTGGTAAATCTTCTTCCATCCCTTTATTTTGAGTCTATGTGTGTCTTTGCATGTGAGATGGGTCTCCTGAATATAGCACACCAATGGGTCTTGATACTCTATCCAATTTGCCAGTCTGCATCTTCTGATTGGGGCATTTAGCTCATTTACATTTAAGGTTAATATTGTTATGTGTGAATTTTATCCTGCCATTTTGATACTAGCTGGTTGTTTTGCCCGTAAGTTGATGCGGTTTCTTCATTGTGTTGTTGGTCTTTATAATTTGGTACATTTTTGCAGTGGCTGGTACTGGTTGTTCCTTTCCATATTTAGTGCTTCCTTCAGGTGCTCTTGTAAGGCAGCCCTGGTAGTGATGAAATCTCTCAGCAGTTGCTTGTCCATAAAGGATTTTCTTTCTCCTTCACTTATGAAGCTTAGTTTGGCTGGATATGAAATTCTGGGTTGAAAGTTCTTTTCTTTAAGGATATTGAATATTGGCCCCCACTCTCTTCTGGCTGTAGAGTTTCTGCTCAGAGATCTGCTGAGTCCGATGGGCTTCCCTTTGTGGGTAACCTGACCTCTATGGCTGCCCTTAGCATTTTTTCCTTCATTTCAACCCTGCTGAATCTGATGATTATGTGCCTTGGGGTTGCTCTTCTTGAGGAATATCTTTGTGGTATTCTCTGTATTTCCTGGATTTGAATGTTGGCTTACCTTGCTAGGTTGGGGAAATTCTCCATAATAACAATTTTTAACCCACAGACTAGTCATTTGAGAGAAACTTTCAAATAAGCTCAGAATCAGAGGCTTCCTCAAAACATGGACATAATAACTGTCAATGTCTGTCACATTTTGTTTCTCCTATGATATTCACATTACTGCAGATAGGCTGGAAATACTATGCTGCCTTTGATGTCCTTGTTTACATAGGAAACTTGTCCTGGTCTTTAATTTTGTTTTTTCTTTCTTTTTTTTTTTTTTTGAGATGGAGTGTCACTCTATTGCCCAGGCTGGAGTGCAGTGGCACAATCTTGGTTCATTGCAACCTCCGCCTCCCAGATTCAAGTGATTCTTGCCTCGGCCTCCTGAGCAGCTGGAATTATAGGCGCCTGCCACCACACCCAGGTAATTTTTGTAGCTTTAGTAGACACAGGGTTTCACCATCTTGGCCAGGTTGGTCTCAAACTCCTGACCTCAGGTGATCCACCCACCTCAGACTCCCCAAGTGCTGGGATTGTAGGCATAAGCCTGGCCTGGTCTTTAATTTCTAGATGCTAACATCAGAACTCAAAAGGGAAGAAGGGGAAATTAATGAATTGTAAGATCACCATTTAGGCAGGTGAGAAATTATAGCCCTATTTCCTTATAATGTTTTAGTCATAATTGTAGGATTAAAAACATTCTCTACACATGGAACACATGAAAAGCTATGTTGTGATCAATATCAGGGCAATTTACCTCTTCTGTAAATAAACTGGTAAATTACATTTATGCAGATATAATATGTTGGTTTTATCTAGTGTTAAACAAAACCACATCTGCATTTCATGGAACTGTGATTAGTTATGAAATTCCTTGGGATAAAAAAACAATGTTTTACATTCTGTAGAAATCTATAAAGAATTGGTAATAATTGATCTCAAAGATCTCAGATAAAAAATGACATACCCTAAGGCATGAATACATTTAGCTAGTATGTTTATTTTGGGACTACTTAAAGTTCTTTAAATATCTCCTCTAATTATAAAACGTTAAATGTATTAGTATCATAGTTTATTCAGGGTATGTTCAATTAGAAAATACATATTACCTAAGTAGAATAATACATTCTGAAATTTTTTAACATGAAAATAACCAAAGTTTCCACAAATTTAATTTGAATATATTCTCAGTTTTCACTTTTGTTAGAATTTTACTTCAAATACTTTAATTATTGAAATGATCAAGGTTAGATATTATTTAACTTACCTCATAAGAACTTGGAAGTTTTAGTTTTAAACTTAGAAATTTTTTAATAGTTCCAACAGTTACACGTGTAGAACATCGAATGAATTTCTTCATTAACCCCTAAAGGAAATAAAGATTACTAGTTAAAATGTTCTATCTTGCTTTTGATGAAACCACAGCTACCATTTCCACTATCATTTTGAATATTTTTAAAACGTATTGTGAAACATTTTAATTTACAGTTTTTTAGTACTTGCAAGTAAAAATGTTCCTAATTCTTGGATTCTTACATGACATTCTTTAAGAATGTATTATTATGTGTGCTAGGAAAATCCTGCCAAATAGGCAATCTGCTTACCTCTAGATATTTTAGTAAAGAAAACATGAGTTTAAATTAAAAAGAAAAAAACCAAAAGGTCACAAGAAGCATAAAAATATTTTATTATATAATATAACTTCTGAGACATTAGGGACATTTTCTAAAACATGGTATCACAGCTTTTAAATAATTTTAGAAAGAGTAGTGATTTCAAATGGGACTCTGAGGAGCCAGAGGGTTCAACAGAGAGAGGCTGGTTAGGCCATAGCATGTCCAATTAGAAGTTGCATAATGTGGACCTTGTGTTGGGGAGAATCATGTAGAGTCAGTGTCTAATAGGCTGTGCCAGTACTTTACCGGAAAAACAAACTTCTATGTGCCTTGATGTGTCTCATCTGTAAAACGTGCAGAGCACTACTAATTCACTCTTCAAGCTTGAATATCACTAAAATATAAGAACCAATCTAGAAGGGATACTCAAGCTGAAAATGAAGCAAAATGAGGTTGTGGTCATAATAAACATGAACCAATATGTGAAACAAAATTACATACCACAACCGCAAAAGTTATTGGAATACTAAAACACACAAAGCAACAAGAGAATCTCTTAAAGATATTACTCCTATTCATATGCATAGGAAATTAGGTCAGCATCTGGAACAACAACTTAGTGTTCTTAAATTCAGTAAGTCAAAGAAAGAACTATTCAATGTTTATGTCCTAGCAAATGTTTTCCTAGCAAAACATATTTCCTGACAAAGACCAACAGAAATAAATTAACAAATAATACTTGGTCACAACACAGATGATAAAGTATCCATTAAAAGAAAACAGAAGTTAAAAGTCACATCTAAAGCAAGACATACTCTACCCATTTCAAATGTGAAGACCGATATTCTAGACAGCATGAAAACAAAGGGATAAATGTACAAGTCTATCTTCTCTGTTATCTGTTCACACCTTCTCAAGAAGCCCAACGTTTCCCATCCATTTTCTTTTTGCCCCAAACGCTTCAAAAGAATCATTAGCACATTTTTACAAGCCCCAATTAAGTCAGAGAACATAAGCGTTTAGGTCGATCATCCCCAGTCCAAAATCTGAAATGCCCCCAAATCTGAAACTGAGGGCTGACATGGCACACACTCATTTCAGATTTGGGAGGTTCAACTGTAAGTATATACAAAGCAAATATTCCAAAATCCAAAAAAATTCTGGTCCCAACCATTTTGGGTAAGGGATATGAAACCTGTACTGAAAGACTCTAATACGTATGTTTTTTCATCTGCCAAGAAATCAGGAAGAATCTCCAGATGTGATGTTGGTATCACTATTCATAATCTTTCAGAGATTAATAGTTAATAGTTTTTATGCTATTCACAAAGTTGTGCAACCATTACCATAATCTAATTCCAAAAAATATTTTCATCATCCCTCCAAGTAACCCCAAATTCATTAGCAGTCACTTCCCAACGTTCCCTCCTTCCAGCCCCTGACAACTGCTAATCTACTTTCTGTCTTTATCCTTGCCTGAACTTTTCATATAAATGGAACCACATAATATGTGACCTTTTATGTCTCACTTCTTTCACTTAGCATAAAGTTTTCAAGGTTCATCCATGTTGTAGCATGCTTAGCATATATCAGTACTTCATTGAAGTTTATGACTGAACAGTAGTATCACATTTTGTTTCGTTTTGTTTTTCCATTCATCAGTTGACAGAATTTAGGTTGTTTTTACTTTGTGGCTATTATGAATAATGCTTTTATGAGTATACATATACAAGATTTTGTGTGAACATGTTTTCAATTCTTTTATACAGTAGTCCCTCCTTATCTGCAGTTTCATTTTCCTTGATTTCACTTACCCAGTCAATATTTCACTGTACAAAAATTCGAAATATAAAATTCTAAAAATAATTCCTAAGTTTTAAGCTGCATAAAATTCTGAGTAGCATGGTAAAATCTTGCATCATCCTACTCCATCCTGCCTGGAGTAGAATCTTCCCTTTGTCCAGCATATTCATGCTGTATAGGCTACCTGTCCATTAGTCACTTAGCTATCTCAGTTATCAAATCAAAACACCAGTATATACAGGATTATCTGGTACTATCTGTGGTTGCAGCATCCACTGGGGGTCTTGTAGCATATGCCCCACAGATAAGGGGGAACTACTGTGTATGATCATATACTTAGAAGTGGAATCACCATGTCAACTGTTCGAGAAACTGCTAAACTGTTTTCCACAGTAGCTGCACTTTCACCTTCCCACTAGGAATGTATTTCAATTTGTCCACATTCTCTAACATTTATTATTTTCCTTAAAAAAAATCTGGCCATCCTAGTAGGTATGAAATGATATCTCATTGTGGTTTTGATTTGCAGAGCCCTAATGACTAGTGATGTTTAGCAACTTTTCCTGTGCTTATTGGTCATTTTTATAACTTCTTTAGAGGAATGTGTATTCAAATCTTTAGCCATTTTTTTTTCAAATTGGGTAATCTTTTTATTGATTTATAAGAGTTCTTCATATATCTGTATATTAAAGGCTTATCAGACATTATTTGCACATATTTTTCCCATTCTATAAGTTTTTTCACTTTCTTAAATGTCCTTTGATATACAAGAGTTTTACATTTTAATGAAGTCCAATTTACCTGTTTGTTTTTTTTTTTTTTTTTTTTTCCTTTTGCTGCTTATGCTTTTGGTGTCATTTCTAAGAATCCACTGCTATATCAAAAAGCTCATCCACCATGATCAAGTAGGATTCATCCCAGGGATGCAAGGCTGGTTCAACATACGCAAGTCCATAAACGTAATTCACCACATAAACAGAACCAAAGACAAAAACCACATGATTATCTCAATTGATGCAGAGAAGGCTTTTGACAAAATTCAACAACCCTTTATGCTAAAAACCCTCAACAAACTAGGTATTGACGGAACGTATCTCAAAACAATAAAAGCTATTTACGACAAACCAACAGCCAATATCATACTGAATGGGCAAAAACTGGAAGCATTCCCTTTGAAATCTGGCACTAGACAATCTCTCACCACTCCTATTCAATATAGTACTGGAAGTTCTAGCCAGAGCAATCAGGCAAGAAAAAGAAATAAAGGGTATCCAAATTGGAAAGGAGGAAATCAAATTGTCTCTATTTGCAGATGACATGATTGTATATCTGGAAGACCCCATCATCTCAGCCCAAAATCTCCTGACTCTGATAAACAACTTCAGCGAAGTCTCAGGATACAAAATCAACGTGCAAAAATCACAAGCATTCCTATACACCAGTAATAGACTTCAACAGAGTCAAATCAAGAACGAACTGCCATTCACAATTGCTACAAAGAGAATAAAATACCTAGGAATACAACTAACAAGAAACGTAAAGGACCTCTTCAAGGAGAACTACAAGCCATTGCTCAATGAAATAAGAGAGGATACAAACAGATGGAGAAACATTCCATGTTCATGGTTAGGAAGAATCAACATTGTGAAAATGGCCATACTGCCCAAAGTAATTTACAGATTCAACGCTATTCCCATCAAGCTACCAATGACCTTCTTCACAGAACTGGAAAAAAACACCTTAAACTTCATACGGAACCAAAAGAGAGCCTGCATAGCCAAGTTAATTCTAAGCAAAAAGAACAAAGCAGGAGGCATCACACTACTGGACTTCAAACTATACTACAAGGCTACAGTAATCAAAACAGCATGGTACTGGTACCAAAACAGAGATATAGACCAATGGAACAGAACAGAGGCCTCAGAGGAAATAGAACATACCCACAACCATCTGATCTTCGACAAACCTGACAAAAACAAGCAATGGGGAAAGGACTCCCTGTTTAATAAATGGTGTTGGGAAAACTGGCTAGCCATGTGCAGAAAGCAGAAACAGGACCCCTTCCTGACACCTTACACCAAAACTAACTCCAGATGGATTAAAGACTTAAACATCAGACCTAACACCATAAAAACACTAGAAGAAAATCTAGGCAAAACCATTCAGGACATAGGTGTAGGCAAGGACTTCATGACCAAAATGCCAAAAGCAATGGGAACAAAAGCCAAAATAGACAAATGGGACCTAATCAAACTCCACAGCTTCTGCACGGCAAAAGAAACAGTCAGTAGAGTGAATCGGCAACCAACAGAATGGGAAAAAATTTTTGCAGTCTACCCATCTGACAAGGGGCTGATATCCAGAATTTACAAAGAACTAAAGCAGATCTACAAGAAAAAAACAAACAAGCCCATTCAAAAATGGGCAAAGGATATGAACAGATACTTTACAAAAGAAGACATACAGGAGGCCAACAAACATGTGAAAAAATGCTCATCATCACTGGTCATCAGAGAAATGCAAATCAAAACTACATTGAGATACCATCTCACACCAGTTAGAATGGCGATCATTAAAAAATCTGGAAACAACAGATGCTGGAGAGAATGTGGAGAAATAGGAACACTTTTACACTGTTGGTGGGAATGTAAATTAATTCAACCATTGTGGAAGACAGTGTAGAGATTCCTCAAGGACCTAAAAATAGAAATCCCATTTGACCCAGCAATCCCATTACTGGGTATATATCCAAAGGATTATAAATCATTCTACTACAAGGACACGTGCACACGAATGTTCATTGCAGCACTGTGTACAATAGCAAAGACCTGGAACCAACCCAAATGCCCAACGATGATAGACTGGATAGGGAAAATGTGGTACATACACACCATGGAATATTACGCAGCCATCAAAAACGATGAGTTCACGTCCTTTGCAGGGACATGGATGAACCTGGAAACCATCATTCTCAGCAAACTGACACAAGAGCAGAAAATCAAACACCGTATATTCTCACTCATAGGTGGGTGTTGAACAATGAGAACACATGGACACAGGGAGGGGAGCACTACACACTGGGGTCCGTTGGGGGGAAATGGGGGAGGGACGGGGGGGTGGGGAGGTGGGAAGAGATAGCATGGGGAGAAATGACAGATACAGGCGAGGGGACGGAAGGCAGCAAACCACACTGCCATGTGTGTACCTATGCAACAATCTTGCATGTTCTTCACATGTACCCCAAAACCTAAAATGCAATTAAAAAAAAAAAAGAATCCACTGCTAAATCCAAGGTCATGGGAATATATTAATTTCCCCTTCCTCTTGGAAGGCTATAGATTTTTGATGAATGTAGATTTACTAGTTGCCCGTTTTCTTTGAGCACTCTGCATATATTATCCTATTGCCTTCTAGCCTCCACAGCTTTTGGTGAGAAACTGGCTACTAACCCTACTGGGGGTCCGTTGTGTGTGAATCACCTTTATATTGCTTTCAAGATTCTATCTTTGTCTTTTAATAATTTGATTATGATGTTCCTAGTATGAATTTCTTTGAATTTATCATATGTGGAGTTTGTTAAGCTTCTCAGATGTTTAATATTTTTTATCAAATTCAGTTGTTTTTTGGGGGCCATTATTTCTTCAAATACACTTTCTGTCCTTTTTTCTCCATTTCCTCTGTTTCTGGAACTTCCATTATGGGTATGCTGGTAAGCTTGATGGTGTCTACAGGTCTCTAAGGACCTGCTCATTTTTCTTCATTCTATTTTCTTTCCATTTCTCAGACTGAATAATCTCAATTCATTAAACTTCAATTTTATAGGTTCTTTTTCTTTGGCTCAAGTGTGCTGTGAGCCTCACCCATAAAATGTTCATTTCAGTTGCTATACAACTCCAGAATATTAAAAAAAAATTAATATCCTATATTTGGTGATATAATTCTTGTATTTTCATATAGGTGATCAGACCATGGTTTTAGTTCTTTGTACATATTTAAATAGATGATTTCAAATTTATGCCTAATAAGTGCAATGTCTGGGCTTCCTCAGGGACAGTTTCTATTGACTGCTTCTCTTCCTGTGTATAGGTCATAAAATCAGCTCTCTGTAACTGAAGTCCTACATTTGTGAATTCAACCAACCACTGATCAAAAATTTTTTAAAAAACAATATAGCAATAAAAATAATGCAGTTTAACAACTATTTACATAGTATTTACATTGCACTAGGTATTACAAGTAATCTAGAGATGATTTAAAGTATATAGCAGGCTATGCATAGGTTACATGCCAATATGACATCATCTTACATAAGGGACACGGGATACACAGATTTTGTTATCCCTGAAGGGTCCTGGAATTAATCCCCCCATAATATGATAGACCACTGTATTTTTTAGTATCTATCATATTTTAAATGATATAATGTTACGACTAGACATTTTAAATGATATAATGTTGCAGTGCTGGAAATCAGATTCCTGCCTGCTCTTCAGTCCTAAACTAATTTCATAAAGTCTGTCTTCTTTACCACAGGTAGCCATGAAAGTTTCTGCCTAGAGGTCAGCTAATGATTGAACAGACAGATATTTCTTTACACATCTGGAGTCATTAAGTTGCTCAGTCTTTGCCAAGGATCTGGGTGTGTGTTTGGGGGCATACCTCCAACATTCAACCAAGGTGTTGACAACTCTGCCTTAGTCTTCACTTCCTGCTTGTGCAGAGTGCCTCAAGGTCAGGCAGAGGTGAGAGCTTAGGGCCTTCTCAGGTCTTTCCCAAATATGAATACAACCCTGTGTATGTATGTGGCCCTCTAGATTTCAAGGAATATGTCAGAGATTTTTGAAGCTCCTAGGGACATACCACTTCACAGCTTTCCCTTTTAAGCTTTTTGGTTAGTCTCTTGTTTGGTCCAAATGTTATCTATAACTCAGGCAGCTATAAAGTTAAAACATTTGTCTGTAATTATTTTCAACAAATAATTTTTCCCTTTCCCCCACCCAAAAAGAAGGCTTTTTCTATGGAGGCAAGTTCCAAGTCAAATCAAATACTGACAAGCTTGTAAGTGGGGTCTTCTAGGAAACAACCAGACAGGTCAAATAATGACCATTCTTTGGCAATGAGGCTTTAAAAGAGCTCTACTTCTGTTCCTTTCCTTTGGTGCCTGAGAGGCTGCAATGGGAAAGCAGGCTGTTATTTTCAAGGCTACTGCAGAGTTTGAGTGGGGGGTGGAACTAAAGCAAGTTAAAATGCCACAAAGCTCACCCTTTATAGTAAGAATTAGTAATCTTATTGATAAAATGCTCTATAGGCATTTTAAGCCTTTGGTTAATATTAGATCTCTAAAAAGGCTGATACCCAACATTTTTGCCAGTATTTTCATACTTATGGAAAAGTGAATTTTCAGAGATACTTAGTATACTCTTTTTATTGACATCCTACTCTTGACTTTGACTTCTGTATTACAAAAGCAGTTAGGTATTCTGTATAAATTATGCATGCAACTACTGCCCCACCACATTTGAGAATCACACCCTAATGCAGAGGAATGAGATGGCAGAGAAGGCTATAAAGCAATACAAACATTGTGTTTCTGCCACTAAGGGATTTACAATCTAGTATCAAGGACAATTCACACATAAAATAAGATAGTGCCTAGAACTCTTAAGTGCATCCTTAATAGATAACAAACCAATCCCTAATTGAGGGATAAATATAAGTACTACAGAATTTCAGAGAAGGGATTCACTAGGTTGGGAAAAGCATCACAAAGAACAAAAATCTCTGGGTCTTGACAGAAGCACAGGATGGTGGAAGAGGAAATAACAAAGGAAGGTTTGTTCAAAGTTTTAGAGGTCTTAAATATTCATAATACAAGCTTTTATGTATTCTAGATACAGATCTTTTATCAGATAATATGGTTTCCAACACACACACACACACACACACACACACACACACACACACACAGATGGGCGGGAGAGAGGGGAGGAGAGAGAAAGAGAATGAACACATACATAAAGGAATAATCACTTGTGTTGAAAGGAGAATTTACTAATGGGTTACTAAGAGAGGTGCTTGTTAGTGAAGGGCATTGAATGCTAATATAAGGAGTTATGACTTAATTGCACAGGCCAAAAGGTGGTAAACTTCAGGCCTATTCAATGGCCATGTCCTCAGGCCAAATCTGGCTGGCCATCAATTTCTATAAATAATGTTTTATTGAAACACAACCATGCCCACTCATTTACTGTGCTGCTTTAGTGCTATAATGAATAAGTTGAGTAAACTGCAACAGAGACCATATGGCCTACAGAGCCTAAAATACTTACCATCTGACCCTGAGATTGGTCATGGCCCTCACCCTGAGTCTTACATACACTCAGGCAAATGGCCCTAGCCCTGGATAACGAAAGAAAAATTAAGGGTACAGAAAACACTTAATCACTACTTTAAAAAATCTAGATATAAGGGTGAGCAGCACTAAACTGGGGGGAATTTTGCAGGACTTAGTAACTGGTTCAAAGAAAAGAGTAACAGGTCAAAGATGACGCCAAGCTTTTGAGCTTATTTGACTGACTAAAAGACAGTAGTCATAACTGAAACGGCATGTTTAAAGTTAGATGGAAGTATAATGAATTTGCCTTTAGACAAGTCAAGTTTCTGGTGTTGGTGAAATTCTCAACTGGTCTATTTAAAAATACTTAAAGATATAATACTTCAGCTTGAGAAAGATAGCAGAGTTAGAAATTAGGACTTAAAAGTTCTTTGCATAAAGAAGAGAAGAACAGACACAAGGCCCTACTTGAAAGTGGGATGGTAGGAGGTGAGACAGCCTTCAAGGAATTTAAAAGTTCAGAGGCATTTTACAACCTCCAATTTTACTTCAAAACTAATTGATTAAATTATTCACAAAATACATTAGCCCTGACATGAAAATCTTGTTGAGTTGCAAATACAAATAGAGAAATAAAGGATGAAATGAGAAGATAATTAATAAAAGGGCTAGAATTACTGGTGACATGAAATTCTCTAAGTTTGTCACCATGCTTAAAAAACAGGAACTGTGCATATGAACTCCCAACAAAGGTATAAAAGGAGGTGGAGAAAGAGAGGTGTGATTCTGCGCATTAGCCACTAGATGGTGGCATTGACCCAGGACGGTTCAGTTGCGGGAATTGTAACAATATGTAAACATAGGATTGTCAAAGAACGACATTTTATTTAATTACGTTAATTAAAACTTTGAAAGCAAACATTTTGAAGCATTAGAAAATTTGTCAACAAATTACCAAGGGTTTATTATAAACTGATCATAAAAATACCACAGTCTTGTTCACTTACCTTTACTACATTGTCCCCCGATTGTCCATTATTTCGTAAACAATCTAGACAGATAGCAATTTGTGGGTCACTTCTGTGATAATCTTGATTTTCATCACCTTCTTCATCTACTTTCGGTTTGTCAGCTTTTGAAGTAACATCTGTATAATTTAAACAAAATTAACAGCTATAAATCAAAATTGATTTTAAAGTTAAGCAATAATAATACATTATCAAAAGAAAAATCAACTTAAATTTCCTAACAGCTTTTGAAGAAGAACGCAGTATCTTTGAAATGTTCTAACCAACTCAACAATGGAAATTTTTTTTTTTTTAATTGGAGACTTATTAACTTAGTTTAAGATTTCTAGGCTCACTGGGACATTCAAATGAAAGATTCAGGGCTAGCTGTATTTAGCCAAAAAAATGATTACAATTAGTGATTAGACTACGTTAGAAAATAAACAGGATATAAAAAATACTTCCAAGTTATTTATATGTGTACATATAAATTATACTCAAGTTTATATACAAAAGTATATATTCAAATTAAAACCAAATACTTCAAATTATAAAATTAAGTTCTCAAAATTTCAAATTACTAGATATAAAATCAGTTACTGAAAAAAACAAGTATAATGAATTAGCTTTGCATCATGTATATAGCTATAATGTATGTTACAACTCAAAGAAATCAGAATGGCATACTTTGTATTATATACAAATGTATTTCACCTATTACCTGTACCCTATAAATATTACAGCTATATTTATCATGCATCTGTTGAGTAGCTTTAACTTTATGTTGGATACACATCATACAAGGCCTGAGGGAACAATACTGAATCTACAGCTATCATCCTCACTCTCACAGTGGTCAGCATATGGGATGAAATAAAGGTAAATAAAAAAGACAAAAACAAAAAAGAAACCAGACAAATATAGGATGGGAGAAGTAAAATGGACTATGCAGGCACATATAAAAGAGAGAGTAAACTCAAACTTTGGGAGTGAAGCAGAGGTTCAGGGATGATTTCCAGATGAAATACCTCTAAGCTAAAACCTGAAAAAATTGGCCAGCCAAACATTACATTGTAGAAAAGCCTTCCTGCAAAGTGACAGGCTAAATCCCCTTGGATACCTATAGTAAAAGCATTACAGGTGTACCATAAAGCAGGAAGGTGGTTTTTTTTCCTGCATGTTTTCTTCTGTTTATTTATAGAGAAGGCACATACACAGGAGTTGCCTTCTATGAACCAAACTCCCAGCTCCAACAAAAAATCCAAATTCTCCACTCAAGCTAAAGACCAAGTACCATAAATACTTTAAAAAGGGAGAAACAATAGGGAAAGGGAGATAAAATTCACAAAGTAGGCTACAGCCCTTCACAAGTCAATCTGTGATATGTAGATTAATAGAGTAAACCTATCACATAATTTTTGAGGACAATCTCCCAGGCTCCTGTCCTCTTGAACAGATCATCAAAAACTGAAATATTTAATTAGCCTCATCTTATCTGTATTTTTATTACAGCACTACCACAATTGCTTATCGTTGTCTAATTGCAGTGTACATTTGGGTAAAACAAGACCTAGTTAAGGCATTTTTTTGGTCAGGCTTAGCTTCTTTGCCTTTTTGTTGTTGTTGTTGTTATAGATTAAAAATAGTCTCTTGCTACCTTACTCTAGTCATCAAAGCTATTCTCAAACTTCCCCTTCTCTAAGAAAACAGCTTTGCACAGTTCAGTTGAACTAATAAAATGATAATCTTCATTTTAAAGATTAAAAGAGAGAGATGGCATTTTCTCATCTACCTTCGTCATGTATAATTGGCAATCCTATGATCTTACGGGAAAACCAAGATTGGGAGGCTGAACTAACAAGTGACCCCATAAGAACACACACATATTCTTGAATAACCTTAAATGGTATTTAGGATATCTCAAATTAAATCTCATATTCAAAAAGATAGGAATGATACTACTTTCTTATAATTTCATATATCCCTTTGTGTGGATTTTATACATATATATGTATACTAATAGGCTTTTATCTGCTCAGTAATGTTTGCCCTTTGCTGCAATTATTAAAAATTACTAATTGCTGAGTCTCTTGGAACCTAGAGGAGAAATCTGGACATGCAGCATAGGTGATGGGGAAAATTCCCATAAGCATCCATAAATACTTTCTAAATTTCCATGACACATAGGTTTGGATCACCTGAGCTCTACTTATAAAAACTTCATTCCAGAATATTAGAGCATAGTAAAATCTCCTGATCTGGCTCTCAGCCACATCTCAGTTCCCTCTCCTATAGAGACAAACATACAAAAGAAATAAAACGAAAAAAACTCTTCACTGTTTAGTTGCAAGCTGTGGCTATTTCTTACTTCAGCTTCCTTTAGCTCCCTAGAAATTACTACTATAAACATCTAGCCAATTTTCTCTTTTATCTCCCTTTTCTCTTCCCAAAGTCCAATTTCCTCTGTTTCCAATTATCTTCTACTAAAGTGACTTCAGATTTACATTCATTTATATAAAATCTCCTATAGAGAAAAAGGTTCATAATGTAAATAAAAGGGAGCAGAAATTTTGTGCAGGAAAAATGTGAGCCTGAAGAGAGCTATTAGTTCACCTAAGCTATGAAAAACTGACCAATTTAAGAGATGCTTTCAGAAACAGACATAAGAAAAAGTCACCTTGTCCATTTTCTTGAGGCTTATTTTTCTTCCAAAATTCAGATTCACGCTCAAGTTCTTCTAATTTACATGAAAGAGAATATAAAAAGAAAAGTCATGAAATCTGTAATAGAAATGTTGATTTCATAAAACACAAAAGTCTGCAAGAACCCAAAGAGCCACTTACGTTCTCGTAGTCCAGGGACCAGCTTAAATATAATTTCCTCTAATGTATTGTCCAACCTTCGAAAGGGGAGAGAAAGAATATACTAACAATGAAGACACCAAAATCTGACACATAGTCTGAGATGTATATCTTATATGTATTGCAAAATACAGAACATATACAATTTTAGCACATCTACTATACCACACTCTTCTGTCCAGGGAACACACCTATTTCCAGCCTTCCCCAGTAGTAGACTGATCACAAAAATGCAGTCCCCAGCTCTCTCTATATCCACACTCTTGAGCATGACTTTGAAATTCCCCTCTTGACTAAGGAGGAAAGTCTATTTCCCTGACTTGGAAATACAGGCTGGCCTTAAAAACTTGTTGAGGCCAGCAGAATATGGCACAAGTGACTGTGCTTAGTTCTAAGCCTAAGCCTCAACAGGCATCACATGCTTTTGTTTCTATTTCTCTCTCTTTCACAGAATCCTGATAGCATGAGAACAAGGCTGGAGGATGAGAGACCATGTAGAAGAGATCAAGCTGCCCCGCTGAGGCCATTTTAGACTAGTCCACAAACAGCCCATCCCCCAAAATCAGCACAGCAGATTACCCAATGCACAGCAAACTGCCATTTGCATGAGTGAGACCAGCCAAGACCAGAAGAACCACCCAGCTAACCCAGGGAACCAGGAGGAATAATAAATGCTTGCTTTTTCAAGCATCAGTTTAGGAGTTGCTGTTATGCAGCAACAGCTGATATGGCCATTCTCAAATTTTCTATCACAGCTCTGGCTCTTTCCCATAAAGGAAATAATCTCCATTTCACTCTTCTGAGAAATGTAGACCACTTTATCATTCTACCTTCTGCAATGAAAACTTCAAATATTTATCTTGACATTTTTCTTATTTTCTTTCCTGCTATATAATTCATCTTTTTCATGGCTTTTTGTCTTTAATCCCATTCTCTTGCCCCCACAACACCCTCTTCCCATCCCATCTCCTTCATCCTGCTCAACAGCATTACTCTTCTACAAGACTACAAACACACAGAAGTTTCTTGTATCTAAAAAAAGACTGAAAACCTTTATTAACTCACTGTATTTGCAAACTATTATTCTGTTCCTCAATCTTTTCTTCTAACTGGAAAAAAATATGAAAGTAAAACCTACATTATTTCTGTCCCCTACTCTGTTTTGCTTCTTTTACTCTACTGAACTTTGCAAATAATCCATAACTTCCATACTGAATAGGTTTAAAAGTTTTAGAATTAAAATTTAAACTTAAAAATTCTTGTTTAAGTTTGTATTTCTTCTGTATTTCTCTGCAGCAGTTTGACAGTGTTGTCTGACACTGCCTGCTTCCCTGAAAATTTCCTTTGTTTTCATTTTTAAAATTTCCAAGTCTGTTCTTTCTTTGTTACTAAATATTTTTCTTTTTCCCAGCTACTTTAAAATCTGATATTCTCCCTTGCTTTGTACTCTGCACTCTGACCTTTTCAAAGTTCTGTCTTCCTTGGGGAGTTCATCTGCTTTGGTGGCTTCAAAACTAACATATAGGCAGAGATCCATCCATGTGTCTATCTACCTGCCTATATGTAACATCTCTCTGCTGAGTTCAAGTTCCATATTTCCAAAGAATGCTAAATATTTCAAGTACCTCCTTTTATTCATCTGTGTCAAGATTGTCTCATCTATCCTTCTCCAATAAAATATTAAGTACCCCACCCACTGTCTCACATTTTTTAAATTAAATTTTTAAGTAATACCATAATTCTCCCAAATTGGCTCAAAATATGAGAAGAATCTTAACTTTTCTCTTTCCCTTCATTTACAAATTTACTTACCAAACCACATCTGTCCCATCTATTCCTCCATCATTTCTTCCATTCCTTCAATTACCATCCTACTTTGAGCAGAGCAGAGATATGCTCATAATGAATCTTCCTAAAGTACTAATCTGATTGTGTTAGTTACCTCTCAAGAACTAATTTTTCCCTACTACCTGGCTTCATGTATTTACACAACTTGAGTCCCACCTAAATACCATCACTGGTACTATTCACTCACTGTCTCTCCTCTCTAGCCAAATGACTTATTCAATTATCCCAAGAATTCCTTGTCTTTTTCAATTCATTTTTTCTCCCTCATTTTTTACATCCTGGCTCAAATACTCTTTATACTCTCCGACCAAACCAATGCTATCTTATTCTTCAAGATGAAGTCACTTGTAAAGTTTTCCCAGACTATTTAATAGTAGGAGTACATAAAAAATAGTACTTCTTACTATGTACAAACAGATCAGGAATCAACTTAGTTTTATTTCTGTTTCCTCTGAAACATTACTTACCACTTTGATGTCCTTTCTGTCCTCTCAACCCAACTTAGGACTAATCTGTTCTACGGTCAGTCATTAAATCATTTCCTTACATGTACCCTTGTCTCTATCTTACTTGCACAAAATTATTTGGTACAACTTGAGTTAAATACAACTTTCCTTCAACTCTGCACTGGTCCACTTCAAATTCCAAACTACAACCCAAATATGCCTTTAAGTTTTCCAGGAATCATACTATACTCCCAAGTGTATTGATTCTCTCACTCTCCTTGACAACACGCTTTTTCCCCTCCCCAACCCTCCAAATCCCTTTTCTCTATCCTTAATTTTGGCTGATAAACACTTTCCTCTCAATGAAACATGTCAAAGCAAGGAAAAACAAACTTCCATAGGCCCTGGCCACCATACCTACCTATAGCATCTGCATCATGTACTCTCTTCTCTGTCTGCCTGCTTGTTGCTACAATTTTTTTTTGTCAGTGCTCCTATTGAAAACCAGTGTCTCCTCTTATGCTGTTAGATTCCATTCCCTACTCTCCTATATTATTAACTCTCTGCTTTCTACTGGATCATTCCCTTCAAATATGGCATTCTTTCTGCCTTATCAAAACAAAAAAAAAGAAACTTCTTGGCTGCACTTGACAGTAACCCACCACCGTCCCCAATTTCTTTGCTCCCATTTGTAGCAAAACTCCTTGAAAGAGTTGTCTATACTCACTGTTGCTAATTCCTCTCCCCACTTCCCTCTCTTAAAACAATCCAATTAGGTTTTTGGGCTCACAGCTCCTTTAGAGTTGAGAAGAGAACTTGCAAGTGCTCTTTTCAAAGTTGATGACCTCCACATTGCTTAATCTAACTATCAAGTCTCAGTTTTCACCTTGTTTGTACCCATAAACAACAAATGACACAGATGGATCACTCCGTCTTCTTTGACATACATACTGTGTTCACTTGACTTCTAGGGCACTACACACTCCTGGATTTTCCTCTACCTCACTGGTTGCACGTTCTCAGTTTCTTCTGTTGGCTCCTCCTGTCTCTGAACACTTAATGCTGGAGTTCTCCAGGGCTCGGTCCTTGGTCCTTTACTCATTCCTCTCTGTACTTACTCCCTGAAGTGATCACATCCTGCCTCACAGCTTGAAAAATCTTCTATATGCTAAAGACTACCAAATGTTTATCTCTATCCCAGACCTCTCCCTTTGAGTTCCAGACCCATATATACACTTGCCAACTTTCTCTCTTCTCTGAAATGATTGATAACTCAACATGTCCACAATCAAAGTCCTGATCTACCCCTTCCATGCTCTATTATTAATCTTCCCAACTCAGTTAATGGCAACTCCATTCTTCCAGTTGCTCAGGTCAGAAATCTTAAAGTCATGTTCAACTCTTTTCTTTATCCTATATCCATTCCATCAGCAAATCTTGCTGAATCTACTTTAGAAATATATTCAGAATATGAGCATTTCTTGTTCCCTCTTCAGCTACTACTTCTCACCAGGGTCACTGCAATTACTTTCTAACTGTTCTCCCTGCTTCTACCCTTGCCTTGCTATATGCAAGGGTATTCTCAATACAGTCATCAAAATGTTCGTAACGGATCAATCCTCCAACCAAAATCCTGCATAGGCTCTCCATTTCATTCAGAGTAAAAGATGAAATGTTTATAGTGGCCTACATGGCCCTTTATGATCTGGAATCTCATGATCTCTCTGCCCTTGTTACCCAGTATTCTGTCTCTCACTCATTGTTCCCCAGACACCCAGGTCTCCTTGCTGGTCGTCCAACAAGGCATATATACACTCCTGACTCAGGCGCTTTGCACTGGCTGCTCCCTTTACCTGGAATAGACATGCTTTCCCAGACCTATCGATGGTTAACCTCACATAGTCTCCAAGTCTTTGCTTAAATCTCACTCTCCCATTGAAGCCGATCCTCAACATCTTATTTAAAACTGCAATCTGCTGCTCCCTTGACACTCCTGACCTCCTCACCCCACACTTCTCTCTTTCTTCCCTTTGTAATTTTCACTTTCTAACATACCGTATAAGTTACTTATTATATGGTTTATCGAATGTCTGTCACTACAAAAATATTAAATCTACAAGGGCAAAGATCCTTACCTATTTTGTCTGTGAATGGACCTCAATCACCTAGAATAATGTCTGGACATGGCAGGCAACCAGTAAATATTTGCTGAATGAATGATTCCCCTCATGGAGGGGCATATTCCTCCAACTTCCTTCTACTGTCTATATCAGTGATGTCCAATAGAAATATAATGTGAGTCAAATATGTAATTTAAAATTTTTAGTAGGCACATTAACATCAGTTACTTTACACTTTTTATGTAAAACTAACTTTAGTGTTTTGTTACATATGAAAATATATTTAATAATACATTTAGTAATTTTTATTTATTGAAGAATCAAGTTATCTTTAGTGGGAAAATATTTACACTGCTTCTGGTTTTAATTGAAATTAAATTAGAAATTCCATTCCTCAGTTGCACTAGCAACATTGAAAGTGCTTAACAACTACATGTGGCTAATTGCTACCATACTGAACAGTACAAATACAGACTGCTTGTTTCCCGGGCCTGCTGCACAACTTGCACAACTGTCATATCCCTTTACCTCTCTGCTATGTTAGATTCCTTTATTCTTTCTTGGTTTATGCTCAAGCTTCCCAAAAGCTTACTAAGAAAAAGTACACAGAAGGGAAATTTTTTGCTACATGTGCCACAGGCAATTTAGGCACCTAACGAAGGAGCCTAAATTCCCCTTACTGCTTGCTAACAAAATCCAATTATGTTCTGGCTGCAATGTGGGCAACCTCTAGGATAATTCATGATTTGTTAAAGCATTTCAAAACCCACCACACGACTTTACCTAGTGGGTGTTATGTGACCTAGTTTTGGCTACAAAGGAGGAGCCTACTGTAGGAAACTTTGGTAAAGATCTTCCCCTCCCTACTACCTCCCTACCTCCTTAGTTCCCTGGTATACTCAGGCCTCTGAGGTCTGTTCAACTATCACCACCACCAGTTTGCTTTCTAGCTTTCAGTTTCTGCTGACATCTCTTCTACCATTTCTTTCTTTCTTTCTTTTTTTTTTTTTTGAGACGGAGTTTCGCTCTTGTTACCCAGGCTGGAGTGCAATTGCGCCATCTCGGCTCACCGCAACCTCCGCCTCCTGGATTCAGGCAATTCTCCTGCCTCAGCCTCCTGAGTAGCTGGGATTACAGGCACGAGCCACCATGCCCAGCTAATTTTTTGTATTTTTAGTAGAGACGGGGTTTCACTATGTTGACCAGGATGGTCTCGATCTCTCAACCTCGTGATCCACCCGCCTCAACCTCCCAAAGTGCTGGGATTACAGGCTTGAGCCACCGCGCCCGGCCGTCTTCTACCATTTCTGCTTATCCTTTAAAAAGTGTTTACTGAGAACCTATCATGTTTCAGGAGCTATCCTAGGTGCCGAAGATACAGAGTATCTTGTTCTTATTATCTCTGAGTTTATGTCTTTAAAATAATTCCTTTGCAGTAATTTCAGTTGAATTTTAGGAGGAAAACAGTTTCTATAAAGGATATCTTTAGATAATTTGAGAAAACTGGAATATGGAAGTTAGGTTAAAGTATTATACCAATGCAATCATACTGTGGTTATGTGATATAATAGCCTTATTCTTAGGAAATATACACCAAAGTATTTAAGAGTAAGGGGCCATGATACATGTAACTTACCCTCAAATAGTTTAGAAAAAATAAAGCATGCAGTACACATATGCTCATGACAAAACAAATGATACAAACTGTTAATAAGAGGCTAATCTGAGTGAACAGAATGCAAGTAGTTCTTGTACTACTTTTATTTGGGGGATTATTTCTAAGTTTGAAATTATTTCTAAATAAAAAGTTAAAAATATATGATGTTATACTTTAGCCAACAGATCAGATTTGATTAAACAGTGTCTGGATTCCTTCGGGTATCTTTGGCCAGAACCAAAAGATTAAGATAAAATGCCTTGTAATGTGGTCCTTTAAGAACAGAGAAGGTAATTATTATTAACTATTTTTATTAAGTTTTTTATTTTAATAAAAAATAAATTAGTTTTTATTAACAGTTGGTAATAATTTTTCATTACAACTGGATAACAGTTTTCTATTTTAAAATTAAGAAAAAATATTATTTGAGAGAAAATGTTTGCTTTATTCTCCGAATTACTGAAGTCAGTTTCCTTACTGCAGTACTACTGATGTTTTAGGCTGGATAAATTTTGCTGTGTGGGGCCTATCCTGTGCATTGTAGGATGCTTAGTAGCATCCCTAGCCCCTACCTACTAGATGCCAGGAGCACCCATCCAGATCCGACAACCAAAAATGTCTCCAGATGTTGCTAAATGTATCCTGGGGCAAAATCACCCCTGGTTGAGAGGTACTGATATAAATCCAACTAGAAGAAGGCTTGCTCAGAATTACAGACCAGAGTTGACCAGTGGTTCCCAAATGTTGGCATATATTAGCATCACCTAGAGAGCTTGCTAAACTAAGTGAGCTCCAATCCCCAAGTTTCTGATTTAGCAGATCTGATGTGTGGTCTGAGAACTGTCATTTCTAACATGATACTAATGGTTTGGGGATCGCACTTGGAAAACCACAGGGCTAGACATTTACCTGTAGATAAATCATCCCAAACAGGCATTAAAATTGAAAAACAAAAGTTTGAAATGTAAGACTTGCAAATCCAGATTTATAGAATGACGGCAAACATCACATAGATAAGAGAATTATGAAAGTTTCCAGAGACTGATTAGCTCTATCTTTAGATGTGTAGCTTCTTAAAGATCACACAGGTGATCTGCGTTAGAGCTATAGCGGATGGGAAACAATGGGATGAAAATGGGACTAGTAGTGAGGACACACGGCCTGTAGCTAGAAAGTGACATTTGAGGTACTCTGTGAAACCTTAGGTTAAGTCATATCACTTCTCCAGATTTCAATAAAGGGATTTGGATTAGAATCTCATAGACTACTTCCAGCTTTAAAAATATATGATTATACTGCTTTTAAGTTGAGGGGTAAAGTAAATGGTCGTCTTAAAAAAACTTTAAGTTTTACATAAATGTTTATATACTATTTTTTGAGTAAATGGTAAATTAAAAAATCAATAGTCTTAATATTGGTTTTTCTCTGAGTTCTCCATCTTTCTACTACTGTGCAGCTCAACATAATACAGACTATTAAAATACTGAAAATACTTGTAACCTAAAGTCACTCTTACAGCCAACGAGAAAGTTATACTTTTAATTTGGAAATGTATTTCTTAAATATTTAAGATGTAAAACCTTATTTTTAATACTTCTTAATAAAATAAAATAAAAATCACAAGACCTATATTAACTGAGTCAAGACATGAAATATTGTGACATATAATAAAAATTAAGAGCTCATTCAACTTATGTAAATTAGATGAACTGTAAAATATATATCCTTACCTCAACATTTCTAATGGATTTGTCTCATGAACTTGGTTGCCACACCTTGGGCAATCATTACTATCTTCAAAGTGCTGAACAATACAAGTCTTACAGACTAACAGGAAAGAAAACATTAGGTTAAAATGCATCACAAGCACTTTCATTTAATGTTAAACTAAGTATAATTAGAAACAGAACTTAAAATACCTACTACAAGTAGAATATCATTATTTAATTAAACTTCAAAAACCTTATAACAGTGTAATAAAACACAACTGAAATAAAAGTCTACTGCCACAAATAAAAATCATACACTATTTTGCTTATTGTTTTTCTTAAACACGTTCACACACCAAATACTACTCATCATCATATTAGACTAAAAAAGTTGGCGCATTTACATAAAATAGGTTTTTCTCATTTAAAGAAGGACAGAAAAAGGTAAAAAGTTAAGTCTGCATTTATTCCCTTTGATAAAACATTTATTTAAAAGCAGCATAAATAACTCTTAATATAGCTTGAGAGTTTTCAACCTGTTCGCATTACTTTTATTGGCAGGGTGCTCCAGGGACAAACTGGGAGTTATAATGAACTTGCTGGCCTAGGCAGGATGTAATGAGTTTCCACTCACAGGTACTGTAATTCCATGGAGCACAAAGTATCAACAATGGTATCAAGCTGGGACAAAGGCATGAGAGGTAAATTGGAAGAATGACTGAAAAACTGACAGAGGTAAATAAAATTTCAAATAAAGATTCTAAACAGAGACAATGGAAATATGACTTGTGGGTTTGGAGTCACAAGACTATACAGCCCACATTTTCTACAAATACTACTAATCTCTCTGGCTTTAAATCTCTCATCTTTCACAAGTGCTTCTCCTACTTATTATGCCAATTGTTTTGCCGCAAAACCTTAGACATATTTACAACACCTGAAATATAAAATATTAATTCAATTACTCACCCTAATACCGCTCCTCCATTCTATTACCCTGTATAACCTGAAGTTTTCACATGGTATAGACTGGCTCTAATACTCCCCTTTCACAGCTGCATTTCAAGCTACTTCTTTCTCACTCCTCAAGATCTACACTATCTAAAAGTTTACCTAAATGTTTGGTCAAAAGTAAACACTAGGATTCTTACACATGAGATTAGGTTTGTTAGTGATAAGTAATATTTTTACCTGCCCCCACTCCCCGCCTCCAAAAAAAAAATAAGGTAGAGACAGGGTGCTGAGAGCTGGCAGCTATTTTAAACAAAGTGATCAGGATAGGACCCCTTAGCTACCTGTAAGTTGGTGACATTTGGGCAGTTTTTTGTTGGATGAATGTATCTGAATCCCATACGTTCTACCTCTTTTTACCATTACACACAGCTCCTAGGCTAACACTGCCTTCATGACAATTCTCACAAAATGGGAGTAAGAGATGGTATCAGAAAACCTTAAAATAAAAAAAGCTTAGATATAAAATGTTTAGCCCCAGGGCTATTATGTACAATTGAATACTTCCCCTTCTTCCCAAATTTCATGTCCCCAAAAGGGTTTCTAAATGTCCTCTCAAGTCAAAATAATCTTTGGGAAGAGAGGACTGCCTTGTTATGCTAAGTTGAAGTAGCAGACAGACAAGCTGAATTCCTTCAGAAGACTGCTGGTATTTGCTCTTTTCTCAGGGATTCTAGATAAGTTTCTGAAATTTGGGAAAGAGACAAAAACAAAAACCAAACAAAACCCAGATAAGAAACAAGAGTGGAGGGATTTTAAAAGGCTGATCCTGACATGGAGCTCTGATCCCTGTGGTTCAAAAGGTTTACTGTACTCAATGGTTTGGCAATTCCTGGTTGTCTACTAGGCTTGACCAAATAAAGCAGCATGTGACATGTCCAGAACAAGTCCTCACCTGGATCAGCCAAAAGGCTAAGGATAGAATCCTATCCTTTCAGAAGCTCTACTAAGCTAGGCTGCTCATGAAAGAGTTGTAGGGCTCAAGCATCCAAAGGTGCTCACATTAAGAGTAAAGTTATGCTAATTGCTTATGGTGAAAGCAGTACTAGTACCCAAAAACACTGGTAGCGAATAGTAATCTATATTCTAGATCTGGACTGCCCAATACAGTAGCCACTAGCCACATGTGGCCACTAAACATTTGAAATGTGGCTAGTTTAAGGTGAGATGTAATGTAAAGTATAAAATATACACTAGATTTCAGATATAACATGAAAAGGTAATCTCAATAATTTTTATAGTAATTACATGTTGAAATGGCAATATTTTAGATATATTGGCTTAAATATATTATTAAAATTAATTTCAATTGTTTCTTTTTTAATGTGGCTACTAGAAAATTTTAAATTATACACATGGCTCACATTTTATCTCTACTGAAGGGTACTATTCTAGATGGAGACAGAACCCCTCCTATCAAGAGTGGAATTTCTTTTCACACCAACAACTGAGATACAGTATCTTATTCCACTTTTGCTGGTGAAAAAGGTTTCAATAGGCCCAGTCACCTGCCTGCTCTGGCAAATGGCACCACAAAGACCTAAATCCAGGTTTTCTGATGTGAATTGTTTGTCTGTCTGAGACAGAATATCACTCTGTTGCCCAGGCTGGAGTACAGTGGTATGATCTCAGCTCACTGCAACCTCCATCCTCTGGGTTCAAGTGATTCTCCTGCCTCAGCCTCTCTGGTAGCTGGGATTACAGGTGCCTACCACCATGCCAGGCTAATTATTTGTATTTTCAGTAGAGATGGGGTTTCGCCATGTTGGCCAGGCTAGTCTCAAACTCCTGGCCTCAAGTGATCCGCCCACCTTGGCCTCCCAAATTGCTGGGATTACAGGCATTGAGTCACCGTGCCCAGCTCTGATGTGAATTTTTTAAAACATTTTTTCAGTGGCTAATACCAAAAACTGTTTTTCCTGACTTTTTTTTTCAGATAGTTTTAGTAAAAGACAACTTTAAGATGCTGAACAATGTAATATTTTGACTTGCTTTCTTTTTCATTTGGATGATTTGGTGGTAGCTATCATTATCGTTATCATAGTTAACAATGGGTTTATGTACCAGCCCTTATCCTAAATATGCACATGTATTTAACATATTATGTCCATGTATGCCCTAATCAACATATATTTAATCAATACAATTTAGTAATCTAATCCTCACTCCATCTCTATTAATTAGATGGCATTATTAAGCCTCTTATACATAAAAAATTGAATAGAGAATTTGAGCAAGTTATCTAAAATTATGAAGCCAGTAAGTGATTAAAACCAGTATTTGCATCCATTTTCTTAACCAATGTATGTGTATGTGATACATTTACTTCACACTTTATTTACACAGATCTACAATATATAGAAAAAGAATGTCTTATCTCTTATTTTAGGAGCCTTAAACATGTGTAGTTGTACAATTAGATCTCCTTTTAAACTGTATATAGCCCTTTTCAGTAGCTTATTTGTTCCTTTAAAAAAATCTCTAGAAGATATATCTCCCACATGGCTTTTAAAAACTGTTAAATAAAGCACAACCTTGTATAAATTAGAACCTGAGGAAATCCAGGCTAGAAGCTAGAAGCTGGAAAAAGTAAAGTGAGGATTTGGTTTCCCTTAGATGCTGAAAAAATGTCTCAATACTATAAAACTCACCTCTAATTCTTAGTTTATAATTTGAAGTCCATACTAGCAGTACAGCACATTTAAAAAATACCTTAAAGATTTAATGCCAGACTCTCTAACTGCTCAACCGCTAGTCTAAGGTTAAAACTATGTATGCAGATGAAGTCAAGTCTTCATTCTCAGCAGCCACTCCACAGACAGATTCTATAGCCGTAAGAAACACCTGGGTCAGGAAGGGAGTTAAGCTTACCAAAGACATCCTCAGGTGGGAAAACAAGTAACCACTTAGCTAACATTTACTGAGCACTAACCAAATATCAGGCTTGGGCTCAGGACTTTTTATGAATTATCGTATGAACAGTTACCATCCTCCTTGGCAAGTGAGGAATGTAGTGCTGGAGAGCCTGAGTAGGCTGCTTGCATCTGCCCAACTGTGCAGCAGAGATGGTATCCATCCCCAGGCTGTGCAGCTCCAGGCCTAAAATCCAAACCACTATGCAATGTATCTTAGAATTAATAACATTTGGTCCCTGGCATCAAAATCAAAAATTGATATCATATTTATTATTTATTATTGATTTGTTTGAGACAGAGTCTAACTCTGGTCACCCAGGCTGGAGTGCAGTGGCATGATCATGGTTCACTGCAGCCTCAGACTCCTTGGCTCAAGTGATCCTCCTGCCTCAGCTTCCTGAGTAGTCAGGACTACAGGCATGGGCCACTGTATTAATCCGTTTTCATGCTGCTGATAAAGACATACTTGAGACTGGGAAATTTACAAAAGAAAAAGATTTAATGGACTTAAAGGAGCAAGTCACATCTTACATGGATGGCAGCAGGCAAAAGGAGAGTTTATGCAAGGGAACTCCTCTTTTCTTTTTTTTTTGAGATGGAGTCTTGCTCTGTCACCCAGGCTAGATTTCAGTGGTATGATCTTGCCTCACTACAACCTCCACCTCCCATGTTCAAGCGATTCTCCCACCTCAGCCTCCCGTGGGACTACAGGCATGTGCTACCAACGCCTGGCTAATTTTTGTATTTTTAGTAGAGATGGGTTTCACCATATTGGCTAGGTTGGTCTCGAACTCCTGATCTTGTGATCTGCCTGCCTTGGCCTCCCAAAGTGCTGAGATTGCAGGTGTGAGCCACTGCACCCATCCAGAAACTCCTCTTTTTAAAGCCACCAGATCTTGTGAGACTTATTCACTATTGCAAGAACAGCATGAGAAAGACCTGCCCCATGATTCAATTACCTCCCACTGGATTCCTTCCACCATGTGGGAATTGTGGGAGTTACAATTCAATTTGAGATTTGGGTGGAGATAGAGCCAAACCATATTGGCCACCATGCCCAGCTAATTTTAAAAAAATTTTTGTAGAGATGGGATCTCACCATGTTGCTCAGGCTGGTCTCAAACTCCCACATTAAAGCGATTCTCCTGCCTCAGCCTCTCAAAGTGCTGAGATTAACCACACACCTGGCCCTTTACATTTACCCCATCACAAACATCATTAAACTTTTTCCTAATGTTTTCTAAGTGAATTCCTTACTTTTACCATTTCTTAGATTTGAACTAGGTTGTTGGACAAATTAATAGAGAAACAGCCACTGCATCATCTAAAGCAGGGACTCTAAAATTTAAATAGGCATCATAATCATTAATTTGAATTTTTAAAGAATTGACTCTCAAGCTCCATCCCAGACCATTTAATTTAGAATATCTAGTAGGAGATTAGCACCAGGACTATAACTATGCAAAACCCTCTCACTGATGCAGCCAAAAGATAACTGGGAAACATTGGCCAAGGGCGATCAGAAGGTAATCACAAAAATCTTACTGACTAGTACCATTGTTAGGCTGCCCATACCAGGATTTGGCTCTTTGCTAAACCATCACTAGAAGTCACTTTATTATCATCATTAATAAATCACTATGACAGGACAAAAAATAATTAAAGAATTGGTGATCAATGTACTCTCTTCCTATAATGCAGATCTACATGAAAAACCAAGATAGCACAGCATATTTGTTCCAGATAATCTTGAGGCAGACTGCTTATATCTGAATCCCAGTTCCCCCATTAGGCAAACTACTTACTTTGTGCCTCTGTGTACAAGGGAGATAACAAAGGTACCTATCTCACAGGTTCGTGTGAGGCTGAAAGGAGATAATATATATAAAGTTTACTGGTGTATAGTGTCTGGTAACTTGTAAGTATTCAATAAATGTCAGCTTTACAATAAATTAGATTATTGGATGTGCATAAAATAAGGAATCAACATCAGAAAATTGAATAACATCAGACTATAATTAGTTTGATGCACTAATCATAAATAACAGATACAGTAATGATTGAACTTGAAGTATCTCTCATTCACTGGTATTAATTCCCTGCCACCATTTCTACCCTAGTGACAGTCTTGCAACTCAAGTATGATGTTTAACATACATTGCTTCACCTGAATAGGAAGGGCCTATCTTTGTATGAAGGACACTTCTTTAACTGGGGTGGGGTGAAGTGTGTGTCCAAGATTGACCAATGCTTTTCTATTATGCATTCTTTCCTTGGCTTTATGTTTAATTTTAACATAAATTAAATTCCAGTATAGTCTTCGATCCAGAAGCTGTCTTGTTCTTCCTCTAGCCAATTACTTTGCATATAACTGCTCTGAGCTATCCTATTTCCTATTTTCAATCTCTTGAGGCCGTCTACATAAAAGGGCAAGGTCATTTGTCATTGCTATCTTAGATGTATGTGTGGTCCACCTAGGTCTCTTATGTATCACAGAGAGCGCTTCCCAGATTTGATGTCAAAATACACAAATTTCTGCTCTTGAGTGCTAATTCTGGTATAATTGATGATGAAACAATAATAATCTTTTCTTTCATGTCTTTAAGTGTCTTCATTCATTAGTAATGCTCTGTTTATTAAAACTGACCAAGGGTGACTTCCTTTGTGAAAATCTTTTGGATGTGTTGGTTTTATCTGTCAATTTAAATGCAAATTTTTTTTCTTCCTTCCTTAAGCAATTTATAATCTTCATACAACATTTCTTCATAATACTCATTTTATATATATATTTGTCTTGAAAACTCTTATCTGCTAACAGTTTTATATATGTAAACTCTGGTCATGTTCAAAGAGAAGAAGCATAAGTTTCCTGCTTTAGATACCTATTTTTACACGTGAAACACTAATTTAAAAAAATTCCAGAATAGCTTTGATTTGCTTCCATGCAACAGTGTCTTCTTATTTGTATAATGAACTAATTTTTCTCTTACGTTATATATGAGATACATATATCTATCTATCTCATATAATGTGCCATATATTGGCATATTTCTTTCAAAGGCCTACATGAGTTCCAATTTCACAGAGAACCCCAAGGACAGAACTATCTTCTACTGAGTAGAACACTTTATTCTTTTTTTTTTTTTTTTTTTTGCTAAGACAAAGGAACAAGCAGCAAAGCACACCTTGCTTGCTTGAACAGGGTTAGGAGAGAGTCTGGGGATTTAAGCATGGTCTAGTTAGACTGAGCAAACCAGAAGACCTTGAATGGTTTAAGAAGGCGGGAAAGTTTACTCTACCTCTGTAGGCTGGCTTATAGAGTCGAGTGAGACCCCAAGATCACAGAGGCTGGTAGCTCAGTGAGTGCTACGATGGCCCCATTCTTTCTTATCAATATAAATTCCATGATCAATCAAAATAATCAATTCCTCACACATAACCTTGATAGCATCACTCTTTTATACTTCGACTACCGTTCTCCTTTCTTCTTTGGTCATACTTCTCAACTAAACTCTAATCCTGGCTAAATCTAACTCCCTATGTACTCTGCCTTTACACAATTACAGTGGAACTTTGTGGAAGAAAAACATGCAACCATGCTGACTGGCCTCTCATCTTAAATTCGTGACCATGAATCTCATGTGAATCCTTCATCTGCCAGGCTGTCATACTCAATGTCCCAAGTCCATTATGCTCTTGCCTGTATTTCACACCTTCTCCTGTCTTTTCAAACCCCCAACATATCCCCCGCCATCCTCACTCTCCACTGAGGAGCTCACTTTCTATTTTACCGAAAACAATAGGAAATAAAAGTAACAGGAACAAAGAGAACATTTACCACCATACCTATTCACCTACTAGCATCTATTCTTTGTGTTCTTGCCTGTTTCCAGAACTTTCATGTACGTATCTAAAGCCATCTTCTGCCTTACAAGCCAGATCCTGTTATCATGACCTTAGAACACTCATCCAGTAATTTTCCCCCTTCACTTACATCTTTTGCCATCCACTAAAGATTCTTAATGACATTTAAACATATTTCCCCAGCTCAAGAAGAACCCCCAAAACCTCTTCTGTTCCCTACTTCCCTTATCAGCTATTTCTTTGCTCTCCTTTGCAGTAAAACTCCTTGAGATACTGGCACTTACTCTTTTTAATTTCTCTCTTCCCATTCTTTTTTCACCTTTACTTTATTAAGATTAAACACTTAATAGTACAATATTCAAAACCGGAAAATAAAAAAATTTCCATCTGCTGACATTATCCAAACTTTTGTTCCTACCACTCCATTGAAACTGCTCTTGAAAAGACCACCATGACTTATGTACTGCTAAATCTGTTCACAACCCCATCTTACTCAACCCACTTAACACAGTTAATCTCACCTCAACACTGGGTGTTTATTTTGCCTTCCAGGACCCACCCTTCCCACTGTCCTCCTATCTCATTGATTCCTTCTTTTCATCCTGATAGGTAAATGCCACAGTGGTGCCCCAGGGCTCAGTCTTTGGTCCTCCCTTCAAACTTTCATTGTTTAAATAATGATCCATATACTGATCATTCCAGGAGTCAAGCTCCCAATGAAAATCTCCATTTGAACACCTCATAGCTTACATTCCTGTTTCTTTTCATGACCCGCATACAATTCATTAGCAAATATGAATCTACCTTCAAAATCTTGTTAAGATTCAGATCACGTTTTACCACGACCTTGATGCAAGCCATTATCATCTCGTGCCTGGATTACAGCAGTGGCCTCCTAACAGGTTTGCTTTCAACGTCGTAGTCTGAGTGATTCTTTTAAACATAAGTCAGATCATTCTTCTACTCAAAACTCTGTCTAAAATGGACCTTCATTTCTCTCAGAGTAAAAGTAAAATCCTTAAGATAGCTCTACAAGAACTGTACCATGTGCCTGTGGCTTTGCCCACCCCCATAATGTCTCAACGTTCCTTCACTCACTGCTGTCCAGCCATATGGGCCTCAGGTCATTTCTCAACATGTCAGTCACATTCCTGCTTTAGTCTTTAATCTTGCTATCCTCTCTACCTGAAACACGTCTCCCCGCATATATCTGATTGGCCTACTCCTTTACCTGGTCTTTGTTCAAATGTCACTCTCTTAATGAGGCCTACCCTGAACACAACTACTTAAACTGTAATACCTCATTGGCCAATTTCCTTTACCAACTTGACTTTCCCTTTTTCTACAGTAGTCATCACCTAATATAATATACACTAGGATCTGTTCATTGTCTACTAGATTGCTTGAAGAGTCTCAAGTGTCTAGAATTGTATCTGGAAGACAAAGTGCTCAGTAGTGATTTATAATATAAATGAGAACACAATGGTTAGGAATACTTAAAGGGAGCCAAAATTGTAGATCCTACCCATGTTACTATTGCAGTCAAGTCACAAAGAAGCTTACGTTTTCAACTAAAGGAAGGGAGGAGATTCTGTGTTTACTAGTAATTTTTTTTGACAATTAAAGTAAGTTAGGCCAGGCACTGGTAACTTGTGCCTGTAATCCCAGTACTATGGGAGGCTGAGGTGGGAGGACTGCTTGAGTCAAGGAGTTTAAGACCAGCCCAAGAAACATGGTGAGACCCTATCTCTAAAATAAATAAATAGGCTGGGCACAGTGGCTCATGCCTATAATCCCAGCACTTTGGGAGGTCAAGGCAGGTGATCACTTGAGCCCAGGTGTTCAAGATCAGCCTGGGCAACACGGCAAAACCCCATCTCTAAAAAAAATCTAGTTGGGCATAGTGGTGCATACTTGTGACCCAGCTACTCAGAAGGCTGAGACAGGAAGATCGCTTGAGCCTGTGGAAGGTGGGGAGGTTGCACTGAGCCAAGATCTTGCCACTGCACTCCAGCCTGGGTAACAGAGTGAGACGCTGTCTCTAAATAAATAATAAGTTAATTCAATATAAACTAAAATATAACACTGACATTTTCTATTAACTGAATGTCAATGGTTCTGATATTATATATTAATATATGTATATATGAATACATATATATTCTGAGAAAATATACCTTTGCTCACTGGTTTTAAAATTTTTGATATAATACTGGTAAAAAACAGTACGTATAAAACATCGGTAGTTGTGAAGTCTTCAGAGTATCCATATGAAAATTATCTTTCTCTTTTTTACAAAGATAGACTAATTGTTTATAATGCTTATACTGAACCCTTGTGCTAGACTCTTAAACATACCTGTATACTAACTGTGATTTCTAACCACGAATACTTTTGTATTTTAGGTTACATAATTTTTCTCAACCCAACACTGATATCAGTTCCAACTCATTCTGATCAAGATATATTCTCAGAAGTCAATAATAGAAGATTTCACTTTTTTTACTTGTTATCCCTTGGTTTTGTGCACTAGTGTCCACTGTGACACTTGCTCAATTGTTTAAACATTCCTTCCTATCTAATGCAGTTTTAAAAGCTAAAAGAACTATACACATAATTCTTCAACATTATTACTAATAGATGACACTGAGATTAAGACCTATAATTATTTTTTTTATTTAAAAAAAGTCATCAAAATGAACACTATAATCACCTTCATGAATGAATGACTAGTTTTTGCCAAAATACTGTTTGAAATTTGTAACATCAGTATACCAATGACCTCATTTTTAGTATATCTTAAAGCATCATATCTGCACCTACTGAGACTATAATTTCTATTTTGGTCTTTGATTTTTATTCCAAAACAAGTTTTTTATTCTTATTAAGAATACATTACTGCAAAGTTCAAAGCATACTTTTTTTCATTAAAATGGCTATTCATTCAGAAAAATAAATTCAGATCAGTATTGGGTACGTAACAGTTACATAGTCATGAAAACATAGAAGAGATTTATAATAGTATAAACTATAATTTTAAATTAGTATGTTGCTTAAAGAAATTTTAGAAAATAAAGCTAAGCAGAAAAAAAAATAAAATTAGGAAAATGTAGTAACATATGTTACATACATGTACCTGAGTCAGATAGTCAGGATTCAGAATCCAGCTCTAGCCCTTACTGGCTGTGTTATTTAATCTTCCTCAGTCTCATCTCTGGAATAAGAATCTGAAATGTGATTCCCTAAACCTCTTCAAAGATTGCTCCTTTCTATTATTTTAGTCTCTGCTCAGATGGGAACTCCCAAGAAACACCTTTCTGTTTTTAACTCAGAGCATTTGTCATGTACAACACCTGAAATTCCACTTTATTTGCTTATTGTCTGTCTCTCCTATTATAACTATGTTAAGTTCTCGAAGGGCACAGACTATGCGTATTCTATTTATTGCTGTGTTGCAGTGGCTAGAATAATAATGACTGGCACATGTAAAACTTAATGAACATTTGTTGATGTTTAAATAATGCCACTTAACTAGAACGGTTCTTGGTTAAATAAAACAATGAATGAAAATCTCATGATACCCCATATAACAAACATTCAATAAACAACAGCTAATATTTCATTCCTTTATTAGCATTTATTTTAACAACTCTATGATTAAAAGTACAAACTGCCTACTTTAAGGGATGCTAGCATTACAAATGTCTGGTCCAGAGCAGTGCTTCTTAAACGTTAGCATACTAGAGAATCACCTGCAGGGTTTGTTATTACAGATTTCTGGCCTTTTCTCTAGAGATTCTGATTCAATAAGTCTACAGTGAAGTCCCAAAATTTACATTTCTATCTAATAAGTTTCCAGGTGATGTTGCCGATGGCAGATACAGCTAATTCAGAGACTGTACTTTTAGTATATGTATGTAGTGCAGGATTTTTTAAAACTGAGTATCAAAGCATCATGAGTTCTCTGTACCTTAAGTACGTATTTATATTTTTTCAAAAACAATAAACGGTTGGTAAACTTTGCCATCTTATGATTAGGTTATTCCTTCTTACATATTACCACTTAAAATCGCAGAGTCTCTTATCACATCAACTATATTATCAATTAAGCCTTCTTTGCAGAAGTTAAAAACTAAGGATAACGATGTGTTTTTGCAAAGTTAGGGATTACTGCTATAATCTCTGAAGAATAGAAAGAGAAAAGAAAGCTTTCCTTTTTTGTACCACAGAACTCTATGTCTACAAACATCTTTTTTTTTTTTTTCTTTTTCTGAGGAAACAATTACTAAATTCTTACAGGGGCCTCTGATTACCAAAGTGTTAAGAACGAATACACTGTATTGGTCACATTTGAGCTGCTGGAACAAAGCTCCTCTGTCCTTAGTTTAAGTAAAAAGTCTTTCACTTTAAATCAACAACCTATACCACACCCAGCAGATAAATTCTAAGCAATTTTAAAGTTTTTCTTTTCATCACTGTCACCTGGTGAAAGAGACAGACCATCCCTTAATCTAGGGCCATCAATTTCTAGCCCCTAGTTCAGAGTCTCTCCCTCTCCCTAAGATCCCAAAGATGCCTATGTAGATTCTAGGAGACAGTTTTACTAAATTTGTAATTCCTAACCAACGCTGGCTATATGCCTTTCAAGTTACCTATCACTGCACTTGAATCTTTGAAAGGAAAAATACTCAATAAAATAACTTACCAGCCATGCATTTATTCATTTAAGCTTTTATTAAGACACTTAACCCAAATCTGCACATGGTAGGGCACACCTTAGAGGGGATGAATTTTAAAGGATGGGTAACTGCTAGCTGGGTAGAGGCGGCATTCATTCCAAGGAGAACAAACAGCCGAACCAAGTATTTGCATGTGTGAGTGTCAGGTGGTAGGGGAGGAAGTGGTAGGCAGAAACCAGTCACCACTAAGTAGCTTTAATTTATCCTGAGGGCAACAGGATAACTTTAGGAAATTGTAAGGTAGGTTAAGAGTGATAACAATGAAGACAGTAAGCTGTTCTTTAATTATTACCACTTAGACACATTTAAGAATGTGCTGCAGTGGCTTTGGTGAAATGTAATAAGAACCTGAATGAAAACAGTAACAGAGGGATGAAACTGAAGGGAGAGATTTGAGAAATATTAAAGAGAGAGACCAGCAGGACTTTGCCCAGTTTTGTCAGTAAGGGTAAAGACAGTCAAGCATGCAGCATATTTCTTGCTTGGATAACTGAGTGCTGGCATCCCATTTGATCATTTGTAGATATGCTGCATTTCAGGTGGCTTCAGGACATCCAAGTGGACATCCAGTAGGATTCTGCAGCTGAGAAGAAAAGTGTAAGCCAAAAATAAAGATTTGAGAGGCCTCAATATAGGTAGCTGAAGTCTCAGAGTAGATAAGTTCACATAGGAAAAAAAATAAAACATCTAACTACATGTGTTAGAAATTTCTTCTTGGTGTATAAGTTTGCTCAATAGAGTATATATTTCATATTTATCTTATTTACCGCTCTAGCCCCAGTGGCTGGCAAAGTGCCTGATATGTAATTACTGTTTGAATAATTAAATAATTATTTGTACAAATGTGTTTATTTCCTTTGGTTTGCTGGCTATTAAAATTATCTCACAGACATGTAAACCATGGCTAATGTGGATTTAGTTCATCTAGTTATCAAGGGATTATTTAAAGCTAAAACTCCTTTGCGTTTGAAGATTTTAACTCATTTAAAAATTTTATCTATCAAATGTCCTCGGTCTACTGAAGGGAAGTGGTATTAGTAGGTGAAAAGAGTCTAGTTAAAAGATGTGGTTTTTATTATGCTTTTTTTTTTTTTTTTTTTTTTTTGCGTCTTCTGCCAGGACTCTGGGCTGCCCCACCACCTCTACCTCCTATTTCCTTTTGATGAGCTCACCTTTTGGGCCCTTGTTTCTACATCTAAAGGGCTGCCCAGCAATGCTGGCATCAAAATTTCTGAGAGAATGGGGGAGAACCAACCTATCTGGTTTGAGGATGAAGAAAGAGTTGAAATGCACTTGCATAGTCATTTGAAAGAAGACTAGAGTAACTTCATTTATCCATATCAAAACAGAGAGCTATTAATGATCCCTGCCTCCCACCCATATGTAGTCCTTTGCACCACTACTCAAGGGCTACTATCTGTTTGAGATGACATATGACTTGTAGCTTTAGGAATTTCACAAAACACAAGTTTCTTCAGCATTTCATTCTGCTCCAATATCCTGATACATATCTGCTATTATATCAACCTATGTCATTCCTCATTGCACTTAACAGCATTTTTTTTCATGTATTTCTTAACTTGATTGCTCTTTCTTCACTTGACCAGACAGTCCAGAAGGGCAGGTTCGATGTCTGATTTTGCACACAAATAATAAAGCTTCATTTATGTATTTCACACTTGAATAGTAAGACCAAAATCTTTGTATTTTCTTATGCATCTCCATAAAAACTGGTGTTTACTCATTCTTTACTTAACTCAATCTTTATAGCATCATAAAATTGTAGACTCTGTACAAAGTAAATAAGATATCCTTTATATATGCCTAAGTCAAGATCTAAAATATTATGGGGCACTACAATGCCACTTAACATTTCTCACTTTCTGCCTTTCCCATTTGGTCATTTGATTTTATACCCATCCCAAATCACAGAACAACTGTATCTATCCTACATTACATATGAGAAAACTTTCGCATTTATATTGAGGCCTATAGGAAAAAACTATCCCACTTGCAAAGTATTCCCTTATTTGTACAAATACATACTTGTATTTATTTGTATATAAATATTTCTAACAAGGGAATACTCATTTAATTTACCCCTTTAGGCTTTAAATTACTGTTGAGAACATTAAAAAAACAAAAAAAAAACCCTTTGCTTATAAGCTAATTGTTTATACTTCTATAATCTTTTGTTTTCCTTTTTTAAAAAAAGTTACATTTAAATTGAGATTTCATTATGACCCAAAGAAAATTTTTTTTCCAAAGGATAAATGTAAAATTTGTAGCATATAGATAGAAATTAGGGAGCCTGTGCTTTCTTCTCATCATCCAGAGTTGTCAGTTTTTGCTGGATGAATCAAAAAATTAAGAACGACATACGAATGCTCAAAGAAGCAAAACAAAACACACTGTGGACTGGGTCCAGGTTCCATGCTAGGTGCAATGGGAAGCAGAAGATAAAGTCCCCATGCTAGAGCAGCCAATTGGTTCTTCCTTCAAAGTATGTCCATAATACAACCACCCTTTGCCACCTCCATTTCATATCTTATAACCTTGGTTGAAGGCCCTATAATCTTTTGGCTTTCCTACAGTAATAGGCTTCTAACTGATTTGCTGTTCCTTGAACGGGCCAAGTGTATTTCCATCTCAAGGCCTCTGTACTTGATTTTCCCTTTACATAGACTGCTCTTCCCATATATCCACGGATTCCTTCAGTCCCCTGAGGTTTCTGTTCAAATGTCATCACATCAAAGAGGCTGACGCTCGATAAAGTAACCCCATGTCTCCTCTCTACAATCGTGCTTTGTTCCTTTTCATATCATTTATCATTAACATTGCATATACTTTTTATTAGTTTTCCTATTAGAATTATACTTCTTGAGCAGAGATGTTTTTACCATTTTGTGCCCTACTGTATCCTGTGTGCCCCAGCACAGTGCCTGACACACAGAAAGCACTCAATAAATGTCTGTTCGATAAGTTAATTATTAACTATTCAAGTTAAATAACAATACAGGGCAACAGCAAACTAATAATACAAGATAGTTCATAGTTAATTGCTAATTGAATAGCATGTGCCAGTAATATGTCAAAGAAGTATACATCAGCATCACTTGGGAAGCTTTTCCAAAATACACATGCCCAGACCTATCACAAGACCCACTGTATCTCCCCAGACAGGGTCCTGAGCATGTGTATGCTTAGATAGTTGCCCAAATGATTCTATTTTTTATTGTGGTAAAATGAATGTAACACAAAATTTGCCATTTCAATCACTGCCAGATTATTCTATATAGCATCCATTTAAAACTACTGGTATAACACTATGTCAGTTCAGCAGAGCAAGAACAGCTGAAAGCTTACCAAAAAAGAAAAAAAAAAAAGGTATCATGGTATATTAAAGAGCATGGGTTTTGGAGTTGAATATAGGTCCACCACTCAATAGCTATGAGACTAGACAAGTTACTTAACTGTTAGTTTCCACATTCATAAAACAAAGATAATCTCTATACCTTTTCTCTCGCTACATCCACTCCAAACTGCTCCCAGGACACTGTAAAGCTAAGATGAAATCAAGTATATATCTATTTTGGTGCACATACTAGGCATTAAACTAGAACTTACTGGAATTATTTTCACTGGAGTAAAAAATGAAATCATGCTGGCAGAAACACAAAAAGTATGTGTAATCTTGGCATAAGTGGGCAATAAAATGTGTCTCTTCCTCTTCCAATGGGACAGTTGAGAATAAATTTGCTAGGAGTTCCACAGGTATGTTACTATTAGAACAGTGATTTTCAAACTTGAGCATGCTTCAAAATCATCTGAAGGGCTTGTTAAAACACACGTTGCTGGACCCACTCTCAGTCTCCAATTCATTAAGTCTAGAGTAGGACCTGATAATCTGCATTTCTAACAAGTTCCTAGAACTTGTGATGATACTGGTGCCACTAGTCTAGGAATCACACTTTGAGAACAAGGGATTTAGAGTCTGCATACCCTAAAAGAATCTCTGAGATTAATTCCTTATTTTTTTAAAAAAAAAACCTGAAATAGTTCACTTAAAAAAACCATAACTGACAATATGCTTATGATTTTTAGAACATTTTACAATGTGATGAAAGTCAACTATGGAGATTCAAATAACACAAGCAGAATTTCATGCCACTGGCATCCCAATTACAAATATTCTGAAAATGAATTCAAAGTTAAAATAATTCTTAGAATACTCATTTCTTAAAAGTTACAAAATATATAAAAACAAAACATGGCAATTTTAATAGAATAAATGTACATATAACCTTTGACAGATATAATAACCTAAAAGAATACTTACATGTATGGAGGCATTCCGTCACTGTGGTTGGCTTGATCAGATACCCTTTACAGATATAGCAGGTAATATAAGGATTAAAATCTTTCACCAAGTGTTTCCTTTGGGTAGCCATTCGTGGCTAGCTAAGACTGGCTTTAGTAGTTCGGGCAAAGAGGGGTCCTAAGTAGATGAAAGTCTGATCCCAGGAGCTGGTGTGGCGTTCCCAGTAGGACGTCCTGAGGCATGAGAACTAGCATCCAGATTTATCATGAGATCGTTGACCATCACTCCTTTTGGTGGTTCTGCTTTCCCATGTCTATTTCCAAAATGATTTCAAAAAGATGAGAGAAAGAGGCATCAAATTCTTCATAACGTATTAATGTCATTCTATTAACAGCAAGTGTTGCAGGTTCCCAATTGGGTGATTAGGTGAATAGAATATATCCTTCACTGTACTATTAACTTGCAAATCTGCTATAATTTAATTCGAAATGACAAATTCATCCAGTCCTGGAACCTCAACTATCACCTCTATACTAAAGACACCCAAAGCTAGTAACGCCAGTTTGACATCTTTACCTCTTCACTAACGCATTTTAACTATCTGCTTGACTGCTCTATTAGAAGTCCCTGCCAATACAAGTTAGAAGATTAAAAACAAGTCATTATCCTATCAAAATGTTCCCCATTTCCATTTTGGGAACCCTACATCCAGTTACGAGTCAAATCAAGTTGATGTTCTCTGCCATTCCATGCTCGGCTGCTCTAATTGTATATCATCTCTACACCTGCAGTCCATCGTATATTCTGCTACCAGGCACATTTTATTCTGTGGCACTTGGGTCTTCTTATCAACGAATGTGTCTTCTCTTTACAAACAGAAAAAATGTTTCTCATTCTGTCACGTAAGACCTTCTTTAGGTTAACCTTAATATACTCTTCAACAAGTTTCTTCAACCTGAAGGGATCACTCCTCTCCCACTGTCCTGTCTCCAAGTTCTATGCACTCTATCAACAAGCCCTTTCTCTCCTCTGTCTGCAGTCTACCTATCCCCCAAATCCTTCTTCAATGCTCTCCTTAGTGCAATCTTTCCCTAGTTTTTAATGCTTACTTCATTCCTGTTACATTTTCCTTTTATGATGATTTATAGTTTTTCATTTTTTACCTTCTTTATTAGACCAAAAACTCTCCAAAAGAAACTGGTCACATTTAGATTTATAACCTGGGTAACGTTACTTTCCTGGCTCAGGTTTTTTAACTGTAAAATACGTATCCTTTCAGAAAACACAACATGAAAAGTGTTTATTTTCCTAAGTGCATTCTATGAACAGTAACTTTCCCCTATCTTAGCTGTTAACTCATTGGTAAGTATAAAGCAACCGGAAAGGTAAAAGGCATTCCATCAACACATACCCACTGCCAATGTGCAGGGAATAGGCTCTGCGTGTAATTATTCTATCCTCTTGGGAAATTGTATTCGTGGGTGTAACAGAAAGCAAGCATAATGAACAGACAGGGGATCAGGGTTCTGGCCCTTAGCCCTGTATGACCTTCAGCAAAGAGTTTCTTATCTGTGCCTAGGTCTCGGCTTTCTCCTCTATAAATTGGGATTAACTGCCTTGCCTTTCCCACAGGTTTGCCATGAAGCTCCAAAGTAAGAGAAAGTCCTTTGGAAGAGGAAATGCACGGTCCCGACCTGAGGTGGTGCTAAGATCCTAAGGCACAGAGCTCTGTGACCAAGACATTTAAGGGAAGCAAGAACTTGCAATGACCGGGCGGGGGCGAGGGGGAACTTTTCTGCGTTCTCCGACAGGACCCAGCGGCACAGCCCAGTGCTGCTGTCCCAGAACCGCCGCGCCCGCCCGGCAGGTGCGCGGGCCCAGGCCCCGCGGGCGCGCTGCTCAGGCCAGGGAGAACGAGCCGCCTTTCCCGGGCCGGCGTCGGCAGCCTGTCCCTCTCCCCGCCGACCGAGGAACGGCTCCGAAGTCCCCACCCCGGCCGGTCGTCCCCTGCACCCGAAGGGTCTTCCAGGCTCCAGGCGGGGCCGGCCGGGGCAGGTGTCTGGAAGTGTCGCTCCCGCCTGAGGCGCAAACTTGGGCGGGGAGCCTGGCGTCCCGACCGCTCCCTAGCCCGCCCGGTACCTACCCAGCGGCCGCCACTGCCGCCGCTCCTCGCCCTCCAGCGCGCCGGCCTCAGAGTGAAGGAAAGTGAAAGAGAAACAGCACCCGCCGCGGCCTGGCCGGTCCCCGCACCCCGTCCGCTCTCCCCCTGCAGGCGGGAGCGCGTCGGCTCCGTGGGGCCACTCGGCTCAGGCCCGATAGGGCGCGGCGGGCCTCGGGGCCCAGGTCCGGTGCCGCCTCCAAGGGCAACTCCACCCCCTTCCAACCGGCGGCACCGCCCGCCCCGCCGCCCGGCCACGCCCCCGTCGCCCGGCCACGCCCACCACCACGCCCGGAGGTCGCGCCCGCTGCCTGCGCTCCTCGCAGGTGCAGCTGCCGCCCTGGCTCCTGTGCTACACGTAGCTCTGGCCAAATATTATCTCGGTTCTTCTTATCCTCACCACCGACCCCTTCGGTTGTTTTCATCATAACAATGACTGGCATATTTTTCCTGGCGGGTTTAAAAGCAACGGTCAGTGATGAGACTGACTCACCCTGAGAATTTGTCTCCTCAGCTGGTCTTCCCCAAGTCTGTCCCACCTGCGCGGAAGTGGGGACAAAGCCATCCCTTGATTTGCACCTTATTTGAAAATCACTAACGAACTTGTTACTGTATCCGTGGGTCCAGAGATCATGGTCGTTGACAACTATAAGCAAACGGGAACGTGGAGCATGAGAATGAGGGTGGGGGGAGGGTGAGTGGTAAAGAAGCATTACTGTTTGCAAGATTCAAAACAAACAAAAAACCCAATACTTTTTCTAGTGGACTTTGATATCTACAAGAGATAATTCACTGCAAAAAACCATTCAAAAACGTGCATTTTAGAAGCCACAGCAGTGACGGCTTAAAAAAATGACAATAATAGAGGGTAGGGGAGACTGTCAATGCAAAGCATTTGCTTTTTCTCCAACTGATAGGCATTAGCTTCTTACTAAAGTGATAGATGACTAAGTGGAAAACCAACAAACTTAACTACTGTTACTGCAGCCATACAGGTGTTCAAAGATTCATTTCAAATCTAAAATGCATCAAGCAGTAGACCAAGGCAGCTTTAAAAATTATCCATTTCATAGTCAAATTTTGACATAAGTTTAAAAATTGCCATTTCTAATATCACAGTAGGAGCAATACATTTTTCTGAAACAGCTTTAAATGACCACATTCTTATAGTCCTTTAAAGAATCATTTTGCAAAATCCTACAGGCCAATGTCCAAGCTGGGATTAACTTCATCAGTCACAGCAATCACAATGAGTAAGAGGAAACAAGTGAGGTCAAATGACTTCATGGCAGTAGGATTACTCTTTACTCTTCATATCTTTCATTTCAAAAACTAAACAGAATACGTGAAAAATCACACTATTTCCAGTGTGTTTAAAATATGCAATAGAAAATATTACTGTATACATACCACAACATATACAAATGACTTGGTATTTTCCTATTTTGTGTCTGAAACTAAATATGTTTTAAAACAGTAACAATGAAGTCCAGGGGGCTTAAATGTGATTGGTGACCAATCACAAGTGGGGTTAAGCAGTATTTCTGAAGGAAACAAGCTTGAAGGCAGATTTGAGAAGGACATATGTTAGCAAGGAAGGAAGGGGTCACAAACATGCTATAGAACAGTACCTGAGGATGAATGTGGAGGTGGGGTTGCCAGAATGGACTTGGAATGGGAGAGAACTATAACCTTAGTAAGAAAATCTGTGCTTTTTGTCTGGAGAGGCAGCATAGTTTGCAAGAAAATGTTCTGTAGTTTCTCCTCTGCCCTCTTCAGCAATCATCCCATCTCTCCCACCCCAATTTAAAAGAATGCACATATACACAAAATAAAAACAAGTAAAAAAACTCAAACATTTGTCTGGTTAAAAGAAATAATAGTAATGATAAGGAATGCTGCAAAAGGGCAACTTTCCTGCATGATGTGTAGGCAGAGTATAAGTATTTAAACATGGGACTTTCAGCTGCCGTGCTCTCTCCTTCTCCCCTGGGCTCCTTACCAGTTGCTTATTCTAGTCTAGTCCCTTGGTACTACCAGTGGGGGCAGAGGACAAACCATGGAAGCTACAACATGAGGGGGTAGCTCTGATAGCAAATCTCAAGTACCAGTGGAAACCTCAAGTAAACAAAGGCCTGGAAGCAACTGAATACATAAGACCAGGAAAATAAAGGCAGGATAAAAGAATCATAGCTGGGAGTCCCCTTAACAATAGTCTACTTCAGTTTTCTCATTTTACAGATGTAGAAATCAAGATCCTGAGATGTAGCAAATTCATAAGTACAGAGCTGATTTTGGTAGAGCCAAGACCAAAACAAAGGTGCCAGGTTCCGTTTTCTTTAATACCTCTTGAGAGTACTTCTCAAGTCCAAGAATTTAAGGGAGGTCTGGTAAATAATCTGTTTCTTTTTTAAAGGAAGAAAGAAAGGGAGGAATAGATGAAGAAAGGGAAAAAATAACTGCCTAGATGGCACTTAGGAGTGAAACAGCCACTGGTGATTCCCTATCAAAGAAGCATAATCCCAAAGTGATAAACTGTTGCATTTGAGTATTGGCCCAGACTCTTCCAGAGAACCACGAATGCCTCTTAATAACTCCTGGAACTACTTGGAGATACCTGTATATCTAACAAATATTTTCATTATATTTATGCCCAGATTTTTATTTCATTTATGGCTGGGCAATGGGTAAGTTCTATACTGAAAGTTCACATTCTTTTCCTGCCTAATAAATACATCATTAATTAACTGTCTTTTAATGGCATAATGTGATTGGAAACTGTGGTTATATATATTTATATTTCCCTGAAATATTAAATATGGTGAATTTTTAATTATTATAAATTATGTACCCAGGAATGCTGTTTAATATTTTAACAGAGTGCCTTTAACATAGAAACTATCTCTGTAATCTAAAAGCCTTCCAATAGAGATTATAGAAAATATTACAATTGAACATAAATGTCCTATAAGGCCCACATAAATTTATTTTATGACCATGAATATTATATCTCTAAATTTATGGTTGCCTAAAATCAATGACAGAGGAATGGGAGGGGGAACAGAGAATTGAAGAGAACTTCCAATCACCCTTGACCATGTCTTTCTCTTACTGCACCCCTCTCCAACAATCCAATAATTTTCAAGGACTTTCCCTGCTAAATGTCTCTTGAATCCCTCCACTTAGCCACCTTGTTCAGATCACTATCCTCTCTACTATCTATCACTCAATTAACTCTTAAATTGTCTTCCTACAGCTCTTTTCTGCCAAACCATCTTCCACAGCACAGCCGGAAGACTCTTTCTAACTATATAAATTTGATCATGCTGTTCTCTGGCTTTAAAAATCCCCATTCCTAGAATAATACCCAAACACTTAATAAGGCCATTTCAGATCCCTGTCACTTTTACGGCCTCCCCACCCCTACCTGAACTCTGTGCTCAAGCCATAATGTACCTCTTTACTCTCTAGCTAGATAGGTCTTCTTCCAAATGAGCACCCTGTCTTTATCCCCTCACCCTTCCCCACCTCTGTTAAGTCTGGCCAACCCTTATATATCCTTTCAGGTATCAGCTGATTTCAAAGGTCACCTTCCTAGGTGTTCGTTCAAAGCTGCAGAAGAGCCTCCTCTATACACATAGACCACAGTCATACATAACAACTCATACTTATCCTCTCAAATCAAATATCACACTGTCTTAGACTGGCTTAGATTATCTGATGTACTCATCTGGACCTCCCACTAGAGTGTAAGCTCTGTGGATTCACTGCTTGGCTATCCAACCCTACCTAGCAGAGTAGATGGCAAAAAGCAAGTGTTTAAATAAGTATTTATTGAAAAACTGAATAATTGCACACATTCTAAGAACTGATCCTATGTATAATTTCTTGGGTTTCTTCTTGAAGGGATCTTTACAAAGAATGTGTTAAGGCATAATCCCTGCCTCCTTGAATTATTAATTAAAATCACACCAGGGAGTAGAGACTTATCCACAAGAAACAATTATGGAGCAATATATCAAAATTTATTAATAAAGTGTTAAACGGAACATGATCAAGTGACAGAAACTCCAATTGAAAGAAGGAGCACTATGGGTGGACAAGAAATTAGTCCTATATGCCTACTCTGCCAGTTACAAAGACAACAAGACACAATCTCCAAAACTATGGATATGAATGTTAATGGCATATGAATGGTAAATGAGAAGGCCAGAAAAAAGTGTGTTAGCTGTCAACTCCAGCCTTACCACAGTCAGCGTCAGCAGCCTGGATTGTGGTCTGAGAAGAGGCCCTGAAGGGCTGGGTGGTGAGATTTCCCCATCCCATCTCTTTTCAAAGGCAGCAGAATCAGCAAAAGAGGGCATATTTGGAAATACGAATACTGCAGCTATGGGAACTAGATCAGACCTGACAGCCTCCCAAGGAGAAGGAGGTATGTTTTTATTTCCATGACGTTAAACAAGGAAATTTAAGCTGCTGACAGGTATTCTCCCTGACTAGCTTTTTGGATGACTATTATACGCGTATTAAGATGAATCTGTGAACAGGGAGTTTCAAAGTGCTTTTCACACAAGTCACCAAGACCGAGGTCTGTTCACTGACTATATCACTGAATTATAAAAGAGGAGGCTTTGATATGAGATCATTTCAATATTGCCTTTTAAATTTATTAAATTAAGAAAACTGCAGAAAAATCCAAGAAAAGTAATTATATGTAATCACTTATGCTTTTAAAAAGTAAATTTGAGAACTGTTGTTCCTGATTTGAACAACTTACAATATTTCACTTCCCAAAAATGTTAGGAGGGTGATGCTTATTACAAGTACTGATGAGGAAGTTAATTAGAACGTCATGATTATGAATTCATAGATCACCATTTCCTTTACAATATTTCCATAGCTATTGATTCTTTAATCCTTTTTACCAGTGAAGTCTGAAATTTTAAGTAGAGCACTCATTTCTACTAGAAAAGGAAAGATTTACTATAATTAGAACCTGAACTTACAAGCATAAATTGATTTTAAAATAACTGTATTCTGGCTTATATCCCCATTCAGAGATTCTCTGCTCCTTCCTTTCAATTTAGTTTAATCAACCTTTCTCTGGATCCATTTCCTTACTTGTCTTCCTCAGACCCAATGCAATCATTGTTAACTTTCTCCCTGTTCTGGTTATCACATTTTATCTGCAGATCTTTAGCCTTTTGGCTATTCATCTGCTAGTCCTGCTCCTCTACCAGTGTGCTTGTCTGCAAATCAGTACTACTAAACAGTCAACTGGGTTCTTAATGCTGCATTTTGTTTTGCTTTGTTCTTATAATTACTCCTCTATATGCCTGGACACATTCTCTCCTGTTTCTCATAGCCACGATTCTGAATTTGATCAGTTCCCTTAAATTCTCTAGCCAGAGGGAGCTGGGTGTAGTCCTTTTTTCTGGTAGCAACCTCCCTAGTGAGAATTTCCTCTCCCCTATGGCATGCAATTGTGCTACTTCTCCAGTAGTCCCATGGCTGTCTTCTCTCTATGCATCTATCTTCACATGATGTTCTCCTTGTTTGTCTCTCTCTCCTTTTCTTTAAATATGTATTTTTTAAGAAGAAGTCTCCTCTGTCTCCCAGGCTGGAATGAAGGGGTGCAATCACAACTCACTGCAGCCTCGACCTCCTAGACTCAAGTGATCCTCCCACTTCAGCCTCCAGAGTAGCTAGGACCACAGGTACATGCCACCATGCTAAGACAGTTTTTGTATTTTTGTTGTTGTTGTTGTTGTGACAGGGTTTCACCATATTTCCCAGGCTGGTCTTGAACTTCTGGGCTCAAGCAATCCACTCACCTTGGCCTCCCAAAGTGCTGGGATTACAGGTGTGAGCCACCATGCCTAGCCTTCTCTTATTCTTATAAGGACATGAGTCTTATTGAATTAAGAGCCCAAATTGATTATACCTTCAAAGAATATGACCTTTCCAAATAAGGTCATATTCACAGGTAGCAGAGGCTAAGACTTCAACAGTTCTTTTTGACAGACTCAATTAAATCCATATCAGGCATTTAGAATAAATCTGTTTAATGCTTAACATGCAGTACTTAACACTTAAGGTGGCACATAATGTAGTTAATGAAAAAAGTACAGATAAGTACTTATAATATCTGACATAGAACTAATTTGTGCTACATATAGCCAAATAGATTACTTATACATATATGCATATGTATATACAAATATGTACATATATATCCACATATATGTAGAGTATATTTTAAGGACTGCACAGACTAAGAAATACATGTGTTTCTTCAAATATTTGTCATACTTTTGATTCATCTCTTACATTTTCTAAAACACAAATAGCATTATTACTAATAACTATCGATTCCAGTAAATGCATGGCATTATATTTGGAGTGCTATACAAGAAACTATTAGCATTTAGAAGCTTTGACCCTTGAAAACACTTAAATTGCACATAAGAACACTCTCTATACCAGATATGGAAACATCTATAATATTCAGAATTAAGATACAGATGAACAGCTCTTAGGAAGTAAAACTTACTATGATTAAAATGTGAGTGGTTTGTAATATTACCCTCTGAAGATGCAATTTCTTCATATAGTATAACACATATGCTGTACAATTTTTCATAGCTTCTAATATGAAAATAAGTCTGAAGTGCAAACTTATTCAGATCTTTCCAAAGACAGAAGACATCAAGCTTAATAAAAATCCAAATTTCCCGGCCGGGCGCGGTGGCTCAAGCCTGTAATCCCAGCACTTTGGGAGGCCAAGGCGGGTGGATCACGAGGTCAAGAGATCGAGACCATACTGGTCAACATGGTGAAACCCCGTCTCTACTAAAAATACAAAAAAATTAGCTGGGCATGGTGGCACGTGCCTGTTATCTCAGCTACTCAGGAGGCTGAGGCAGGAGAATTGCCTGAACCCAGGAGGCGGAGGTTGCAGTGAGCCGAGATCGCGCCATCGCACTCCAGCCTGGGCAACAAGAGTGAAACTCCATCTCAAAAAATAAAAATAAAAAATAAAAAAAAAATCCAAACTTCCCACTAGTAAGTGAATTAAAATTACTTTGAGCTAAGAAAAAAATCTTAAGATTAAAGAAAAACTTTAAGGAAGGGTATTAAAACAGAACTCGTTTTTATAGAGAGCTGCCTTCCATTTTCTTACCTACCCAAAGTGTGAACACAACTAACACAATTAGCAGGCATGCATTATAGAAGTTAGGCGCTACAATTCTTCTAGAGATATTCACAGTCATTTTCCACTTTGATTTATTCAGATTCAATTCTCTCTCTCATTCCAGTCAGTAAAATTGCCTCTGAGTACACAATATAAAATATTAATCAAGAACAAAAAGCAAACCAAACTTCCAAGTTACTTCTGGTGGAATAATTCATTTCCTCTAACTGACCAGAATAAGAGTTCTCTGTGACTTTTAAGGGACACTCCAAATTACTCTGACCTAATTATTTCTCAATGGCTTTCAACCATGATCATTCATCAAATCTGTGAAATGGGGATGTAGTAAAAACACAATGGGCTCGTGCAATACATCACGCCATGTATTTTCCTGTGCCTCCTTGAACAGAGTCTGGAAATTATGGTGACACCTCTAACATACCGTCAACTTTATGAAGGCAAAAGGCAATTTGACAAAGCTTTCTCAAGCCTCAATTAACCTATTCTATCCGCTTTATTTCTCTCCCTTGCCTAATAACTAAAAATGGAATGAGTTCCTCCAAGTACCCAGCGCTTTGCTAAGCATTTTATATCATTATTGTTTTATTATTTATAGCAACCCTATGAGATAAATAAAATCACTGTTCTCATCTTACAAATGAGGAAACCGTGCCACAGAGAGTTTGTGTGACAACCAGTATCACTCTGCTCCTGATGGATGAAGCAGGAGTGGAACCTGGTGGTGCAACTCCTGAACCAACCTAGTGCTGCTCAAGCACCTTCTAGACCACTTTGCTCTGCAGCACTGCAACATCTCTGGGGCCTGGTTCCAGATCTCTATAACCTTGTCTTCACTCTTTCCAAGATAAAACCTCTACTTCAACAACTAGACCAGGCTTTTCACTATCCCTCAGATACACTGCGAATGTCATCCTCTAGCTTCTGCTTATACTGAACCCGACTAACTGGAATGCTCTCCCTCCTCCTCTTCTTCACCGTTCAGTTGCAATTCTCCATCCTTCTAAACTGTTCATTCTTCCAGCCCTTCCACCTCATAGGAATCAATCTTCCTATGAAAATAGAAGAACTGCTGGAGACCCACGGACCTATTCTACCTAAGTTGGTTTTGTGTCAGTACTGACATTTCACATTTATGCACATCAGGTCCAATAGTAAATGACCTGAAGAGAGGGACAAGTATGGCCCCTGCAAAGGCCTGGGAACCTGGCAGGAGCTCCACAAATGCTGGCTGAATTTACAATAGCCTCTATAGCAATACAGTAAGATTAATACAGCATACTGTCAAGGAGTAACACTCTAAGAAATTATTTCAAAACTTTCAGACATTAAAGGCATCACCTAACTTTCCAGAACGTTCTTTAACTTAACCAATTTCCCCAGCTAATCACATCAACTAAGTATGCATTTCTGCGTCTGGATATAGCCAAGTCTGTATATGCATATATATATATGCATAAAGAGCCAGGACTGACATTCAAGCAATGTTCAAACACAGTATCGGAAATCTAATGAGGAATTTAAGTTTGTTGTAATCAAAATAATGCTTGCAAAAAGCTGATAAGATGGGAAATGGAAGTAAAGTGCACTCCGTTACCATTCATTTTTGCTTTGGACCACTTATTTAACAAATATCTCCTAGTAAACACTGCTTTAGGCACTATAAAGGATGCTACTATAGTACTTTTGGGTTTTTGTATGAAGTAGCTGACCTGCCTGAGAATTTTTCATGTCAGAAAAAATTAGATACTCTTCTACATTTAAATGAGAGAATAGGTGAAACTTGATCTTCTACTTACTACTATCTCCAGAATACATACACATTTTTGAGATGTTACAGAGATTTGGGTTAGAACTGGAAACATTTCTGATTTTCAGTGATTATTTTTAAATGTAGCTCACGGGAGAGAGAAAGGGAGAGACCAAACAGCAGAAAGCAGGTGTGGTCTAATTGTTACCAGGTGTCTAGCCCTAGCGGCACTGAAACAGCCTTTCTGCTTTCCACCAGGTGTTGGCACCCAGCCATGACAAAGCCCCGAATACTATGCTAGTGGCCTCCACAGACCACAAGATCTGCTAGCCCTGTGCTTCTATAGCAACCACTGAACCTCTGTGGGCCAATGATCTCTTACCAGGCTAAGCCAATTATACATCCAACATTAGAGATCTTCAGGTGGCATCCTCTAACAAAGATGACTTAAAAGGTACCTACTTGTGTATCCTAATAGGTTTGCAGGTTAGCCTTTAGAAGTAATGTTTTCACAGTGTGGCTTTGTTAAACACCCTTCTGTAACATATACATAATTGAGAGATGGAGAATAAAATTCATACTAACTCCACATTATTCAATGAACACAAGTGTGTGCTGCGACCAGAAGATGAAGCACAACAGTGGTAGCACTTTCTGGCTGATAAAGGATCTCAAGTAGCAGGTGGACTGTTTGCAATAAAGGGAAGGGCATCCAACATCTCTCAGCAGACAGGTGGGGGGGGGGGCCCAGCCCCCTAGGAAGAAGGAATTTTTAAGGGAGAGTAGTGGGGCATATGAAGTTGTGAATCATTTATATGTCAGAAATTGCCCAAGCTTTACAGACATCTAATGCTATGATCTGCTATCTATCTAAATGCCAGAAGTGACAAAAGACACAAATGGTAGAGATTAAAAGGAATAAACAACAAACAAAAACACCCATTTGGAAATCTTAATTGTTAATTGAGTTGACATGTGCATATTGGTTCCACATTCATTCTTTCCCCAATGCTCATTGGTAGCTAGTAAACTAAGAGACTCTACTCCTATCAGCCGATATCCTCTGATTTCTTTTTCTTTTTAATCTTTTTTTTTTTTTTTTTTTTTTTTTTTTTTTTTTTGTAAAGATGAAGCCTCACTATGCTATCCAGGCTGATCTCAAACTCCTGGTCTCAAATGATCCTCCTGTCTTGGCCCCCACAAAAATGCTGGGATTACAGGTGTAATCTACAGGTGTGTGCTGCTGTGCCCAGCCCCATCCTCTGACTTCTGACAGACATCCAAAGAGGAAGTCCTCACTTGTAAAGTTCTCTTCTTCTATAAAAAAACATCCTATCAATTAACATAATTAATAGACTAAGGGAAAATATGTCAGATGACAGATGAGTAAATGAAATTAGGTCAGAAAAAAAGGATTAACGATAAAATGTAAATAAAGTTACTAAGCAACACAAAATACTATGTATATTTGGAATTTTGAACGAATGAATTGAATGTAATGGTCACAAACTACAAATGGCCAGAGTGCCAACAACAATCTGTCTAGAAATGACTTCAAAAGGGAAAAAAATTAAAATGCACTCCATTACCATTCCTTCGACCAAAAGCTACTGAAACTTGCCAACAGCAAAAAGCTATACTCCTATAGAGCAAGTAAAATGAGCATTTACTTTTTGATTAGGAGAGCTCAAACTGCCTAACTTCCGTTGGTATCAATAAAGTTTAGATTGACTAACAGAGAAAACCAGTAGAGACACAGCTAACACTGAAGGTGTCAATATTTCCTGTGGTCCCAGAAACTAGAAACTGAAGCCAGCTCCCTGAAAGGTCAGGATTTCAAGAGAAATGCGAAATAAGCATGAGTGTGAGGAATGCAACATTCCTTATTATCATGATTTCTGGGACTCACGTAGGTGGAGTGCACATCTTCTCTCCTCCATGCCTATCAGAGTTCATACATTTTCCAGAAGATCATTCTCTTCCATGATAATGAGGTGAATTTTTCATACTAATACAGGGAGAACAATGTGTTTTGGCTCTTCCCAATGAGCCCACAGGTGCGTATAGCTTTGCTACTTCAGCCAGGGTCCACATCAGTATCAGCATCACCAGGGAGCTTGTTAGGAATGCAGAATATGGGCCTTCAGGTGATTCATGTGCAATTAAAATTAAAGCAGCACTATGAATGGACTAAAAATGTTTCTTACTCCTAGGATTAGGTATTTCTCTCCCCATATGTCAAGGATTAGTGCAGTCAGACCAACTCTAGGACAATCTGAACATCAAAATGAGCAACAGAAATGGATCATACACACTGAATTTAAAGTTGTATGAGTCCATATTTACAAGAAGCAAGCAAATAAATGGGGGAAAAGGAAGACTCTTCTTTAAAAGAGAATGTCAACTTACATAAGGAATGAAAGAATTATAAAACCACTATTTCGTAATCATGTTATTAATTGATTCAGGCAAGAATCTCCAGGGATCCTAAAACTATTAAGAAAAAAATTCTTGGGAAGTAGGATATTTACGTAGTTGTACAGTGTCTCTCCATAGAGTCTAATTTCATGCAATTAAAACTGATACTATAAATGCATGAATTACAAAGGGGAAAAGGTACCTTTACAATGGAGAAATCCGTTGGATGCTACCTAAACAGTGATTGCATTTAACAGCACTAATAATGGGACAATCTGACTTTATGTACTGCTGAGATGATGCTCTTAGGAGGGTACATTACTACATAGTAATATTTCTGCCCAAAATGTCTATCCTGACTACAATCATTTGGAAACATAAAATAAGTCCACATTGAAGACCATTTTACAAAACAAATGGCCTACACTTTTCAAAAGTATTAATGTCATGAAAGACAAAGAAAAATTGAGAAAGATTAAAGAAACTTGATAACTAAATAAAACATGTGATTTTAGACTGTTTCTTGGATTAGTACTTCATTATTGTTATGGTTATAAAGGATATCATTGGGACAGGCCTGTACATTAGATACTATTATAACAATGCCATTTACCTGAATATGGTAACTGTATCTCCTTTCTTAGGTGATACAAACTGAAGTATTTGGAGGTAAATGGTCATATCTGAAAATTTTAATAACATGTATATAGAGAAATAAAGCAAATGTGACAAAATGTTAAACAGTGAATCTAAGTGAGAGATATATGGATGTTCACTGAAATATTTTGGCAACTTTTCTGTAGATTTTAAGAAGCTAAAAGTAGAAAAAATGTGAAAGATCAAAAGTAATGCAATGACAAATCACTCATCTTACAACTCTCTAGAATACTATCACCAACTGCACATCCTTCACCAACCTGAATACAAGTAAATGATAGGCTGAAACTTGGTCTTAAACATGAATACAAGTAAACGACAGGCTGAAAACATTCCTCTTTAAAAGGTTTTTAGGAAAAGGGTCTTTCCAGGCTAAAAGCCCCTTCTTAGAAAATGCACCTCCTAATTCCTTTTACAGTGGGCCAGGCTATGTTCTCAGAACAGGAAATACAGCAGTGAACCAGACAAACCCGCTGCTCTCATGGACCTTAAATCCTAGTAGAAGGAAATAGGCAATAAACAAATAAATAAGGTTATGCAGTGACCAGTGCTATAAAGAAAAATAAAACCAAGAGGGATTCTGGGGCAGTGCTATTTGAAACGGGGGGTGAGAGAAGGACTTAGGTGACATTTAGCATAGACCTGAATGAGGTCAGGGACTAAACTGTGCAGGTAACTGGCAAGGGGTGTGCCAAGCAGAGAGTGCAGAATGTAAGGCAAAGGCATGGAGGCAGGATCACGCTCAGGAGGGGAGAGCAAGGGACAGAGCACAGGAAAGGAGGAGTTTATAGAAATGCAGTCCCTCACAGGCTGTTGCTGAGACTTCACACTTTAAGTTGATTGCTGCCTTCTACCATTTCTACCTACCCAATGTTCCTGGTCCAGACTGGCAACTATGCATTTAATGATGAAGGGACCACTGTGGGGAAATGCAGCCAAGTGTACTCCCCTAAGTGTGCTGAGGTTCCACGCAGGCTTCCACTATCCGCTAGTTCCATCCCAGGTGGTATCTTCCTCATACTCTGCCTAATTCCTTTCTCCTTCCCACTCTCTTTCAACCCTCATTCAAAGGCATCAAAAATTGTCTCTAGTTTGAGAGATTAAGAAAAAAAAGTGGCTTATCATGGCTGATATATTGAAGAGACATATTTATAACATTTAGTGCTTGTTTTCACAGAATTCACCATCCTTTCCAAATGTTACAACTGCACATACCTTTCCATTCTCCTTTAATCAAAGCTGCTTTTTCTCTGAGTTCTGCTGTTCAGCTCCTTGATGGCAGGGACTACCTTGTTCACTCTTTTACTCGTAGTGACAAGCACAGACTTTGACACATAGTAGTTCTCCAATGAATATTTGTGGTACTATTTTATAGGCAAAAGATTAAAAAGACAATTTCTTGTTAGGCTGTTGCCAAAATGTTAGTATGCCATGTCTTTCAGTTTTTGCTTGCTTGATTTTTGGTATTTTTTTCTGAGACACAGTCTCACTGTGTCACTCAGGCTAGAGTACAGTGGCATGATCTCAGCTTAGTGCAACCTCTACCTCCTGGGTTCAAGAAATTCTTCTACCTCAGCCTCCCAAGGAGCTGGAATTACAGGCATGTACCACTACACCTAGCTAATTTTTATATTTTTAGTAGAGGTGGGGTTTTGCCATGTTGGCCAGGCTGGTCTCAAACTCCTGACCCTAAGTGATATATATGCCTGTCTCGGCCTCCCAAAATGCTGGGATTACAGATGTGAGCCACTGTGCCGTGCCTGAGTTTCATTAACTATAAATATAGTGACGATGATTCTGATGTGGTCTGATACAGGGCAAGGAGGCTGGCATAAAGTAGAAACTCTCTAGGTGTTTGTTGGATAGAGGAATAGATTAGATAGGACTTGCACAGGCTAGTCTGAGAAACACATCATTTATGCTTGGCTCAAACAGTTTATGAACGAATGCTGGAATACAATCTTGTCACTTATAATACTAATATCTAGGTCTGTGGGTGTGTTTTTTTATTCACGGATTATCTGTGAAGGATTTGGAGTGCCAGGTCGGACTTGGGGAAGGGTGGTAGATATTTGCTCCATGTTAGCTGAGCGGGGGGAGAGAGAGAGAGAGAGAGAGAGAGAGAGAGAGAGAGAGAGAGAGAAAATATATAAAATGCCTAGTCATTTAGAAACCCAGAAAAAAGAAAAATCATTCCACAGTAGGCTTTCAAAATATTTGGGAACAATTGTGCTCAAGGCTGGATGACAGGGAAAATCAAAGAAATGAAGATTTTGCCTAACTTAGTGGTTCTAGAGAGAGAGAGAGAAATATATTTTAGGCATTTAAAATAATTGTGTTTACATATCTAATCTAACTGGACCATAAGAATTTGGATCCTAAACTGTGTTACATATAACTTAGTTTACCTATAAAATTTTAAAAAATTGTTTATGTAGCTAAAAATTACACATTTACTAGATAGTTTATAGATATATTTCAATTTAAATATAGCTATATTTTGCAAATTTTAAGAAATATTTGTTCTGGTATTTTATGAGAAAGAAGTTAAAACTTGAACATCAAGGAAATCTTTCATCTCTGTGCTCAAATAAAGGCATTTATACACTTCTTGATCTTGGTGACCTATCCAGAATCAAAACAATACCAAAAGTACTCATTTTCACAAAAGACAGTGAGGCAGTGAATGGAGGAAGAAATTTGAGGAAGAGAGAGTAAAAGGGCAGGACGTGGTAATAATGAATTGGCAGTGGGGAACTTTTGCTATGTATAACTATTTTTATCCTCGGAGCTATCCTTCTTAGCATTTTCTGGGTTGTCATGTTTATCATTGTCCAAGACTTGAGAACCAAACATTTGTCTGGAAAGAAATGGCTCTACCATTTCATATCCATTTATTCTGTGTTTTAGTAACTTCCAAATAGGCCGTTTGTAAAAATGTGCCTGGAACACAATGGTAAATAAGATAGACCTGGCCTGGTTATCATGGAGTTTGCATTCTAGAAGAATTAAATTAATATCTACGAAGTAAGTATTAGTTAAAAGTATATAAGACAGTTATTTGAGTGCAAATTTCTTACAAATGGAGGAAAGACTAACGTAAGTTTTTTTTTTTTTTTTTTAAATGAAAACCTTAATTCAGATTAAGGTTTAATTCAAACCTAATCCAGTAAGTTCCACTTATTATCCAATGCTGGAATCCCATCTAAGACATCCCTAACACCCCTCTTCCCTGTCACAAGGCTTGTCAGAATATTTTATGAGGAGTAAAGAGTAGACATAACCTCATGCAAATTAAACAGTATATTTGTAATTCCAAAAGTTTCATCTTTATGAAAGCAAATAATTATTCAAAAACATGTTCTCTAAATTTAATCACTACTTTATCTGTAGTTCTGGTTATGTGAATTAGAACATTTTTATGATTTTGTGGTGTCATGCTTCACAAACTCAACAATAAACAGCAAGCTAGTTATACAATCACATTATGAAAACTGCATAAAAGTGTTAAATAAGCTTATACAGACGTAACGCTCATTTCAGAAAGGTGGACCTGACTGAAATCATTAGGTTCACAAAATTTAAACAACCTAAAACAATCAGGTTTAAAACTTTTAAATATATACACTTGTTTTTGTTGTTGACGGATTGCCTATATTGAAAGAATAAAAGATCTATAAAATTTATTTCAATTTCAAAATTACAATGGAAATAAAAAATGTTAGAGAAAGAAGAAAACGATAAGAAAGAAAATTTCCATTAATGCAAGTAATTGGTTTGTCAGGATACAGTTTTCAAGAAATTGGAAAACATGACTCTTACACAAATATATATTAAGTGTATGTCAAAAATTTATTTTAACTCAGCAGGATGGTACATCTGGTTCAATGTAATAAAGGAAAGACTGAAGTGTATACAGTAAATGAAAGAATACTGAAATAAGATTGCTAATTTAGATATAAAACTGGTTACTATCTGTGGGGCAATCAAACTATAACCTTTGGGGTTATCTTCAACAGAAATCATTTGCAGGTGATCAATCTACAAATTAACATTTAACTTCATAGAATCTGGATCCTAATAAATACTAAGTTAAACAAAAGAACACTTTCCTAGAAAATGACATGATTCTTGGCTGGTGTCTTAAGTGCTCCAAGAAAACACTAAAAAGTCATGCAATCATCCTTGTGCCTTATTCCCAAATGTTGGATAATTTTCCTAAGTATTTTAATATGCAACAAAACCTTGGCTATAAAAAGCCCTCATGAATTAGTTAGCCTTGAAAGTGGCATGCTCTAGAGACCTAAATTAGCACTTAAAATGCTTAGTTCCAAAAGGTTTGCTGGTAGATTGTGACTGAATCCTTCCCCTGCCCCTAACTCCATCAAGGCTGCAAAATCATGTTTTTTTTGTGTGCTTTCTTGTCTTTTTTTTTTTTTTTTTTAATCATGTTTGGTCTCTATTCTTCTGCATCGGAAAATTTGCTGCCTACCCTGTATTGTTTCTAGTCATTTTCACCAACACATTTCTTTACTGCTTTTCTTCCTTTGAAAATATCCCCTCATATGAACATTAATCATGCCGACCTTTTAAGCAAAGAATGACCTAACTCCTTCAACATAAACACATCTAAAAGTTGAGTCACAGTTTGATAATAAGCATCATATTATATATCATAAATGGCTAATCTCTTTGCCCAACCACCCCTTGCCCCAACATTAAGCAGCACATTGAAAGTAACTTATTATTTAAGATCAGTAAGTAGTTGATAACCTCTATTTACTAAAACCAATTAGGTAACAAGAAGGAAGTTTTCAAGGCTGCTAAGGAGTCAAATATAGTAAAAACTTCTGGCTGTATATTATATTACAGTATCCCTCATTTAGACTCTTAATAATTAACAGTAATGGTGACTACTATGCAATGACTGCTCACTATGTGCCAAATACTGTGCTGAGAGCTTACAAATGTATCCTACTTAATCCTCATAACAATCCTGTTAACTACTTTGTATTATTAGTCTCATTTTTCAGAAGAATACACTGAATCACAGAGAAGTAAATTAACTCTCTCCAGGTCACAATGGTGGGTTTTACTGAAATCATTAGGTTCACAAAAATCAATCAGCTTAAAATAGTCAGATCACAATGGTGGTAGATTCAAATCCAGGTTATTTTGCCTCAGGGTCTTTAGGCTTAACTACCACACTACATCTAAAAAGACAAAAGAACTATAAAAACAGATACATCGACCATCATCATTATGGCATTTATATAGCACATTTTATACGAAGGCATGGTTCTAAGCAACGAACATATAAAAACTTATTTATTTCTCACAATAACCTTATGGTGTGAGCACAATTATTCTCAATATAGGAAGAAGGAATTGAGGCAACGAATGGTTATCCAGGGTCACAATGCTAATAAAATGCCAGGCTTGGATATAATCCTGGACAGTATAGCTCCCAAGTCCAGGACCCTCCTTTAATGCCATCCTGCTTCTTTTAACGATTTCAAAAGCATAGTACCAGTAAACAGTCCTAACTCTTCAGAACCTCTCAGGTTGGAAATCACTCCATTAAAGCATAGAACCGTAACTAAATGTTCATTACTACAATCAAAAGTCATCAAGAACAGATTAACAGGTTTTCATTCAGCCTTGTTAAGAAGGCAAAAAAGTAACACGCTTAAGCAAAATTTCATCCAAGATGAGTTTCTTTTAAAAAAAAAAATGTTTTTTTCTGGAAAATGAACTCAATTCAGAACAAATGAAGTATTACAGTAGTGGTAAAAAAAAATCCTTCTGCAGACATTGTTTTTGTTCTTGCTGCCTTGGGGTTTCTCAGAATTCCCTCAGGGGCTGTGGGTGGTTGACGAGGAGGGGAGAAGATAGTTCTCCACTCCACTTTCAAACACATAGCTCTGCTTACGTAATTTTTGTTTTGTTTTCATATTGGGCTTCCCCGTAAGTTTTCACTTTGATGGGACCTAAGCTCCTGTTTATAGTCTGAATGTGTTCCCCAAATCTGATGTGCTGAAAACTTAATCTTCAAATTCATATGTTGATGAAATTTGGAGGTGGGGCTTTGGGAGGTAATTAAGATTAAACTCATTGGGGGACATGATGGGACTGGTGGCTTTATATGAAGAAAGACCTGGGCTGACACACTCGGACCCTCACAATGAGATGCCCAGCTCAGAACACTGCAGAGGGTCTCCACCAGCAAGAAGGCCCTCACTAGATACCTTGACCTTGGACGTCTCAGCTTCCAGATACGTAAGTAATATATTTCTTTTCTTTATAAATGACCCAGTCTCAGGTATTCAGCTGTAGCAACAGAAAACAAACAAAAGACAGCTCCCATGAAAATGTGGACTAAGTGGGCGGCACTTCTCACTTTTATAAAACTTCCCCCATCACCTCCCTGGTGTCTCAGGAGTTCCACTTCACACTATTTTTCCATTAGCTTCTTGAATCTGGTGCTTGCCCAAGCTCTGACCACCCTCCTACCTGACCCTCCCTTTCCACTTCCCTCCATCAACAATAATCACAAACACAGCTAATGTTATCAACCTCCTACACAGCAACCTCTAGGTTAATATTTTTACATCAACTGCTTCATTGAATGCTCTCAACAATCTTGTGAATTGGGCTCTATAATTGGCCCCACTGTACAGAGGAAGAAGCCAAAGCTTAATTTGCCCACTGCCCAATGGCCACTAAGTGATGAATATAGAATGATAAATTAGATGGCTCACTAGAAAGGCCCCCAACTCTTCACTAGTACATGATCCTGCCTCTCAGTCCCTGTTAATTATGTTCAAATTTCCTACTGAGACTGCATTTGAGACTGAGTGTCTTAAAAATAAACAAAACAAAACAAAAAGCACCTTCCCTTCTGGAACAGCCCCTTACAGCAGCACCTCAACAATGATCAATGCAATGCACAACTTTCACTGCAATCTCATCCATACCTGTTGATATTAATGCTTATAAAATCTTCTCTGGTTCTTTCAAATATATATGTGCACTTCCCAGAAAGGGGCTACATCCCCCTGTTCTTTCTATAGCCTGACTCTCTTTTTACTGGATTACTTCAACAGTTTTGGGCACTAAGTAGGCATAAAGAACACTGGTCAGTAGTCAGGATACCAGAGCTCTGGTTCAGTTTCAGGCAGAACTAGAGCAGACACTGTCACTGTCTCCTCCCTCCTATCTCCTCCATGCTCATTTCTACACACTGAAGGCAGCATTCTTGAACACCTGTGGCTTTTATTCTGGCTCTGGGAGCAGGCTGGGTCCTCTCCCAGAGTGAGGCAAAAATGCAGGGAAGTTAGCATCCCCAGGGAACAGCCCTCAGTCAAGGAGCATGGGCAGTTGATAGGCCAGTAACCTAATTTCCTTATCCTTTGGGTAGGATAAGCTGAAGCATGTAGACTAGTTCCCAGAGTTCCTTAAAGGGATTGAGCTCCAGTTGCCCACAGCAGTAACTCTCTTGAAACCATACCCTTTACTGCCTTCTTTTTCCTCCCTGTCCCACTTCTCTACTTCCCTGCTGGTATTTCTTGGGAGAACCTCTCAAATAAACCACTTACTCTCAAATTCTTGTCTTGGGATGTTTCTTGGGAAACCACACTAAAATTTCTTCTCCCTTCTTTATCTACTTCACTTTCCTATCTGTCAAACAAGAGGAATGCATAAAGGATTTTTATGGCCTCTTTGACCCTAACATCCTATGATTTCAATGAAATCAATTAAATTTCAATATTAAACTAAAACTGGCCTTGAAGGTTACTTCTTAACTAAAACACTGCATCATATCTTGGAGCTGTGGCTGAATATCAACTACATTAATGTGGAAGATGCTGGGAAGCACAAATCAGATATATCTTCAGAGAAGCCTTTGGGCTACACTTGACGGGCATACTGTCGGCCTCTTGCAAGGATGGCCTCAGATACGAAGATCCTCCTTGCCCAAGGTCACTTTCCCAAGCAAGCAAGGACTGAGGAAAGCTAGAGTACAAAGGCTTGGCCATCTCAGCCCAAGTCAAGAAAACTCTGAGGAGTTATTCTATTTCCAGAGCTCCCTGCCGTGCTGGCTCTACAGCTCAACTCCTCCTCGACACCCTCTTCCTTCCTTCCCAACCTTCAAAGGTCATTCCCTAATAAACATCCTGGATGCAGAACTCCACCTGAGAGTCAGCTTCCCAGGGAACTCAACCTGTGACAAGTACATTTTCAATCTTTTTTGTAATGTTATAAAATGCATAGACTCTGGAATTTTGCTTGAGGAAGCACAAATGATCTTTGAATGTTGTAAGACCCAGAAAGTGGTAGAGACACAGAACAAAAAACTAAGCTTTTAATAAAATAAGAAAGAGGCAGATACAAACCAGCCATGTACATGATATAGTTTCAGTTTCTGAACAAAAACAAGAAATATGTAAAAGGTCAGCACAGCCAGTGAAACTGAGAGCTAAGACCTCAGATGAGAGTCACAGAGGGTGATAAAAGAGAGGAACATCTGAGAGAGGAGAAAAATGGCCTGGTTGAGAAAGGGAAGAAGACTAACACCAAACACACTCAGCCAAACATCACGGGGTAGAAATAACCCATCTGAAGGAGGGCTCTTTATCTCACAAAACTATATCCAATCCCTAAGAGGTACTGCCCTGTGGTATGACAAGGGCAAAATGTCATCCTGGGAATTGCTGCTAATTAAACTCAGGATTGGATCAATGCTGCTGAAGAGGCCATGGGGATTCCCCAAGTTGCTGCCACTAATCAGGGCTTTTACAGAAAACTTTCCCAACAAGATGGAAGGACAGAGACAACTTTGGACTCTGCAACCCACAGGCAGGTCTGCCTTCTGGAGAAAAAACCAGTGATGCTGCTTTGCCAATGGTTATGCCGAACTGGTGTTTTGGGGTGACCTCCAGGAAAGTAGGGATACTAAGGGTAGGTAAGGAGGGTGAATGAAATTTAAAACAAGGTGTCAGCAAACGTATTCCTGAGAAGATGGCATCTGGGCAAAGACCAAAAAAACAGGTAAGGGAGTTGGTCTTGCAGTATCAAAAGGTTAAGTTACTACACAGAGAGAAAGGAAAGTATCCTAACCAGGAATGATGCTGATGTCCAAGGTCCCCCCATCAAGCAGGCCAGTGTGGCTGAGAATGAGCAGATGGGACTGAGGTCAGGGAGGCAGGGTGGGTCACGCAGGTCCTCCAGGACCACTATAAGGACTCTGGGTTCAATTTGGAGAAGATGGAAAGCCAAAGAATCATAATTAGGTAAAATGACACGATGTGACACTTCCATTCCCCTTCTCTGGGTTTACTTTTCTCCACAGTATTTCTCATTGTCTGACAAAGTAAAAATGTTATATATTTATCTATCTCCACCCATTCGAATGTACGCTCTGTAAGGGCAGGTTTTTTTTGTCTGTTTTGTTCACTGGTATAGATTCATTTTCCCAATGTCTGGCACTTAGTAATCAATATTTATTGAATAAATGCATGAATCATCTTGAGAACCAGGGGAACTCTTTCCAGACAAAGAAAACCTTGTTTCTATTTCCTTGGAAGATCTGTTTTTAAGTAAGTGTTATGAGGCTGAAACAAAAAAATATTTACTATCTCTTTTAGGCACTTGGGAGGGGCCCTAAAACTAAATATGTTTCTAATTTCTAATAACTGGATGCCCACGGTTCAGGGGGAAACCACAGAAGCATAAGCAGTTTGGGACATGTTACATTTATAGGATTCATTCATTAAACACATATTAAGTAACAGTATCTAAGAGATGCTCAAATCCAGAGGTACTAACTTTCTGCATAGGGCAGGCAGGTCATTCTTAAGGCAGGAGGGAAGAGGTCGGGGTGGGGAGGGGAGCATATACAAAGTACACTTGTTCCCTCCCTATCAGGATGAGGACTCTCCTTTGAAAATCACTGAACCAGGTGATTCTCAAGAGTACCCTCTGATTGCAAAACGTTTGACATTCACTAGCAAAAGAAAATTTGTCCTTTTCTTCATATAAAAGATTCCAACATACCCATAGTTTAAGATTCAGAAAGTTTTTTTAAACCAGTTTAGATGTCTTTTCATGACACTTATGTTTCCAGATCAATCTGGACTCAATACATGACAAAAATGATTTCTGTTCACAATAGAAAAGAGAGTAGGTAAAATATAATTTAAATTTAATAAAACAAAATGAAAATGTATTCAAAACAGGAAGGAAAAAGGGGAATATGGTGGGAGAGGATGATGTCCAGTACCTGTTGACAGAGGAGTCAGCAAAGGAACCCATTTTTCCCTCTGGAAGCAAGGCTCCCATGTACTCTCTACCACCATTAGCACTTTCCTCAGTAAATTCAAAAGTTCTTTGTGAGCTCGTACCAGTCATTTAACCTCGGTGAGTCCCCATTGCTTCACTCTACAAAAGGGGCTACCTTACAAATCCCACTCTCCAGGGGTTGGATAACATAATACACAGAGAACACTCGGCACAATGCCGGGACCACAGGACACCCTCACCCTCAATAAACGTCAGCAGTTGTAATAACACTGCCCGTGGAGATTTTATTTTCCAAAGATACATGTCTTTGCAGCCATCCTCAGAAAATAATACATCATGGAGTGGTCACATAGAGAGAGGGATGTGCCTAAGGAGCCCAGGAGTCTCAGACAAGACCTAGGACATGAGAGTCAGTTTATGAGCTTTCAAATGATTCCCCCAGTCTTCAAGCCTCCCCTGTTGATGCCAAGCAGAATAGAGACAGGCCATGCTGCTGACCAGATTCCAGATTCCTGACTCACAGAAACTGTGAGAGATAAACAATTACTGTTGTTTGAAATCATTAAGTTTCAGAGTAGTTTGTCATTCAGCATTAGATGACCATGACATGCCATTAACTGGCTTGCTTGTCCATGTATAATATAAAAACCACATTATGTTATTTTTCTGTTTAAAAAGAGATTTGAATGGTACCACATCATGCACAGGATAAAAAGAACCTGGAGGCTCCTCAACAGACTGGAAGACTCAAACAGGGGGATTAAATCTTGTCCACCAGTGAATTTCCAGTGCCTCAGCAGTTCCTCATCCAGCAAGTGACTTCACCAGCTGGGATGAAACCAGATGACAGGGAAAAGAGTAAACAAAGAAGATGAATTATAAAAACCAGGTATTCAGCAAGTATAGACAAAGCTCCTTCCATGCAGTACTATTGTGAAACTGCCCTCATAGAGACTGTGAGGGGGACAAACAATAAATACATAAATAGCATCTGTCACCCTCTGAAATACTGAAAAAGCACATTAGTGTAATGGAATGGAGCTGGGTAAGTATATATCAGAAGTGGGGGATGGGATTGGATATTGTATCAGGGTAGTAAGAAAGGTTTCCCTGAGGATACATTTCTGCTGCAACTGGCATGGTTTTGAAGCCATGGAAAGATCTGGGAAAATAAAGGAACAAGAAGGCTTAGAAAGTGCAAAGGCTCTGGGGTGAGAAGGAACGTAAAACTCTGCTTGTGCTTCCATGATGGTGTAGGGCATGGGTGTTTCAATGTGCATGCACAGGTTTCTTGCTTAGAAAGTCTAATACATAAACATTTGAACTTTGTAAACTAAAATTCAGATCTGATTATGGTTTATTGGCCAACATTTTAGCAGATTTTGCAATTAGTACATTTCTGCACTGGACATCTTTGCCCTGCATCACTCCTCTTGGCACTGACACTCCAGCCCTTGCTGACAGAATCTCACTTCAGCTGCACCACTCTGGGTCTTCTCTGCCACCATGTGGATTATCTGTAGGAAACCAGTGAGCCATTCTGACAAATGTGCAGTTCCATGATAGTCTTAACACTCCATGGGGCAACACTTGACCAGCAGGGGATGGGAGAAAATGGACAAATAGTCACCCACCCCAATTTTATCTAGTAACCAATTTTAAGGCACGTTTTTGGAGGGTGTCCTGTGGGAACAAGTCCCAATTGCCCACAACGGTGACCAAGTTGACTAACAAACTTTGGACTGGGTTTCCTTCCTTCCCTAGTAACTCTTACCAGTCTCAAATGCTGTTCTTTGGGATTATTCCTCAAAATAAAGTAATTGGCCCTAATCCCCTGTTTAGGCTCTGCTACTTTAAAGAACCAGTCTAAGACAGCATTTATATTTGATTTTTAAAAAAAGATTTAGGCCAGGCACGGTGGCTCATGCCTATAATCTCAGCATTTTGGGAGGCCAAAGCAGGAGGATTTTGAGCCCAGGAGTTCAAGACTAGCCTGGATAACACAGTGAGAACCTCATCTCCACAAAAAAATTTAAAAATGAGGTGGAGGGTTGCTTGAGGCAGGAGGTCAAGGCTGCAGTGAGCTGTGACTGCACCACTGCACTCTCGCCTGAGTGACAGAGTGAGACCCTGCCTCAAAAAAAAATATGTATGTGTACATGTATGTGTGTGTGTGTGAATATATATGTGTGTGTATATATGTATACATATATATATACACACACATACATATGATTTATATTCAATTATTCAAGAATATTATTAACCCTATAAGGCAAGCTATCTTCTAGGACTCTAGACAATGGATAGAAAGGATAACAGAATACTGGGTTTTTCCTGTATAATTCCACCCTAAATTTTCTCTTTTTTCTTTTGATATGGAGTCTCACTTTGTCATCCAAGCTGGAGTGCAATGGTAGATCTCTCTGCTCACTGCAACCTCAGCTTCCCAGGTTCAAGTGATTCTCCCACCTAAGCCTCCCAAGTAGCTGGGATTACAGGCACCTGCCATCATGCCTGGCTAATTTTTGTAATTTTTTTTTTTTTTAGTGCAGATGGGGTTTCACCATGTTGGCTGGTCTTAAATTCCTAACCTCAGGTGACCTGCCTGCCTCAGCCTTCCAAAGTGCTGGGATTACAGGTATGAGCCACTGTACCTGGCCCCTAAATTTTCTTTTAATATTTGACTTTTTTTTTTTTGAAGGAGGAGGAGGTATCCAATGTTCAGAGACACTTTGCTCAAAGGTGTATGGTGGCATTTACTCCTTTAACTTCATAACCACAAACTTTAAGTGGGTCTTTAATGCTGCAGGCAATCTGACTATGTGTCCCTGTTCTATTAATCTCCCAATTTCCCAATGGACTATTTCTCATCTTTTCTGTCTCTTAAATCCTCAAACCACCTTCCCCATCCTCAATCTCAGCTGCTTCCTATTCCACTGAGAAACTCAGGCATTAGAAGAAAACTCACATACACACTCACCACATCCACTCCCCCTATACTCTCTGCTTTCTCTATGGGCATCATATAAACCACAGTACAACTATCACAGCAGGTGCCCCACACGTGGTCTGCATCGCATTCTTTATTTCCCTACTTGAGGATAACACTACAGAAATTCTTTCCTTTCCCCTATATCATCAACCTTTGCTCTCTGATGGACAGCTCTCATTAGCACACAGACATATCCTTAATACTATCTTTTTTAAAAATGAAGACAATACAAGTTATTTTGCCCTCGACTTTGATCTTCCTCTCTTCTTTAGCTCTTCTTATGCTCTTGGTGATCTCATTCAGTTTGTGGCTTTAAACAATCTTTATGCTTCTGAATTCAAGACCTTATTATCCTCACCTCCAGACTCATATCCAATTGCTTACTCTGTGTATTCATTTTATATTGCTGTGATAACAAATTATGACAGACTTAGTGGCTGAAAACAACACAAATTTACTATCTTATAGCTCTATAGGTTAGATATTCATCTCCCTGGGCAAAAATCAAGGTGTTTACAGGGTTGTGTTCACTTCTTGAGGTTATACAGGAGAATTTGTTTCCTTGCCATTTCCACCTTGTAGCAGCCACCCACATTCCTTGGTCAGTGGCCCGCTTCCTCCATTTTCAAATGCAGCAACACTGCATCTCTCTGGCCATTCTCTCAGTCACCTCGGCCTCTGACCACCATAGGGAAGATACTCTAATTCTAAGGACTTGTGTGACTAGGTTGGGCCCAACAAATAATCCAGGTTGTTAATCATCACATGCACAATGTCCCTCTGGCTACCTAAAGTGACATATTCACAGGTTCTGGAGATTAGGCTATGAACATCTTTAGGGGCCATTATTCTTCCCACCACACTCCGCATCTTCAACTAGATGTTTAACAGACATGCCATACTCAGCATGTCCAAGCTGATCTCCAATTCTCCCTCCACAACAGATCTCTCCACCGAAAGTTTTCTGCATCTTGGTTGATAACATCTCCATTTTCCTAGCTATTCAGGCCTGAACCCAAGGAATCATCCTCAACTCCTCTCTCTCTCTCACATCCCAAATCTAAGTCACAGAGAAACAGATTTTTTCTTCAAAACATATCTAGAATCTGTGTTGGTCTGAGCCATCACCCTCTCATATTAGGATTCCTGCTATCACTTTCTGATTGGTCTCCCTGCTTCTTCCCTTCCTTTTTATAGTCTATTAGAGTCTGTTTTCAGAGCAGCCTTCAGCCAGTTTAAGCATGATCCTTTTAAAAAATAAGTCAAATAATATCGCTTCTCTGATCAAAATGCTGCAATGACTCCCTAGCTCACTTGGAACAAAAGCCGAAGCCCTTCATGGTCTCCACCCCCGACCCAGGGTAGAGGGCCTTTCTGACCTTATCTCCTACTCAACCCCCGGTTTTTTCCCTTCCAGCTATCCCATGCCACCCTGTGAACACTCAGGTGTACCTTCCCTTAGGACTTGGCGCTTTCAGACTTGGCTCTCGCTGTTCTGTCTGTAATACATTCTTACTTCACTATCAACTTGGCTAATGTCCCATCCTCCCATTCCTTTTAGTTTTCTATTGCCGCCATGACAAATTACCACTAATAAAGCAACTTAAAACAATACCCATTTATCATCTCACAGTTGTGTAGGTTAGAAGTCTGGGTACAATTTGGCTCAGCTGGGTCCTCTGCTTAGTCTCACAAGGCCAGAATCAAGGTGATAGCAGGGATATATTCCTTTTGGAGGCAATGTGGACGGGTCTCCTTCCAAGCTCCTTTGGGTCTTTGGCTGGATTCAGTTTATTGCAGCCGCAGGATTGAGGTCCTGTTTCCTTGGAGGCTGTTCTTTGATATTCCAGGCTACACGCCTTCCTTCTTGTGTTTTCTATGCACCCTCAGCATGGGTGGGTGGAGTCTCTCTCACATTTTGGATCACTCCAACTGTTGCCACATCTCTCCAACTCTAGCCAGTATAATTTCCCAACTTTTAAGGGCTTGTTTATTAGATAGGGCCACCCAGATAATCCAGGTTAGCCTCCATATTTTAATATTTGTAACCATAATTAGACCTGGAAAGTCCCTTTTGCCATGTAATTTAACCTACATATTTGCAGGTCCCAGGGTTTAGGGCATGGACTTTTGGGGGTCACTCTCCCTACCATATCTCCTTTCCTGATCGTGGTATGTACACTACCACTCAGCTTCCTACTTACTGCCCACTTTTGGTTTTTCCTTTCTCTGTTCTACTTTTTTAAAAAAATTTTTCCACTGCCACCTTATAACAAACCATATAATAAATGTTTACTATGCCTGTTTTATTTTCTGTCTTCTCCTGATAGAAAACAGACTCCATTAGGTCAAGAATCATTGTTTTGTTTATTGATATTCCAAAGACTATCTGGTAGTCACTCAATAGGTATTTCTTAATGAATAAATGAACTTACCCTTCCATAGATTTTGTTTTTAGTATCAACAGTTTGAAAATGCTAATTAGAATAAAGCTTCTTAATTGATGAGGAAGATGGATAAATATCAAAGAATTGCTTTCTTAATATTTTCCCATAGCTATGGTCAATAGCATCTGACTAGCTTAGTTCTTATTAATAAAGACTCATAGCAATGTATGTAATTATTATTTTTATGAAAATAAGAATGCCTCATTTTCAGACTATTATCCAGGTATACAAGCATTGAGTTGAGTTAATCTTGTCTCAAATATATAGAAAAATAAACTAAAGTAGTCATAAACGGTTTTTAAAAAAAATTCTATAAATGCCTCTGGGATGGAAAATGGAACCATTTTTGTTTAAGAAGGTACTATCAGAAATGAGTGAGACTTGCTTAAGTTTAAGACTACCAATTGCCTTCAGTCAGTTTAAGATTGGAGAGAGGATGACAAAAGTATAAAGAAAAAAAAAATAAGAGAATTTTGGAGCCAAAAACACTTAAGAAATAAAATCTAAACTTTATGGAGGAGGAAACTGAGACTCAGAGAGGGAAGTAACTTGTCCAATCTCACGGCTCGCCAGTGATGTGATACTTTGGATAAAGATTATTTATTGTAAGAGAGTGACAATTAAATTTCTGTTATTCCTTTAAGCATTTAAAATATTCACTTATTTTGGGAGATGCCTTTTGGACAAAAAAAGAAAAGAAAAAAAAATAATCATTTAGTGAGCTGATTCTCTACCTCAAAGTGCTGTATCCAACACGAATGCTCACAGACAGTGAGACTTTGCCTACCAGCCTCGTACTTGTTCCGACTCAGTCAAAATGTGCATTTCGGGTAGAGTGTTCTGGACAAGCAACAATCCCAAAGAAGCATGGCCCAAGATCTTGCAATCAGAGTGATTCTTGGAGGGCTACACAGGACATCACTGTACTGAGGACAAGCTTATCATACACACATCAGGAAACTAAAAAGCATATGGGATACACAATGGTGTCTGACAAGATTACCTATATGTTATTAGGGAAAAAATGCAGTACTCCCCCCCTCTTATCTGGGGGTTGCTTTCTGTGGTTTCAGTTACCTGTGGTCAACCTCAGATAAAAAATATTAAATGGAAAATTCCAGAAATAAAAAATTCATAAGTTTTAAATTGTGTGCCATCTGAGTAGTGTGATGACATCTCATGTGGTCCTTCTCTGTCGTGAATCATCCCTTTGTCCAGCATATCCGTGCTGTCTATGCCACCATCCTTAGTCAGTTAGCAGCCATCTCAGTTATCAGATTGACGGTCGCAGCATCACAGTGCTTGTGTCCAACTAACCCTTATTTTACTTAACGGCCCCAAAGCATAAGAGTAGTGATGCTAGCACATTGTTACACTAGTTCTATTTTATTAGTTGTTGTTATTAATCTTTAATTGTGCCTAATTTGTAAATTAAACTTCATCATAGTATATATATATATATATATATATATATATGAATAAAATATAGCATATATAAGGTTCAGTACTATCTGTGGTGTCGGCATCCACAAGGGGCCTTGGAACGTGTTCCCTGAGGACAAGGGGGAACTACTGCAATGGTCAGTGTAAGGATCTTGACAAAACCTGTAAGTATTTATAGATCTGGACTCGTTGCCAGCAGAGGGGGAAAAATGAAGCGAAGTATATTTTAAGGGAAGAATAAATAAGATATATTTTGAATAGGGTTCTCACACAAACAGAAAAGACCGCAGGAACTGATGTGAAATCATTTCTAATTTTACCACACCACAACCTTCTGCTTTTTGAATACCTACAACAGGAATGAAAACCAGCACAATAATCCAGATCTATATTTAAAGCAACAGCTCATTTGTTTGCTATTTAAGACAACCTTTCATTCACTTTTGAGCACGTGGCATTAAGGGAAAAAATCAAGAAACTGGTTTATTTAGGCAACATCCAGAGAGTGATTAAATAGGAGAGCATCAATGTTACACAGAAGGAGAAAATAAGTCTATTTTTGGAGCCACCAATCAACTTTCCTCACCATGGTTACACAGGCTGTGTTTCATAACTTTCCAGAATCACAGATGATTCAAAATGACCTTGGTAATAATTTAGACCAAATCTCATGTTTTATACAGAGGGAAACTAAAGCTTAGAGGGGTGGGGCAGATCGTCTGATATCACAGACCTTTAGTAACACATCATGACCAGAACTCAACTCTCCTGTCTTCTAAGGAAAAATGTGAAATCACTTATTGCTGCAGTCTGAATGTTTGCATTACCCCAAAATTCATATGTTGAAATCTTAACCCCAAAAGTGATAAGATTAAGAGGTGAGGCCTTTGGAAGGTGACTGTATCATGAGAGCATGATTGAGGTTAGTGCCCTTACAAAGGAGATGTCAGAGAGTCAGCCATTCCCTTCCACCATGTGAGGACATGGAGCAGGTGCCACCTGGAAACCAGGAAGTGGGTCGTCACCAGAGGCCAATCTGCTCATGCCCTGATGTTGAGTTTCTCAGCCTTAAGAACAGTGAGAAATAAATTTCTATTGTACATGGATCACGCAATTTGTTGTAGCAGCCCAAACAGACTAAGATATTAACCTCAGGAAAAAAGGTACACTTTAATTTCTATCTGGCTTTTATTTATTTGTAAACTATTTGAAATTGTTTCTGCAGTTAAAATCTCCATATGTTTCCACATGATCGAGGAAAACCTTTCAAAACTACATTTTTATACTCATAACTTCAATGCAACTTGAAAATATAGATGTGTTCAATATGAAAATATTAATGTGCTCAGGAGCCGTGGTGGCTCCGGCCAGTTGTCCTGGTGCTTGAGGAGGTGAGGCTATGTGTTTAAGGCCAGCCTGGGCAACATAAAAACCTCTCATTAATTAAAAAAAATGTAAAAAAGAAAATATTAATGTGCTCAATACTGGCTCAGATACTTCTTAGGATTTTAACTGTTTCCTACTAGGCAAGAAGGCCTATGTGAAAAAGAACTGATAAACCACATGCACTGTGCAGGCCTCTATGAAGTATGTTATCCTAGATATTTAATATTTATGTATATTCTTTGGTCTTAACTTTCTTACATTATCATCTAGATATGAATGTATACATGGAAACATCTTATTAACTTGGATATTTGTAAGGGCATATCACAATAGAAATTAAAGCAGTATAATTTTTATTTCATATATTACTAAGTAGAATTCATCTTGAAACTCCAAACAGCAAGTGTAGACTCTCAATCCTTTACAGAGAAATCTTATATTCATTTATCAAGCATTTAAGAGTGTCTACTATGTGCCAGGCACCATGTTATAAACTGGGATTTCAAAACATCACATCCCTGCCTTTGCTGAGTGCACTGTCTATTGGAGACAGGTATAAACAGATACCTGTCATGACATGAATAAATTGGGACAGAATGGAGGGAGGTGATTAAGTATCATGAGGGTCAAGGGAGGATGTCTGGAAAAAGGAGGACATTATCAGGGTCATAAAAGAAGATTTTGCCAGGCAAAGACGAGGAGTGTGTTTCAGATGGAGGCCATAGCCATTGTGCAAAAGCAGAGATGAGAAGTGGAATGCCTTAGGCCCTGGAGGAATGCACGATTCCACCTTCTCCACACCTGTATTCCTGTAGCCACAGGCTAGCTAATCTCACTTTAAATCCATAATCACCTATCTTAGTAGACCTTAAATGCTGCCCAGCAATCACACTTCATTTCCCTAGTGCTCCCTACTCTCCCTTTCTCCCAGACCACTCTTGCATGACTCTTTACCTTTCTCTTCAAGCCTCTAATATTTCTTTCCTGATCCTCAATCTCAGCTAAGGAATGAAAAAACTGATAAGGGTAGAAAAAAGGTTGGGTAGGTCAGCAGGCTCCAAATGACACTGTAGATTTGGAGTTTGTTCTCACACAAGGAGGAGCCAAAGACCTACCTCCACAAGAGAAGACTCTGGCAGAAGGATCCTAAGGGGCAAGAGTGGAGGTAGGGAGGGTCAGTGAGGAAATTAATGTGAATGAGAATCCAAATGAAGGCAGTGGCCATGAAGTAGACAAGGCAGTGTTAAGGAAATAAAATCAAAGTCTATTTTATAATGAAATAGTGGGTATGTAAGGGAGAATATTCCAATTTCTCAGCAGCAAAATTATATTTAATTTTAATTTACTGGTTTTAAGGTTTATTGTTCCTAAGAAGTTACAATTAATATAATTTTAATGTATACAAAATGGTATTTTCTGCTTCTAGGGTCATCCTTGTAATAATAAAACAATTAATATTTGAAATGAATTAAAGGCCTGTGATTTTAGAGCCAACAGAACTGTCCCTCTGCCATTAGCATTGGAAGATCCTAGAAATAACAACAGTTCTTTCATCGAGATGTTAAGTCATTCAGTTTTTAGGACTAGTAACTGTATAGAAAATATTCTAATTTTTTTCTAAATAATTGGGAAAGCAAAAATAAATACTAGAATTCTGGCTACACAGAAAATTTTCAGGTATACATGTTTATAACTAAACATACATACAGATAGTAAGAAGTAAATATACAGACTTCTCTGAAGAAAGCATGAAGCATTGAAGTTGTGTATATAACATACTTTCCCTATGATCTCTTACTGAAAGGATGTAAAAAACAGAAGGACCCTGTGAATCAAGAGATACCCACTTTGCATTCATCACTTCAAACTTCCTTCCTATATCAAGTGACATCTGAGGTTTTTTAAACGAAAAGACAATTTTTTTTTCTTTTTAGGTGTGCTTCTCTGATAGCCACCTCTGCCTCACCTCTGGGAATCTAGTATTGAAGAGGAATCCCTTTTCTATGGACTGTATCCACAAAGCAGGTGCACTCACATCATAAAGGCTCTATCAGGTGCTTTCCAGATTCCTAAAAAATCTGTACATGAAGATCTTTATCTACCACAGCAAAAATGTGCAGAGCTTGTAACAGTGGTTCCCAAACCAATGTGCACATTAGTGTCAAACCTTATATATCTATCTCATACATCTATATATCATGTGGAGGCCCCACCCTAGACCAATTAAATCAGAATCACTACAGATAGGTCCCAGATACCAGGAGTTTTTAAAAGTCCCCAGATAATTCTAATATGAAACCTGGGTTGAGAACCACTAGCCAGAACCTTTTCTGTGTGGTCTGCAGATCAGTAGCATCTCCTGGGAAACTTAGAAATACAGAATCTCAGCCCCCACCTGAGACTGACTAAACCAGAATCTGCAATGTAATGCCATTCCCAGTATTTATGTACACACTTAAGTGTGAGAATCGCTGGCCTAGTGATTCTCACTGGCCTTGCATCAAGTGAGCAAGTTCTAAATAACATTGATTAGATGAAGTAATCCCTCACCTTAAAGATCAGACTTTGGCCCAGCAGTATAAATGTATGTAAATGTAAAGCAGTTCCCCCAGAAACCAGCTGGGACAGCTCCCTATACATGGAAAGAATGTTAGGGGCAAGTCCCATCAATGTATGGAGTAGGGCACTGGCTTGATGTAAAACAATTACTAGTACATCCCTAGTTGAATCTAAGGAGGCAGGGAATGGAACTGGTGAAAGGTACAAAAGAAACTTTGTAACTTGACATTTTAAACATTTTAGTTCATTAGGTTATTTATTTATATATGAAGTTTTTCCCTGAGGTCTAAAATACTTATTTTATCTACACAATAAACATTTCTTCTTTTAGGTATACAAAATTTCTTTCGTTGAAAGTTCAATGCAACAAGACTTCTGACCTTGTGAAATCATGCAGTTCTTACATTCCTTCATCTCTTGCTTGCTAATCACCTTTCTAAGAATTCTCACCATAGACAATTAGTGAGCTATGAAAACTGCTGGTGACTCCAGTTGCAACCTGGCAATGCTGTTACTGGTGAATGCCTGGCAGACCATGGCTGCGAGGGTCAGTGCAAAATCCAGGTCAGATCAAATAACTTGAGGGCAACCTGAGGGTACAGCTGGGTTAGCCCAAGAGGTGATGTTAAAGGCAAAGAAATAACAAAATGTTTTTAAGTTAAAATTTACTTGAACTTGAGCTCTAAAATTACTCCAGAGGAAATTCAAGATAAGGTCATCAATTTAACTACTGTCTGCAAAACATAAAGAAACAAATATTGAAGGAGGAAGTGGCCAAGATGGCTGACTAGAAGCAGCTAGGATGCGTGGCTCTCAAAGACAGGAATGAAAGGGGCGAGTAAATACAGCACCTTCAAGTAAAACATCCAGGTAGTTGCATTGGGATTAATCAAGGAAACAACCTGATTCACAGAGAACGGAGAAAAGCAAGGCAAAATGATAGCCCACCTGGGAGCCGCATGGAGTGAAGGGTATCTCCCCTGCCCAGGGAAGCAATGAGTTAATGTATGGCCCCAGGAAACCACGCTTGCCCCACCAACTTTGCAACCCCTGGGTCCGGAGAACCCCTCATGAAACCACTCCAGTGGTTGGCCTTCAGTCCAATACACAGAGCTATGTGGAGTCTCTGCAGAACAGCCACTCAGGCACACACAGAAACCCAGGAGCTTTACATACTCCAGCTCCGGGCTTCCTGGCAACAGTAACTACAACTCTGGCAAAGCGGGAGGTTAGATCTCCATACATACCCCTAGGAAAGAGGCAAAATCCAGGGGGCTAAGCAGTGACAGTCAACAGGCCCCACTTCCATGGCACCTCACAGGATGACACAACGGCTTGGAATTCCAGCTGGGCACGGACAACAGTGTTGCATGGAACTGTCACACGGTTCCTCGGGGGAGGAGTGGCTGCCATTGTTGCTGTTCCAGACTGTGGGCTTTGGAGACTTCAAACCCACTGGGGGCAGAAGGGATTCCTCAGCACAGCACGGCTATTCTACCAAAACATGGCCATATTGCTTCTTAAGTGAACCCCCAATCCATTCTTCCTCACTGGGCAAAACCTTCCAATTCAGGCCTCCAGACACTCCCACTAGTGTTCTCTGGCTGAGAGAGATTTGAAAATTTCCTGGAACAGAGCTCCCAGAGGGAGAGGCGGGCCACCACCTTTGCTGTCTGTGTGACTTAGCCCTTTCAGCCTCCACGTTTGGAGAGCCCAAGCCAACTTGGGGCAGAGGTAGTACCCCAGCACAGTACAGCAAAAATGTGGCCAAACTTCCTCTGTAAGTGAGTCCTCTATCCTGTTCCTCCTGACTGGGTAAGACCACCCAACTGGGGTCTCCAGCTACCTCCTACTGCTTCATTCAGGCTGGCAACAGGTCCATACCGCCCTGGGATGGAGCTCCCACAGGAAAGGGTACACTGCCATCTTTGTTACTTCATAGCCTTCACTGGTGATACCTCCAAGTACTGAAAAATCCAAGGCCACTAGGGACTGGAGCAGACCCCTAGCAAACCACAGCAGTAGTACAGAAAAGTAGCCAGATTTGAAAAAGAAAAAAAAAAAAATCAAAAAGTCGGCAACCTCAAATATTGGAGGTAGATAAGCCCACAAAGATGAGAAACAATCAACACAAGAACACTGAAAACTCAGAGTCAGAGTGCCCTCTTTCCTCCATATGACCATATCATCTCTCCAGCAAGGGTTCAGTTGGGCTGAGGCCACGATGGCTAAAATGACATAAGTAGAATTCAGAATATGGATAAAACCAAACCTTCTGAGCTAAAGGATTACATTGTAACCAATGCAAAGAAGCTAAAAATCATGCTAAAACATTGCAGGAGCTGACAGACAAAACAGCCAGCACAAAGGACTGTAACCAACCTGATAGAGACAAAAAACAAACACAAGAATTTCATAATGCAATCACAAGTATTCATCTCAGAATAGACCAAGTGGAGGAATCTGACCTTAAAGACTGTCTGTCTGAAATAAGACAGGTGGAGAATAGAGAAAAAAGAAGAAAAAGGAATTAATAAAACCTCAGAGAAATAATGGGATTATGTAAAGAAACTGAATCTACCACTGACTGGTATACCTGAAAGAGATGGGGATAATGGAACCAATTTGGAAAACATATTTTAGGATATCATCCATGAGCATGTTTCCAACCTAGCTAGACAGACCAACCTTCAAATTCAGGAAATGCAAAAAACTCCAGTAAGATACTCCATGAGAAGAGCATCCTCAAGACGGGTAATAATCAGATTCTCCAAGGTTGACATGAAAGAAAAAATGTTAAAGGCAGCAAGAGAGAGAGAGACCAGGTCACTTTCAAAGGGAAGACAATCAGACTAATAATGGACCTCTCAGCAGAAACCCTATAAGCCAGAAGAGACTGGGGGCCAATATTCAACATTCTTAGAGAAAAGAAATTCCAATCCAAAATTTCATATCCAGCCAATTAAGCTTCATAAACAAGGAGAAATAAGATCCTTTCAGACAAGCGAATGCTAAGGGAATTCATTACCACTGGTACCGCCTTACAAAATTCCTGAAGAACACAGTAAACACGGAAAGGGAAGACTACTACCAGCCACTACAAAAACACACTGAAGTACACAGACCACTGATACTATAAAGCAACCACATAAACATGTCTGCAAAGTAATCAGCTAACATCATGATAACATGATCAGAACTACACATATCAATACTAACCTTAAATGTAAATGGGTTAAATGCCCCAATGAAATGACACAGGGTGGCAAACTGGAAAAAGTCAAAAGAGACTTATCTCACATGCAAACACACACATACACTCAAAATAAAAGGATGAAGAGAAATCTACCAACGAAGTGGAAAACAGAAAAAAAGCAAAGGTTGCAATCCTAGTTTCTGCCCAAACAGACTTTAAACCAACAAAGATCAAAAAAGACAAAGGGCATTACATAATGATAAAGGGTTCAATTCAACAAGATCTAACTATCCTAAATACATATGCACCCAACACAGGAGCACCCAGATTCATAAAGCAAGTTTTTAGAGACCTTCAAAGAAACTTAAGACTCCCATACAGTAATAGTGGGAGACTTAACACCCCATAGACGGATCATTGAGAAAGAAAATTAACAAAGATATTCAAGAGCTGAACTTAGCACCAAATCAAATGTATACTCAGCACTGGATCATAGAATATACATTCTTCTCATTGCCACAAAGCATGTACTCTTGAAATTGTTCACATAATCGGAAGTAAAACACTTTTCAGCAAATGCAAAAGAACTGAAATACTAAGAAACAGTCTCTTGGACCACAGCACAAATTAGAACTCAAGACTAAGAAATTCACTCAAAACCATACAATTGCACGGAAAATGGATAACTTGCTCCTGAATGACTTTGGGGTAAATAATGAAATTAAGGCAGAAATTCAGAAGTTATTTGAAACTAATGACAGCAAAGATACAATGTACCAGTCTCCAGCACACTGCTAAGGCAGCATTACGAGAGAAATTTATAGCACTAAATGCCCACATCAAAAAGTTAGAAAGATCTCAAGTTAACAACTTAACATTACAACTAAAAGAACTGGAGAACCATGAGCAAACGAATCCCAAAGCTAGCAGAAGACAGTAACAAAAATCAAAGCTGAACTGAAGGAGATAAGAGACATAAAAACTGAAAAGGTCAATGAATTCAGAAGCTTGCTTTTGAAAAAAATAATAAAATAGATAGACAACTAGCTAGACTAACAAAGAAAAGAGAAGATTCAAACAAACACAACCAGAAATGATAAAGGGGATATTACCACTGACCTCAAAGAAATACAAACAACCATCAGAGAATATTATAAACACCTCTATACTTATAAACTAGAAAATCTAGAAGAAATGAATAAATTCCTGGACACATACACCTTCCAAAGACTGAACTAGGAAGAAACAGAATCCCTGAACAGACCAATAACGAGTTCTGAAATTGTACAAAGAAGAGCTGCTACCATTCTTACTGAAACTATTCCAAAAAAGGAATAGTTTTTGAAAAGTTCTGAAAAGGAAGGACTCCTCCCTAATTCATTCTATGAGGCCAGCATTACCTTGCTACCAAAACCCAGCAGAAATACAACAGAAAAGGAAAACCTCAGACTAATATCCTTGATGAATACTTATGCAAAAATCCTCAAAACAAAATCCAGCAGCACATCAAAAAGCTTTTCTGATCAAGTGGGCTTCATCCCCAAGATGCAAGGTTGATTCCACATACACAAAGCAGTAAGTGTGATTCATCACATACACAGAACTAAACAAACTAAAGACAAAAACCACAATTATCTCAATAGATGCAGAAAAGGCTTTCAATAAAATTCAATATCCATTAATGCTTAAAACTCTCTAGGTAGGTAGTGAAGGAACATGCCTAAAAATAATAAGAGCCACATATGACAAACCCACAGCCAACATCATACTGAATGAGCAAAAGATGGAAGCATTCCCCTGAAAACTGGTACAAGACAAAGATGCCCTGTCTCACTACTCCTATTCAACACAGTATTCAAAGTTCTGGCCAGGGAAATTAGACAGGAAAAAGAGAGAAAGTGCATTCAAATAGGTAAGGAGGAAGTCAAGCTATCCTTGTTTTCAGATGACAGGATCCTATATCTAGAAAATCCCATCGTTTCAGTCCCAACATTTCTCAAGCTGACAAACAACTTCAGCAAATCTCAGAATACAAAATCAATGTGCAATAATTAGCTTAAAGTCAAATTCCTATACACCAACAAGGGTCAAGCCAAGAGCCAAATCACAAATGAACTCCCATGCACAACTGCCACAAAAATAATAAAACACCTAAAAATAAAGCTAGCTAGGGAGGTAAAAGATCTCTACAAGGAGAACTACAAACCACTTCTCAAAGAAATCAGAGATGACACAAACTGAAAACCATTCTATGCTCATGGATAGAAAGAATGAATATCATAAAAATGGCCATACTGCCCAAAACAATTTATAGATTCAATGCTATTCCCATTAAATTACCATTGACATTCTTCACAGAACTAGAAGAAATTATTTTAAAAGTCATATGGAACCAAAAAGAGCCTGAATAGCCAAGGCAATCCTAAGCAAAAAGAACAAAGCTGGAGGCATCACACTACCCAACCTCAAACTATACTACAGGTCTATAGTAACCCAAACAGCATGGTACTGGTATAAGAACAGACATATAGACCAATGGAGCATAAAAGAAAACCCAGAAATAAGGACACACACCTACAACTATCCAATCTTTGACAAATCTGACAAAAACAAGCAATGGGGAAAGGATTACCTATTCAATAAATATTGCTGTGATAACTGGCTAACCATATGCATAAGACTGAAACTGGACCTCTTCCTTATACCATATACAAAAATTAACTCAAGATGGACTAAAGACTTAAATGTAAACCAAAAAACTATAAAAACCTTGGAAGACAACCTATCACTCAGGGCACAGGCATGGGCAAATATTTCATAATGAAGACACTAAAAGTAATAGCAACAAACCAAAAGTTGACAATTGGAATCTAATTAGCTTCTGTACAGCAAAATAAACTGCCAGCAGAGTAAACAGCAACCTATGAGTGGGAGAAAATTTTTGCTAACTATGCATCTGACAAAGGTCTAATATCCAGCAGCTATAAGGAACTTAAACAAATTTACAAGAAAAGAAACAAGCTGCTCCATTAAAAGGTGGGCAAAACACATGAACAGACAAATTTCAAAAGAAGATATACATGCCACCAATAATCTAATGACAAAAAGCTCAACATCACTGATCATTAGAGAAATGCAAATCAAAATCACAATGATACACCATCTCACACCAGTCAGAATGGCTATTATTAAAAAGTTAAAAAAAGAAAAAAGAAAAAATAGATGCTAGTGAGGTTGTGGAGAAAAAAGAACATTATACAGTGTTGACAGTGTTTTGAATTAGTTCAGCCATTGTGGAAAACAGTGTGGTGATTCCTCAAAGACCTAAAGACAGAAACACCATTCAGCCCTGTCAAAGGAACATAAATAGTTCTACAAAAAAGACAGATGCATGTGTATGTTTATTGCAGCACTATTCACGATAGCAAAGACATGGAATCAAACTAAATGCCTACCAATGATAGACTAGATTAAAAAAAAAAAAATGTGGCACCTACACCATGGAATACTATGCAGCCATAAAAAAGAACAAGATCATGTCCTTTGCAGGAACATGGTTAGAGCTGGAGGACATTATTCTTAGCAAACTAACACAGGAACAGAATACCAAATGCTACATGTTCTCACTTGTAAGTGGGAGCTAAATGATGAGAACATACGGACACGTAGAGGAAAACAACACACATTGCGGTCTTCTGGAGGGTGGGGAGTAGGAGAGAGAGGATCAGGAAAAACAACTAATGGGTACTAGGCTTAATTCCAGGATAATGAAATAATCTCTACAACAAATCCCTATGACTAAAGTTTACCAATGTAAGAAACCTGTACTTGTACCCCTAAAGTTAAAATACATTTTTAAAAGATTTTTTTTTTTTTAAAAAGGAAACAAATATTGGCTATCTGACAGCCATTCTCATTATTCATGGGTAATCTAACTCACCTCTCCCATGTCTCTTCCTTGCTTTCCTCCTATTATTCTGACTTAAAAGAGACCACACTAGTTCAGATTTGAGGATAGTGAGGACCTGACTTGAAACAGAAGTACTGAGAGAGGACAAGATAGGAAGAATACAAAAGATGTTTAGAAAGCAGAAGCAAAGATGCTTCAACTACCTGGGCTAGAGGATTTAGCCCTAGCTCCTTATCAGAAGTAGCTAGCAAGCTTTTAAAAATCACTAATTCCCTAGAACTCACCCAAAGCCCAAACAAATCAGAATCTTGAGATGGGAGAGTCATCTGAATTTTCTTTCTTTCTTTTTTTTTTTAAGACCAAGTCTTGCTCTGTCATCCAGGTTGGAGAGCAGTGGCCTGATCTCACCTCACTGCAACCTCCGCCTCCTGGGTTCAAGCGACTTCCTGCCTCAGCTTCCCAAGTAGCTAGGATTACAGGCACCTACCACCATGCCCGGCTAATTTTTGTATTTTTAGTTGAGATGGGGCTGTACCATGTTGGCCAGGCTGGTTTCAAACCATGATCCACCTGCCTCGGCCTCCCAAAGTGCTGGGATTACAGGCATGAGCCACCGCACCCGTACTGAATTTTCTAAAAGCTCCCCCAAAAGATGCTGAGATAGAGTGAGTGCTGAAATTGTGGGGGATGAATCTAACTTCCAAATAATAATGCTTCATGTATTAGGTTGGTGTAAAAGTAATTGTGGTTTTGCCACTGAAAGGAATGGCTTAGTAAATCATTTTCTAAACTACTTATTACCATTATTTTTTTCTTACTATTTTTAATCAAAATAACCTGTGAAAATTATTCTTAAAGTATACTACTAGGTTTTAAATGAGAAACAGCAGGCCAGGTGCAGGGGCTCACACCTGTAATCCCAGCACTTTGGGAGGCTGAGGTGGGAGGATTGCCTGGCTCAGGAGTTTGAGACCAGCCTGGACAACATGGTGAAATCCTGTCTCTACAAAAATTTTAAAAATTAGCTGGGTGTGGTGGATTGCACCTGTGGTTCTAGCTACTTGGGAAGCTGACATGGGGGGACTGCTTGAGCCTGGGAAGTCAAGGCTGCTGTAAGCTATAATCACACCACTGCACTCCAGCCTAGGCAACAGAGCAAGACCTTGTCTCAAAAAAAAAAAAAAAAGAAACGAAAAAGGAAAAAGAAAAACAGCAATACCCTGCCTCACCTCTCCACTCACTCCCAAAGGCAAGCTACTTAAAATCTTTTAGCTATTTCTTTTGATATTTAATTGCATCTTCCTAAATAATGTTATACTGCTGTGTCTTGATTTATTAATTTTAGACACTTATTGATATAATTACGGCTGTCCCATTGTACTCTAGCTTATTCTTTTCCATCTCATAATACTGTATAGTTATGTCAGTGTTTTTTTCCCAGCCTACCTTGCAGTCAGGTATGGCCAGGGTCAACATTTTGTCTGTATTTCTTGGTACAGCTGTACCAATTGTTATTAAAATACTTCCAAACTAGCTGGTAAATAGTTGCCACTGAAGCTTTTCCATTTACCAGCTTTTAAAAATCAGTAATAGAACCCAAATGCCAGTTCCTGAGGAACCAGGACACCCTTCTGAATAATATGTTACACTTGGCCAAATGTATCAGATCATCTATCAGTTTTGCATTTGTGTTTGTTTAGTGATCCTTCCTCCTATTCTGATCAGGACTGGCTTCTCAGTAAGCTGCTATACTAATGTCATCTGAAGTTTCTCTTCACTGTCATTCCAGAATTTTCTTTTTTTTTTTCTCCTGTGTTTGACTACCTGTTTCTGGAATTCCACGTATTATTCTTTCTTGGTTTATATCCACATTTTAATAAAACATACCAAACATACCACCCATTAGCTTACTGTGAAATGATGCATAGAGAATAAATTTTTGAGATCTTTCATGCCCTCTACGTCTTTATTCTATTTCCCACTTAATAGTTTGTCTTTGAAATTCTAGATTGAAAATCATTTCCCTCAGAACTCTGAAGGAATTAACCCATAGTCCTTTGATTCCAATGTTGCTATTAAGAAATCTAGTGTCATTAGACCTCCTAATCTTTTTGTATGTGACCTCTTTTACTTTCCTTTTTTTTTTCTTTCTTTTTTTTTTTTTTGAAACATTGTCTCCCTCTGTCATCCAGGTTGGAATGCAGTGGTATGACCTCGCCTCACTGCAACATTTGCCTCCTGGTCTTAGGCGATCCTTCCACCTCAGCTCTAAAATAGACGAGACTACAGGTGTGCATTACCACGCCCAGCTAATTTTTTTTTTGGATTTTTTTTGTAGAGATGGGATTTTCATGTTGTCCACACTGGTTCTGAACTCCGGGAGTGGGCCTTCCAAAGTGCTAGGATTACAGGCATGATCCAGCACACATAACTATGACCTGTTTTTCCGCAGGAATTTAAGATATCCTCATTTCCCTTTGTATTTTTAAATTTTACAATGATTTGTTTTGTATACTGCATATCTTTTGTGGTCCCTTTTTCATTTATTCTTCTAGCTAATCTATAAATGTATGTCTTCCCATTCTGGGAATTTTTTTGCATTATTTCTTTGGTAATTCTTTCTCCATTACTTTTCCTTGTAATCGCTTTCTGGAACTGTTATTAGTATGGTGGTACACCTGCTAAACCAGTCCTCTAATTCTATTTCTCCTTACCTATTTTCCATCTTTTTGCTTTTAGTTTCTACTTTATATTCTGGTCCACCCAATGAAACTTTTTGCCATTTAATTTTTAAAATCTAAGATTTATTATTCTCTGATTATTACTTTTTCACAGTCCCCATTTTTATTTTATAGAAACAGTATCTTCTCCTCTCTTTATATATTAATTATAGGTGTTATGGCTTTGATTATTTTCATTTTCTTCTTGCATTTCTGCTTTCTCTGTGATTTTTTTTGTCATTGTTCATTTGTTTTGGGTTTTGCCTTTTTTATTGAAGGCCTTCTTCAAATGTCTCATATTCATTTACACTTAAGAACAAAGCATTGAAAAGCTGACTGCAAGTTCCATGTTCACAGGCGGACGGAAAGGAGGAAGGAGGGTTATAGGGGTGTTGAGTGATGGGCTCACTGTAGAAAGAATATGTGGTCAGTAATTTTTTTCATTGTGGGACCTCAAATGTCAGTTTCTGTAAGTCCTTCTAAGGCTGCTCATTTTGCCAGTCCTGTCTGGATAATTACCTGACTATCCTAGGATTGGACTTGGGGAAGAGTATGGAGTCTCACTGTTTAGTGAGCACAATTTCATTAAATTCCTTTTTCTGGTGATCATTTTACCTTTCTCCTCTGTTTTGTCTGGCATTCCTAAATCCAGAATCTCTATTTTACATTAATTTCTCAGGGAAAAAAATGCCCAGTCTCTGTCAAAGACTTCATCTTGCTGTATAGCACAGGAGAAGTGAACTGAGGGTCTAGTTCCCTTACAGATTTTCCACCTATCCTTCATTTTCAGGCCTATGTCCCACTCCAAAGCCTCTAATTTCAGAAACTTTCTGGAATTCTAGGACATACGGTGGCTGTATCTTTCCAGTATCTCCTCTCGACTTAAGTTAAAGGCACTTAAATATCAACGTCCTTTGTTATACTAAGGCAGATGCCACAGGTCTATTTGCTTTTCATCTTCCAAAACTTTGCTGGTACCTCCTCTCTACTGTTGCCTCTTATATTTACCATTACTGTAATGGTGTTGCAGGAAAGACAGTAGACACATCGTTCCATCCACCAAATTCTAATCTGAAGTCTCATTAACTAAATCTCAAAACCACAGAGAATGCTATCAAAGATGAATCCTTATCAACTTCTTTTAACAGTCATAATTTCTTTTACAGACATGACAGATCAGATATTTTCCAACTATTTAAATGTTATCGTTTATTTTTTAATCATTAAAAAAATTCAAGAGAATCCTTCTAGATGCCACAAGACTTTTAATCTATTTTTAATCTATTAATTAATAAACTTAGTCTTAAAACATAATAGGATTTATTGCAGTAGGTTATAGTCAAACAAATAAAAGTACAGATTTTTTTTTTTGAGACAGAGTCTCATTCTGTCACCCACACTGGAGTAAGTTCTAATCTCAGCTTACTACAATCTCCACCTCCTGGGTTCAAGTGATTCTCCTGCCTCAGCCTCCCAAGTAGCTTAGATTACAGGCGTGCACCACCACACCTGGCTGATTTTTGTATTTTTAGTAGAGACAGGGTTTTACCCTGTTGACCAGGCTAATCTCCAACTCCTGGTCTCAAGTGATCCACCCACCTCCACTTCCCAAAGTGACGGGATTATAGGCATGAGCAACCATGCCCAGACTAAAAATACAGATTTTTTTTTTTTAATGCAATGAAGCTTTTTCACTGAATCCTTCTTGCCACTTCATATCCAGCCTATAGTGGCCTAAGTTGAAAGGTATTTACCTTGATAACTATCAAGCAATTTCCAAGAAGACCTTTGACAGCTGCCCCAAATCATCAACAATACAGGAGTCTTGGCTGTTTTACTTCTAAAGACAGGCAAAGGAAGGAAGAACTTTTAAAAAATAATCAAGTATGAGGACTTTTCTCACATACGAAGTATCACAATTTTTTTTACTTCCATCCAAAGGACTCAAATCTGAAGATGCTTAGCCTGAAGAATTTAATTTAATCTTTAAGACTGAAAACCTACCACTTGTCCTAAATACTAAGTTCACAGTTTCAGAAATAAGAAATAAATTACAAGAGTAACTACAGAATAAAACACTAATATTACACTTTTGATCTTGTTCCACTTGAAAAACGTGCATATTTTGGACTTGCCAAAATATATAATTGCCTCCTGCTACTACTCATGACTTCCGTAGCAGAAGAATAAAAGATTCCCATGGGAGGAAAAAGAAATTAAATTTGTCTATTTCTTGAGCTGGGTGGTAGTTACATGGATATTCACTTTTTAAAATTCATTAAACTGTGCATTTACATTTCAAAAGTTTTCTGTATATGTGTTATATTTTACAATACAAAAACTTTTTTTAAAGTTAAAAGAGAAATAAATTAAAAAGGCAGAAATTTAATTTGTCATGAAATACACTGCCTTAATCTCACTTGGCCAGACATACTGTAACAGGAACAACGAGAGAAAAGTTGTCATGATTTACTTTAAGGGCCTAAACCAGTGCCCCACCAAATTTCAATAGTCATCTTTGTTGTTTTATTCAAAACACTTTAAAAATTAAGTTCTTTTTTTTTTTCTTTTTTTTTATTGCATTTTAGGTTTTGGGGTACATGTGATGAACATGCAAGATTGTTGCATAGGTACACACATGGCAGTGTGCTTTGCTTCCTTCCGTCCCCTCACCTGTATCTGTCAAAAAATTAAGTTCTTAAACATCACAGCATATGTTGCATCCCATATGGTAATACTGATAACTTACATTTGCATAACACTACTTACTTGCAAAGAGTTTTCACATCGAATACCTGGGAGATAGACCAGATATTATTTTTTCTTACACTACAGATGAGGAAACTTAGGCGCTTCAGAATCAGGACTAATTCCAACTTCCACATATCGAATTAAGGGTTCCTTTAGCATTTTATGAGGAGAAAGATCTTTCTACTTTTAAAAGTTCTGAGTTCAAAAACAGGATCTCAAAGCTGGTAGTGTCTGTCATGGCATTTGTGAGTTTCCTGACATTCCCAATGAGGAAGGAGAGATCCACTAAATATGGATATGAAAGCAATAAACTGAGGACCTATGCACAAACGTTTTCCAGTTATTTAATTCACTTCTAGTTGACATAAAAATGTGTCTGCTGCCAGAAAGGTTTAACTCAGACGTAAACATAAATGTCACCAGTACTCTACTCAGTAACCTATGTTCAAGGGGAATCAACACCATTTTGCCATTCAGGAAGTGTTTAAAGGAGAGATATGACCCATCCATTCCTGGCTTCTCATCCTACATCATACTATTCCCCATAGATGTGTAGTAATTTATTTGGTTGGTATATGACAGTCATGGGTCTACTCCTTGGTATGGTGAAAACGTATTCTAAGATTTTGTTCAGTGGATGCTTTAATTACTTATTCTGCCCTAGAAGGCATTTTTCTTTTTTTCTTCTGAAACAGAGTTTTGTTCTGTGGCCCAGGCTGGAGTGCAGAGCACAATCCCTGCTCACTACAACCTCCATCTCCCAGGTTCAAACCATTCTTCTGCTTCACCCTCCCAGTAGCTGAGATTACAGGGTGTGCCGCCACAACTGGCTAATTTCTGTATTTTTAGTAGGATTTCACCATGTTGGCTAGGCTGGTTTCAAATTCCTGACATCAAGTGATCCGCCCACCTCCACTTCCCAAAGTGTTGAGATTACAGGCGTGAGCCACCGCTCCTGGCCCCAGAGGGCAATATTATCTGAGATTCAGAGATCCCAGTTCTTTTAAGAGCCAGCTCCACCATGCCTGTCAGTAATCCTGGGAAACTCACATATATCTAGACATGTTTAAAAGATTTTAAAGCTTCTTTATCTTTAAAATAAAGGAACAACTTCCTGATCTTTAAGGTACTTTCCAGCTCTACAGACTAAATGCTCAGAAAGGCATTAGGAGGTGTATTCTATAGTTTCTAAAGACAGACACTGACACTGACATAAAATCATTTTGATATTTTGGCCTCATAGCTCCCAAAGACCAATGATCTTCTATCTCCACTGGCCTGTGACACTCAACATCCCCACATTCAGCCACACTTTGAATTTTTGTCATCACTCAGAACTGATCTCGCTACAATAACCCTGAAAGTTCCTCATGCCCTTCACCACTACCCTCAGAACCTCCCTCCACATTCCCATATTCCCCTTTCCTTCACTCTTGCTGAATCAGCCAATGACATACTCTAAGCTTGTATCCCCTGCTATTCTCCCAGCCCATCGACGCTCTAGTGTCACTTGCCTTCCTACTCAACCAAGGGCCCATATGGAGTTGGCAGTTTCAGTGATACTCACACCATCTTTACTTCCAATTTTCTGAGCATTGCTGGAGAAAGTCATGAAATACAGGAGTGATTCATCCTATCACTAGGCTAAGGCCTTCTAGCAACTTACCAAGCCCTCATCACCTGTGGCTCCCCACCACACAGACCCAAAGCTTCTAAGCCTTTTCAACTCTCTTCCAATGCAACTTTACGCCTCACTCCCTGCTTACTTTCAGCAAATCAATAAAAGAGAACCAACCCATTTCAAATGAAGCCACCTGCGAGCCATCGACTTTCCTCTCCAGAACTCAAAATTTCCTTTTGCCTTCATCTAACTTCTTTCTTCCTCCAAGCCACATCTGCATTTTGTATTCTTCTACATTCTATGGATTTGGACAAATGTTTAATACCGTATTGTATCCACTGTTATTATTATACAGAGCAGTTTTACTACCCTAAAAATCGTCTGTGCTCTGCCTGTTCATCCCTCCTCCATCCTAGTCCCTGGCAACCACTGAATTTTTTTACTGTCTCTATGGTTTTGCTTTCCCAGAATGTTGTATAGTTGGAATCATACAGTATGAAGCCTTTTCAGATTGGCTTCTTTACTTAGGAACATGCATTTAAGCTTTCTCCATGTCTTCTCGTGGCTTGATACCACATTTGATTTTAGCACTAATATTCCATTGTCTGGATGTACCACAGTTTATCTTGAATGATATCTTGGTTGCTTCCAAATTTTAGCAATTATGAAGAAAGCTACTATAAACATCAGTGTGCAGGTTTTTGTGTAGCCACAAGTTTTCAACCTTTGGGTAAATACCCAAGAACACAACTGCTGGATTGTGCAATAACAGTATGTTTCATTTTGCAAGAAACCCCCAAAGTGTCTTCCAAAGCAGTTGTACTGTTTGACATTCCCACCACTAATAAATGAGAGTTCCTGTTGCTCCACATCCTTGCCAGCATCTGCTGTTGTCAGTGTTCTGAATTTTGGCTATTTCAATTGTATATAGTGATATATCATTGTTGTTTTGATTTGTATTTTCCTGGTAACATACGATGTGCAATGTCTTTTCATATGCTTATTTGCCATCTGTGTATCTTCTCTGGTGAGGTGTCAGTAAAGGTCTTTGGCCCATTTTTTAAATGAGTTGTTTATTGTTCAGTTTAAAGAGTTCTTCGTATATTCTGGATAACAGACTTTTATTGGACATGTCATTTGCAAATATTTTCTCCCAGTCTGTGGCTCACCTTATTATTCTCTTGACAATGTCTTCTGCAGAGCAGAAATTTTTAAATTTTAATGAAGTCCAGCTTATCAATTCTTTCATGGTTGTCCCTATGATGTTATATCTAAAAAGTCATCACCAAACCCAAGGTCATCCATATTTTCTCCTATGTTATCTTCTAGGAGTTTTATAGTTTTACTTTCAGGTCTGTGATCCATTTTGAATTGATTCTTGTGACAAGCCTAAAGTCTGTGTCTGGATTAACTTTTTTCTTTTTTTGCATATAGATGTACAGTTGTTTCAGCCCCATTTGCTGAAAAGACTATCTTTTCTCCACTGTATTACCTTTGTTCCTTCGACAAAGATCAGTTGACTATATTTCTGTGGGTCTATTTATGGGCTATTCTGTTCCATGAGCTATTTGTTTAATTTTTTGCCAATACCACTGTCTTGATTACTACAGGTTTATAGTAAGCCTTGAAGCTAGGTAGTGTCAGGCCTCCCCAACTTTGTTCTTCTCCTTCAGTATTGTGCTATTATATGCAGAGGTCTTTTGCCTCTGCATATAAACTTGAGTCAGTTTGTCAATACCTACAAAATAACTTGCTAGGATTTTGACTGAGATTATATTAAATCTACGACTACAGTTGGGAAGCACTGACAATATTGAGTCTTCCTACCCACGAACATGGAATATATCTCCATTTACTTAATTCTTCTTTGATTTCTTTTATCAAAATTTGATAGTTTTCCTCACATAGACTTTATACATATTTTGTTAGATATATAAGTATCATATTTCACTTTGAGATACTAATGTACTGCTTTTAATTTCAAATTCCACTTGTTAATTCCTAGCATATAGAAAGGTGATGAACTTTCATATACTAGCCTTGTCTCTTACAACCCTGCTATAATTGTTTATATGTTCCAGGAGGTTTTGTTGTTGTTGTTGTTGTTGAGTCTCTCAGTTTTCTACATAGACAATCATGTCAACTTCAAACAAAGGTTTATTTCTTCCTTTCCAATCAGCGTATCTTTCTTTATTTTTTGCCACATTTTCCCATAAGTAACTTCTTTATTCGCATCATGATTAAGGCAATCAATTCAATTATTCAAAAATGGGCTCTCTTCTAGATTAAAAGTGGGCATTATTATCTTTTATCCTGTATCCTGTATCAAAATATTATACTGTAATTAAACTGGGCAATCTGCATGTACGGCTACCCTATCCTACCTCTCCTACTTGAGGAGTCCCTAGTGCATTACTGCCCTCCTACACCCTCCCTCAATTCATTCCTTTCCTCTCCACTGGCAACCACACTATGCACAAATGTTCTCAAGCCTTCCTTATGGTTTTAAGAAAGTTTCATTGACACTTTTCTTGCCTCATGTTATTGTCTTCCTTCCTAACCCCAGCCTCTGATTTTCACAGCCCAATCACAATTTACACTTGCTCTCCCCATTTCCTTCCATCCTGGCACGCTTCAGGTAACTAGCTGACTTTCATTATCCCCACTGCCCAACTGACTCTGCTCCTCGAAGGCTACTGATGATGGTCTCACTGACAAATCTAATGCCCTTTCCTTCCTCACCTTTCTTTGCCCTATGTTTTCCTCATTCTCCTCCTTCTTTCTTCTGAACATCCTGTCTGCCTCCTCCTGTCTCCCTCAAGCCCACAGATACTAGCTTTCACAAGGCTCTATCCTAGCCTTTTATTCTTCTCACCACACTCTGAACTGTTCTCACAGGTTCACCATCCCCCTCCAGAAGGATGCCCCAAATCTTTCTCTATTTTTAATGGCTCTCATCCATCTAGATTGTCCACAGGCACATACAAGTTAACACATCCAAATCCAAACCAATAATCACCTCCATTAATTAGACAAATACTTATTGATTACACACTACTTGCAGGGGCTTTACTAGTGTCCCTTCCTATTTAAGTCCTTGCCAACACCGATTTAAGTGACTTAGCTTCTGTCTTTGATTTCTTCCTCAACTCTTACATCCAATTAGCCAGCAAGTTCTGTTTCATTTACCTCTGCAGTATCTTGCCCAACTCATCTGCCTCCAACCTAATTTAGGTTCTCATCACTTCTCTTCTGGAGAATATTTCAACAGCTACTTAACTGGACTACGTGTGGCTCCTGTGATGAAAATTACTCTTTCAAAGCAGTCTTGATCACATCATTCCCCCATTAAAGTATTTCTGATACTTGCCTACTACACTGTCTCCTTAGCCCAGCATTCAAGATGCTTCACAATATAGCCCTAATTTCCCCTCCCCATGCAGCATTCTCTCCCATTATACTGCCTCCAGGCTCCTCAACCTCCAGTTTAACCACATTCTTCTCCAAACCTGGATATGCTCATATATTCTTACCTTCAAGTCTTAGCACAAACTGGTCTCTACACCTCTGCCACTTGAAGTCCTCTGAATTCTTTACGGTCTTGCTCAAAATTCCCTAATTAAATCTTACCCTTTTTTTTTCTGGCTAGAAATAGTCTTTTCCTCCTGTAAATCACAAAGTATTTTCTTTATGCCTCTCTAACAGTTCTCCCATGTAAAACAGTCTTTAGTTATCTGTCTTATGCTCTCTATATGACTCTTAAGCCTCTTAAAGAAAGAGTATCTATGTCTAATTAACCAGTATACTCCTGATATTGCTTTATATATAGTAAGCTGAATGAGAGGTTGAAGTATTCAAGTTAACTTCATATCAATTATATAGCATATAAAATAATGAAAATGTACTTGTCATAAAAGTTAATTTAGACAAATTCTTAAGAAGGTCTAGAAACTAATCATTTTTATATTTCTTGTTGGATTAAGGATATGTGAATTACCTTAAACTAAAAGTTCAGGAGAACTGTATATTTCTTTACTGGTTCCTGAAACCACAGAGCTGGACAAGATCTTAGAGCTCATTAACTCCCCTCCCCCATCCCAACCACCAATTCTCCAGTTGAAAAAACTGAAACTTCTGAGACATTAAGCTGCCCCCATGGTCACACAAGTCTGTAGTCATAACTATAGCAGTTACCACTTATTAAGAGCCTCTTATACACCACACACTTTATATATATATGTACACACATTATCTCAGTCTCACACAATCCTTCAAGGTAGATGGCATTATCACCACTTTAAAGATCACTTGTTGTGGAGAGCTCTGCTCTTGTTAAGGGCAGAGCTGAGTTTTAGCCCCAAATCTGACTGGCTGTAACCTAGGCTTTTCTATTGGATGCTCTGACAGAGGCAAGACCTATCAGATGTCCTGACTGCTGTCTCCTACTGTTTCTCCAGTAAATAATTATGCCAAGTAAGGAAATATGCACACTTACAAGTTTTAAGCCTTTTTTTTTTTTTTTAAATCTGGAGGCATAAAAATTAAACAGTAGTTTCATTATTATAAAAGTTCTAAGGTTAAATCTAAGGTTATTTAGTATCAACATCTGATTCTGTTGTCAGAAAACTTCTTCAATGTGGAAAGGAGATATGTTTTCCTGCTTTTTCACTTCCTAAATATATTTTCAGCTTAAAATCCATCTGCTTTCTCTGTTGTTGTTGTTGTTGTTGTTTTCCTTTTTGAGATGGGGTCTTGCTTTGTTTCCCAGGCTGGAATGCAGTGGCACAATCTCAGCTCACTACAACCTCTGCCTCCTGGGTTCAAGTAATTCTCTGCCTCAGCCTCCTGAGTAGCTGGGATTACAGGCACCCACCACTATGGCCAGCTAATTTTTGTACTTTTAGTAGAGACAGGGTTTCACCATCTTGACCAGGCTGGTCTTGAACCCCTGAGCTTGTGATCCATCCACCTCAGCCTCCCAAATTGCTGGTATAACAGGTGTGAGCTACTGCGTCTGGCCCAACTGCTTTCAATAAGTATTTGTTGAGCTCCTAGATGTCCCAGGCACATGGGAGGGTACAAAGGTGAATAAGACATGATTTTTCCCTCTGAGAGTTCACAAGCAAAAGGCAGACAATCAACTAATGATAGAAACCACTCTTTTCCACCTATAGCAGCTCTGGCTAATTCAGGAACTTCCAACCATTGAAGCCCTCTCAATCACTTAAGCCTTTTATGGGAGTCAGAGTCTTGGTTCTGACTCTTGCCCTGTACCTTAGGAAGTCATCTCACTGTGCCATAGTTTCCTTGGTAAAGAGACTGACTGATTAAAAATGAATGAACTGTGCCAAGTAATTTCAAAGTCTCTTTTAGCTCTAAAATTCTACTGTCTCTGAGCTTACTCTTGAGATTATGCTTCTGCAAGTGATCACAGCTATTATGGAAAGGGAACTGCTAGATGTCCATTCTTCTTCAGCACTAACTTCAGAAATACTGAGTTCAGAAAATATTGCTACAAGACTGGGGCTGATTAATATGCCTCCAAAGTTTATCATATAAACTTTATCAAAGTTTATCCTCTAAAGGGGTATTATTAAATGTGACATTCAAATCCTTCTTACATTGTATCACTGACTTTTTATAGCTGTAATTCTTTGGAATCTATTTAAGGTGTTTAAAATATAATTTTAAATAACTCCTTTTATCTACTATTTTGTGGCATTATCAACATGAATAACAACAAATCAGAGTTAAGGCCTCTGCAGCAAAAATCCTGTTTTAATTTCATTAAATTAATACTTCATATTGGATTACTTGAGCCTAGGTGGTTGAGGCTATGATTGCGCCACTGCACTCCAGCCACTGTGACAGAGTGAGACCCTGTCTCAAACAAAAAACCTTCATATTAAGTGTATCTTATGGACCTTCCCAAACTGTAGCCAAACTTCATGTTGTTTTCCAGGCACTGGGGAGCGAAAATATAGAAATATTAGTATTCCAAATGAGTGGAAACACATGACTGCAGGACTTGACTTTGCTGATTCCATTTCAAAATCCTGCACTTTTTTTTCAACTAGCACAGAAAATATTTGTAATCATCCAAAAGTTACACAGTAACATGCTTTCTCTTGACAGGGCTCCACATGTTTTATCTTTCTTTATACTGTCTTAGGATATGATGCTCTAACCCATCTTGTGCTTTAGGTTAACATCACAGAGGAGAAAATCAATCAAAACCAGAAGGAAAAAGAATCAGAACTGCACCAACTTGGTGACTTTCCCACAAAAAAAGCACTTAATTTCAACTGTCAAAAACAGTCCTACCAAGAAATCAGGAAAAGAGTTTATTCACTTATGAGTCAACAAATACTGTGTTTCATGAATGCCAGGCACTGTTCTAGGTGCTAGGGTTTTATCAGTGAACAAAACAGCCCAAATCCCTGCCATGGTGGAGCTTACATTCTAGTAAGAAGAGATCAGACTTAAAAGAACTTAGAAACAAAGTAAGATCAGATAAGCGATTAGCTGTGAAGAAAATAAGATAGTACTATGGGGTGGCTCCTGGGGGGAGGGGTCAGGAGATAATGAAGGAGATCAGGAGCGCCTCTCTGAGTAGATGCCACTTGAGGTGAGTCCTAAATAAGAAAACTTTATTCAATCTTACTAATGTGGGGTGAGAATGAGTCAAGTTAGTCTTTGAGAATGACCACAGTGGGAAAAATTCTGTATTCATGAATGGTTAACGAGGTTCCTTTCAGGATCTGGATTTTTAAAAACCCTCAAAAAAAACTAGCCTTAAGGAGTCACATTTTTCTTTTAAGATCCATTTAAAAATTTTTTCAAATTACTTTAGAGCTACTTAGGTAGACGCAAGTACTAGGAGGATTCCTTCAGAGTCCGACATCTCCCTCACTTGACACCAAATACTAAATGAGACAGGACCTAGCCCTGCAGCGAACCAGCGCTCCTCCACCGACTGATTAATGCAGCCAGGTGGAATTCTGTAACTCTTCCAAGAATGAGAAACAAGCCGTGGGGAATGTGGGGACCCTGACCCCCCAAAGTTATTGTGGAAGGGAGAACCCCGTTGCCCTTTTGCACTGACTCCGCCGCCCCTCCGGGCGTCCCTGATTCCCCCGCGAAAGTTATTGTGGAAGCAGAGGACTCCGTTGCCCTTTTGCACTAAGTCTCCCCCGCCCCTCTGGGCGTCATCACTGCAGAGGGGCCGCTCTCCCTGGGTCAGAAGCACACAGCGAGTACGCGCGCGTGTGTGTACCGCGCGTGAATCATCGGGCCCGGTCCGTGGGGCGATGATTCATTCACTGCCCTGGAGCTCACCGCCACACGTTCCGGGCGTACTATGACGGCCGCACACGCAGCTTCCTTGATATTAAACAAATGTTTCAAAGTACAAACGCCTGAGGCCAGAAACGTGTAGACCTAGGCGAGGCGGCGGCGTTTCGGCCGCTGCCGGAGTGTTGGCGGGGCTGCGAGGGGAGAGACGGGCACGTCCGTCCGGGCCCCCGCCGACACCACGGCACGCGCGCGGGAGGCGCCCGCAGGGGGCGCGGAGGGCGTACAGGTGGGTCCCGCTGGGTCCTGCCTCCTGCCCCTCCCTGCCACTCGCGGAAGGCCACCGCGCCCTCCCCAACACGCCTCTCGGTCGCCCCTTTCCTCTCCGTAACATCTTATATAATAACCTGAGCTAATCAAAACGGAAGCGACGCGCGCAGCCGGGAGCAGATGCTCGCGCCCCGAGCCCTCGGCCCCCGAACTAGGCGCCGGGGCGCGCGGTTGCCGGCGGGGGAAGGGCCCGAGCGCCGAGTCGGGTCGTCCCTCCTCGGCGAAGGCGCCACTGCTGCCGGTCCCCGTCAGGAAGCCGCGAGCGTCACAAACTGCGTCAGCTTCTTCAAACACATTTCATGGTCTCCCTACAGCCAGGGATCCGCTGCTCCCGCGGCGGGGCCGCGGCCGGGGCTGGCAGGCGCCCCTCTGGGGAAGAGAAAGTTCCTCGGGGCCCTCCCTTTGCCCGCCCGGCGCCCGGCCCCGCCGCGCCTCCAGCCCCTCTCCGCGCGCCGCCCGCCCCGCCGCGCCGCCCACCGGCCCGCACCGAGGTCAGGTTAGGCAACTTGTGACCCCGAGGCGCCGGGCGGCCCCCTCCCGCCCGCCAGGCTCGCCCGGCTCCCGGGGCCTCTCCCCGGCCCCGCGGAAAACAGCCACGCCACAAACTTCCCTGGGCCGCGTCGGGCGGGGAAGCCTCCCGGGTCTCCGCGCATCGCCCTTACCTTGCTCTCGAGAGGCCACGATCCGGGCGGGCCGCGCGGGGCGCGTGGTGCGCGAGCGCGCGCGCGTGGGGCGGTAGGTGAGGGAGCCCGCGCCGGCGGGGGCGGGGCGGGGCAGCGGGGGTGCGAGCGGCGCTGGGCGGGGGCTGGGCCGGCCCGGCGGGCTGGCGCGAGGAGAGCAGAGCCCGCGGCGGCGGCGGCGGCGCTGGCGCTGGCGGCGCTGGCGGCGGCGGGCGCGGGGCGAGCGCGCCGAGGGGGCGGAGGAGTTACCGTGGGTTTGTTTACGCATTGCTGCCCGGCTCGGGGCACAGCCCGCACTCCCTGATTGGACACAAACTGGGGCACAGCCTCTCGCCGCCGCCCGCCAGGCCTCCTCGAGCAGCCACCGCGCAGCTCCCGGAGCGCCCTGCCCGGCACGGCCCACGGCTGTGCCCAGGCCTGGAGGGGACAAGCCGCGGCGGCTGCCCGAGGCGGGCGTGGAGCCCAGCGTTCGCCCGGGGCTCGCAGTCGCCCACCTGTAGTGGCCCGACCTTGGCAAGGAGAAATTTGAAACTTCTCAGGCTGGAGACTTCGTATCGTACAGCCGCGGAAGAGCCACCTTCTCCCTCCACAGACGGAGGAAGCGTGCCCTTGAATAGATGGAAGGCAGCTCGAATGTCAGTGTGCCTCCCTGGCGATGGTCAAGTCCAGGCTTACCGTAGAAGCTGCCCTCTACCTCAGAGCTCGCAGTTTCTTTCTCTGCCTCCAGCTTCTTTCCTTCTAATCACAAAGTCCCCGCACCCGCCCGCCACCCCACCAGAAGTGACCTTGCCGCCCTCATGCTGAAGATCTTCCGATGACTCACCATGGCCTCAAACCTTAATGCCTCATTCTCTCAGTCCCCAACAGCTGGGCCTCCACCTTTCAGCCTCCTCTCCACTTTCCTACCCTCACCCCAAAGCCCCCGTTTACGGACACCTCCTGAATGTGTGTCCTTTGACACTTGATTTTGATCCTGCTCTGTTCTCTGCCAGAAAACCCCTTAGCTGCCTCCACCTGTCAAACTCTCTTGGACTCGGCTCCTGTAGCCATTTCCTACCATCTCTGTGCAGCCTTCCTGCTCCCCCAGGCAGAATCCCCCCTTGTGGCTGGCATCATTCTGACTTGGGGGTCAGTTGTGTGCCTGTACTGTACCCCTACTGATCTGTGAATTCCTTGAAGAGAAGTCTGCTTTTAACAGAGCTCTCGTGACGGGAGAAATGAAAGCGGTAAGACTAATACTACCTCCGAGTGTCTGCGGCTCTGGTGGGACTGGAGAAGTTCAGGAGTCTTTATCAAGAGGGTCTCCTCCTTTATGATGAGGTCCATAGACCTCATCTTGCAAAAGCAAACACTTCCAAAAACTGAGCATGCCCTCCGTTTTTCCTGCGTCTCTGTATCTTCTACCCACCACACTTAGTAACTTAAGTAATCTTTGAGGAATAATGGGCACTTAAGTAACCTTAGAGGAATAAAATTAAATTCTACAGATATGTTCCTTAAGCCAAGGCTGGCGGTGATCAAAGTGAACAGAGTAAACCATGAAAAAATAGACACGAACCCGGTCATTTTACAGCTAATTCCTAGGCTAAGAGCCCTCCAGCCGTGTTAGCTAGTGTGGATTTGTCACTGTCTGATCAAACACTAAAGTAGACCATGACCCTTCTTGAATCCTGGGACTGCTAGATTTTTGTCTCGGATGCGCTGCCTGCAGTCCCATTGGGAAAACTGTCTTGGAACTCTGCAAGTGAATCCAAGTGAAAGTAAAGTTTTCTTTCCCAAGTGATTCAATAGCAATAATTTAATGCTGCAAATTAGTTACAAGTGTTGAAAGAACTGGAAGTTCAACGAGGGTAAGTTGAGGCAGTCCTGAGATTAGCAACTGCTGGATGTGGGTCTCCCCTGAGGCTGGAAGGGCAAAGAGGGGAGACTGCCAGAACCCTGAAGGGCTTGTTCAATAGGAGTTGGAGCCACAAAGGAAGTGCAACTACTGCAGCAAACATCTTCCAAAGTAGAGAATAGGAGTCCCATGGTTTCTCCCTTCCTCCCACCCTCCAGGGCCATCCTGTGGTAGAAAGAAGGAGAACCCAGTGGACAAGATGACGGAGGGCAGGGGTCAGAATCGCTACAAAATATGTGAGAGCAGCAAAAAGAGAATGGATCTGAGAGCCCAGTGGCAAATGACTGGCACCTGGGCTTGGGTGCTGCATCTGGTTGCCTCTTCCTCCAGGCCAGATTCCACAGTGCAGCACGAACTTTCTCTTCCCAAGTCCTGGAATTCTCTCCCTCTTACTTGTCCCTCTTTGACCTTCTACTTCCATTACCCTTCTATCCTCTTCTTCGCCGTGACTCCCTTACATTTCCTTTTTCTCTCTCATCTTCTGTACTCTGGCTCTCATTTTTTCTTTATGTACCCATATATATCCTCCTGACTTCTTTTTCCTCTCCCCCGAAGTATCTTCTCCCCTCTTATTGTCCTACTCCTCCCCAGGCAGGATGGCAGCCTTCTTCAGCATGAAGGAGATGACCAGGCTGCCATAGAAGGAAGAGATTGGTAACTATTACATTGCTGCCCTTCCAGACAGTGTACTGGATATTTTACACACATTATTTCATTTAATCTTCATCTCCTAGCTGGGCAACATTTAATCTAGTGACTTTGCTATTTCCTGTCATAAGGAAGGCTTTGTGCCAGTCACCAACAACACTGCTGACAGTTCTTTTACCTTTCCTGTACACGGTTCCCTGCACCCTTTCTTCTTCTTTTCCTAAGTTTTTTCCTTTCATTAGCACAGATACTTAGCCCAAATCCCAACCGCCAACAGTCTAATACATCCCCACTCTAAATCTCCAAAGACAAAGGAGGTGGTATTTCAGCTGGCTCTTGAAGGATGGATAGATTTTCAATAGATGGAAAGAGAGGAAGGGCATTCTTGGTGGAACAGTAAATAACATGGTTTACCTTGACTGAAACACAAGGAAAAACTAGGAAATGAGGTCATATTTCAGAAACTTGTCTTCAGCTCTCAGTTCTCCAAGACTATTCAGAAACACAGATTATCCATGAGCATATTAAATATAGGTATGATTTATATAATTAGAATCAGAGTGTTTAAAAGCTAAAAAGAAATTTCAATCTTGTCTGGTCCAACATGCCCAGTTTTAAGTGAGGGAACCAAAGCCTAAAAGACTTAATACGTGGAATATTGTGATGATTAAACATGGGCATTAGAGTTTGACTACCTGTATTCAAATCCCTACTTTAACCAATTTTAGTTTATCTGATCTTGATTTTTCTGAAGTTTCCTCATCTATAAAATAGAGAAAAATAATAGAAGCTACTACATTCTAATGATAGAATGAAATATTGTCATATGTAAAATACTCACTCTTAACCCAGTTTGGACTGCTCTAACAAACTACCGTAAACTGAGTGGCTTAAACAACAAACATTCAGTTCTCACAGTTCTGGAGACTGGAAGTATGACATCAGGGTACCAGCATGGTCAGGGGTTGGCTGAGGGCCTTTCTTCCTCCTCTGGAGTGCTGACTTCTCATGGTATCCTTACATAGTGAAAAGACATTGAGCCTCAGAGCTCTCTGCCGTTCCTTTTATAAGGGCAGTCATCCCATTAATGAGGACTCCATTCTCATGACTTAATTACTTCTCAAAGCTCTACCTCTCAATAACATCATATTGGGGAGTAGGATTTCAACATAGGAATTTGAGGGGAGGCATGAACATTCAGTCAATTATAGAGAAGTTATATGGTGCCTGGCATGTAGACAGTACTCATTAAATAGAGACAAAAAATATTACGGCTTCCTGTGGCTATTCAGCTAGTAAATACCAGAGCTAGAACTGGTCCCCCAAGTTTCTGAGGCCCTAATTTTATATTCCCTGCATTATTTGAAGTTATGTCTTATGATGCTTGTTTAACACCATCTGTGAAGATATGGTGCTCCTCTAGTCTGCTGTTTAAAGAAGTGCTCAGTTATCTTTCTAGCTCCAATTTCTCTACATTTCCTGCTTCCTGTTTCTGCCAGCCCTGGTTCCCTCCCAGCAGCCCTCAGCAATCCTAGCATACTGTGAAGTTCCAGTGGAGGAGGGGAGCATGAAAAAATAGCAGTAAACCTGTATTTTATAGTCAACTGTTTAGGTACAAGTTCTGACATAGTAAAATTTTACTAATTTAAATTTCAAAGGGCCAAAAAAGTCATTGAATTAAAGAGATTCAAATTATCTGTTATTCTTCAGCCTATGGGGTGTCAACTCTACAAGCTTAAATTTTAGTAGTTCCTCAGGGGAATCCACTGGGACCAAGGAAAAACCTTAAGTTTGGGGTATCTGTCTGATTCTTCAACAAAATTGTGATGGAAGAGAACAAATTTCTTTGTCCTTCCTTTCCTTTCTTAGTCACTGGTCCCACTTTTCAAAACTCCATCCCCTTGACCTTTGCATAGTCTACTGTCTCTGAACTGTAAGCATCCTGAGGCAATGAACCACTGCTTACTTGCCTTTTAATGTCTAGAACCTGCCTGAAGTATAATAGGCAGCCACATGTTGAACTGACTGACTTGAGCTTGGCTGCACTTACTGAAAGAATCCCTTCCTTCTCCCCCTTCCAATCTTCATCTCCTCAGTTAGTTGTCATCCTGCTACCCTAATGCAGTGGAAAGCATGGCAACAGCTGAATGTGAAATAAGTATACATTTTACATTAGGAAGTACATTTAAAGAGGTTTATTTTAATGGTGTAAAGCCAGGCAGTATTTTAAGAAGATCAGGAAGACATTTTTGGGGCAGCTGGACTTTCCCAACACCTTCACATCACACCACACAAACTGAAGCTTATCTCTCCTATAAGTAAAGGCTACTTGACTTTCATTGTTACACATTTTACTTTAGATTTCTTAGGTTAACTGTTGACAGCCTCTATTCTACATATGGGTGTATTAATTATCCTAAGTCATTTCTTAGAAGGTACTATTTGTCTTAATCTTAGAAAGTGAGTAATTGTACCACTTTTCTCTTTTACTTTCAGGCCAGACTAATGATTCAATACCTTGTTCACTCACTGCCTTTTGAATTCCTGAAATCTACCTTCTACTTCCTCTAATTCGTTTACATGTTTCCTCTAGGAAATTGGAAGGAATCCAAAGGATTAATTCTAGATCAACTTCTCATTTTGTGAAAGAGGAAATTGAAGAACAGAAATGTGTAGTGGCAGAATCTCCAGTTCCCAAAGCATTCATCCTATGCTCCATCCTCTTATCATGTGTCTTTAAAACAGCTAAAGTGAACTTTCCATTGTCAGCTCACCTCCTGACTTCCCTGTTTATGCCAGTCACCACTATTCATTGGGTTCTTTAGGATTAAAATTGGTGATCTTTGATGACTGCCTTCTCATTAGACCTCTACTTCCACTTCAGGATGTCTCTCTTACTTGTCTTTTTTGTCTGAATTTTCCCCATTGTTCAGGGCATTTTCTCTTTACAACCGTTATTACAATAGGTTGCTGATAGTTTTACTGTCTTCAAACTCTTTCTGTCATAGAGTGAACCTAGCAGAAGAACTAACTTAATATAAGTCGAACAATTTTATAGTTATAGTAAGATGGTGCCATTTTGCCATATAAAATCAAATTCAGTATGCTTTCAGACTATCAATAAAATATGAATTTTTTGTTAAGCCCTTCTGGTTCTAAAATATATAGCAATAACTAACTGTGTGATCTTGGGCACATTTAAGTTCTATGAACTGCAATGTCCTCAATCTGTTAACTGGTGATATTATTAGTATATATGCCTAACTCAAAGGCTTGTTTGAAAATTAAATGGGATAACAAATGTAAAGTACTTAATAGTAATAGTTGTAATAACTACTTGTTGAGGTTTTACTATTGACCAGACATTAGTCTAAGCTGTTTAAATGAATTATGTCACATCAACCCTATAATGTATATACAATTATTATATCAAGATGAGAAAACTGAGGCCCTGAGAAGTTAAAAAACTTGCCCAAGGTCAACTAGCTAAGAAGTGGCTAAACCAGGATTCATACACCAGTCTGTTATGTGGGAATAACTTAGTACATAGTACTAAGTTAATTTGTTATTTATTATCATTAATATCACTTCAAAGAGAGGAGAAAACCTTTTTATCTGCTTTCCTTGAAGATTTGTTTCTGAAGTTGAGCCTTAGCATCACTTTTGGAAGACATGGATAATTCTTAATAATTAAATGTGCTGGATACCACTTGTTTCTGCTTCCCAAAGAGAGGCAGGAAGGATGGTTAGGGGTTCTTGCATTGCTTGGACCCTGTAATCACCCTGGTCCTCCCCATCTCCACTTTGCCTTTCATAATATCCTTAATATTATAAAATGGGAATGACACAGGCGATCTCTGACTCAGGCGTAGTTCATAGTGACAGGCCAAAGATTTCTTCTCTGATTGCCACTTACAGTTCCTTTAAAGCTTTCTCATGGATAGACCAGAAGACCAGATTCTCTGTGTGTAGCTCTGCTTGTTCTTCCTCAGACATTTCTGTCTCAGAAGACAATTTTAAGAAAGGGAATCTCCCCAGTGGCTTCCCAGCAAATAATTCTTTTGGTTTCTACTATAGTTATTTTATTTCTTGCCTCAGGGTATCATTTACACCATGATCATCAAATGATCTTAGCTAACCTTCTTCTGCCTAGTGATCATACTAAAAATAGAACAAAATGCCTTACTACTGGTTTTGAAGTTCTTTTCCAGGTGCCCATGAATTATTATATTTCTGCCTTGTGTGTGGCACACCATACCCTCTCTGTTCCTTTCCTTTCCTCAACAGTGTGTTTCCCCCCTGAGCATCTATCTGTTTATATTTGAACATCTAGTCTTTTGGATTCAAGCAAAAATTGGCCTTGGCCTTCTAATATGAGATTTTCGTAGATCTTAGACTCATAAGATGCTAACTCTGGAAGGACTTTTATAGATAACAGAGGCCAACAGATTCTTTTTCTAATGAGGAACTATGACCCAGTGAAGCCAAGTGTCAGATGCAACCCTACAAAACCTATGATGGGCGGAAGCCAGAACTAGACCCAAAACATCGACTCCATTTGTTTTTTATGAGTTGGAGTAGGATACCTGGAAATAATGAGAAATTCCCAAGGGTCTTCTCCCCAAATGTTTTAAGTTTTTGTATCAGTGGTTTTCTTAATACATATTCAGGAGACCTAGAGGAATAGGAATTCCATGATCTAAAACACTGAGGCATAAAGAGGCAAGAATTATAGAGCTGGGACTGTTCACTTAAGGATCATCTTTCTTTCCCAGTGGTGCTTTGTACAGTGCCTTCCACTCAGCCAATCCTCAACAATGTTGATGACAATGATGGTTAAGGATGACTATGTCTCATATTTCTCTGTTCTCAGTCCTTTTCTACCATTTTGTTCTCCATAGCCCCAGCCAGTTCTGGGTTTTAAGCCTTCTAGAAACTTGCCTCATCTAGTTTGGAGTTTAATGAGGGCATTGGGTGTGTATTCTGTAGTTGCCTTTAATAATTATGATGATGGTAATAACTTCAAATGATTAGGGATCTACCCCCAAGCCGACACATACATTTTGAAACCTTTCTAAACTGAAGGAAGTATGTTCCTAATATGTAACCATTTATTGTAAAAAAGAAACATTCTCTGGTTAGATAATCAGAGAAATACTGGATGAAACAAAATTAAACAGTTTAATGTTGATTTGTTTTTATAGGAATTTTCAGGATCTTTAGAACACTAATGTGAATCCTGAATTTCTAAGGTGGGGCAGGGTGATAAAATATGTAGAATTCCCCAAACATCTTTGATTATAAAATCATTTACTCATTGAACATCTTTCTAATGGGACTGTTTCAAATGATCAGATACCTTTCCCTAGGGCTTGTTTCCTTCTGCGTAATGACTAAGGCAGTACCTCTTCTCATTATTTATCATTTCAGGACAGATGCTGTTATTCTCAGCCCAAATTTCCGTTATTTTTCATCCCAATTTTCTCTAACCATAAGCTGTTTAACTCTGACCTCATATGTGAGCTGCTCAGTTCCCATAATCATCTCAGCTCTCCTGTTCTAATCTACAGTTTCCAAGATGTGCAGAACCAAAAAAGTTAACAATAATTACGGTGATGACAACTAGCACTTATTGAGCTTGTACTGTGGTCCAGACATTGAGCTAACACATGTAGCATCCTTCTTAATTGTCACCACAATGCTATAAGGTCGTTATTGTTAATATTTTCATTTTACACATGAGGAACCTGAAGAGAGCTTATGTAACTTTCCCCAAGGGGGTCACATGTGGAGGAATTGGAACTGGGTTTTTAACCTGTGTTCAACTTTTACCTAACACCTAGCATTGCCCTTTCAGTGCTAGTTCTTTTTTTTTTTTTTTTTTTTTTTTTTTTTTTTTTTTTTTTTTTTTAATAAAAATGTGCTGCCTTTCCAAGCAAAATCCTTTAGAAGCAAAGGGCCCGTGGTCCAGCCTTCAGTTCACGCTTCTGTGCTTGGCACAGCACTTGGCATGCTGTAGCCAGTACTCCTTTGAAAAGAGAGATTAAGCAACTTGCCAAAACCATTCAGGTAGTAAATGATAGACCCACTTTTGGAACACATAACCCACTCATCACATTCTCTCATGAAGTTCTCATCAGCACCACGCTCAGTGCACCAGGTGAGTCCCCTTTCTTTTTTGAGGTCACCCAGACTTGGCTTCTGAGCATTCCAAACAGGAAGTTTTGTCCACTCCTACCCCCATGTTCATTTTTCCCCCTCCTTAACAGACAGCGATCCTAAACCTAGTGAACTAAATTTACTGGTAAATGGCTAATGGGCTAATGGCACTTTGGTGGTTGTCTTTTGATAATTTTATTGTTAGGAAGATGTTCTCAACCCCAGCACTTTCCATTTGGGAGCTTTTCCAGAGGTCGAAATCTCTCAGTTTACAACCAATCGTCAGGGCGGCAGCGAGATGGCGCAGCCTGGTCGTGGTGCGCCCCCGCCACCCTGCGGCACCGTTAGTCCCACGCACTGGCCACTTGCGCGCCCCCGTCGTAGCCATTGGAGGCACCACACAGCATTTTAGGAAGGCGGGCTATCAAAGGGTCTTCATGAGAGAAACGTGGCTGCCTCCCCGCGGGTGCCGATCTGCGGTAGAGGCTGGCTCCCAGCAGAGAACCACCGCAATCCGCTCCGGCCTGCTGGGTCTTGCACGGCTGGACGCCGCCTGGGCAAGGCTTTAGTGACTGTCTTTCCCTTAGTGACCTTGGCCTCTGTAACAGGCAGACCCGGCAGCTGCTCCAACGTCCCGGCCAGCTGGAGCCTGTTTTCCTCTAAACTTCATGGGTTTCCTCTAAACTTCATCATGTCAGGTTCGCAGCGCACTGCTGAGAAGCCCCACGAGAAGGCCTGGACATCTCCCTACCCTGGCTCCGGTGGAGCGAAGCTCGGTTCCCGATGAAAAAGTGAGCTGACTGGCCGAGTGGAGAGAGTACACGCCCGTGGAATACGCTGTCAGCTCTGTCTTGGCCGGGCCCGTGTGGGCAGACCCCCAGGTGGGCGAAAGGAACTTCTCTCCTAAGTTTAACGAAAAGGATGGGCATGTGGAGAGAAGGAGCCAGCATGGCCTGTATGAGATTGAGAAGGGTAGATCCAGAAATCCTGCGAGTCGACAGCATTGGTTGGCCGAGGGCTTTAGGGGCATTGGTGCCCCAATCATGCTGCAGATCCCATCTTAACTACGTGGAAAAGGGATAGCAAGGGAAGTGAAATTACCCACCCTATCTCTGGGGAAAATATCCTGCAATTTGTAGCCATCAAAAGGAAGGACTGTGGAGAATGGGCAATCCCAGGGCAGATGGTGGATCCAGGAGAGAAAATTAGTACTACTTGAAGAGAGAATTTGGTGAGGAAGCCATGAACTCTCTATAGAAATCTAGGGGAAAAGTGCAGGACTTGGAGAGACAATTTCACAAACTCTTGAGGAACATTTTGTGATCTGTAAAGACTACGTGGACGATCCTCGAAACACAGATAACTCATGGATAGAGACAGAGTCTGTGAACTACCATGATAAAACTGGTGAAATAATGGGCCACTTTCCTCTAGAAGCTGGCAATGATGCCAATAAAGTGAAATGAGTGGACATGAATGATAAACTCGAGCTTTATGCCAGCCACTCCCAATTTATTCAACTTGTGGCTGAGAAGGTGCCCACTAGAGTGAAGACATGTATCCTGATTGCCAGGGATGGTGGCTTGGAGTCTCATATGAGCCAAAGGCCTTCAAATGATCAAGAGTGGATAAGAGGCAAACAACACAGAAGATGGAGGGACACCCCTTTGGTGATTATTTCCAAAACTGTGCTGTATAAAGGCTTCATATCAGGGAATAATATTAGACAAATATGGGGAAATGGAATCATAGAATTTTTGGCTTTCCTGTTAGAAGAAGAATATACTCATATGCTGTATATATTGTATACATGGGTTAAACTAAGTTGTACGATTACTGCTCTTTGGAGAATTGTAGGAAAAACAATGACATCTTCCTTAATAATCATAGGCTCTGCTTTTCAGCCCTTTTACATTTGTCAGTTCTTCCTCCTGATGTTTTAATGTGGCTTAATCTAAGGTGTAATCTGACTTTTGGGTTAACATTTATTTTTTAAATGTAGCTTTATATGGTCTTGCATTCCTTGCTTTTGAGTATGGAAGCTCTCTGGTTTTTCTTTCTTTCTTTTTTTTTTTAGAGTTTTGGTTTTATGGGAAAAGTTCAATCTCTATTTTGATCCACAAGGGTCAAGTGCTTATGAACCAGACAAAAAAAAATGCAGTGACAAAATGAGCTTAGATCCAGCCCTCTGGTTATCAGAACCCTTTCTGTCTGAACAGAATAAACTAAGCTGAAGATACTGGTTTCTTCTCATCTCAGAAGAAGATCCTGCCAATGTCGATTCTTGTCATGCAGATGCCTTTATTGGAACATGTATGTAATCTAAGCTGAATGAAAATACAATAATTCACACCTACCTTTTCTCAGTTAAAACAAAAATCCAATATATAAACAGAGAAGATACTTATAGTCAGGTTGCAGACACAGAGACAGCCTCTCTGGCAAGAATGAGGGGATTTCAATAGCAACAAATAGGTCAGAAACCTGTTTTCCTCTTTCGTTTCTCATCGCCTAAAACAAGCCAGTTAAATTTATTTGCAATATATGGAAAATTAACTCAAACCACTATAATGAGCCTTTTATGACTGAGGGAAAAACAGACAATTGCAGGAATTGATAGCTACATAAGAAGATCACTTCAATAATAGCTGACACTTAAATTCCTCTATGTACAAGCACCCTTTCACATGCTTTATGTATGGTGACTTATTGATTCCTAAGGATCACCCTATAAGGAAGGTACTCTTCTGTTGCAGGTCAGGTTCACTGGAAAGCAGACTCCAAGAGGGAGATTAGATTACAAGATGTTTACCAGGGAGTGGTCTTGGGATCAATACCTGGGAAAAGAAGGAGAAGAAAGCAGGATTGAGCAAAGTGAGCAGTTGAGCTGGGATACAGGCCCAATGGAAGCCTCATCCAATTCCATCTGGAACTCTGGAGCTGGGAAGGCCTTTCTAGCTTTCTTGAATTGGAGTGATGGGGTCAGGCCTTTATACCCTATGTTGATCAGTCGTTAGATATGGCTGACCCTGGAAGGAGACATGACCTCGAGGGAGAGAATTTCTTCAGCCAAGACAATCCCCAAGAGGACTGACAGCTAAGGGCCATCTTCTGGCAATATTCCCAGACACTGAGAAGTGGAATCTGGAAGAAGTGGGTGTGGGGTGCGTTGCAGGGTCTACCACATATTATTATCTCAGTTTATAGATTATATAATTGAGTCACAGAGAGGTTACAGAACTTAACAAAATTATACAACCAGTAAATGGTGGAGATAAGAGTAGAGCATAGAACACTGGGCTCCACAATCCACACCCTTGACCACAATACCAGTCTCTTGATAATTACCCTCTTACAGTTGCTAGATTCCCTGTGCACTGTTCTTTTAAAGAAAAAAAAGAAGCTGTCATACCATTATATCTCTTCCTACATGCACATTTGATCAGAGTTCCCTTTTCTAAATTTGAAGGGCAGTTGCATGATTTTATTTTTCTTTTGAAAAATGTTGTATTTATGTGGGTGATGACAGTTGTGAAAAGTTCACCTATGGATGCTCGTCGTTGTTCACACCCAGGAACAAATTTAATACATCACTTTTTACTTGAGCATTCTACAGCTGCTTCTTTTTAGGATGGAGCCCTTTGTCCTCTATATTAGTCTCCTCTCAATCACTTTTCCAGGTGAGATATACTTTCCGTCTTTATTTAAATAATTTAAGTACCTGGTTTGCCTAGTGTTTTCTGAATGTTCCTGAAACCTACTTCATTTTTATCCCAAAATGTAAAACTCCTGAAATACATTTACATATATTTACTACTCAATTATTGCAAAAACATAAAATAATGTTCTTTGAAACGTCACAAATTTAATATATCCAGTACAGAATTGTTGATTTTTTTCCCACAGAAAACTGTTCCTCAATCACTCTTCCCTGGTAAGTGGCACCAAAATCCACTCAAATTGGACAAGAAAACAATTATCCTAGATTTCTTGCTTTTCCTGTACCAACATGTCCAGTCCATCTGTAAAACTTACTCATCTCTACCTCCAACAAAATACATCCAGGGTCAGTTGCTGCTCTGCCACTTCACTGACTGCCCTAGACAAGCCACAAACTCCTTCTCCAGACTCCAGCAATGGCCTCCCAACAGGCCTTACTTCTGCTCCCCTCCTCCTCCTTCAAGTCATTTCCCACAAAAAATGAAACGACATTTTAAAAAATGCCAGTCACATCTTGTCCCACACTCCTTTTTTTTTTTTTTTTTAGACGGAGTTTTGCTCTTGTTGCCCAGGCTGGAGTACAATGGTGCGATCTTGATTAACGGAAACTTCTGCCTCCTGGATTCGAGTGATTCTCCTACCTCAGCCTCCCAAGTAGCTGGGATTATAGGCATGTGCCACCGTGCCCAGCTAATTTTGTATTTTGAGTAGTAGAGATGGGGTTTCTTCATATTGGTCAGGTTGGTCTCTAACTCCCGACCTCCTACCTGCCTCGGCCTCCCACAGTGCTGGGATTACAGGCATGAGCCACTGCGCCTGGCCTCCCACCCTCTTAAAACCACCAGATCACTTCCTTTTGTACATAAAATGCAAACTCCTGACACTAGGTACTTGTTCTGGACGATGCATACTGCTCCAGTCTCACCTGGAAAGCTAGTAACACTCCACTTTTGACTAGGCTGGCCTTCCTCTTCTGAACACACTTCATGCTTGCTTCTGCCCCAGGGCCTTTGCTTTGCTTTTCCCTGCCCAAAATGTCCTTCCCACGCAAAATCAGTTCCTTAGCTCATTCAGGTCTCATTCATTTAACAGCCCCTCAAAGAGAGATGTCCTGACCACTTCAGCTAAAGTGACCCATGTAGTCTGTTCCTACTGCCTTGCCATGATTTACTTTCTACACAGTATTTAATATTAGCTCAAATGATCTTACATATAAGAGTAGGGATTTTTCTGTCTCATTGACTGCTGTAGCACTACTACCAAAATAGTCTCTGGGATGTCAATAAATTATTTGTGGAAAATAGCTGCTGTTAACATTTTTCTGTATACTCTTTCCCCCTTTTTAAAAAAGTATAAATTTGACTTAAGTTAAAATTTTTTTTTTAAGATTTTGAAAACCGTTGCAGAACAGTACACATAATTCCTGTATAGCCCTTAGCCCAGCTTCTGCAAATGTTGGCAACTTATTTATTTGTAGTAGTGTTATTGAAACCAGAAAATGACATTGATTTAATACTTTTTACTATTAATTAATCTATAGATCTAATTCAAAATTTTCCAATTGTTCCACTAATGTTCCTTTTCTATTCCAAAATCCAATGGTTCCACATTTCATTTACTTCTTTTATTGTATCTCTTTTATTTTCTCCAATCTTGGAAAGTTCCTAAATCTTTTTTGTCTTTCAGGAGCTTGTCTCTTTCAAGAGTACTGGTCAGCTTTTTGGTAGACTGCCCCTCTACTGACATTTTCTCATGGATAAATTGAAGTTATATATTTTTTGGTGGATGTGATTTGCTTGGGTATATATTTAAGAAATTAAGGTGAATTTTTTTTTAGCATAATCACTACTAGACAGTAAATAGGATATGCTATATATTTTTATGTCACTGTGGAATTTCCAATCACCTTATATTACTTTTGACCCACATTTTTACATTTTTATGCATATACACACCATATTTAACTTTCCAACCCTTCTCTGTAAAGGACTTGAGGTCTAGGAAGTGCTAAATTTCATTACCTATCCTCTCTATTATCTTCCTTCAAGTTCCTGAGATGACAATGGATGTTGTGTTATCCTGCTGTATCAGTTACCTATTTTCACACAAATACTTCAGTCCCAAAACACACTGGCTTGAAACAACAAACATGTAATTAGTCTGTAAGTTTAAAGTTTGACAATTAGGGTTTGACTGGGTGGATTTTCTGGTCACTGTTGGGCTCATTTCCATGCTTGGGAATTGAGTGGCTATTGGCTGATCTAGGATGACCTTAGATGCGATGATTGAAGAGACTTCTCTGTGTCCTGTCTCCCCTTTTCTGTCAGATTAATCCGGGGATGTTTTCATGACAATGGCAGAGGAGCAAAGGTCAAATGGAAATATGGAAGCGTTCTTAAGTCCCAGGCTTAGAATCGACATCAAGTCATTTTCCCTGGACTCTATCGGACAAAGCATATGACAACATCAACCTAGATTCAATGAATAGGGAAATGACTCCATGATATAGTTTAGATATCTGTGTCTCCATCACATTCATGTTGAAATGTAATCTCTAGCATTGAAGGTGGAGCCTGGTGGGAGGTGTTTGGATCATGGTATATCCCTCCTGAATGGCTTAGCACCAGTTGGTGATGAGTTGTCACAAGATCTGGTTGTTTAAAAGTGTGTGGCATCTCCCCTAACATACACACACACACTCTCTCTCTCTCTTTCTCTCTCTCTCTCTCACTCTCGCCTGCTCTCCTTCTCCTCTCTCTCTCTTACTCTTGCTCTGGCCATGTGACATGACTGCTCCTGCTTCACCTTCTCCATGAGTAAAATCTCCCTGAGGCCTCCCCAGAAGCCAAGCAAATGTCAGCAACGTGCTTGTGCAGCCTGCAGAACCATGAACCAATTAAACGTGTTTTCTTATAATTACCCAGTCTCAAGTATTTCTTTACGCAATGCAAGAATAGCCTAACCCAACTTATATCTGTAGTAAGAGAAAGTAGAAAATCACATGGCAAAGGGTATGAATACAGAGGGAGTGAATAATTCAGGGCCATTGGCACAGTCAATAACCCCACATCCTTGTGCCTTTTTTCTTTCTAACAGCTTTGAGATATAATTCACATACTATACAATTCCCCCAATTAAATTGTTCAGTTCAGGCCAGACCTGGTGGCTTATGCCTGTAATCCCAGCATGTTGGGAGGCTGAGGCAAGAGGATCACTTGAAGCCAGAAGTTCAAGATCAGCTTGGGCAACATAGCAAAACCTTTTCACATCTAGCAATGGTTGGGCAATTGTTCACTTTGATGAATCATTCCAGTTATCCTCAGCATGCTGCTGAATGTTCTCTTTTCATCATCTGATAGGATGACAAACTGATGAAAGTAAAATTATGGGAATTACAAAGTAACAGGGTGATGTAGTTTGCTTCATCGCTTAGTTTGGTACACACAGTGTACCCCCCCCCCAAAAAAAAAAGTAGCTGAGCATGATGGCATACACCTGTAGTTCTAGCTACTAGGGAGGCTGAGTTGAGCTGATCACTTGAGTGTCCAGGACTTTGAGGCTGCAGTGAGCTATGACATGCTACTATGCTCCAACCTGGGTGACAGACTAACACCCTGTCTCAAAAAAATAAAAAAAAAAAAATTCAGCGTTTAGTTCAATAGTCTTTACTATACTCACAGGTTGTGCAACAAAGACCACAATCTCTTTTTTAGAATATTTTCAACACCCCAGAAAGAAATGCTATACCTGTTAACAGTTGCTCCCACTTTTTCTCTCTCCATATCCCCCAGTCCTGCCAATCACCAATCTACTTTCTGTCTCTATGGATTTGCCTTTTCTGGACATTTATAAAGTAAATGGAATCATACAACTATGGTCTTTTGTGACAGACTTCTTTTACTTAGCATATTTTCAAAGTTTTTTTTCATGTTGTCACATATATCAATACTTTATTGTTTTTATGTTTTTTGTTTTTGAGACAGAGTATTGCTCTGTCACCCAGGCTGGAGTGCAGTGGCGCAATCTTGGCTCACTTCAGCCTCCACCTCCTGGGTTCAAGCAATTCTCCTGCCTCAACCTCCTGAGTAGCTGGGACTACAGGTGCATACCACCACACTGGCTAATTTTATGTATTTTTTTTTTAGTAGAGACGGGGTTTCACCATGTTAGCCGAAATGGTCTCTATCTCCTGACCTTGTGATCTGCCCACCTCAACCTCTCAAAGTGCTGGGATTACAGGCGTGAGCCACCACACCCGGCTCATTGCTTTTTATGGCTAAGCATTTATCCATATTGCTATATCACATATTTATCCATTTGTTAATTGGTGGACATTTGGATTCTTTCCACTTTTGGCTATTATTAACAATGCTGTTATGAATATTCATGTACAAGTTTTTGTACATGTTTATGTGTAGACATATTTTCTTTTGTCTTGAGTATACATTTATACCTAGGAGTGGAATTGCTAGGTCATATGTAAGTCTATGTTTAACCTTGAGCAACTGCCAAATTGTTATTCCAAAGTGATTGCACCACTTTACATTTTCTCCAGTCACGTATGAAAGTTCTAATTTCTCCACATTCTTGCCACCATTTGTTATTGTCTGTCTTTTTTATTATAGTTATGCTAGCAGGCATGAAGTTGTGTCTCACTGTGATTTTGTTTTACATTCTCTTATGGTTAATGATGTTGAGCATCTTTTCAAGTGCTTATTGATGATTTATATATCTTTTATGGAGAAATGTCTATTCTGATTTTTTGTCCATATTTGATTTGTTAATTACCTTTTAACTATTGAGTTGTAAGAGTTTTTGTTAGTGTATTCTGGATACAAGCCTGTCATTAAATATATGATTTGCAAATATTTTCTCCCATTCTGTAAGCTGTCTTTTTACTTGCCTAATGGTGTGTCTGAGAAAGCACAACAGTTTTTAATTTTGGTGAAATATAATAATTTGAAATATTTTTGGTCAATTGTGCTTTCAGTTTCATATCTAAGAAAGTGCAGCATAATCTACAGTCACAAAGATTTATCCCCATATATTCATCTAAGAGTTGTAAAGTTTTAACTCTTACATTTTAGATATTTGGTCCATTTTGAGTTGATTTTTGTATATGGCGTTAAGCAGGGGTCCAATTCATTTTTTTTCATGTGGCCATCTGGTTGTCTCAGCACCACCTGTTGAAAGATTGTTCTTTCTTCCATTGACCTGTCTTGGCACCCTTGTCAAAAGTCCATTCTCTAAATGTGAGGGTTTATTTCTGTACTCTCAATTCAATTTCATTGATCTATTATGTCTATCCTTATGCCTATGCCACATCGTATTAATTACTGTAGTAAGTTTTGAAATTGGGGAGAATCTGTCATGCTTTTACACTTGGTTGTTCCTTATTTTTTTTCTGATTATTTTCCAATTCATCCCATAAAACTCAACTCAGACATCTTCTTCTCTAAGAAGCTTTCTCTAACTCCCATTGGTAGAGGTGATCTTTTATTCCTTTGCATGACCTCGTATATTTCTCTATTGTAGAATTCCATTAATAATTATTTTTATTGAAGTCAAAGGCTGTGTCTTATTCATTTTTACATTCCAGCATCTAGCATAGTGTCTGATCCACAGTAAGTGTTCAATAAATGTCTACCAAAAAGCACAGAAGAGATAAAGGTTTTGTCTGCTCAACACTGCAGTTTATCTGTTAGCATTTCTGGGGATTTTTAGCATAAGTCCAAGAGTATTTGTTTATATTGATGCAACTTTCTGCCACTTTTCACAACTAGCAATGGTTGGGCAATTGCTCACTTTGATGAATCATTCCAGTTATTCTCAGCATGCTGCTGAATGTTCTCTTTTCATCAGGGCCTTTATCTAATAGGATGACAAACTGATGAAAGTAAAATTATGGGAATTACACAGTAATAGGGTGATGTGGTTTGCTTCATCGCTTGCTTACGGTTTGGTACACACAGTCCCTGTGCACCTCCCTTTTCCTTCCTGCACAATAATAACAATAACATACATTTACTCTGTGCCAGGCACCATGCAGGCATTATCATGAATGCTTTCTTATCCAGACCAAAGGAAACATTTTAAGATTGCTTTTTGTTTAGCAAAGAAAAATCTATGTGTGCCACTTCAAACTAGCAGCTTTGTGAGTCCAGAAGCCCTTTTCCTTCTTTCTTGGCATTTACTATGGCTGCATGCATATATAATAAGAACCTGAATGAAATAGAAAAGCTGAGAAACATTTTTTCCTTTATCATTAAATAATTCAGAGTGAATTAAGGAGTCAAATATAAATAAAAGCCATTTAATTTCAGCTCTGATGAGTTTTATGATGCTAAAATGTACATATGGCAGTGTACTTTCAAAGGTGAGAAAATTTTTGCCTTTTAGGAGTTCTTGAAAGGTTTTGATAGTATACACTTTAAGAAATGAAAGATTGTCAAGACTTTCTCCATGGTTATATGTCACTTGAATGCTAAAACCACATTTCAGTGAGGTAGGTTTTGTTCCTATATTTGCCACTAGCTGTTGGAACCTGGGAAAGTTGCTTCACCTATCCAAATTTCCTTATAACTTATAATTCCGTAAGTGTTACATTGACAGATATATGCAACAATTTTCTGCATTCATTATTGGAGAGAGTACATAGACTTACACTTTTATAAATATACATTTATAAAAAGCAGTCTTTTCAAAACAAGAATAAGGATTTACATGTGTGAAAAACCTGAATCCTATTATAACTGTAATTTCTTTTAAGAAGGTATTTTAAGAAAATTGGTATATTAGTTATCTATTAGTGCTTAGCAATATTATCAACAATGTATGGCTTGAAACAACATATGTTTATTAGCTCACAGTTCCTGTGGATCAGGAGTTTGGGTGTAGCTTAGCTGCTTCAGGGAAGCAAAAGGTTGTAATCAAGGTGTTGGCTGGGGCTGCTGTCTGACCTGAGGCTTGACTGGGGAGGGATCTGTTTCCAAGCTCATGTGGTTGTTGGTCACATTGAGTTCCTTGCAGGTTGTTGCACTAAGGGCCTCAGTTTCTTGCTGGCTACTAACCAGAGGCTATCCTCAGTTTTTGCCACTTCGTCCTCTTTGTAGGCCAGCTCACAACATGGCAGCTTGCTCCACTGGTCAGAAGCAAGTCACAGGTCCCATCCCTACTTAAGGGAGATGATCCACAAAGCATGAGCACCAGAAAGTTAGGACCATGATGGCCACCAGAGCATCTGTCTACCACAATCTGAAAACTACAAAAGATACAAGAGCAGTGGAGTAGGATAACATTCTAGGAGGCACACCATCTCACACACACACACACACACACACACACACACACAGAGAGAGAGAGAGAGAGAGAGAGAGAGAGAGAGAGAGAGAGAAACTTCTGCAACAGGGAGAGCATTTGGTTTCTCCCTTATTATCTATTTCAGGAAATGCTGCCATCCATTGCTCAGTCCTCAAGCCCAGGAGATATCTCTGACTGTGTTCTCTAGCCAGCCAACCCCCTAATCCAATCCACCAATAAAATATCAAAAATGACGCTTCTCTTTATTTTTCCTGCTACTTACCATTCCCAGTCACCACTGTCTTTCCCCAAGCCATTGTTCGACCACATCTCTCAGTTGGCCTCATGGATAACACCTTTGCCTTCTCCTTTATAATCCACCCTTCATATAGCAGCCAGGGTACTTTTTTAAAAAACATAAATCAGAGTATGTTACTCCTCCACTTAAAATATTCAATTGGCTTCCCATTGAATATAAATCTAAGCTTTTAAATCTGAACTATAGGACCCTGTATAAACTGACACCTGCCTATTTCTCTAACCTCATCTGTTCTATTAAATTTGTCTTTATACCAATTACATTTTTTGATTTGTTATAATTACATAAATTTATTTCATAGTCTAAAAATAATTTTAAATAAATAAAATTAGTATTATTAAGTAATGTAACAAATAATACAGTGTTGCCAATATCACTTGAACAGAGTAAAGTAAATTTTAATAAAGTCAAGCATTTGAGGCAAAGTTATTGTTGTTGCTGTTTTTGAGATGGAGTTCTGCCTTTGTCACCCAGACTGGAGTACAATTGTGCAATCTCAGCTCACTGCAACCTCTGCCTCCCGGGTTCAAGTGATTCTCCCACCTCAGCCTCCCAAATAGCAGGGATTACAGGCATGCACCACCATGCCCAGCTAATTTTTGTATTTTTAGTAGAGATGGGATTTCACCATGTTGGCCAGGCTGGTCTTGAACTCCTGACCTCTGATATTCCACCCACCTCAGCCTCCCAAAGTGCTGGGATTGCAGGTGTGAGCCATGGTGCCTGGCCAAAAGTTTCTTTTTCTTCTTCTTCTTCTTTTTGTTTAATGTAAGAAACATTTAGCACTTGTGGCTTTGTGGTTCATACATTGCATCATGCGTCAGATAGTTTGATCCAAAATGAGATAACCTAAGTTAGGTCAAGTTTTGAAATAAGATAAAATCCCACCTGAAACTACTAATATACACTAAATGTACAATAAGAGAATAGGTTTATCTACAAAGTGGTGAGTTTTATTCTTTTGAAGGGGACAGGAAAAGTTTATGTTATATATGACATTATTTGAGGTTAATCAAAATTTGAAGTTAAAAACCATGCCTGTCATAAAATCTAAAATTAATATTACACATTTACACAAGTTAATTTTCTTATATTGCATATACATTAAAGCCAAAAACATTCACTTTTCAATGGTAAAGGTCCAAATCATTTATTTATCATAGTCTACCCAAACCATCTTGGAGTATTGAGATACAGCAGGAGAGCACAGCCTCTGGAGGTGGACTGAAGTTGAATCTGAACTCTGTAGCTCAGTAGCTGAAAGAACTTGCCTAGTATGTTCAAACTTATTGCACCTCAGTTTCCTCATAAGTAAACAAAGATATTAATGCCTACCTCTCAGAGTTACTTTAAAGATTAAAAGACAACTTATTTAGTAGCACATTGTGGAAACTTAGTGTGTGTTATTTTTTTCTTTTTCCATCACTGCTTGGCTAATCCATCTAAAGTACCCTAAATTTAACTGCTTTCTATTTCCATTCCCGTTATACCAGACATAGAATCAACACAGGCAGAAGAAAAGAATTAGAAAAGTATTATAAAGGTAGAGTCATCAAGATGTGCCTAACATGAAGAATGAGATGGAAGACACATATGAAATAAAGATTTCAGTTGGAATTGATAAGTCCCATGAGGATGCTGTAAAGATACAGGAAAAACAAATGTGCTTTTTCTACTCATAAACCACTCACCACTTCTGACACCAAAATGGGTATGGGGATGTTTCTCTATATACAAGCAATCAGTGACAGGAAAAGCCAAACTGTTTTTTCCTACTCGGTTACATGGTTATTTAGGTAATACTCAAGACAGAACACTTCTGTGACCAGATGTGTGGGAATTTTCCCCTACACACTAAGCAATTCTGCTGCAGACATCAGCTGGGCATACTATAATTCAATTCAATTCTGACACTATGTACAATGTGGAGATAGCATCAAATCTCTTAAGTTGAGGACTCAGTCCCACAAGACTGCCGCCCACTTTAGATGCCAATTTCAAGCCACAGTTGTGACCTCTGCTTCTGACTGACCAGCTCTCTAAGTTGGAGTTCCCATAACCACCTCCTTGGGTTCAATTAATTTGCTACAGTGGGTCATGAAACTCAGGGAAACATTTTACTTATGTTTACCATTTATTGTAAAAGATATTACAGAGGATATAGGTAAACAGGCAGATGGAAAAGATGCATAGGGCAAAGTATATGGGAATGGGTGTGGAGCTTCCATGCTCTCTCCAGGTAAGCTGCCCTCCAGAAACTTCCATGTGTTCAGCCTGTTCTTTTGGGTTTTTAGGGAAGCTTCATTACATAGGCATGGTTGATTAAATCATTGGCCATTGGTGATCAACTTAACCTTCATTCTCTCTCTTCTCCCTGGAATAGGGGAGTTGGGGTTGAAAGTCCCAGCACAAGGTAATATTGCCTTGATCTTTCTAATGACTAGTCTCCATCCTGATGCTATCTAGAAGCCCCAATCACCAGTCGTATCATCAGCATGCCAAAGATACTCTTACCGCTCCAGAGATTCCAAGTGTTTTTAGGAGCTGTATTTCAGGAAACAGGGATGAAAACCAAATATATGTTTCACAATATCACAGATGCTAAAAGAATTTGTATTTATTTATGAGTAGGTAAATCATGGAAAATGACAGGACAATTTTTTGGTAAGTGATATTGTCTTAGTCTGTTCCTGATGCTATAACAAAATACTTTAGACTGGGTAATTTGTAGAGAGCAGAACTTTATTTTGCAGGCTAGGCATGGCAGCACCCACTAGTAATCCTGGCACTGTGGGAGGCCAAGATGGAAGTATCACTTGAGCCTAGGAGTTTGAGACCAGCCTGGGCAACATAGTGAGACTCTGTCTTAAAAAATAAATTTATTTTCCACAATTCTGGAGGCTGGGAAGTCCAAGATAAGGCACTGATAGATTCCATTTGTAGCGAAGCCTCATTCTCTGCTTCCAAGATGGTGTTTTGTTGCTGTGTCCTCAGACTGCAGAAGAGACAGAAGATCCAGGAAGCTCTCTGAAGCCTCTTTTGTTAGGGCATTAATCTCATTTATAAGGGTGGGATTAGTATCTGATGGCCTAACCACCTCCCATAGGCCCCACCTCTTCATACCATCATCTTAGGATTTAAGTTTTCCTATATGAATTTTGGAGGGATACATACATTCAAACCATAGCAATATTATTTATTTATTGAATAGTCTATGTCACTGTTTCCCTTCTCTGCATTTTGAATGTAATGAATATTAATTTGAAATAGAAAATCGGTACTGCTCTTGAAGGTGTTTTAGAAAAATTAATTTTCAGGTATTAAATGTAATGGAAATTAATTACTTATCTTTCTCATCAGAAGTACTTGTTTCATCAGAAAAATATTCTTTCACTATTATTTCCAGAGCAAAAGGGCCTTTGATTTTTTCAGGTTCTTTTGGGAGAAAGGATATAGCAGTTACTTGCAATTTAATGAAGACAATTCTTTTATGGTTTCTCACTTTGGGATGCTGTTAGATTGTGTTAGAATAGTGTAGGAAGAATCCTATATTTATAAGCTCTACATGATCTTGGTGGTTTTAATGGTGTCATAGATTCCAAAATATCACTATACAAGTTTTATTATAGGGACTTAATACCCTAAGGCATTAGGGTATTAATACCTATTAATCTGTAAGTTAATACCTTAGGGTATTAACTCCCTATAATAAAACTTGTATAGTGATATTTTGGAATCTATGACACCATAGATTCCAATATATGACACCAAGAAAACCCAGCAAATTTGAAATAGTAGCTATCTCTGAAACTCTGAGGAGTTTTATAATAGGGAGTTAATACCCTATAATAAAACTTGTATAGTGATAGGTACCCCACAAAACTTGTGTAAGTGATACATACCCCACTGTTTCATACACCAGTCATTCACTTTAGTCTGATTTGGTTAATAACCCATTGAAACAACATCAGTGAAAATTCATTCACTTTCTTTCTTTTTTTAACCCTGAAAGCAACAATTTAGTCCTTGGTTAACCACAGATACTCAGATTTTCTCCTACATTTGGATTTTATTGACAGGTAGAGCAACCAACTCTTCCAGTTTACTCAAGACTGAACTTGTTTTAGCACAGAAATTTCCATGTCTTGGGAAGCTCTCCAACCAGGAAAAACCAGGATAGGGCTCATCGTATCAGATTTGTTGGTCAAAAATATGTGTTGAGTATCTTCTATGTGCCAGCTGTTAGAGTCACCGTGGTGAAAAACACAGACATCATTCCTGCCTTTATAGAACTTAGAAATATGCAACTAGTCCATCCAGATAACGTGGAAATTCAACCAAAATGAGTTGACTGGGGTAGACTGGGCTTTGTGATGACTATTATTCAAACAGCCTTTTTGTCTAATTAGTTACTGTTGTTATTCAAGAGGATCCCACTGATTTCTCTATGCTGGTTTTGTATCTTGCCAGCACATTTAAACCTTTTAAATTTCTAATGATTTTAGATGCTCTTGGATTTTTCTGTATTATGTAATCTCATTGTGAATGACAAATTTTCATATATATATATATATATATATATATATAGTCTTATTGCTCTGACTAGGACTTCCAGAATGCTATTGAATAGAAGCAGTGATAACAGATATCCTAATCTTATTACTCAAAGGGAAAGTTTTGAGTTTTACCATTAATCTGATATTTGATGTGAGCTTTTGGGAAAATAATCACTATAACATGAAGGTTTTCTTCTGTCCCTATTTGCTAAAAGTTGTATTAGAAATTGCTTTTGAATTTCATTGAGTAATTTTTCTGTATATATTAAGAGAATTAGAAATATTTTCTGATTTTGCTGTTAATAGAATGACTTATGTGACAGATCTGTATTCTTCAGGCTCCTGCCTGAGCCTCCTGAATAGCTGAGGCCACGTGCCTGCACCACCACACCTGGCCAATTTTTATATTTTTTGTAGACAGGGGGTTTTGCCATGTTGTCCAGGCTGGTCCCACATCATGTATTCATAAGACAACACAAGTTGTTCATAATGCCGTGTGTGTATGTGTGTGTGTGTGTTTGTGTGTGTGTGTGTGTGTGTGTGTGCACTGTTGGATTCAGTTTGCTAATGTTTATGTATTTTTTGCATTTTTGCATATTTGTTAAGATGTAAGGTTAATCTAAAATTATTCTTTCTTGTGCCATTTTTTTCCCAGAAAATTCTTGTGTATCAGTTAGCTTTTGCTGCATAAAAAAAGCTTCAAAACTTAGTAACTTGAAACATAAACATATATTATTTCATATAATTCTCTGCCAGATGTGAGTGGTTTTTCTGGTCTGAGCTCAGTCAGGTGGCAGCTTGGCTGGAGTCCAGATCATCTCAGGTAATGGCACTCATATGTCTAGCACAGGCGTCCCCAAACTTTTTACACAGGGGGTCAGTTCATTGTCCCTCAGACTGTTGGAGGGCCGCCACATACTGTGCTCCTCTCACTGACCACCAGTGAAAGAGGTGCCCCTTCCTGAAGTGCAGCGGGGGACCAGATAAATGGCCTCAGGGGGCCTCATGCGGCCCTAGGGCTGTAGTTTGGGGGCGCCTGGTCTAGCACTTGGCTGGATGGTTGATTTAGGAGGCCTTGGTTGAGAAGCTTATCTCTACTCCATTTGGTCTCTACACCTCCAATACGCTAGCCCAAAGTTTAGCTTTTTTCACCTGGTGGTCCAGGGTTCCCAAGATCAGCTAGAAAAAGCAAGCCCAAATATGTAAACTTCTCAAGTCTGCTTGTGTCACATTTGCTAGTGCCCCACTGGCCGAAGCAAGTTACATGGCCAAGCCCAAAGACACCTGAGAAGATAACCAAAAAATGAGAATTATAAGGGCTCTTTTTGCAAATGATTTACGACATCTTGACTCTTCCTTGATCCTGAGATAGTTGTAGGGCTTCTGAGGCCAAGGACAAAAATTTCTTACAATACTTCCATCACTTCATAGCCTGGTTTCTAGACAAAAACTAAGATCTCTTTAAGCAGCCTACATTCATGGAGAGTGGTAGAAAAGTCACCTTAAAGATATGCAAATATCAGTTAATAAAGACTCTCTCGAAGTGCCTTCTTCCCTCCTTTCCTCCCTGCCTCTCTCTCTCCCTCCCTCTCTCCTATTCTCCTTCCTATTATTTTCTCCTTCCTTCCTTTCTTCCTTCCTTCCTTCCTTCCTGCCTTCTTTTCCTTCCTCCCTTCCTTTGTGCTTATTGGGTTCCTATTTTGTGCCAGGCATTGTGCTAGGAATTAGGGAAAAATGATGACATACGGTTCAGATTTTTGGCAAACAAAGGAACAGAGAACTACCAGGCTATGAAAAACTTTTAATAAAGGATGGGAGCAAAGATATAGAAGGGGTTGACATATTTTTTGTGAGAAGCGGCATATTAGTAAAAATCTTAAAATCCTGTGAATTTGGAATTATCTATTTTAGATATTTTAAATAAACATGTGCATATACATAATTGGTCATACAAAGATATTCATTGAAAAAAATGGAAACGATATAAATATATTTGAGCAGGGAAAGGATTATGTACGTTTTGGTACTTCCATATTATGAAATACCATAAATTGGGCATGGGCACGGTGGCTCACACCTGTAATCTTAGCACTTTGGGAGGCTGAAGCAAGTGGATCACCTGAGGTCAGGAATTCAAGACTAGCCTGGCCAACATGTTGAAACTCTGTCTCCACTAAAAATACAAAAATTAGCCAGGCGAGGTTGCAGTGAGCCAAGATTGCACCACTGCACTCCACCTGGGCAACAGAGCCAGACTCTATGTCCCCTCCCCAAAAAAGTAGAATGACATAAATTGTTATGGTAAGAAAGTAATATATCATTACTGGAAAAAGGGAAGTTTTTAAACAATATGCATATGATAATATTATTTTGTTAAAAAATCTATATGTGACTATATATGTGCATGTGTGTGTGTGTAGTGTGTGTGTGCATGTGTGTGAAAATAAAAAAGGAAAATCCAGCAAATATGAAGTAGTAGCTAACTCTGAAACTCTGAGGAGTGAGATTAGTGGGAGGATGTGATGGGGCCTTTTTTTTTCTCTTTTACTTTATATATAAATTTGAGTACAATTTGAATTTTGAAAAAGAACATATATTACTTTTTTGGTAATTTTAAAAATAAACTCTATTTTAGATTTACAGAACGATTTAGAAGATGGTACACAGAGTTTTCATGCACCCCATACCTAATACTCCCTATTAACATCTTTCATCCATATGGCACATTTGCCACAATTGATGAACCAGGATTGACACATTATTACTAACTATAGTCCTGATAATTGAAAAATCTTACTAGAAAAGTACAGAGAGAATGGGAGATGGGAGCCTAATCTAAATGCCTGCTTCAGAAATGCTGGAATAGTCAGGCATCCCTCCAGACACATATTAGCGTGGGGACATTTATTCCTGGGATACATGGTGAAGGTCTTTGAGGTTGATGGTCAGATCCTAGGACACCTGGGTCATACAGCTCAACCGAGAGGACATAAAAAGGTTCACAACCTCTGGGATCGGTATGCCTCCAAGAAGGCAGATAATTTAGTGTGAGAAAAAATATATTTCAGAGTTCTCAACACATGGATGTGGTTGGCGACTCTTAAACCAGCTCTCCCACTCCATTCCCACTCTCCAGAGCTCATTTCAAGTTCTTCTGCAGAGTAGGCTAAGCAAGCGAGGCAGGGCATCCTAAGAGTGTAAAAATAACTGTTATCAACGGCTTTCCCAGATCCCAAAGACTGGATAAAAATATTGTCCCAGCTTCTAGAACTTCTTCAGTGATGGCAGCAAGGGCAGCAGAGCCCAGCACCACAGACTCTGGCGAACGTGGCCACAGTGAGGGTGTGCAGTGGGGTCCAGGCATGTATTAGAAGAGGCCGTGCAGACAACAAGAAAAGGGCTTGCCAGAAAAGGGTAAGCTGGGAAGTTTAGTGTGCCAAATATAACCTCTTGAGATGGATGGATGCAAATGCCTTTGCACTTTTTACCCAAGCCTCATAGATGCCAACACTGGTGTAGCTAAGGGAAACAAGGACTTAAGGCACAAGTAGTGACCTTCAGTAACGCAGCCATGGTAACAGGAGTTCCTGCGTCTTCCCCTGCGCTCCCAAAAGCACTGGGTATGTGTCAGTTGGTGCTGCTCGTGTCAGCCTCTGTTTCTTTCATTAGACTAAACTCCTGGAGGTTAAAGGACAAGACCTGTTCAGTCTTTTATATTGTCTTCCATATTTGTATTTCCTACACCATTTATTCCAGTATGTGCTTGACACAGGTTTATTGAGTTCAGCAGTGAGCCTGCACTGATATGTTACAATAAGGAGGGAAGCTACAAAATTAGACCAAGTGATAAGAACCAGGAACTTACCCCCAAATTGTAGCAATTCTTCTTGAAACAGGACCACATACAGAAATGAAAAGTTTGGGTTAATACTAATTCTTTCTTAGAAAAGCTAGTTTTTTAATCCACAAGGAAAGAAATATATTGCATTTTATCCTGAGTGGTGATCAGGAATAGCTACAGAAAGTAGCTGTGGGTGAACTGTTACATAACAATGACAACATGATTGAATTCAGAATCTGGCGGTCGGGGTGGGGGGATTTTTTTTAAATCCCAGTAAGATGCTTAAGTTTTAAAAGGAAATAAAGCTAAAGTGCTAGATTGAAATAAATACCTGTAGTTACATTTTTAAAATAATACAAAGATAATCTGAAGACTTTAAAAATACTTTTGTGAGAAATAAATGTCACCAATTTTACAAATTAGATGTTTGGAGGGAAAAAAATCACATTTTGTTCACTAAAGGAAATCAGGGAGGTAAAATATAAAGGGTTCATGGGAGAAGGGAAGGATTCCACAAATGAAAGAAACAGAAAAGCATGTAACTTCTGTCAGATCAAGTTCCTATTAGCAGGCAGAAATTAAAGAATCACATGCAGCCTGTAATCCCAGCACTTTGGGAGGCCAAGGCGGGTGGATCACGAGGTCAAGAGATCGAGACCAACCTGGTCAACACGGTGAAACCCTGTCTCTACTAAAAATACAAAAAATTAGCTGGGCATGGTGGTGTGTGCCTGTAATCCCAGCTACTCAGGAGGCTGAGGCAGGAGACTTGCTTGAACCCAGGAGGTGGAGGTTGCGGTGAGCCGAGATCGTGCCATTGCACTCCAGCCTGGGTAACAAGAGCAAAACTCCGTCTAAAAAAAAAAAAAAAAAAAAAAAAAAAATCACATACAACAAAGAATACCATTTTTAATATGAACCAGCTGTTGAGTGACTAGGACCCTATGAAATAAGTCACTTGAGCTATGAGATCAAGGACTACTAAATTAATTATAAACTACTTGGGAATTTTTCTGTACGGAGAAATCATGTTTGAAAAATCCTTTAGGAATCCTCAAGTGGTTACATCTACTTATAGTGAAGGGAAACTATGAATGTGGTAGATTTGGATTATTCTCTGCCTTTGTCTAGATTCACACACTACAGACATGTTGAGATTTTGTGAAACTGAGGGGAATGTTTGATCAAGGGCACATTGTTGTTTTTGAGACAGAAAACATATTAAGCTAAATAAATGGATGCCTTTTAGTGGTACTAAATACAGATGGCAATCTTACTCAATTTCTCTATGAATACCCTGGTAAGACAAAACCTCCAAGTTTTCAAATAATAGTTACTCTGTGAAAATGAAACCTAGGATGTTCTTAAGCTGATCTCTTGTGACCTGGTGTAAGCACACCACAGGAGCCTTGGGGTAAGCAAGGGTTAAAGATACTCACATGGCTAAATAATCTGGCTTATTCTTTAAGGACATTGGATTTGTGCTTTAAAGATGTTACTCCTTGCCTGTTAGTCTGATCAAAGAAGGAGAGCTACAAATTAAGGTCTCCTAGATGAGTAGTTCTCAAACTTTTTGGTCCCAGAACCAAAAAATTAAAATTTTTGAGGACTCCAAAGAGCTATTTATTAGTTTAATAATCACAATAAACTCATCACCTGTTAATGCAAATAAAACAATTTTAATTAACTATATTTTTCAAATAAAAAGAATAGCATTGTTTTTTATTTTTATTTTTTTGAGACAGGGTCTCACTCTGCCACCCAGCTTGGAATTTAGTGATGCAATCTTGCCTCACTGCAGCCTCAACCTCCTGGGTTTAAGCTATTGCCTCCCAGCTTAGCCTCCCAAGTAGCTGGGACTAAAGGAGTGCACCACACTCAGCTAATTTTTTATTTTTTATAGAGACAGAGTCTTGCCATGTTGCCTAGGCTGGTCTCGAATGTCTGAGCTCAAGTGATCCACCCACTTCAGCCTCCCAAAGTGCTGGGATTACAGGCATGAGCCACTGTGCCAGGCCCAGTATTGTTTATTTTTGTAAATCTCTTTAATGTATGACATGAGTTGTATTTTTGTAGATTTCTTTTTTTTTTTTGTAGATTTCTTTAATGTATGTAAAAGTTGGATGAATATATTTGTTTCTACATTCAAGCTGTTGCAATACTGTTTTAAATGAAGTATATGAAGAAAACCTGGCCTCATAGAAATGTGTAGTTGGAAAAGGAGTTTATTTTCATAGTCTTTTGAGATAATTGTGGATATTCTTCTTTGATATACACCAAAACTCAACAAGTGGTAGTTTTTTAGTTGCAATGTAGAATCTGAAATCATATCAATTAACTTTCGATGTTCTGTTACACTAAAATTTGTTGATTTATCCTTCATTTCGAATGTTGTTAAAAATATTTAAATGTGTACATAATTTATATCACGTGAACTATTCACCTGGAAATTATTGATTACTGAGTTCTATAGGTGTTGCAAATGTTAATATGTTTCATTCTACAATATCAAAAAATGCATTTGTTACTACCATGATCTCATCAGGAAAGTCTTTAGATATTCTGAAGCTGTTCAGTTCTCAGTGAAGCATACAAGTTTTTCAAAATTCTAATTTTTTTTTGAAAACTAGAATTTTGTCATTGGCAACAAATTCCATGTTTTATTTTTTCGAAGTGATAGGCTCACTTCATTCTGGAAAAAGATGTGTGCCAGCTCCTATAGTCATATTTTGTCATTCTTTCAAGTAAAACTTGTGTTTCATGAAAAAAAGCCATGTAGCTCACAATGCAATTGCACAAGTGTGTTTTCTTAAGACAACCTTCATATTTCTAATGATGCAGAAGTGATTTATATGTAGTTCTCATTTTGTCACCCAGGATATTAAAAAGACATGTTCTCAAGGTCAAAACTTAATAAAATTAATTATTTATACTGCTTAATCAAGGACATCTTAAATGAAATTAGATTTTTTTTTTTTTTTTTTTGAGGCGGAGTTTCGCTCTTGCTGCCCAGGCTGGAGTGCAATGGCACGATCTTGGCTCACCGCAACCTCCGCCTCCTGGGTTCAGGCAATTCTCCTGCCTCAGCCTCCTGAGTAGCTGGGATTACAGGCACACGCCACCATGCCCAGCTAATTTTTGGTATTTTTAGAAGAGACGGGGTTTCACCATGTTGACCAGGATGGTCTCGATCTCTTGACCTCGTGATCCACCCGCCTCGGCCTCCCAAAGTGCTGGGATTACAGGCTTGAGCCACCGCGCCCGGCCATGAAATTAGATTTTTAAAAACTGTGAGTGCATGGTGGTAAATACAATGACTACTAGTGCTAAGACACCAGCAGTTTTATTCACCATTGCTTTTGCACCATCTGTATTAATCCAGCAGAGCAACAAATGCAAATGATTTATCATTATTATTATGAAAATACGTTATGCTTTAGTGACCATCTGAGAGGGTCTCAGGGACCTGAAGGGTTGTGTACTACACTTTAAAAACTGTGTACGTTGCTTCACCTAAGATAGCCAAGAAAAGGTTCAGTCTCATCATACTAGTATTAGAAACTAAAAACAAGGTATTTCATAAAACAACAAATATCTGCTCCTCTAGAAACATCTCTTCTGTAGTTGACATGTCTGTGTTTACATATAGGACAATTATTTGGAGAATAGTAACTATAATTATTCAGGGTTGGAGGAGCCACCTATAAGAAAAGAAAGTCTAAAATAATTAGAATGTTACTTTGGAAAGAGAGGGGTTTTTCCGTAGTTTAAAAGATCATGATTTCATTTGGTTGGTATTTTTCAAGCACTTGTAGAATTCTATGTATGATATAAAGAGGCATATTCCTAGGGTCCTGCTCTTATAAGAGCTTGAATGTAGTTGGCAAGGCAGGATATATAAATGTAATAAGGGAAATGAGAATCCAAGAACTAAATGGAGACAGAAGACAACAATATCAGAATTTGCCGCAAGCAGACATGTGATTCAAAGCTTAATGAAGATCAGGGCTCTGCAGTCCCGGGTGAATCTCACTGGTCCTAGCCTCAAGCTAGAGCTGCCGTCCTACTGCCAAGAGCCTGTCCTCGCCTCCAACCTCCCTTCCGCCCAGTTCTGCCACCAGTGAGATTTCAGACTAGCAGGACAGAAGCTTTCTCCTGATCGGTGTGGCAGGGTAATTAGGGAGCTCTGAATGTGTATTTGTTCCTGCTAGGCCTTCCTTGATGGTCCCAGCCTCTAGCGTGTTTGCAGGGCTATATTTCAGAAGCTTCTTGAGGTCACATCCTTTTCCTTGCTTTTGTAAAAGTCTAAAGGTTTAAATTGAGAGGATGATGCCAAGTGGCATACGTAGGGAAGGATGAAGCTGAAGAAGGTGAGAGGAAGCGATCCCTGAAGATGGAACAGGACTTTAGTTGATGAGGGAGAGCTCCAGGTCGAGGGCGGAACCCCAGGGGAGCTGGCTGTGGGGGCACTGAGGGAAGCTGCCTTGTGCCTGTTACTGAACCAACATTCATGGAGTGACCACTATGAGTCAATTGCTGTATAGAGAGAACCCTGGCGATAAGGGTACAGTGGCTGCCCTGAGAACCTCCTTAAACTGTTTTTAAGTTTGATTATTTCACTTTCTCACTCCAGATGTCTTTATGTACTGACAAGCTAGAAAGCTCTTTTAATCCTTGTCATACTGTGCAGTGGCTTTACTGCATCTCCCTCCTAGATGGCACTCCCTATATTGCTTTCTAAAAATATTGTAGGTTCATGGAGAGTTGATGAGCTTTTAGAGGTAGAGGAGAAAAACCTAAGAATACTCCAAGGTGATCCTGAAGGTCTGCTTGGGACGGTTCAGAAGAAGATAGAGTATAGTGTTTCTTCTGTTGAACATGAAGGAGAAAATAAGCAAAACAAGATTGCAGACAGGTAGTTTCCCAAGAGGAATGCTTTGAAAAGGCCCAAGTTGAAAGCAGAGCTTCACACTGTGGAACAGCAAGCATGTCAAAACCTGCTGAAAATTTCCCTCTAAAGTTTTGATTGAACACTTGGTTATTGGTCAATGTGATGGTAAAATGCCTTATGCCAGGCTACTGGGGGTTGCCACGAAGAAGAAACAGAACTGCCCTAATAAAGAGACAGGGGAAAAAAAGCAATGGAGACTGAAGAGTGGGAGAGAGAGGTGGTTTTCCAGTGTATGCACCAAACCCAAACTCTCTCTAATCTTTTACTCCATCCTTCTAGCTCTCTGCCGGTTGTTGGTCTCCTCATCACTCCAGTTGTAACACTGGAAAACCTTTTCCATTCATGGCTTGTTTGGCCCATTTCTGGTGGCATAACTTGGAGAATTAAGGGCCTTTTTCAAGAAACTAGGATTCATCACTTTCTGGGCATGCTTCAGAATGAGTGAACCTACCAGGAGTCTATTAGAATAAGTGTCTCTAGCCTGATGGAAAGGAATTTTTTCCAAGAAAGGGAGGTGAGGTGTACAAACTTGGTTCCAAGAAAAGAGATTGAGTTTGGAGAAGTGGGGTCATTCTCAACATAATTAAAGGTATACCAGGGTGATTTAGGGAAAGCATTTAGCAAGTGTAAAAAGATGAGCTATTAACTAGGACAGAAGTTATTTTCAATACATATGACTAATAAAGGACAGATTAATGAGTATGTAAAGAATTGTTAAAAATAATAAAAACTCAGCGGAGTTGAGCAAAATATAGTCATAGACATCTCACAAAAGAATACACAGAAAGGATTAATAAGCTTAAGAAAATATCCGCAATTCCATTAATGAGTAAAATGCCCATTAAAGCCATAATGAGATACTAATTAATGATCACCAAATTGAAAGAAATTAGCTGAATGATGTCACATGTCAGCCCAGATATGGAACAATGAGACTTTTCATGCAATACTAGAAAGAGGGTAAATTGGAAAATACTTTGGTATTACCTAGTAAAGCTGAACATTGTATACACCATGACCCAGGAATTATTTTAGGAGTAGGAATATACCCTAGATGAACTCTTGTGTATGTGTACTAGAGAAGATGTTAACAAATAGTCCATGGCAGCATTGTTCATAATGTTTTTTAATAAACTGGAAAAACTTAAAGTCCAATAGTAGTAAAATGTATAAATAAATGTATATTCACACAATGGAAGAGTCTATAAAAATGAAAATGAAAAACTACAGATATCCACATTAATATGAATGAATCTCAAAAGCAATAATGAGTGATGAAATCAAGCCACTGAATGATTTATTTTATATGAAGTTCAACAAACAGGCAAAACTAAGTAATGCATAGTTAGGCATACCAACTCCTGTGGTAAAACTCTGGAGAATGCAAGGGGGGAGCACGGTGACTCATTCCTGTAATCCCAGCACTTTGGAAGGCCAAGGTGGGTGGATCCCTTGTGCTCAGGAGTTTGAAAGCAGCCTGAGCAACATGGTGAAACCCTGTCTCTACAAAAAATACAAAATTATTCAGGTATGGTGGCGCATACCTCTAGTCCCAGCTACTCAGGAGGCTGGGGTGGTAGGATTGCTTGAGCCTGGGAGTCTGAGGTTTTATGACCACAGCATTGAGCTATGGTCATAAAAACAAGAACACAAGGGAATAACAGGCCTGAAATATAGGGTCATGGTTACCACTAGAAAGGGTTGGGGATAGGGAGCATTGACTATGAAACCTCTAGGGAACTTTCAAGATATTGAGAATGATATATTTCTTAAGGTAGGTTAGTTTAATTTTAAAATTATTATTATTTTAAAATTATGCATCATGTATACTCTTATATAATATAGCTTATGATAAAATTATAACTTGGAAAAATAATCTGATAGAAAAATTAACAGTATCTTTCTTTGTTGGCTAGAGGTTTATCATGAAAAATTAAGACATATTTTATTTCCCCCCTCCTATCTGGTAGATTGTTTCCAGACATGGCACAATCCTTTCTATCTTGCATTTCGTTTTGCAATATGACTTTTCATGTCACTCATCAAAAGGTAGAGTCTATTTTCTTGCCCCTGGAATCTGGGTTGACCCTGCAACTTGCTTTTGTCAACAGGATTTGGTGGAAATAACATTGCGCAACTTCTGAGGCTAAGCCTCAAGAGAACACACAGCTTCTGTTTTTACCCTCTTGGAATCCTGAGCCCACCATGCCATGAAGACAGCCAGAGGGAAGATCATGTGGGAAAAGAGGCCTAGTCATTCCTAGTCTCATCTGAGCCAGCCCCTAGCCAATGCATCTGCTGAATTTAGACCAGCAGAAAAATAACCCAGCCAACCTCCAAAATCATGAGATATAAGAAAATCATTGTTGTTTTCAGCTATTACGTTTTGGGAAGGTTTATTAAACAGCAATAGATAATGAATACAGTCCCCCATATTAGAACCTGTGATTGGTGATTCCCTATAAAAGAACATGAAGACAGCCCACCCAGAGGAATGCCTTGCGCCAGACAGACATTGGAGAATCAGCACTGGACAGAGGCATCACATTGTAGAAGGACCGATGATAATAATAGCAACTAAATGGAATTAGATCCAAGTACTGCCCCCATTTTCCAGGTGCTTTTGAGCCCAAGGGTTGTTATATGATCCTACTAAATGGGAGCTACCACAACTCACTTATAACAGACACCTCTAGCCTCAGGATATGTAGACTTAGAGTCAGATTTCACTCAGAAAAAGTGAGCAAAATGGCTATTTCGTTAAGTGAGTGTCATGAACAATTCACATGTCATATAACCAGCATGCATGGCTGGGATTATCCCTGATTCCTCTTCTACTTCCTGCCACCTCCCAAACCCTTTAGGATTTGGGTCAGAGTCTTCATAGAGACAATGACAAGAAGAGGTATCACAACTTCTGAACTAAATGGAGCACAAGATGTAAATGCTTATGAGCTGGACACATTAGTTGGGGTTGAGGGAATTTTCTTTAATCCAGGAATTAACTGTTGCCAAAGCTTGGATTTGGGGATTAAGAACAAAAGTGAACAACTTCTTATACAATGGAAAGGAAAAAGGAACAGTGATGGAATATTTGGGTTTCACTCCAGTCTAGGCAGTGGGCCTGCACTGAGCAGTACTTGGAAAGAGACAATATAGAACCTGTGAGAGCCCTCATTCTGACCCCAAGGATAGATGTCTAGGGGAAAAGCAAGCCTGGCGAGGCCTCAGGAATTGCAGCAGTCTTCTATGCTTGCGGCTCTCCCACCATTGTGGGAGAACCTTGGAGAATCAGTAGGATTAATGTAAACAGGTAATGAGTACTATGGGGCCAAGATGTGTACAACAGTGTGAGTGTCTATCTGTCCATGACTCAGCAGGAAACAGATGACCCACTCAAGCTGGGTGATTAAAGAGAGTTTAATAAAATGTTGATTTCAGTGATGTGGACAGGGCTTACAGAATGTGATAAGGGATGGTGCAGAATCCTGGAGCAATGAGTGAAGAGAAAGCCTTTACCAGCCTGAAGAAGAAAGTGGAAAAAACAGTTACAAGAGCTTGAGGAATGAGAAATACAGAGAAAGCTGCCTAGCAGGAGCTGTGAATCTGTGGCTTTTCAGAGACCCTGCTGATACACACCACACCTTGGCCAAATCCAACTGACGCCAGAGGGCAGAGGAGCCTGGTTAACACAGACCTCTACAGATCAGTCTACAGGGGCACAGAGTGGAGTGGAGGGGAAAGTGGAAATGGGGAATCAAGTAGAAGGTATCAGCACAGAGTACACAGCAGGACAGTCAGTGTGGCTTTGCATCTTCCTCCAACAATGAGGCTCTACCTCCCACAGATAAAAATAGAGAAAAGGCAGGGTAGAGATGTGGGGATGGGTGGTGGCTTGGGGCCTGTTATGGTCAAGATTATTACTTACTTTTAGTAAAAGAATACTAATACTTGTATCTTTTTAAAAAGTTTACTGTTTATTATTTTAAAAATGCATGCTCATTTGTAGCTGCAACCAATCAACAAAATACAGAAAAATCAGAAGAAGGAAACAAAATGCAATGGTAATCTTTAATCTCATCACCCAGAGATAATAAACATTTGCATTTTGGTATGCCTCCTTCTATTGTTTTTGTCTGTGTGTATGTATATGTGTGTGTGTGCAAAGGTATACACATATACCTTCCTGTATACACATATACCTTTGCACACACACACACACACATATACATACACACAGACAAAAACATATATGTGTGTGTTTGTTTTATATATCTATAGATTACTTAAAAAATAATTGAACACATCACAAAATTCATTATACTGTACAACTTCTACTGGTAGATGTTTGTCAAAAACCTTACGTTTTTACTGCCTTTTCTTCGTTGACTTAGAAAACAAAGGAACAAATCCAGGCTGTCACTGGTGGTAGTGATATGCTAAGATGATAGAGCACAGAATTGATGAGTGCCATGTGGCAGGAGGGGCACATATGAAGTATTCGTAAGAGGAGAGAAATAACTCTGAGAGTTTCTTTACAAATAGATTTTGATTGCATGTTCACATACAACTTAACTACTGAATAAGCCATTTTAGTAAATATCTATTTCTTTATGAATAACTGTATTTTCAAAGTTAAGATCTATCATATATACAGTTTATAGCTTGCTCTTCTCATCTGTCATTATACTGTGACTATTTTCCTATGTCGTTAAATATTATTGTGTGAAAAGTGTTATCACTCTATTCACAGTCCCTGAAAAGGGACCACCCTGATTACCACAAGATCCTGCTCCTCTCCTAACCCTTTTAATCATAGCTGTTTGGACCAGAGATAGGCCAGCAGGAGAAAAACCATGGGCCCAGCTATGCCAATCAGTTAGTTTCAAGATGTTAGCCCAAGGGACACAGGCTGTGGTGAACATCTTGTTCATAAATTTTTGTGTATATGTATGATTATTTCCTTAGGGCACATTCTTGGAAAGTCAATTACCTAGTCAAAAAGAATGGCGATGTTAAAAATTCTGATATATATTGCCAAGTAACTCTCCAGGAAAATTGTAGAATGCATATATTTGTGTGTTATAAAATGCCTTGCTGATATCCCTTTTTAAATTTGCATTAGGATAGAAATGTTAATTTTTTTGAGAAGTCATCCATTAACACGGTTCTGATTAAAAGGTCATAATAAAAAGCTGACAAAAGGGGCTTTGTCAGGCTGTTTCCCTATATTGATCGATTTATATTTTTCTAACTCTAATGGAGCCCCAGTGCTTGAAAGTAGTTGCCATGGGATCTAGATTGGGGTGGGTAGGGAGGAATCTTGCTGGACTGGAAAGGAAACAACGGAGTGTGCAGGTGCCCTAGTGAGGAGACAGCCAGGTTCTGATGGATGTGTGCGGAGGGTGGTAGCCAGTGTGATTCTGCAGGCTCTGGCATCAACTTTCCATCAGTTTGCTCCTTGCCTTTTACCAGGTATGAAAATGCCAAAGGGGTAGTCTGTTTTCTTTGCAAGATTCAGCACAGTAGGGATGCTTAGCAAAGATTTTTTTTTTTTCGTTTTGTAGCTGAAGAGAGAAAATAAGAATTAGAGAGGAAAGAGTATTCTTCTGGGGACAAGGTCTAAGCCCTGAGCTGCCTGCCTTGTGGCGGTGCTGAAGTGGAGGCAAAGGTTTTCTGAATGCTGGCATGGTGTCAGCAAACTACGGCTCAGACTGTGAGCTAAGCATGTTATTTTTTTTTGTATTTTTATGTAGTTAAAAAAAAGAAGAATCTTTTGTAATATGTGAAAATTTTATTACATTCATGTTTCACTGTCTATAAATAAGTACTTGGGCAGTTGAGTAGTTGTGACAGAGACTGTATGGCTCGCAAAGCCTCAAATACTTACTATTTGGCACTTTGAAGAAAACGTTTGCCTACCCCTGTGATAGAAGGGTAGCTTCCATGCATTGAGCACTTACTGTGTGCCAGGTACTGTAGTAATCACTTTATATGCATTTCCTTATTTGATTTCCCCAACTTTTCTTATGAAATAGTGGGTAATTTATTTGTGTTTTACATCTTGAAAAATAAAAAGTTTAAGAAGTTTTTGATACCTGATAAAAATGGTGAAGCTGTGTTTCAAAGCCAGGTATCTGACCAGAGAAACTGAAGGTTTAATTGTGTGATCTGAAGAGTAGTCAATGGAAATCTTTCTACAATGTTCTTTAGGCTTTCCTGTCTTCTCCGATTCCTGAACCATACGGAATCTGTAGCTGCTGTAGAACAGGATAGAATACAGAAAATGCCTGGTGTGGCTCCTGTCACTGAGCAGGGATTAATAGATGTTAGCTAAGATTATTATAAAAATATATCATAATGATTAATAATAATGAAGTGTCCAAATAATTTACAATGTCCTTGACATCCTTAGGTGAAATTATCAGTGCTTTTTTCTCTCTCTCCGTCCCCCACCTTTCTACACAGACACACACACACACACACACACACACACACACACACACACACACCTGCCTTCATATTCGAAGGCTATAGTCTTGAGATAAAACTTTGTTCACCATTTCCCCTTCTTAAAGTGCAGCTTAGTAATGTTTTCTTTCTCTGCTCAGGATGTCAATTCCGTTCAATTTTTATTGTGGCTCTAATCTCTTCCAGCTGTTGCCGCAAATCTTTCCCTCCCTTCTCCCTCCACTTCACTTTGCTAATCCATCTCCATTTCTGATCTCTAGAACTCAAAGGGCTTTCTGTCCCAGGAAAAAAGAAGGCTTTCAGCATAGAAGGTTTGCCATGCTCATGCTCCAGTAAGTGGGACAATACAACAGCACAATTAGTTTTTGACATTTAGATGCCCTTTATGAGCCATCTAGCTTTGTGAACTCTGTTTTCTGACATTGGAGGTTTTCAAAGATGAAAGAGACTTTAAACATCATTTAAATCAACCTCACGACTATTGTTAGAAACTCTTCTAGCTCCTCCTCAACCCATGGGTACCCAGGTTGATTTGAATACTCCCAGTGTCTAGGGGCTCACTTTCTGCCAAAGTAATCTATTCCTTTGTGAGAAAGCCAATTATTAGAAAGAGTACTTCCTTAATGCGGAATTTAGTTTGCCACTCTGTTACATCTATCCAGTGGCCTCAGGAGTCAAGTAAAAAACCCTACTTCTTCTTCCATGGGATAGTCATTCATACATTTGCAGTTATCATTATGTCTTCCTAAACCCTCCCTTCTGCCCTTCTGCATAGACATTTGTGTCCAGTCCTCATGACAGTCCTGACAGCTGTCACTGAAGGAGTTGAGTTCATTGTCATGATCTCTTTTAAAACACCTGGAGCAGTGCTGGACAGAAAATACTTTAGATGGTCTGCCCAGCACCAAATACCATGGATTTAGACTATCAGCAGTGTGGCCTTGCAGAATGGGATGAGAAGCAAGGCAAAATCTGGAAAGAGACCCAGAATTTAGTGGCAAATACAAATTGCAAAACTTGTGTGATCCTAAAGTAATCACCAAAATGTGAAAAAAATTAGAATGTTCCATCAAATACAAAGACTTTTGGAGTTAGATGAAAAAGCACTTATTTATCTTAAGAATTAAAGAAATGCAAAATTCAATCAAATAATCAGTTTGGGTAGGAACTGCAGGTATCTATGCAAAGAATAAAAACTAGGGATAGTATAGAACTTGGATCCAGGGAAATAGGTTTCTTGTCCTCCCTTTTCTCTCTTCTCTCATCCCATAAACACTCTGACATTACATAGTGTTACAATGAAAACTAATTGGGTAGAAAGCATTCTATCAAGTTTTCCAAAAAAGAAAATACAGGTGGCTACCCACTAAAATCTCTGATCATTTTGTAATCTTATTCTGATAAGATCATTTTCCACATTATACACATTATATGAGTGGGTAGTCCCAAAAATTGTACAGGATAATAAAATAATTAACTTAAAGGCTAAACCCTTTCCAATCGTGGAAGATTTAGAATTGTGTAGATATGTTTTAAGAAGAATCAAACATAGTATATTAATATTTTTATATTATTAAATTGGTGTATAGTTAGCAATTTGTGTATTTGAAATGATTAGAAAAATTGTTGAGGATCATTCTTCTTAACCCAATTTAAAATGTGTAATTGAGAACTTGACTAAGACTTACGATCCTAAGTGAAAAATTTACTAAATCTATATACAGTATTAGAACATTTAAGAAAAATTGAAACATTGCATTTATAAATATAGTCTTTTAATATTAATTGCCTGGGAAGTTTTGTCTTCTAAGTCAGTGGTTAAAGAGATTTGCCAAAATATAACAGCTATATTAAATTTATAAATATAGTTCAAATATTTTAAGGTCTTTAAGTTTATAAGTAAGGCCAAGTATTTTATCAAAGTCCTTTTAAAAATGATTGTTACATAGGGATCCAAGATGGCTGAATAGGGACAGCTCTGGGGTGCAGTTCCCAGTGAGAACAATGCAGAGGGTGAGTAATCACTGCATTTCTAAACGAGTTATTATTGCCCACAGACCAGGAGGTTCCGTGGCTGTTTCAGCCAGTGCAGCAGGTCTCTGCACAAAAACTCACACAAATCCGGGTGGCCATTTCAACTGGTGCCTGGAACACCTGGGAGACAGAGCAGCCCATTTAACTGAAAAAAGAGGGGTTGAAATAGGGAGCTAGGTGATCTGGCTCAGCTGGTCCCACTCCCACAAAGACCAGCAATCTGAAACGCTCTGGATTGAGAGTTTCACAGCAAGCGTAGCTGGACCCGGGACTGTCGAGGTCTGTTGGGGGAAGGGCGTCTGCCATTACCAAGGCAGTCTACCACTACCGAGGCAGTCCACCCTTACCGAGGCAGTCCGCCCTTACCGAGGCAGTTCACCATTACTGAGGCAGTCCACATTACCAAGGCAGTCTGCCATTACCAAGGCAATCTGCCATTGCTGAAGCAGTCCACCATTACAGAGGCAATTCACCATTACTGAAGCAGACCACCATTACTGAGGCAGTTCTAACTATACCTCTATAAACAAAACTGCAAGGAAGTTCACACAGCAGCTGGGCAGAGCCCATGGCAGCTCAGTAATGCCTCTGCTGGTAGACTGTGACTAGGCTGCCTCCTTGCTGGGCAGGGCATATCTGAAAAAAGATAGCAACATGTCAGGAACTTATAAATAAAGCCTTACCTTCCCAGGACAGAGCACCTGGAGAAAAAGGTGGTTATGAGTTCTGCTGCAGCAGACTTATACGTACCTGCCCAGCAGCTCTGAATGGAACAATAGAGCTCACAGCTCAGCATTTGAGCTCCTAAGGGACAGACTGCCTCCTCAAGCAGCTCCCCAACTCCCATATATCCAAGGAGACACCTCATAAAGGAGGATTCAGGCTGACATCAGGTGGATATCCTTCTGGGATGGAGATAACAGAAGAAGAAACTGACAGCAACCCTTACTGTTCTGCAGCCACCACAGGTGACCCCCAGGCAAGCAGGGTCTGGAGTGGACCTCCAGCAGTCCTACATCAGAGGGGCCTGACTGTTAAAAGGAAAACTAAAACACAGAAAGAAATAACTTCAACATCAACAAAAGGACATCCACTCAGAGACCCCATCCGAAAGTCACCAACTACAAAGACCACAGGTAGATAAATCTACAAAGATGTGTTTTCAGCACAAAAAGGATGAAAACACCCAAAACCAGAACGCCTCTCCTCCTTTAAGGGATCACAACTTCTCACCAGCAAGAGAACAAAGCTGGATGGAGAATGAGTCTGATGAATTGACAGAAATACACTTCAGAAGGTGGGTAATAAACTTCTCTGAGCTAAAAGAACACGTTCTAACCAAATGCAAAGAAACTAAGAACATTGCACAAAGGTTTGATGAAATGCTAACAAGAATAAACAGCTTAGAGAAGAATATAAATGACTTGATGGAGTTGAAAAACACAACACAAGAACTTCACGAAGGATATACAAGTTTCAATAGCTGAATCGACCAAGCAGAAGAAAGGATATCAGAGACTGAAGATCAACTCAATGAAATAAAACAAGAAGGCAAGATTAGAGAAAAAAGAGTGGAAAGAAATGAACAAAACCTTCAAGAAATATGGGATTATGTGAAAAGACCTAATCTACTTTTGATAGATGTACTTGAATGTGATGGAGAGAATGACTCCAAGCTGGAAAACACTCTCCAGGATATAATCCAGGAGAACTTCCCCAACCTAGCAAGGCAGGCCAACATTCAAGTCCAGGAAATACAGAGAACACCACAAAGATATTCCTCAAGAAGAGCAACCCCAAGGAACATAATCATCAGATTCACCAGGGTTAAAATGAAGGAAAAACTGCTAGGGGCAGCCAGAGAGAAAGGTCAGGTTATCCACAAAGGGAATCCCATCAGACTCACAGCAGATCTCTTGTAAGAAACCCTACAAGCCAGAAGAGAGTGGGGGCCAATATTCAACATCCTTAAAGAAAAGAACTTTCAACCTAGAATTTCATATCCAGCCAAACTAAGCTTCATAAGCAAAAGAGAAATAAAATCCTTTACCAAACAAGCAATTACTGAGAGATTTTGTTACTACCAGGCCTGCCTTAAAAGAGCTCCTGAAAGAAGCACTAACCATAGAAAAGAACAACCAGTACCAGCCACTTCAAAAATGTACCAAATGGTAAAAATCATCGACACAATGAAGAAACTGCATCAACTAATGGGAAAAACAACCAGCTAGCATCAAAATGGCAGGATCAAATTCACACATAGTAATATTAACCTTAAATGTAAATGGGCTAAATGCCCCAATCAAAAGACACAGACTGGCAAATTAAATAAAAAGTCAAAACCCATCGGTGTGCTGTATCCAGGAAACCCATCTCACATGCAAGGACATACATAGGCTTAAAATAAAGGGATGAAGGAAGATTTACCAAAAAAATGGAGAGCAAAAAGAAGCAGAAGCTGCAATCCTAGTCTCTGATAAAATAGACTTTAAACCAACAAAGATCAAAAGAGACAAAGAACAGCATTACATAATGGTAAAAGGATAAATGCAACAAGAAGAGCTAACAATCCTAAATATATATGCACCTAATACAGGAGCACCCAGATACATAAAGCAAATTCTTAACAACTTACAAAGAGACTTAGACTCCCACACAATGATAGTGGGAGACTTCAACACTCCACTGTTAATATTAGACAGATCAATGAGACAGAAAGTTAACAAGGATATAGAGGACTTGAACTCAGATCTGGATGAAGCAAACCTAATAGACATCTACAGAACTCTCCACCCCAAATCCACAGAATGTACATGCTTCTCAGCACCACATCACACCTACTCTAAAATTGACCACATAATTGAAAGTAAATCACTCCTCAGAAAATGCAAAAGAATGGAAATCATAACAGTCTCTCAGACCACAGTGCAATCAAATTAGGACTCAGGATTAAGAAACTAACACAGAACTGCACAACTTCATGGAAACTGAACAACTGGCTCTTGAATGTTGACTGGATAAACAATGAAATGGAGGCAGAAATAAAGATGTTCTTCAAAACCAATGGGAGTGAAGACACAACGTACCAAAATCTCTGGGACACATTTGAAGCAGTGTCTAGAGGAAAATTTATAGCAATAAATGCCCACATGAGAAGGAAGGAAAGATCTAAAATTGACACCCTATCATCAAAATTGAAAGAGCTAGAGGAGCAAGATCAAAACAACTCAAAAGCTAGCAGAAGACAAGAAATAACTAAGATAAGAGCAGAACTGAAGGATTTAGGGACACAAAAAACCCTTCAAAAAATCAATAAATCCAGGAGCTACTTTTTTTAAAAGATCAACAAAATAGACTGCTAGCCAGATTAATAAAAAAGAAAAGAGAGAAGAATCAAATAGATGTAATAAAAAATAATAAAGG